>NC_134858.1:120435400-121061025 GCF_049852395.1 Peromyscus maniculatus bairdii
CCAGTTCTGTTACTGAGAAGAAGAGCGCTTCTGAGCACAGAACTGATGACAACCCAGTTAACAAGTTGTCTTGGGCTTGGTTGCCAAGGCACCAAGAAAGAGACGGCCTCTGTTCAGGAGCAGTGTAGACTGGAGATGTGTGTAGAAAGCCATCTTACAAAGCCTGTTCAGTCCACACTGAATGTGCACCTAGGGTGATGGGCAGGAAGACATCTGTCTGGGGCATCTCATCAGGCCAGTGAACGCCGGCCATGAGCCAAGTGAGAGCCTACCTCACTGCTTCCTGAAGTGACAGTGGATGAAGGGCGGTCATATTAGTGTCCCTAACATTCTTCCCCTGTTAGGACACTTCCCAACATGAGGAGATTGGCTTTCCCAGAACACCTCTGTAGCTGTCACGTAGAAGAATTCTAAAATAATCACTTGGGGTGAGATGGGGTGAAGACACTGCCCACAACTCCTCAAGGAGCAGGTTGGATTCACAATAACACTTCTGTGAGCTGCTGTCCACAGTACACTGGGTTGTTACTCTGGTGTGCTGTGTGAGGCTGCCACACTCAGGGTTACTCAGATGCCAGCCTTGTGCATCAGTGTGGGGTGCCCTTTCTGAAGGTCATCGTTTATGCCCCCCACAAGGCCATTCCCGTAGGCTGCTTTTGCCATCTCTGGAGAAGTACAGCTGGTATTTAAAAGGCCTGTCACAGGAGCCCTGTGCCTCTGGGCTGGCTGCCCTTTCTAAGGGGTTAGTGGGGATAATGGCAGCACTACTCAGGAAGGGAACAAGAATCAAATGAATTCACAGATGCCCTAGTATTTAAGATGTTACCACATTCCATAGCAATGAATAACTACTGGATTTACCTCTCATAGCTACAGATCTGTGCCCTTGACAGGAGACTTAAACTACACAGCTCTGTGAAATTCACACAGCCTTACTTTATTTCAGGATTGGTCCCCTCCATCTTGTATGTGTGTTTCTGTAACATTCTACATCTCTCTTTTGAGGCTAGAAGCCTTGATTGAAATGATGGAATCTTCCAGAAGGAAGGAGCTGCTGGACCCTAGGCTCAGCCAAGATTCTTCCCCAGAGTATGTGTGATGCTAGCAAACACTGACTAATCCAGTAGCCTTCCTTGCACAGAGTCCTAAGGGTCACCAGGACTATAGCCATCCCTGGTGACATGTTCCTGGCTCCCGTAGCTGCCAGTTTCTCTTCCCAGCTCCCTGTAGGTGTCCTTCCTGTAGGTTAAGTGGCTTCTCTCTGCTGCTCTTTCCATGTCCTCTCCTGTGTTCCTGTGGTGTAGAGCAAGAGAGGAGAAGATGCCAGAAACAAACCATCCATGGAGGATGTCTGTCTTTTATTTCCTGACTGGCACTCAGAGGAAGCAAGAAACCGAGAGGGATATTGTTCCCCTGTGTGCCATCTCTTAGGAGTGGATAGAATGCCAAACTTCTTATCTATTGATAAGAAGTAGAATAAAGGACCAGGATGCTATGAGGCCCAGGTGGACCTGGCCTCCCTGAGCGCCCACTCGCTTAGACCAGCTCACCTGCCTGCTGGCCCTGAAGGGGTGAGCAGGGAAACGACCTTACTGCCACCAGCCTGTGTTTGGCTTCAGCATTCATTGATGGTAGGTTTTCAGATGTAAGTGGAACTTTCCAACAAAATCAAATAACTACACAATGCCAGGGTACCTTCGTAAAACTCTACCATGAAAATAGCTTTTTAAAAATTTTTCTCGCCGGGCGGTGGTGGCGCACGCCTTTAATCCCAGCACTCGGGAGGCAGAGCCAGGCGGATCTCTGTGAGTTCGAGGCCAGCCTGGTCTCCAAAGTGAGTTCCAGGAAAGGCGCAAAGCTACACAGAGAAACCCTGTCTCGAAAAACCAAAAAAAAAAAAAAAAAAAAAAAAATTTTCTCATGTGACTAAAAACTTCTAAAAATGTCTGACTCTATATCATGCGTGCACGGTGCACACCTACACATGTGAGTACATACACACACACATGTACACACATGGAGGCTCTAACGCAGAAGCAACAGTGGAATCGTAAATGGCCCACAAGTCAGCTGAGTGCAGACATCTATTAGGAAAGCCTATGAGATACCTAGGAGACTCGTGGGTAGCTTTACATTAAAAATCTGATGTAAATGGATTGACCTCAGTCACATGCTAATGTGTTCAAGTGTTTAATAAATAAAAAGATTTTTTTACAAAAATTTACATTCATTTTCAGTTTTAAAAATTACTAACCAATGTGAATAGAAGGATATTTAATAGAAAGTTAAACACCTTGACTGGTAAGTAATATGTTACATGTAAGAAATGCAAAGACACCGGTTCCTGGGTCCTGAAGGGCTAGAGTCTGTGAATATAATGAAGAAATAAATGGAACAAGGGGTGAGAAGAAGAGAAATTTCCTTTTTTAAAAAACCCATATGGCAGTCTACCTAGAAAATCCCAGATAATCTACATAATTAGAAGCATTCCATGCATCTGGGAATTTTGACAGAGACTAGTTTAGTAACATTCTTAAGCACTCCCGACTTGTAAGAAGAAAATGAAGTTTGAAGGATTCCATTAACTGGAAAGTGAGAAACAGAAATAAATCTAATAGCAAAGGAATGAGAGTGTGGGGAGCTGTTAGCTTTTCATTGAAAGAAAATTTAAATTAAAACAAACTAATACTGCAAAGGGGGGAGCAATTTCACCCAACTTAGCATATTACTTCGAAACAATTTCAATAGAAGTATTCACAAACTTGATCCAGAAATCCATGTTGAAGACTGAAAACCAAAGACAGACAAGCTGGGCGTGGTGGTAGATGAGGCAGGACAGTCTGGATGACCCAGCAAGACCCTGTCTTACAAGAACAAAAGCCAACCAGGAAGGAAGAGTAAGTGGGTGTGGCTCAGCTGTAAAGTGCTTGCCTAGCTTGCAAGCAGCCCAGTTCAGCATAAATGGTTGGGGTGGGCACACTTGAAGTCTCAGCACTGAGGTAGAGGCAGGAGGATCACCAGGAGCTCAAGGCCAGCTTGGGCTATCTAAGACCTGGCAGGAAAACAAACAAACCAACCAAGCCTGAGTCACACAGTGTTAAAGCATTGCAGAGAAGAACCTGTGATGCTTAGGTTCTGTCCCTCAAGTGTGGAGTATGTCCAGGTTCATCTTCAGGGGTGGCACTGTCAATCAGTGTGAGAAGGGAGCCAGCTCAGAGCACCCTGCTGGGGTGCCTGGTTTTGGGTTTTTTGTTTTGTTTTGTTTTGTTCCATACAGGGAACTAACTATAAATTTAGATAGCTTTCTCAAATGTGACATAAAAATAAATTTCCAGATGGATCCAAGACTAAATGTAAGATGTTTTAAAATGTTTAAAAGGAAAATGTACATGTCTTTATGACCTCAGACACGGAATCATGTCTTAAAAGAGGCTCCCAAAAGCACCAATGATTTAAGGAAGTCTGATGTGTAGGCAGTGGGAACTGAGTTGAAAGGGTTGGTGAGGGTGTTCCCAACATTTAACAAAGAACTGATTGAGACTCTCCTAAGGGATCCTAGAAGTCAATCCGAACCACTGAGAAGCTGAGCCGGGTAAAAAGCCTAAGCCTCTGCACTGGGGAAAAAATGAATTAGTTAGTAGTGCATAGGCATTCAAAAAGAGATTCAATTGGTAAGGAGGAAATGGACATTATAACCTTAAAAGGCAACAGACACAGCCAACACCTTAGCTGGAAGGTTGACTGGCAGCTCTACCCAGGAGCAGGCTGTACCCTCAACCCAGCATCTCACCCAGTCCTCTGTTAAGCTTTCTACTCCAGTCTCTGTGAGAACAGAGAGAGGCACCATGGTGCCCTTTGTGGCATCTGTAACTCCAGTTCCAGGATGTCTGATGTCTTCTTCGGGTTTCAGAGGACACCAGGCATACATTTTGTGCGTATGCACACATGCAGGCAGAACACTATAGAGAAAAATTAAGGACTGCTCAACAACAGACACCTAGATTCTCGTTCCTACCACACTGTTGAGGTCACTTGCCTGGTGTCTCATGGGGTCCCTTGTCTGTGTATAAAGTGAAGGCTCCTTCTAGGACTTTCTAATGGAGAATGCTGCTGTGTGGCTGCTGTGGCAGACAAGATCGGAGAATCTTTGAGTCACCAGAAGGCCACATTTCCCAGTGAAGGCTAAGGCCACCCCATGACCACAGCCCACCTTTCTGAGGAGATTAGACTCCTACTTCCACCTGCTGGGTTTTAGCCCATTTTGTATTCATCACTTGAGAGTGAGCAAAACTCTGCCCATCTTGGCCCTCCTTCCATTTCCCATTCGCTCCCTGAAGAGTTCATCTGGGACAGTGTGGCCCTAGAGGTAGACCATTACTTCTCTTCAAAGCTTGACTCACAGGCCAGTGTTTGATGTCCAGGTGACAAGCTAACAAACTCCAATCAAGTTATCCACAAACTCAGGAGAAGCACATCGTTCTGAGGCCTGCAAAGGTCCACACACCCTCCTTAGGAACACATCTGGAGGGGCAGAAAGACAGACATGGAAGTCAGCCAGCAGGCAGGTGCAGTGAGAATGTTTGGGGATGAGAATGAGGAGGAAAGACAGGTTCCATGCTCCTGAGTACCCAGAGGGGCAGTGCACAGCAGAGGCGGCTGCGCCCAAGGCAGCACGGTGCCAGTAGCTCTGCTGAAGGCCACTGCCCCCCCCCCCATCCTCCTGCTTCCTTCTCCCTCTTCCTGCTCTTACTCCTTTTTTCTTTTTCTTTTTTGAGACAGGGCTCACCATGGAGCCTAGGCTGGTCCTATTTCAACTTTCCAAGTGCTAGGATCACAGGCATGAACCACCATGCTTGGCACAATTCATCCCTTGCCTCCCCATGATCAGTGCACACTATTCTCCTCTTGGTAGAGTGACCTGGACAAGCTGAGCCCTTTCTGAGGATAGAGACCTGTTCCTCAAAGTTCCTACCTGTCACCTTCCTACTGACCAGGACAGGAAGAGAGTCCCAGGAGCACACAGTCTGTGACCTTCCCCTGCCCTTCAGCCAACATAGGAAGTTCCCATACTGTCTTCAAAGAGTGCCTCTCCGATGTTCATTCCAGCATGGCTGCAGTCTCCGCATACGTTGCCCTTTAGGGGGAACTTGCTGGCTTTTCACTGGTGTCTCTGAGGACCAGTGGCATCTTTGCTTGCTTTCCCTTCTGGTTTTTAAGGTAACACAGGAAGTTTCTAAACATCCTTCCTAAGAAACCTAACCATGCTTTGCATGAGTCTCTTCCATGAGGACTCTGCTGCATACATTTCTGAGCAACTTTGGTCACTTTCTCAAGATGAAGTTCAGTTATGACACCTGTAAAAAATGGGGCACCTTGGTTCTCTCTCCACGCTTTAAGTTCACATTGGTCACTGTAACGGCCACCCACAGAATGCCACCAGCATGTGCTCAGCACTGGGTGGATTTTAATCAATTAAATGCCCCTGCCCCATTGTTAATGACTTATAATTTGAGGCCTTAATACAAAACAACAAAAGTAATATTTAGCCAGGCACAATGGCTCACAACCCAGCACCAGGGAGGTTGAAGCAGGAGGATTTCCTTAAATTTAAGGTCTGCTTACCCTACATGGCGAGTTCCAAGCCAGCCAAGGGCTATATACAAGATTTTGTCCCAAAATAACAATGACCAAATGTAGCACAAATCTCTAAAGTTCTTATTAATAAAAACAAACCCAGAGCCAGGTATTGGGGTGAATGCTAAAAGATCAGAGAAACAGAACAAGCCCCAGCTAACCTCACTTTGCCAGTTCCTCAGCTGATCCTGTTTCCTCAGACTGAAATCCTCTGAGTCCTCATCTGAATGGATCTCAGCTGAACTGCTAAAAGCTTAACCAGGCTCTAGTTCCTGGTCTTCATGCCTTATATACCTTTCTGCTTCCTGCCATCACTTCCTGGGATTAAAGGCATGTGTCACGATGCCTGGCTGTTTCCAGTGTGGCCTTGAACTCACAGAGATCCCGATGGATCTTTGCCTCCCAAGTGATAGGATTAAAGGTGTGTGTGCCACCTTTTTCTAGCCTCTATGTCTATCTAGTAGCTGTTCTGTTCTCTGACCCCAGATAAGTTTATTAGGGTGCACAATATATTGGGGGACACAATATATCACCACAGTCAAATGAAATTTTGACCTATCTTAGCAGATAAATTATTTGGATATCTCAACTTTTAACATTATTTCAGGTTTTTTTTCTTTTTTGTTATGCTTTTGCTTCCAAATCCAGTCATATTTCCAAAAAGTACAGAAAGAGAGGTCTATGTCTTACTTAAAGCCAATTCTATTAACTTATTGTCTGCTGGGTAGGGTGAAATGCCTTAGCCTGGAAGGCTGCCCTGAGAGGCGGCCTTCTTCAAGACTTACTAGACTTCTCCTTACCAGCACAGCCTGGCTCCTCATGGAACTTTCTGCCAGGTAGGGTTAGGGCTCCTTCTGCAGCTCGCTCAGGCCTGTGGTAGAGCACCCTGAAGGGAGTTCCCTGTCATCTGTCCTTCTTGCTGGTGAGGTGAGGTTGAGAATCTTTACCGTCATTGATGTTTCTAGCAGAAAGGAGGCTCTGGAAAGCCAGGCTTATCTGTGACACAGAGCACTGGGCATTCAGACTTATACCTTGACTTCTGTCCTCTGTGGTGGCCACTCGCTCCTTCATCCTATGGGGGGGGGTCATTGCTGGAGCTCTGTCCTCTGTGGTGGCCACTCAATCCTGCATCCTATGGGGGGTCATTGCTCTACCTCTGTCCTCTGTGGTGGCCACTAGATCCTGCATCCTACAGTGAGGTCATTGCTGTTCCACTTTCTGCTGACACTGGGTGTTAGATTTGAGCTGGGGGGGGCGGTCTCAGACATTTTTAGAGTCTCTGCCTGATGCAGGTGGAAATGGAGTTAAGTAACATTTTTGTGAGACTTTGTGTTGGGTTTGCATTATTGAGATTATATTAGCTTTTACTCTCTCTCTTTAAGATTTGAACTTAAAGGGGTTCCCCATGATACTCAGAACCTATTTGAATGAAACAGAAAATCACACAGATTCTGCATATTTCTTGTTGGCTATTTGAAAGTTGGGTTACACTGAGATAGTTTGACTTTTCTTGGTGTCCTAATTGATACCAGTTTATTATGGGAACATTGAAATTCTGTGCTATTACTACTAAAACTATTCTATTTATGGTTGTGTGTTTCTTTTTATCTTTTTTATTTATTTTTATGAGCATTGGTGGTTTTGTCTGCATGTATGTCAGTGTGAGGTACGGTACCAGATTCCCTGGAACTGGAATTATAGACAGTTGTGAACTGCCGTGTGGGTGCTGGGAATAGAACCTGGGTCCTCTGGAAGAGCAGCCAGTGCTCTTAATCACTGAGCCATCTCTCCAGCCCCATGGTTGTGTATTTCTAACAGAAAACCTTGAAGCCTATTTATTTAACCGTCTTGTGGATAATCCCCTGAAAATAATGGAAGTGCTGTATTTCTTGATCCTGCCACTCATGCTGAGGTCCCCAGCCCCAGCTGCCCTGAGTCCTGGGGGAGAGACTTTTAGCTCAAGGTAGAATGCAGTCCTGTTGATAACTTGTTATCCACATATCTGGCTGGGGGTTTCCAAGGTGATAGCTGGTAAACTCTACATGCCAGTGGAATAAGTGAGTGTTTGGGGCTCTTGGAGCCCCTGTCTCTGAAACCTCACAGGTAGCAAGTTACATCAGCCACGTTGTGTTGAACATCTTCCTCTCTTAGCTGTTTAAACAGAAGATAACCCACTGTGGTACAGAAAAGGTGCAGCTTCACAGATAGTAACTGTCCATCCTCAGATAACTGATATGAACCTAGTATGCGCCAGGTAGAGCATACACATGTCTGGGGTAGGATAACAGCTTTTTTTTTTTTTTTTTAACTGTTGGGATAATGTCCTTTAAAACAAACAAACAAAACAGGCAACTACTTCATCAGCCAGCCATCATGAATCTAGAGATGCTGGATGGAAAAAACACTGAGGCCTCAGTCGTATGCAGGAGTGTGGTGATTTTCCTCTAAGCCTGTGTGCTACATGGTGTCGACTTGAATTACTTCCTTCAGAAGACTGGGGTGTGAGATGTCATATTTGATGTCTATTGTTAGCTCTGTATGATAGACTAAAGAACCTTCTGAAGGGACACAGTGTCGCCAGCATCATTCTGTCTGAGAAGAGGACTGAGCACAAGGTGCTGGGAAGACCTGTTGCTAATATTGTTTCCTGTTCCAGATACCTTTCTTTATGTGCACACATTTTTGACTTATCAAGTTATTATGTTAAGCAGTATGTGTGTTTGCAGTGTGCTGCATGCATGTATGTATATGTGCACATGGGAGGGGGGATGTGCACACATGTGTGTGCATTTGTGTGAAGGCTAGAGGTCAATGTTAGGTGTCTTCAGTCACTGTCCACCTTAGTTTTTTAAGAAAAGGTCCCTCAGTGAACCTGGAGCTCAGGTTCAGTAAGAATAGGTGGCTAGCAAGAGCCAAGGGTCCTCCTGTCTCTGCCTCCTCAGTATTAGGATGAAGAACCATCAATCACATGCAGCTTTTTACATGGGATTGGAGATCCAAGCACAGGCCCACGTGCACACGAGTGTTTTATAGCCCCGGTTTTCTGGTTTTCTCTGTGTGCGTGTATTTCCTTGCCAAAGGTGAGAAAAAGTAGGAACAGGTTGTTTCTAAAGGTGGCAACTTCTTAGCTCTTAGGTAAGACTTGAGAAAGCCAGCCTTCCTCACACCTTTGTAAATCTAAATGCCCCAGCAACCTTCAGCTGAATGGCAGCTTCCACACACGCACAACCCCACCGTTCTGAGAGACCCGGCTGTGTCCCCTGTTCCCAGCAAGAACGGCAGCTTCCACACACACCACTGTTCTGAGAGACCCGACTGTGTCCCTGTTCCCAGTAATAAAAACCACACTGAGGTAAGGGTTTGAAAGGTCATGGACTTAATCTGAACCCAAAGTCATCCCAGCTACACAGGGTTTGGGGCTCCTGGGCTGAGCTGTAACCAACTGCTCCAAGTATTGACCTACTTCTTCCAGCTCCAAGTTCTCCATCAAAGGAATTCTGATTGCTTCAGAGAAACCTGTTCCTCCACCCCCGCCCCAGACACAGGCGTTAGGTAACACTGACATGTGAGGTACAGTGCCGTGAGTATCCTTAGATTCCAGTAAAACCAGCAAAAAACAAATTCTCCTGCTAGGCAGTGAAGCACAAAAGTCCTTAGCAATTGCCTCCACCTTGGCAGGACAGGATTAGTGGTTACGAACCAAGGGCAGACAAAGCAGGGTGCCAGCTGTGAGCAGGTCCATGGGAGTCACTGAAAGTCCACCCATCCACCCCCACTGCAGCAGTCTCATCAGAATGCAAGCAATATGATTATATGAATAAGCCTGACAATTGCTATTTTTAAGTCAATCATAGTCTTAGATTTTTAACACCTTATTCACTCTTACTGGTTTCAAGTTTCTGTCTGATACAACGCCATGCCTCAAAAGCTGGAGTGTGACATACCACCTTCTGATTATTTGCTGATTTTCTTAGCAAGAAAACCCTCTCCAAGCAAGGGAGATGGAGCAGTGGTTAAAGCACCCTTGCCAGTGAGGCAAATGTGAGGTCTGGAGTTGAGATTCCCAGAAACCCATGTAAATACTAGCTGGATGTGGTGGCCTGTAAATGCATCCTCAGATGGTGGAGGCAGGATGTCTTAGTTACATTTCTATTGTTGTGATAAAATACCAATCAAAAGCACTTTGGGGAAGAAAGGGTTCTTTGGGCTTGCATATGTCTGTCTCATCACAGCCCTCTGAGGGAGGCCAAGGCAGGAACTGAAGCAGAAGCCAGGGAGGAATGCTGTTGATTGGCTTGCTCCTCCAGGCTTGCTCCGCCCAGCTTGCTCAGTTTGTTCCTTCTTCACTCTAGGACCATCGGCCCAGGAGTAGCACCAACCATCAATCATTAATCAAGAGAATGCCCCACAGGCTTGCATACAGGCTGATTTATGGAGGCATTTTATCAGTTGAGGTTCCCTCCTTTCAGATGACTCTGGCTTGTGTGGAGTTGACAATAAAATTAGCCATATGAGCAAACTCTGTCTGGGTTTGGTAGAGAGGCCCAACTTCAAAACATAAGGTGGAAGAGTTATCACGGATGCTTCCTGAGATCCACTTTGTTCTTCCACATATAGGCATACATACACATGAAAAATGGGAGGGGGACACTTTATCCAGGGAAAGACATAGGAGCTAGAAGAACCTTATTGAATTCATCCAACCATCTAAAAGTATCATTAGCACCCACATTCCTCACAGATCTTTCAGTTAGTAGCATCCACATGTTTGGAGAGTCAAGGGTCTCAGTTCAACCTAAGCATCATGTTTCTAGAGTGGAAGGTAGACCTTCAGCAGCTCCAGAGTTGACATGGTGACCAACAAGGCTTGGGATGGAGGAGGACAAAGAATCAAGCCAACACAGAAGCAATTTTATGCCTTGTATGACGGCCTCCTTGTATTGGAGATGCACTGAGACAAGGATGTTCTATCAGTCTTCTCAGTGACTGAACCTTCCATCACTGATCAATTCACAGCAACCCAAGAGGTCTTTGGTGAATGGCCATTTCAGCTCTTTGTAAATACTTCTGAATGGGACTGTTCTCTATGAGTAGTCCAGATAAACAAAGGGTCCAGTGTTGCTAGGCTGTGTTGGTATTTCTACCAAGTTCTTTGAGCCAGCTTTCTTCAAACAGTCCATTCTTGCAGTTCTGAGCAGGACTGATGGTAGCCATCTGACAACCTTAGGTACAAAGTTTCCACAATCCATTTCTCTAGCAGAGACCCTGGGCTTGGGGCCCATAAGCTGTAGATAAGGAGATTTCTCTCTGGTTTGAAATGAGGAGACATTCTTGTCCTAGTTGAGGAGCAGTGTTACTGAGGCGTGCAGAAGTGAATTACTGCTTGAGATAGATGTGGGGAAATAAGAGGTTACATCCCCTTGATTCATGCTGTCTCTGTCTGGGTACAACTAGGGAGTGACAGCCTGTTATCTACCTGTCATCTCAGGGACAACCTTCCTGTATAAGGTCCTGTTCCACTGCCAGGCAGTGGTGGGATCTCACAGTGCCTTGGTGAAGGGTTGTGTTAGTGAAGGACTAGCCGGAAGTTACCACGAGTCAGCCTCTGAATGCTGAGCAACATCTGATCAAAGCATTTGTTCTCCCAAGTGAAGGATTACCCTCCTGTCACAGAGCCAACATCTTTTTCCAGTAGCACAAGAAGCATGTGGTTCTGTGAAGTCGATTCCACATCTGCATGTGAGTTGATTGCTCTTCTGTAGGCAGAGCTATCAAACGTGATCAGAGTTTTTTCCACAGGGCTCTCCCCTTAGCAGATAAGAACCTTTATACAGATTAAACCCCACAGCCCCCTCTGCAGAAGCTCTCTGGGCTCATTGCTTGTCTTAGGACAATATGAACTGGAGCTCAGGGATATTAGGAGGAGACCTTATGATCGTTTCCATAAGAGGTTGATTTAGGGATAAAATTTCATTTATTATTTTGGCCTACTTGTACTTTTGCATAAAATCCTTTAAGACCAGAGTAAATGAGTAGATGTAGCTTTGTTTCTTTTCTTTGATGTGGGTATTTTTACATATCTTTGTATGATAGTTTCTTTGAATCATGCAAGAAAGAGTTCTCCTATTTCTAATGGAATTTTATCTACAAATTCATTAGAGAATTTTTGGTCCTCACATTTCAAGAATAGCTTAATGGTCAAGAGTTGAAATGCTTCATCTAATCTGAAAAGTCATCTTCAGTTCTTGTCAGAAGTTGTCAAGCCGCTAAGACTCAGATGCAAATACAAGGATCAGTGGCCGAAGAGTGCCTGTCGCCTGGTGGGTTACTTTCCCTGTTGGGACAAATTTGCTGATAAATCAAGGAAGGAAGGAATTATTTGGGCTCACAGTTTGAGGGTACAGTCCGTCATGATGAGAATACTGGTCACGTTTCACCCAGACAGGAAGAAGAGACAGACAAATGCTGGTGCTCAGCTTGATTTCCACTTTTTATTCATCAGAGCCCCCAGACTGTAGCATGGTACCACCCACATTCAGAATGGGTCTTCCTTCCTCAGAGGAAACACCCTCACAGACACACTCAGGGGTGTGTTTCCATGGTGATTCTAAATCTAGTCAAGTTAAAGATTAACCACCACACATGGTGTGATGAGGAGCACAGAGTGTAAAGAAGTGAGAGAAGAGAGCACTTGGCAGACGCCAGCCCCTCTGAGCATCTGTAAGCTTCTGTGGCATCCACACTGTTGCCCGTCAGAGGACAGTTTGTCAGTGCTGGCTACGGCAAAGCAGTGTCCTGAGCAGAAAGCAATGTGTGTCCATTTGTTCAAAGGGCACAGTGCTCCCACTCGAGAGTGAGTGGCCTGCCTCGTGAAGACAATGGTATGTGAGGACCCCACTGTCCAGTCTGTGCAGTGCAATGCCAGGGCCTCAGCTGACTTAGACATGCTTGTACTGCAGCCCTCACACAACTGTCCTCTCTCCTCTCAGCTGGCTGCTCCCCGTGCTGAGACGATGCCAGCACCTGGGATCTCAATGCGTTTTTGTTGAACTGAAATGGGTCCTTCTTCCTTGGGCCTTATGTCCATGCCCCAGAGCACAAGACCATCACAAACGGCCTCCCATTGAGTCACGGTGAATCAGATAGTGGGAGACCTCAGACATCCCCAGCCCTGATGTGGCTGCTTGCCCACCCTCCCAGGCTGCACAGCTGGCCTGTTGCTGACAAAAGCAGAGTCTGGTATAATGTTCTCCAACACACCCTCACTGTCATACACAGCTGTTGGAGCAGTAATCCCCGCACCTGCCACTGGGGAACTGAGTTTGGTCCCAAACTTTAGGTCTGTTTTCTGTTTCCACTAAGTTTCTGAAGCATGAAGGGCATAACATCAGCTTGACAGCACTATTAAAATGGATTGTACATAGCACAGAGATCCTTGGACACTGGTGCAACACCATTCACCATCAGTTATGGAACAGACCTCGGCGCCCATCGTCTGAGGAGTGGGTTTAAAAAAGTGTATATATACAATGGTGTTTTCCCAGCCATTAAGAAGAAGGAACTATTTTGTTTGCAGGAAAATGAATGCAAACAGATGATTGTATTAAATGAATTAAGCCAGTTTCAGAAAGACAATATTATGTTTTCTCTCTTTGTGGCTCCTAGATACATGGTTACATAAGGTTGTGTATGTGTATGTCAGCCAGAAGTGAAGCTGGAGGAATGAAGGGACTAAGGGTGTGGGGGTGGGGGAAGGAGGACAGGCAGTAAGGGGACAGGCGTGACATGCTGTGTACAGTTGTGTGACTGTCCTTACGTCACACAGGGTTGTGTACAATGAAGGATGGTTTGTTTGTTATGTATGGCTTTTTTCATTGCTTTCTGGATCCTTCTTTCCCTGAAGGAGTAAAGGGGACACCGTAGTCTTGAGGAGGGTAGCCCACAGCCGGGGTAGAGAAGCCAGTGTCTTGGATCCCTGCCCAGACCCAGAATGAGGCGCTGATGAAGGGAGGAAGGTGAAAGCAGAGAAAGGCCTGCAGGTAACTAGCTCCACCTCCTCTGCCCTGAGACCCAGCTCTGGATGGCCCTGGTGGGAGTCCCTGGGATGAACACATGGGGCATTCTAATTTCTCCCACTCCCAGAGGTCACCGAATACCCACCAAGAGAGGAACTGAAGGCCTTTGTCGGTCTAAATGTGACTGAGTGTTTGCAAGGCAACTGTAGCCAGTGAAAATAGCCCAGTTAGAGTGGGCTCCAGGAGCTGGCCTCCTTGTCTGCCCCTTGGATTTGCATTCCCATCTCCAGAGCAAAGTCTGCCCCAGATGCTCTGGAGACAGGCAATCCTGAGGGCTAGAATACCACACTGGTTCTCTGCCCCAACTCCTGCATGACTGAGAGTCCCTGTCACCCCCAGTTCAGCACCCTATAGACGGCTGGGTGCAGTCTACAGATCCCAGACCTCATCACAGTGAGACCAGCCGGGCACTTTTGGATGCAGAGCCACCATGATAGAATAGAATGAGCAGCAAGGAATAGGAACTGGAGATGCAGAGCCACCGTGAGAGACTGAGTGGCAGGGAACAGGAACTGAGGATGCAGAGCCACCATGACCTTCCCCAGATGCCACCTGTAGTGCAGGTCTGCCCAAGTCTTGACTTCTTAGAGGTTGAGGATGTGTGTTTTCTAGCCCAGTTGAGTCTTAAAAATGGACCCCAAATGTGTCCTCTCTGGAACTGTGGCACCCAGAGAGGATGAGGAGTTCAAGGGCAGCCTGGGCTATAAATACTGGGTTGCAGAAACCTCTTGACTGGCTAGCTACAGTCCTCTGGCTCTCAGCTTGTCCCCAGGGGAAGGAGACAAGGAGAGCTCTGTCTGCCTTTACTCTCTTCAGCTGGGCAGGCTAGTTTTTGGCTTCTGGGTTTACCTCCTGTGTTCCATGTGTTTGAGGGGTGAAGACTTATTTTCTTTCCTCCTATAGACTCCTCACACAAGCATCACTAACTGTCAGGTCTGCATGTCTGCATCCACTGCTGATGGACTGGGATCGTGTAAGATCACAGTGGCCCAGCAAAGCCTTACATCCCTGGGAGAGACAGACAGCTGACAGCTGAATGGGAGCAATCTCTGATGTGACAGGACCATGGGTCCACCTGGGAGCTACTCGCGTGCCCTGGAAGCCCAAGGCAGGTTTGCCTGTGCTCCCAACCCCCACCCCACCCTTGTAAGCCAATTTTAATAGCACAAAGCAGAAAAGGAAGATTTATTCAATACACCTGGCCATAAGGTTAGGTTCTGACTCTAACTCCAAGAACATTTTGACTCCACAACCCCCAGAGTTAGTGAGGAGAACCCTAATATGGAGAGCTAGGTCTCACACATCATGAAAATGCAAACCTGAGCTCCTGTGCTTAGAGCCATGGAGAGAACCAACAGGAACCGTGTGTTTCCCTCTCTAATGTCCAGCTCTGCTGGAGGCCTGCCAGGTGTGGGAGGTGACCCCAGGTGGAGTGGAGCCTGGGAGCCAGGCAGGAACCAAGAGCATCCTTAAGGAATGCCAGCGAGATCAGGGTGTGGTTCTGCTTAAACAGGGTGGCACAGGCTATCAAGAGGGCCACGGAAATCAGGGCAGGAAGGAAGACGAGTTTAAAAATAAAAACATGACAGTAAAACCAGAGGGATTACCCTGTGTCCTTTTTTCAACAGTGTTGCTTTTAAAAATCTAGATCTAACAGAAAAAGGCAAGAGGATCCTTCTTTAGAGCTACCGGGACTGATTGAGCTTGGCATCTGAGGTGAAATCTGAGATCTAATCAACACTCAGCAAGGGTCCTGTAATTGATTATTAATGTCTGCCAAGGGCATAAGAAGGAGAAAGCCCAGACACTGCATCTGCCATTTCCCTTTCTTTTCCAAAGCCCCTGGCCGTTCATTCTACCCCCAAAAGATTTCCATTAAAGCAAAAGTTAAGGAGCCAGTATAGCTGGTCCTATTAAAGTTGTAGTAAACTAACCTGGCCTCTCATTAATTGTTCATTTTAAAGTTATTGTTTCTGGTTTAGAGAGATGGCCAGGGGATTAAGATCTTGCTGTTCTTCCAGAAGACCTATATCTGGTTCCCAACACCCATGTGGGGCCCGCTCATGACCGTCAGTAACTCCAGCTCCAGGGATCCAGCTCCTCCTTCTGGCCCCCACAGGCACTGCACTCACATGCTTGTAAGCCCCGGCCCAGCACTGTGGGGGCACTGGCCTGTGAAGGAAGCTCTTGGCAGATAGAGGCAAGAGTACCAGGAGTTTGTTATTCTTGTCATGGTGAGGTGGTGGTCATCCTGAGCTACACAAGATCCTGTCTCAGAAAGAAACAAAAAAGGATGAAAAAGTTTGGAGACCTCGAAGGGTCAAGAAAATGAAGCTGGAGGACGTCGGCCTTTGATGGAGGTGGCCAGTGGCCCACAGCACGTGCACTTTTCTCTTTAAATCAGCATTGCAGTCTCATTTTTGACCCATGAGCTGTTTTTATTCTGAAATGACTGGGTTGTCTGGGGACATCAGTATTCTGTCAACTGGAACCTTGAGAGCAGAACCCTTGTATTCCTTCAGTTACTCATTTCATTTCTTCAAACACAGTGTAGTGCTGGGTTGGTGACTTATACCGATATCCTAGTGTTTACCATGCTGAGGCTGGAGGAGTTCCAGGACAGTCTGGGAAAAGAAGACTCCGGCAGCCCCCCATACACACACACTCACACGCACACACATGCACACACACGCACACACATGCACACACACACACACACACACACACGTGCTCACACACACGCTCATACACACGCGCGCGCACACACACACATACACATGCACACGCGCGCGCGCGCACACACGCGCGTGCACGCACACACGCACTCACGCACACACACACATACACACGCGCACACACATATACACACACACACACACACACGCGCGCGCGCGCACACACACACACATGCACACACACACATGCACACACATGCACACGCACACGGTGGGGGGGGAGCCTACACAATCTTTGCCCCGTTGCACTGACCTCACAGCTTCTGCTCTGTCAGAGGAGGGAAGCTTGAGTCAGCCAAGGACCCAGCCAGCGCCACGAGAGCACACTTGGTATACTTCCCACATTTCCCCCTTTGTAAGTGTGGTCTGTCCAGAGAGGTCGAGAGCCCCTGACGGAGGGCTGCGCTCTGTGGAGTAGTAACAGGACATGGAACAGGTGGCCAGGGTTCAGGAACCCCTATGGCATTTTGTTACTGTTCTGTTTTGGTTTTTGAGACAGAGTCTCACTGTATAATCCTGTGGGGTGGCTTGTTACCCATGGCAGTCTTCCTCCCCAGCTCCCCCAGTGTAGGATATGGAACCACTGTGGCGGGTAGTGAAGCAGACAAACGCCTCCAGTAAGAACGGAGATTGAACACGCCTGATTTCGGGAGCCCCTTTCTTGCCAGGAATCCAGTGTTATTAAAAGCCTGTATTACTCTAAAATATAAAGTCTGTAAAGTATTTGGTACTCCCTCAAGACAGACCCTATTTCCTTAATCCTTCCTGGATCTCTCTAGAAACTAGAGCAACCCAGTAGCTATTTCTCATCCTGCTTGAAGACTCCTGGGCCAGCCTTCCTGTCAGTGTCTGTGGGAGTTCAGGGCTTCTGGGACAGGCTGTCAACAGGCCTCAGCTCTCTTTTGCCTTAAAAATTGTCTTCTACTTTGAAAATTGTCTCCTGTGCTTCCCTGTTCACATCTGACCCCATGTATGTCCTTGATCAAGCTCTTGTGGTCTGTGTTTTAAGCCGGCAGTGTTCAGTGATGCTCTGTTGTAGGTGGCTGGCCTCTGCCAGCCAAGCTGACCCTCATCTTAATGCTGAGGTGTAAAGGCCCAGGGACTAAGCTGGCTTCCCTGCTGCCCAGGAGCTCACCCTGGTGGATCTGCCATGTCCACCACCAGCACTGCCCCGGCTTCTCACTGGCAGACCCATCTCTCTTACTGCCTTCCCAATTCCCCCGCCTCATCCTGTGACCTCTGCTTCCTTTCCAAATCTCTCTCAATACTGCCTGTTCTTTTTTATACTCTGCCTTCTCTCTAATCCCCCTGTCTTCACCAGGCAGACTCTCACGTTGAGAGCAGACACCTACTGCCCAACACACCCCAAGAAACATTTAATAAGCCATCAGCTCTACTGGTGGTCACCACCCCAGCCAGGAGCTGGCGGTTCTGAGCTGTGTCACACAGGCCACTCATGGGCCAGCACTAGCCATCCAGACCCTGGATATCCTGCCAGCTCTCTCTCTCTGCAGTCCTCTGTACGGGAGGGGGGCTGTACACAGTGTGTTTCTGGGGTTGCTCTTACATCAGTTATTGGGTACTTTTCTTGTTGCTGAGAGGAAGCAACTGACCGAGAGAGAAAGGGCTTATTTTTGCTCACAGTTTGTGGATACATGGTGGGGAGCATGCTGTAAGGAGCCTGAGGTGGATGGTCACATTGTGTCCACACTCGGTGAGTGCTGGTGCCCAGCTGGCCCCTCCCCCTTTTATTCAGGCCAGGATTCTGGCCTATAAAATGGTACCCCCCACATTTAGGGTGGGCCTTCCCTCTTCTGGAAATATCCTCACATCACAGAAGCACCAGAGTTGTGTTCCTATGGTGACTGTAAGTCCAGTCCAGTTGACAGTTAAGATTAATCATTATGGTTACCTTATTTCTTGTTTTTCCTACATGTCTTCCTCTCTCTGGACATTCTAAGTTTCTTAGGAGAACAGTGCTGTTCAATAAGCTCCTCTGGAGTGGAACTGGGTCTTTCCTGTCAGGTTGGAGTCCCGCTTCATCCAGGTGGCTTCAGGCTTCTTAGATTTTTTTTTCATGTGACTTGAAAATATTGTCTATTTTCCCTCCAAATGTGTAGGTATCAAACCCATTGTTAGTTATTAAATAAGGAATAAAGAGAGAGTAATTTTTTAAATCACATTTTTCTTTCACTAACACTCTTCAGCTCCTTTGCTAGTGGCCCTGATAACCCCACACTGGATCCATCCCCGGGGCCCAGTGCCCAGGGCAGTAGGTGGCCCAACATCGGCAGTGTTTGTGCTCAAGCCGACTGACCTAACCCATCTTAATTTCTGCCCGCTCCTTGCCTCCGTCCTGCCCACCACACTTCTAAGGTGCCCCACTCTTTCTTGCTTCCAGGCTGGGGATGGCACCCAGGGCATCTCTGCCACTGACTATACAGCCAGCCCTTGGCTATCTTTGGGGACAAGAAGTCGTTTCCCACTGGGTAGGGGGGAGAGAGGGGAGCTGGGATGTCACCAAAAGGCTGTTCATTTGCTGAGCACTCTAAGGCAAGCAGGTGTGCTGTTTTTATTGTTTTTCGAGTGAGACGACTGTGCTGTTCAAAGGATGCTGTGTGTGCATGCTTACACCCCTGAGCCTGCTTGAACATCTCACACCTCCCAGCTGCCTGACAAGATCGTTTGTGGAAGATAAAAGACATTAAACAGTCCTAAGAGCAAAGCTGGATGAGTCACAGACAGAATGTGCCTGCCAGAGTGACTCTGTCCTCCTTAGCATACCAGGCTGGGGCCCACGGGTGGGTGTGAGCAGCCTTCTTCCCTGGGCTTCCTGCCACCTGCACACCTGGCACAGGCAAGCTGCCTGGCACTGCTAATCCGCTGGGCTCACCGGCTCCTAGGAGTGAGTTTGCCAGCCCCAAAGGAGGAGAGTGCTGTGAGGCATTGTGTAGCCCAGTAGTGTCCATCCCAGCTCCACAGTATGCAGACCCCAGCTGAGATTAGGTAAGTGTCTGCAAGGGCTTTCTGAAAGCAGATCCCATTGTCATCATCTTCTCCATGCAGTCCCTCTGGTCCAACCCCACCCTTGGTCTGTGGACTTCAGCTTTGTCTACACCCAGGAATGGAGACTCACTGGCTGTTGTCTGTATCGGGGAGGGAAAGGAGCATGGTGGTGGGATCTCTGCAGCGCCTGCTCATGAGGTGGTGTTGTAGTACTAAGGGCAGGTTTTAGAAATGTAGGTTCCACCAGGGAGGTTGGAGGAAGTGAGACTGGCCTTTGCTTCGAGATGTGTTTGGGAAGTCACAGGAGCGGGTGACCTCCGATTACTACAAGCCCAGCCCCTGTCTGTGTACCTTTTGGCTGAGAGTAAACGGGGAAAACAGTCTATGGCCAGACTTGTCTTTCTCCAGTGTCCATTGAGACCCTATGGGCCACAGTTTCATAGACATACATGCGGCCACCAGGACAGAAACTTCATAGCCCTCAGGGCCAGGTGTGTGTCACTCTTACGAAGGAAACCATAGCTATAGCAGCAAGGTGACAAGACCTACCAAGGTCTTGATTAGACACCACTTGGGGTGGGTCCTGCCTGTGTCAGGAACACCTTGGGTGGGTCAGGCACAGCTTTACTCTGCACTATCTAGTATTCTCAGACCAAAGTCCTTTAGGTGTCCTTTCCCCCTTCTCTTTTTAAAAATTTTTATCAATTACATTTGGTTTTACTACATTTAATCTTTTGAATTACTTCTTTACTAGAGTAATCAAGTTTATAATTACATTTTTTTTCTCTCTGGTAATTTAAAATTTTTATGCCATGTATATTTGGTTCATAGTTGGCTTACTTTTAAAAATTATCATTTGATAATTTCATGCATGCATATATTGTATTTTTATCATACCCCCAATTACTTGCTTCTCCCACTCTAGTTCCTATGGAACCCTTCTTCTCAAAGGTTTGTCTCCGAGTGGGGGTGTGACCCACCAAGTTTAATTAGGATTGAGCATGGGTGAGAGATTATTTACTGGAATATGAGCAGTTGACCAGGGGCTACACCATTAAGGAAAATGACTTCCCATCCCCAGTAGGCATTAATAGCAAATAGGACCTCTCAATACCCTCCCATATTCAGAGTTGATAGGCCCAGTCTTGTACAAGCAGTCACAACTGTGTGACTTTGTGAGTTCAACAGCTACACCATGTGCAGGAGACCACATTTTGTGGCACTCTTCCATCTCAGGTAGGCCAGGCTGGCTTGGAATTCATGTGTAGCTGAGGGTGACCTTGAGCTTCTGATCCTCCCAAGTACTGGGATAACCAGTGTAGCCGCCACACCGCATTCATTTGTGCCAATAATCAAACCCAGGACTTCGAGTATGGCAAGCATGTAATCTAACAACTTAGCTACGTGTCCAGCCCAGGTCAGGTTCATGTGAATATGGAAACTCCAGGATGCTGACCTTAGCCCTGCATACATCTCAAGGTAGGTTTTGTTGTTCGTGTTTTAGGTCAAGGTCTCACAGTGTGTCCCAGGCTAACCCTAAGTTCACAACCCTCTTTGCATCAACCTCCCAAGTACTGGGGTGACAGTTGTTCATCACCACACCTAGCTTAAGCTGTGACTTTAAAACCCATTGGATGTCGTCAGCAGGTACCTTTAGCCCTCCAAGCTACCATACTGGCTATTGGAAAGAAACATGCCATTCAAAATGCATTTTCACTTGTACAGAGACACTAGGAGAAGGCAGATCTTAATGAATCATATTAGTCATATGAATCAAAGCTAGCGGAGAAAAGGTGAAGATGTGACCAACTAGCTTGAATCCTACTTCCTCATTTGTTTCTAGACAAGTCTGTTTTTCCTAATTTCTAGGCCCAGTGACAGAAGGCCGTGTACACAGTCAATATGCATCATTTGTTAGACCACAATGGCCCCCTGGAAATTCAGAAATGAAGCTTGTGTTATTAGGGAAAATAAAAGGTGTTCAAAAAAAAAAAAGGAAGAAAAGAAAAGCAATCAGCCACAGATGTGCCTCACCAAACAGCCAGGAGTGTGCCCCGCCATGTGTGAGTCTTTCCTGCAGCCATCTGGGATGCCTCTACCTGGCTGCTCACATGACAGGAGCCCAGGGAAAGGAACTGCAGAGAGGTCACTTCAGGAATGGCTTTACTTCTTAAGCACTTTTTCAGGTGTGTTCTTTTACCACCATCTTGTGATTTATCCAAGACGTTAATTGCTTTGATTCTTTTCCCTTGACCTTGAGAGGTTTTTGGTTGGTTTTTTTTTTTTTTTTTTTTTTTTTTTAGATCTGAGAGAAGTGACATTTTAGTTTTCTAATTTAGAAGCACAAAGGGAGTTGAGAGAGCTGGTGAATGAGCCTGGCTCACACTTTGTGGAAAAGTACTTGGGTCAAATTACAGACTCTCAGACCTGGGAGCAAAGATAACATCGTTAGACCTGTGCAATAACTATGATTGATAGAGCAGCGAGGGCAATGTTGACACCAGTTTGTGTGCACAGCTCTGGCTTGCATATCCTGGAAAAGGTTGACGGGAATTAGGTTTGCCTCCTGTCTGCCAATCCTAGCAGCAGAAGCACGTTGGGTCCTTTATGTCGGTATTTGCTTGAATCCTTTCAGACCTATGCTTTCTGCTCAGTAATTCCAAGCTGGCTGGCTCTTGAGGGTGTGTCCATTAGAACATACTGACTGTATCCCTGGAGACTCAGCCAGGTATCAGGAATTGGCAAAGAGCTCAGCCTATGCTGGCACCGGGTCATCACTGTCCCTGTCCCCAGGCAACCTACAGGGACACCAACACCGGTTTGTTTTAAGAAAAGAGGATGAGGGTATGTGGTGGGGTGGTGCATGGAAGGTAGAAGGCAGGAGAATCAAAAGTACAGCCATAAGGACTGGAAAGACGTCTCCATGGTTAAGAGCACCAGCTGCTCTTGTAAAGGACCCAGGTTTGGTTCCCAGCACCCATACTGGGTGACCAACAGTTTCCTGTAACTTCAGTTTCTAGGAATCTGATCCTATGTTCTGGCCTCCCAGGGCACCCAGACACATATGGTGCACATCTAGATAAGCGCGCGCATGTGCACGCGCGCGCACACACACACACACACACACACGAGCAGTGGGGACAGTCTCTAATGCAGAGTTGAAACTTGCAGGAAATAAGCCACAGCCAGATGAATGGCTGGCAGGACAGGGCTGTTTCTCAGAGATGCCCAGACTAATGTGGAGTAAATGAAAGTGGGGTATTAGACACATGCTACTGCAGAGACCTGGCAGGGCTGGCAGATGTATCCTCACTGGAAAGAAAGGGATAGTTTTGTGGACTTGAGAGAGCTCAGTAAGGAGAGACTGGTGGGATATAATGTCAGAATTAGACTGCAGCCTTGCCCTTAACTGGCCATCCATTTGGTCAGACTTGCTTCTTTAGTTGGCCAGCACAAGGCCTTGCACCCAGTTTCAAGCAATGGCCTGCTTCTCTGTGGCCCCTTGCAACCAGGCCATCCGCTGATTTTTCTCATCTAATCTGATGTCCAGCAAATCCCAGTGACTCTCCAGTCTCCACATCTACCACCTAGGCATTAAGGGCCTGTGTGACCATGCCCTGGTGTGGTGTGGTGTGGTGTGTGGGGGTGGGTGGGTGGGTGGGTGGGTGCGTGCACTGGCACGCATGTGTGTGTAGCAAGTACTCTTACTCATTGAGCTAGCTCCCAGGCCTTTTTAATTGAACAAAAATTTATTGAACATCTGTTCCATCCTTCCTGTTCATTCTTGCTCTTAAGGAACCGCCCACTGAAGTGGGAAGGTGAATAAGCCATATAGCGGCATGCACCTGGGATCCGAGGATCAGGAGATGGAGGCAGGATCCAGAACTCAGGGCATCCTCTGCTGCACATAGACGTTGATGTTAGCCTGGACTCCATGAGATCCTATTTCAAAACTGGGGGTGGGGTAGGTGAGAATACCCCATAATTCCCAGCACTGCTCAGCAGTGCAACAGAAGAGGCAGAGGTGAGAACCAAGGGACCAGAAGTCAGAGCGGTAGGTAGTGACCAGCAGCTGAGAGTAGAGAGTAGCCCCTAAACGACATAAACACTGTGGTCTCTGTGGAAATGCCTGGCCTCCTTTCCTGGGGTCAACAGATGGGTCGTTCAGCGGTGTTTAGTGTCTTGGAGAAGTGGAGGGGCAAGTGACACAGTGGAAAACAGGTGAGGGCCTCATTATAGACATCACCAAGTACCTACCCCATGGCATGGCCAGTCCACATGTTGGATAACCATGCCATACTTAGTGCAGGTAATGGTGTGTGTGTCAATTTCTGTGATCTGCTGTTTTATAAAAAATGCAAGTTACAGTAAAATAGGCCACTTTGATCTTACGTGTGAAACAGAGACTACACAACACAGCCCTCTATGTGTTTTCTGAGGGACTGGGAGGACCCACACCAGCCTGTTCACAGTGTCAGTGTAGGCTGTGATCATTTGGGGGCAATTCTCTAGTTTTATTTGAACAAAAAAAAAATGTTATCTTGACATTAAAATTAATTTTAAAATTCAAAGAATAAATGGAGTCATTGGCTTACTTCCTGGCTTGCTCTGGAAAAGCTTTTCAGTTAGAGCTTGCACGTTCTGAGAATTGGGAAGATATTTTCCAAAACTAAACAAAACTCAAAGATGGATTTAAAAAAAAAAATCCCCATCCAGTCCCAGCCTGAGGAGGCTACCTTCTCCTGGCCCGAGCAGCCCCATTTCTTTGGCTCACTGATAACCAGTTGATAAAGGACACTCCTGCCCCCCTGTGACTTTGCAGAATGGCTCAGTGTCCTTCCCGTGACCGGGTGGCACCCTGTGGTGGTGGCTGGCTCCGGGCAGTGGTGGTAAGTGTGTTTTTCTCTTCCCTGGCACCAAGATCATTTTCTTGGAGAGTCTCTGTGGACGTTGGCAAGTAGTTTTGGCCTCCTTCCAACAGATTGGGTTTATACCAGCCTAAATGAGGCAGGCATTTAATCAGTCACCCAGGGAACAGGCTGGAGGCCCTCTGGTATCTCCTTTATAATTAATTTTTAACATTTGTTTTCAGTATAAAATTTGGGCCTTTATCCTCTTTGAAATAAAAACATAGCATGCATATTAGACTGTATTGGCAGTGAACTTCACACACTATTCTTTTATTCCTTTCCAACTATTAACTCCTATTAAACAAGACAGAGGGATAATCAGATCCCCCTGTGCTCCCCGGCTGCCTGGCGTGTGCCGTGTCTCATCCTCCCTAATTGCCTTCGGTGGCCGAGCTCTTTCCTATCATTAGTGTGACATCAGAGGCCACTTGGCAGGGACCAGGCCACCTCCCAAGCTGTTCCCTCACCCAACATCCCCTTCCAGGCCCTGTCCCTTTCCCTGGCCCAGACACTGGGAGGTTCTGACTCACTAGGGGGTTGTTAACAAGACAGGAAAGATATGGCTGGAACTTTAACCCTAGAATTTAAACATAAACTGCTAGAGGTGTTTTTTTTTTTTCTTTTTCTTTTTCTTTTTCTTTTTTGGTCTATTTGGTTGACCTGCTGTTGGCTTCTGAGAATCTAAACCTAGATCAAAGAGACAAGAAACATCACAGCATTTCTCAAACCTAGTTGTGTACAAACAGCTCCCAAGATGCTGTTGAGGACATTCCAAGGCCTGTGAAGTATAAATGGTGCATGCCTGGAATCCCAGCCCTTTGGGAAACAGAGGCAACAGGGTCAGGGCCCAGCCTGGAGTGTGCCATGAGTTCAAAGCCATCTTGAGATCTTGTCTCAAAAAACAACCAAAGGAAAAGGCCAAGGAGGCTGAGGGAGATAACTCAGCTGGAAAAAGGTTTGCACACAGATCTGAGTACCAGCCCCAGAAACCACATAAAATAATTTTTTAAAAAATTAAAAAGCCAAGTGTGTTAGTGCACACTTCTAATCTCAGCGCCAGGGAGATGGAGTGAGGCAGGTTCCTAGGACTCACTGGCCAGCTAGCCTGCTTGGCAAGTTCTATGCCAGGCATCTCAAAAACCAAGGGGAACGGTTTCTAAGAAACAACATTTAAGGTTGACCTCTATTGGTGAAATTATTAAGGCCACTCCATGTAGTTAAAAGGGAGGTTTATTTAGTGGTGTAACTTACAAATGAAGGGATAGGTAGGTTGCAAGGTCTGAGAAAGACATAGCGCAGTCCGGCGGTGTTCTTTGGAGAACTCTGCTCGGTCTACCTCCAGCGTCCAGGGTCCAGGAACTAAGAGAGGTGGCACATCAGGATCTTAGGTCTTCAGAGTCCTCTCTTGGCCCCACCTTGTAGGTGTGACAGTTACCGAAGCCTCAGTGGGGGTTGGAACTTCCAGATCAAAGCTGGAATGGCTACCCACTACAGACCTCAGCACAAGTTGTACATGCACAGGAGCTCTCTCTCTCTCTCTCTCTCTCTCTCTCTCTCTCTCTCTCTCTCTCTCTCTCTCTCTCTCTCAATATCTCCTTCTCTTTCTTAATCTCTCTCTCTCAATATCTCTCCCCCCTCCATCTCCCTTTCCCCTTCCTCCTCTCTCTCTCCCCCTTTCACACATACACTCAAATACACAGAGACATAAATACAGAGTTACACACACACACACACACAGACACACATACAGACACGCACTTGCACTCTCTCTCTCTCTCTCTCTCACACACACACACACACACACACACACACACACACACACACACGCACACACGCACACACGCACACACACGTGCGCTCATACAGAGCAAAGGCTAGGGATGTAGCTCAGTGACAGAGTAGTTGCTGGGTATGAGCAAGGCCCTGACTCCAGTCCCAGCCTCTCCATACACCCTGTTAAACTCTTTGGGGCAAGGGGGAAGCCTTTTTTCTAGTCCCTCTTTTTTATTTTTCTTTTCAAGCCACTGAGTGAAGGGATATTCTCTGCTTTGCCTGAAAACATATCAAATATATCTTCAGGCTTACTGCCCTGGGCATGCTGCCACAAAGCCTTTGTACAGGTTAAAAGCAGGTGTCCTTCTGGGCAGCTCCAGCTTCGTGGGAGGCAAGGCCTAGGCCATGTAGTGCTGGGTCTTAGCACCATTTACCTCTGTGACCAGGAATCTTTATGTAACCCACAGCCCCACTGCCTTGCACGGCAACCCTGCTTACTTAGTGTTTCTAAACCAAATGGCTACGCTTGAGGAGTACCCCACAAGGGCCCCCATGTGTTAAAGAACTGTTAATGGCACTGTTGGGCGTGGCAGAATCTTCAAGAGAGTAGATCACTGGAGTAATGTCCTTGAAGGGACAATGGGCTCCCAGTTCATTTCTCTTTCTTTCTCTTCCTTGCCTAGATGTGAGCAGTTTTGTGCCACCACACACTCTCACCTTAATGTATCACCACAGGCTCAAAACAACCACACCCAACCAAATATGGACTTGAAACCTCTAAACCTGTGAGCCAAAGTAAAGTGTTTCTCTTGTATGAGGCATTTTGATACAATAACATAATGTTAATACAAGTATCTCCATGTGTAAACATAGGCTTGGGCTTTTCTTAGATGTGTGCTATTTTAACCACAACAGCAACCTTTAAGCTTTTTGTAGAGGAATGAGAGGCACAGAAAATTAGATTTTTCCTAAGATAAGACAGTCATAAAGAAGACCTCAGCCAGATTTGTGGTGAGTAACTGAGCTGGTAGGGAGTCATTTAATTAGTGAGACCATGGGCACTTCCTTGTCCTTCCCTCCCAGAAAACTGTTAAATGAAGAGCTTGGGAGAGATCCCACAGCGCAGAAGTGAGCTGTAGGCCTCCAGATGATGGATGAGGAAGTGCTTAGGAGACACCAGGAGACCTGAGGAAAGGCATGTGGCATGGCAAAGCATTAATGATTGCAAGTTCATTATTAGCAAAAGTGTCCCTCTCTCCAGCCAATGGGTGGGACGAAAAGTCTCATTTCTCTTCGCATACTGTGTAGAAATATCAGCAGAATGCTGGAACATCGACAATTGGATAATGAAATTAGAGTCACCAATGACCCCTTACTCAGTTGTCATAGCCCCTCCTCTAGTAGCTCAGCAGTCTGCCTTCTGGGATAAAGAGCTGCCTGGAGCAGAACCCTGACCTGGCAGCCTGAGAGGGGCTGGTGCCAGTTGCATCTGTTCCAGGGCCCACAAGTGTTATCACAGGCCCACAGGGCTACTATAGCTCAGCTTCTCTGGGCTGACTCAGTGGGTCCCAGAGCTTCAGGTGTCACAGCTGTGTGTCTGTGTTCCCTGCTCCCCAGGTCTGGGGTTGGTTGAGTACCTCCATTCATCTGGCTCTCTTTCCATGGACCTTTTCCATGGACCAGCAGGTAACCAGGCAAGCTCTGCTTACAGCAACAACAGATGAACAAGCTAACACATCTGAGTTTTCTTTTCTTTTCTTTTCTTTCTTTCTTTCTTTCTTTCTTTCTTTCTTTCTTTCTTTCTTTCTTTCTTTCTTTTCTTTTTTTTTTTTTTTGTTTGTTTTTTTGAGACAGGGTTTCTCTGCGTAGCTTTGCGCCTTTCCTGGAGCTCACTTGGTAGCCCAGGCTGGCCTCGAACTCACAGAGATCCGCCTGGCTCTGCCTTCCGAGTGCTGGGATTAAAGGCGTGCGCCACCGCCGCCGCCGCCGCCGCCGCCGCCGCTGCCGCCGCCACCACCACCACCGCCCGGCCTCATCTGAGTTTTCTTAAGACAAGGACTCTGGAGCAGCACACCATCCACCTGCCTCATTCTATTGGCCAAAGAAAGTTGCCTGGGCAACCTAAAGTCAAGGGGCAGACAAGGATGCTCCCTACCCTGTGAGTGCGAGGGCAAGTTCTCAAGACAGAGGAAGGGGATAGAATGGGAGCTATAATGCCCCTGCTTCAGCTCCTCATCCCTGGAGACTCACTCGGTGGAGCTGCCTTCCTCTGCTTTCCCCTGTGGATGGGGAGATGTGGAACCCCTCCTCCATGGACTGTCCTCACAGCTGTGCTTTTCTACATGGCTCAGAATTCATTCAGCAAGCTGCTCACACGTGCAGGGGAAATCTGTCTGACATCAAATGTTCAGTTAGTTGCAAATGCACTTGAAAAGCACCTTCTAGAAACAACTCTCTTCTTTGAGATGATAACTCAGTTTTGATCCCTTCATATTTGGCACATTCTAAACTATCTAGATTGCCTTTCCCATAATGAAGGTGGCTCTTTCTCCTCCTCTTTAGTGATATTGCTCCTTCTCAAACAGAATCAGAAGGTAGAGGATCCCAGCCACCCTCATTTTCTCCTTCCTCAGCTCAAGCAATGGGCCTTGCATTCACCTTCTTTCTTTCTGCTTTTGTTTGTTTGTTTGTTTGTTTGTTGTCGATGTTTTGCTTTTTCGAGACAGGGTCTCTCTGTGTAGCTTTGGAACCTGTCCTAGAACTCACTATGCAGCCCAGGCTGACCTTGAACACATAGAGATCCACCTGCCCCTGCCTCCTGAGTACTGGGATTAAAGGTGTGCACCACCCCTCCTCAGCTGGATTCACCTTCTGATATGACCACCAGAGGGCACACAGGCAACACCATGTCCTTGATTGCACCACCCCAGGCTAACGGCAGTTGAAGGGGGTCATGTAGCCTGGTGGGTCCTGAATTCAGGCATTAAAATGAGCTGTCAGGGTTCTGAGCCTGGGCCTGGACCAAACAGTGCTTTGTCCCAGAGCACAGGTTACTAAGCTGTTAATTAAGGGTTAGGATGATGTGGTAATAAGTACAGGGGTTTTGCTCATTGCAGTTCTATGATCCAGGCTCAGGGGGGGAACTGAAGGGTAAGATCTTTTGGAAACTGCCAAGTCACTTGAGCTTCTGGACCATTCCCATTGGAAATGATGAGCTGTTCCAGAAGCTGATTCCTGCTCTCCTTTCCAACATGATTTGGATGTGAACTATCCCCCACAGGCTCATACGTTTAAACACTTGGTCCCCAGCCAAGGGTGCTGTTTGGGAAGGTTTTGAAACCTCTAGGAGATGAAGCCTAGTTGAAGGAAGTAGTGTGATTTATTGCTACGTACTACTTCCTGTCATGTCTGCTTTGTGATCTGCCTAGATGTGAGCAAGCACCTTACGCTGCCACTGCCACAGCCATGGCTGTTTCTGATGTCAAGACTTCCTTGCCATGTTGAACTGTGCCCCTTAAACTTCAAGCTGAAAGCAATCACTCTTCCCTTCTGTTGCTTGAATCGAGTATTTTATCACAGAAATAAGACAAGTAACTAGCATCCTGGGTCAGTAAGACTTGACTGTGTTGACGAATGTTATGCAAATGTCTTGTTAAAGCAAGAGGTTCTCATTCCAGCAGCATCTGAGTCCTGTGTGTCCCAGATCACTCACTCGATTTCCATGATCCTGAGAGTCCTCTGTTTTAAGAGTCCCAGATTTTTTATTTGTTTGTTGTCTTAGGTTCATGCTACTAAATCAATTCCTGTTCAGGCTTTGAGTTCTTACCAGGCCTCAGAGCAGTGTCTACAAGTGACATCCCACCCAAAGCTGACTGTGAGGGCAGAGGAAGCTCTCACCCCATCATCTGTGTCCATTTTAATGGTTCTCTTGAAAGGGTCTGAGGGCAGGAGTTACAGGTGCTGCCTTAGACTATTCCCATTTCTTACACTGACCATCCTGCCCGACCATTTTTGTCTTCAGCTTATAAAACCAGATAGTTGAATTAGGTTACCTGGAATCTTAGGGCTCAAGGTGAGATCAGTAGAGCTTGTTAGATCAAATGCTGGGCTCTCCCAAGGGTACCACATTGAACACACAGGTGATGTGTGAACACACAGGATAGTGAGAGGCATTGTCTATAAGGTGTCTTCCAAGAACCTGAGTCTATGCTTTTGTGGCCACTTGTGGCCCACTCTTCATTTTCTGTACTTCTGACCTCCTCTTTTAATCCTGTACTGGCTCCTGGCCCCTCTTCCCAGGTGATTCTAGGTTGTGCCAAGTTGGCACTAAAAACTAATCAGGATGGATGGGTTCATGAGACCACTCAATGAGGGACTGAGGAAGAGTTGAGGCAGTGGTGATCCTCTGGGCAGGAAAACATTGTAGGGCAGCCTTGTAGAAACAGAGATGGTGGAGAATAACCTAATCAACTCTTTGCTTAATCCTTCTTGCTGCCATGGGGACAGCGGATTTGAGTGGGTGGCAGAAGGGAAGGGGAGCCTGTTAAAAATCATTGCTTCCTCCAAGGTAGGATGTAGTGAGGCATCTTGCACCTTAGGGCAGAGGTGTGTAACTGTTGCACAGCAGAGTGTCACATGAGGGATGACACAGAAGCACTTTAGTGTCTTCAGAAAAAAAATGTGTATATCACAACCTATATTCAAGTAGAAATTGCAGTGTGTTTAATCAGCTTTAATGAGGCCAGGTTTATATAGAAACCAGGAGCCAATTGAAAGTTGGGCAGTTGGGAGGACAGTGGAAGCTGGAGTGCCCTTCAGTGTGCCTTCTTCGGCTCACAGGGGCACTGTGAGACTCAAAAAGGCCGATTTATATTTATGTCATGTCATAAAGTGGGAGGACTGTGCGCATCTTTGGTTTGTGGCCTACCCTGTTGGATCCTGCATGCTGAGGGGTTTGAAGAAATGCTCGGGTGGAGTAGCCACCCCTCTGGAAAATGTGTGATTGGGGCTATCAGGCCAAACTACTTGAGAGTTAACTGTGTCTTTTGAGGTTGTTCAAGCCAGCCAGAAGTAGGACGTGATTAATTGTTAATGATAAGTGGGACAGAAAGCAAGAGTCTGCAGGAAATGAGAGAAAGGCAGAGCCCTTTGGGGTTTCCCCAAGCAGTCTAGACTCTAACGGGATGATCAGGAGTGGGACAGAGCCTCCTTGGGGCAGCAGCAGGGGGAAGGCTGCCAGGACTGAAGTGGAGAGGGTCTGCTGGCTGTCCTAGCTAGGAAGATGGTCGCTCGCTCACCTAGATTGTATGCCAGGACATAGCGTCCTGGGGACCTCAGGAAGTGTCTAAGCTGGGCTGACATTCCAAAGTGTCTTTGTCACAGGGATGGATTGATTGGAATAAGAGGTGGGAGTGGAGAGGCCATCAGGAGGGCAGTTTAGGGGATCAGGACCTTGAGATGGGACATGGAAGGTCCGTGGGCCCCCACATTCTACACCAGTTAGGGAGCTTAGGAGAGTACTCTCCAGACCTGATTTAGAATGAGAAGTCTGAGGCCCCTCCCCATCTGACTCCTGAGATACTGTCAGTGGTAGAGTGGGTGGTGATGACAGATGAAAACCTGGACAGAGCAAGTGATAACACTCTGACCAGCTAGGAGTAACAGGGGGACCTACCTGGGACATTCTGAACTTGCCATGTGTGCGGCTGTGAGAGGAACTGTCTACTGGGTGTAACAGAGAACAAAGGAGAGAGAAATGGCCAGTGGGACCTTCAGGAATGTGATGTGTGGAGAGCAGCCTGGTCGGCCCCGGAGGCAGCAGAAGCCACCCTGGGATTGCATTAAAAGGTTTATAAAGGGATTATGAACCAAACAGAAGGAACTTGCAGAGATGAGGCCATGTCTAGTCTTGGAACTATAGTGACCTGCAGGTACCAGAGAGAGCTGCAAAGATCTGAGCTGATGAGTCTGTGTAGTAAGGGAACCTGAATCCTGGCTTCTCTATGCTGCCAGGAGGGGAGGAAGCCCTTCCTGTCAGCCTCCCAAAGCCACAGCAGGGTCACAGAGGGAGAAGAAGGGATGCAGAGGTGGGAAGGGAAGCATCACAGTCAGACTGTCAGGTGAGGGAGCACTGAGCGCCCGCCCGCCCGCCCAATGACACAGTGGCAGGAAAACAGAGAGGGTGAGTGGAGGCAGATGAGTCCTGGACAACACCAGCCCAGGATGGATGGAAACTGGAAGCCAGTGTGACTCTTGTAGTGACAACATGGAAGAGAAATCAGGGTCATGACTAGAGGACAGCCAAGATGGAAAGGGGTAGGTCTGAGTCCCGGAGTCAAGCAGAATGTGGTCAGCCCTCCCTCCAGAGTAAGAGTAATAATGAGAGAAGATGTATACCCGCATAACCCATGTGGCTGAGCTAAGGGTGAAGAGTCCCAGTGGCCTCCCTGCAGCTGAGGAGGCTTTCTACCCTGTGGTGTTCTTATGAAATTAATAAGAATCAGGCTAGGGTGTAGTTCACTTGGTAGAGTGCTTGCCTAACATAACTCGAAGCCCTGACTGGAATCTCTGCCCTCGGGAGATGAATGCTGGAGAATGAGAAGGTCAGCATCATCCCTGGCTACATAGCGAGTTCAAAGCCAGCCTGGAGTACATAAAACCCTGTTTTATGTAGAGGAGGGGAGAATAGGAGGGGGAAGGAAGGAAGAGAGAGGGGCTGAAAGAGAAGGATTAACAGGAACCCACAATGCCCAAAATCCACCTGCTCTCTTGTTCCCTTTCCCTGAAGAGCTGACCCAGCTCACAGTGTAGACTAATTTACTTAAATCACCTGATGGGAAGCAGCCCATGAGAACCTACATAGGGATAGGATTCCTGCTGTTCTGTGGGTGCACATGGGGATCTTGTGAAAAAGCATTTCCCACAGTTAGGGTTTGTCTAACCAGCTCCCAGGGAGATGATGTTGGTCTCTGGAGCCACCGTGAGAAACTAGAAACAAGATGGGTTTGTTGTTGTTGTTGTTGTTGTTGTTGTTGTTTCCCATGATTAGAATTTAAAAAATAAAATAAAAAAATAAAAAAGTCAAACATGAGGTGAGGTGATCACAGGATGGAAACTAGATGGTGGACGTCTCCCTGAGGAAACAGCTCTGCCGCCCTTCAGAACAAACAGCCCTGCAGCCCCGGGAGCCGGGCTCCACTGAAATGCGGCCACGTGAAAGCCAGAGAGGATGCGGGCAGCAGGCTCTCAGGCTCTCGGTAAATCACCTGTGAATAGCAGGGGCATGGTAAACACATGGCCTGTGGCTGCTGATTTCCTTCTTGAAATGGCACTCTGCTTCACAGCCAGACATTTCCCCAGCACCACCCTCTCCTGCTGCCTGCTGCACACTCGGAAAGTGGTTTCCTCTGGCTCCTTGGGGTAATTTGAGTCGAGAATGGAGGCAGATACTTCACAGCCTCCCTTAACCACCTCCTTAGCACCACTACCCACGAGGCAGGCGGGCCTCACAATCCCTCTGACTGCCACCAGCAAATCTGAGCCCATTGAGCGTCTTAGTTGAAGAGGCTGTTGTGGTTTTTCTGGTTTTAAAAAGCAAAAGGGTTGGATGGCAATTTCTCAAGCCCTGGCTGTTAGCCTCCTTCCTAAAGACAGACAACCTGTGTGGATTAAAAGCTGAGATTTGCCAACTAGTTGTTTCCTATGACTACTTAGCAATGAGCTGAACGCTAGGGATGTGGTTAATGTTCTGAGAACAGGTATTTTCAAAACTTAAGTCTATGGAAAAGAAAGCCTGTCCAGTCTTCTTCTACCCACTTTTGTGTAGCAAGTTAAAACAGCAGATCTCCTCACTCATGCCTCCCGGAGGTGAGCCACAAATACATAACCTTTCTTCTTCTGTCATCTCTTAAATTACCTTTGATTTTGCCTTTTGAGGTGCCTGGGGGTGGGCTGTGTTTTGTTTTCTAGCCCATGATGGTCTTGAATTCATGGCAATCCTCTCACCTCAGCCTTCTGAGTGCTAAACTTTCTAAAAATCAGGTGGTCCCTTTTGTCAGCCTTATGGTCTTGCCACACGTGGACTCTGTTTTCATTTCATCTCTTTCCCATTGATGTTCTATGCACCCAGTTAAACTGACCAAGCAGAACAAGGTCACCCATCATCTCTGACTTATGCTAGATTATGGGGGCTTCATTTACTTCATGAGGACCCCACTTTACCCTCCATTTCAACCATCCTACAGGGATGGAGCTGCTGTAAGCTCCCAACCCAATTCTTGCACACAGCACAGCCCTCTGCTGGGTCAGATGCCCCTGAGGTTAGGGTACAATCCATTCTCATGTCATAGAGATGTCTGGGGGGTCATGCCTGAATCCCCGGCAAAGACTAGGTATCAGGTCTACAGACTCCAGCACCCAATCCCTAACCAGTAGCTACTTACATTTGAGTAAAGATGCAGCCCCAAATCTGTGGTCATTTGAGAAGTTAAAATTAAAATAGCCTCTTAACTAAAGCATTGTAATCCAACAACATCAAGGTCTTGATGTAGAAGCAGGGTCCATGTACCTTTCAAGTGTGGCTCAGCAGCATTTGCATCTAGGTGCAGTCCTTCAGTGAGCAGCAGCAGGCCCACTGATGACACCATGGACTTTTCCAGGTACACAGATGCAATGAGAGGTTAGCACTTTTTCTGAGTACTTGATAGCCTCAGTCTTGAGTCCTTGCCTTGGTTCTAGAAGGGTCTGCATGGAGTGTATCTTTTTATGTCTGATTGAGGCGGGTGTCTAGCCCATGAAAGTGCCAGGCCTCTAAGTCAGAGAGCTGTCAAAGCTGGGTGATTTCACTGAATGAGAGGATGCAAGATGGGGCCCATGGCTGTAACTCTCTGCATCGTTTAAGCCCTACATGGGGCTCAGTGGGAAGGCCAGAAGGGGCATCTAAGACATGGGCTCTGTGTCTGGGGCCTAGGAGTCATGGGCAAGGTGTGGTCATGGCATGGTGCCTGCCACATTTGCTTTATATTGTGTGTAGGAAGCCAGGGAGGCAGGACAGCTGAGAGCAGGGACACATAAGAAGGAGGTGGCAACTGGTAGGAAACTGAAACCAGGCAAGGAGTCAAAGCCCCGAAGGGATAGTGCACTGCAGGGAGAGGTCTCTCCTGTAGTGGACAAATGGGAGCCTGCGGGGGCCTGATGTGCCACAGCCAGGGAGTCTTCAAGAGACGCAGGCATGTGATCTCGCAAACCACAGCCAACATCCAGAGTCCCACATTCCCTCCCAGTACTCAAAGGTGTTTTATTTATGTATATTAAATGGTACAGATGATTGTCTTCACTGTGACATTTTCATGTATTTTATATATGTGTACATTACATATATATATATATATCATGTATATGTGCACACACACATGAGCACACGTGCACATGCACACTTACACTGATGCCCTCTCTTTGTGCCCCTCCTTCCTGCTGGTCTCTTTGATGCATTCTTACTGAATTCTCACCATCCTAACTACCCTTAGCAGTAGGTTTATAATCTCCATATAACAGGTGGAGAAACCTAGACCAAGAAAGGCCAAGGACTGGCTCCGAGTTACATATCTAGGTGAGAGGTGGAGAATGAAGCACACTGTGTCCCCAGCCCTGCTCCCTCTTCCACACCTGGCTCTCTGCAGCAGGGGAACTGTTCCCCCACCCTGGAAAGCCACATGCCCTGCAGAATCCTTGGGGCATGGATGGTGTGTGGGGTCTGTCCCTCCTCCAGCCATAAACTCTAGTGTCCTGGAGCCACATCAACTTCAGCATCCCATGAGGTGCCTTCAGGAACTCTGCCAGTCACTTTCTGGGTAGTCTGAGCTGCACTTACCATGAATGGTGCCCAGAATGTGCCACCTCCAGCCCATGAATACCACCCAGAACCCTGTAGCAGCACGCCAGGGAATTCCAGCCCCTTCTAAACACTCCAAGGCAGCTGGAGACCGGGTATAGCAAATTAAAACAATTGAAGTCACATCACTTGTGCCTCTCTGAAGTGAGCCATAAATACATAAATCCTCAAACCTGCCATTCGGATCCCACTAATAGGTTTGAACCTCAGTCTGTAGCCCTAGAAAGCAGCTGTGAGGAGCAGAGCAATAAATTGGATTGTTAAAGTGCAGGGTAGGAAAATGATTGCAGCATTTTTACAATTACCTGGTTTCCCTCTGTCCGTGGAGGGAAAAGTGCTCTCACTCTCTCTCACTCTCTGTGTACGAAGTAAAAACTGTGTCGGGTTAAGTCTGTGTGGCCATTATATCATCACAGCCTAGCTTGTATTGATGATTTGATACCGCAAGGCATGCAGCCGAGCAGTTTATCCTCTCCACCTACTTATCTCCCAGCAGAGACAAGGTTCAAACCCAGGACCCAACCCTGACTCCAGGACCTACTCTCCAGCAGCGCCAGGGTTGCTTTCCGTTCCATGAGAAGAAACCAGGTCAGCTTTCAGCTTTCGAATCCTGTTCCCTTGCCATGCTGGAGGAACTCCAGCAGTCTCTGGATATCCCAAACTCAAGCAAATGGTTCCCTCCAACCAGAGCATCCCCACTGGTGTGCTGGGACTCCGTGGTCCATCACTTTGTACCCAGAAGCTGCTGTTGTCACTTGTCCCTGATTGCCCCTCCCCATGTTTTTAAGAGTCTCATAAATGAACTCTGCTCCGTTTTACCAGAGACAAGCCATTTTCTATTTTTTGCTTTTCTACTTAAATTTTCAAAGAATCTAAAATAGCACTTGCCAATTTTTAACCGCCTCTTCTTCTGAAATATTTAATTCTTCCTTGGGCGGCTTAACGTTTTGTCATCCCAGGATTAACTGCCATTTTTGAAGGCAGTCTATTAACCTAGAAAGGCAAGACTTTGACCAAGTGGCAGAGACAGGTGGGACTCGAGACAAGGAGAAACAGGGAGGCCGCCTGCCCATCAGCCAAGCTGGGGCCGTGGCCGGCTGCTTCTATTAAATGCATACTGGGTTTTAAAAAGCAAAATTCCCTAGCAAAGACCGATTTTAAGGGGATTAATGCTGGATGAATGAGTAGTGGGAAGGATGATAACGAAAACACTTAATTGGCAGAGGGAGCATCAACCGCGCTGGTGCACAAGCGCCGTGTGGATCTGAGGCCAATAGGACTGAGAACAGATCCCAGCTCCCAAGTCCCCAGCCCTCAGAATGGCCTGACCAAGACTGGCCAAGATATCAACTGTTCTAGCTGCTATTTGTCTTAATTGTCTGTTTCTAAAGACCTGTGGGAGAAGACAGGAGGGTAAAAGCATTTGAGACATGAAGGCTTTGGTAATCTCTGCCTTTTTATTTGATGGTCTTAATCAAAGCCTTGGTTTTTTATCTTAAGTCAGTAGGTCAGCTGGTGCTGCTCTCCAGCATCCCTGGGGCCCTTGCTTGTGCATCCTAGCCTCACTTCCCACCTTTTGTGCTTAGCTCAGGGGCCTTTACACATCTGTGTCTCTTCTTCTCTTCTGTCTTTATTTTATGCTCACTTCAGCAAACTGGTCTCTTGTCTGTGAGATCTTTGCTTCTTTAACCAGGTTATCTCACCCACAGCAGCTGGAGGAGGAAGAGATGCTTTCTTCTTTAATCTCAACTCACATTGTTTTTCAAGAGATTTCTAGTGGCCTGGGGAGATGGTTCATCCAGTAAAGCATCTGCTACCCAAATGTGGTCCTAAGTTCAGTCTCCATCACCCATGTGACAGCTGGTGAGGTGGGAACAAAGAAAGCCCTGGAGCTTGATGGCCAGTAGGCCTGGCAGAGAGAGAGAGAGAGAGAGAGAGAGAGAGAGAGAGAGAGAGAGAGAGAGAGAGAGAGAGAGAGACAGAGAGAGAGAGAGAGACAGAGAGAGAGAGAGAGAGAGAGAGAGAGAGAGAGAGAGAGAGAGAGAGAGAATGAGAATGAGAATATGTATCTATGTCAGGAGAGGAAACAGTCCTTCAGGCTGGTGTGGGAAAATGGGACTTGTCAGGTGAACTCCAAGGTTGATTTTTTCCAGTACAGATGGGGCAGAGATAAATGGCTTAGCCCTTCCACTGGCTTAAAATGAAAGTGTCTGGAAATTTTAAGGAAGACCATTAGGAGGCCACTTTTAGCACTCCCCCCTCCCTACACCCCCGAGGCTGGGCCCTACATAAGGCAGAGAATACCAAGCCTCATTCCTACCTTGTCTCGACATCCTTAGGTAAAGGCAAAAGTGAAGGTTTCCCAAGGTACTTCACAGCTGGTTTTGCCCGGAAAGATGGACATCCCTCCTTGGATGGCAGTCCCTCTGCCCATGTTCTTCCGCTCTCTGCCATCCCCTCGGGTTTTTTTGGTAACTGCAACCAGGCACAGGATGGAGAGGGGTGTGGAAAAGCCTCCCAATCTGCAGTTATCTAGGGCTCAGGATGCTCCTCTATGCCTCAGTGGATTTAAGTACCTGGGTGAACCCCTCTTTTAGGAGCTTCTCTAGCTGGGTGTGGTGGTAACTGTGGTCCCAGCTCCTGGGGAAACTGAAGCAGGAGAATTGCTTGAATCTGAGTTTAAGGTCAACAAATGTAGCTCAGTGGGTAGTGTGCTTGCCTACCATGCATGGGGTTAGATCCCCAGCACCCTTGAATAAAGAGGCACACACCTCTAATCCCAGCACCTGGGAGAGAGCAGGGTCAGGAGTTCAAGGCCAGCCTGGACTACATAGTGAGTTGAAGGCCAGCTACATGAGACCCTATCTGACAAAAAGGAAAAGAAAAGGTGAAGTAGAAGAAAAAGGGAAGAGAAAAGAAGCACCCTTCAAGACTTGCCCTAAACTGAGTAGACAGAGCTGGAGAAAGGACATGGTTACACAACTTGGTCAAGTAGTTCCACTGCTCTCAAAGCAAATGTCTTAAACATGTGGAACTTTTAGTCCAGGCCGGACCCAGGCTTCTTTTCCTATAGTGAATATTGGCTTAAGAAGCATTAAGGAATGTACATTTCTAACACACAGGTTGAGGCTGGATGTATGATTCATCACAAACCATGTTCTCTCAATGGTTGCTAAAAGAAGCCTCCTTCCCTCTGAGCCAGCCCCTTCCTCAGCCTCTCACCCACGCAGCCTTCCTGCTGCATCCCAGTTCCCTCTTGCTGAGCAGGCTTCCCTCATCACTGTTTTCAATATTGTCCCCAGTGTTTTTTTATTTGATTGTGTTTGTGCCATGTGACATCTGTCAGCCATGTTCTCTCTCCAAAGGTGGTCCGGCAGCTTCTGGTCACATTCTCCCCATGGGCAGTAGGTGAGCATGCACCCTTGGCCTCACTCAGTAAGTCTGCCCTTTTTACAAGGCAGCAAAGGCGTCCCGGCCCACTGGGGTTGTTGTGTTGTGCTGAGCAGATTTTTTTCTAAAAGCAAGAACACCTTCTGAGGGCTGGAGATGTTTCAGCAGCCAAGAGCACTGACTGCTTCTGTAGGCTGGAGCTCAATTCCCAGGTTCTACACTGAGCAGCCCACAACCAGCTACCTATAACTCCAGCTCCAGGGATCCAGTGCCTCCGGCCTCCATGGGCAGGCACGAACGAACGAACGAACGAACGAACGAACGAACGAACGAACGAACGAACGAACGAACGAACGAACGAACGAACGAATGAGAAAACACACACACACACACACACACACACACACACAAATGCATGTACACACATATATTCTTTCAAGATAAAGTCTTACTAGATAATGCCCTCAGACTTGTGACCCTCCTGCCTCAGCCTCATGTATGCTGGAATTACAGGCATATGCCACTATGCATATGTGCATACATACATACATTCATACACACATGTATGTATGCCCAGTCTCATTTATGTGTGAATTACTGAATTGAATTACTTACCCTAACATCTCTCTGGGTGTGGATATATATATATATATGTGTGTGTGTGTGTGTGTGTGTGTGTGTGTGTGTGTGTGTGGTATGTGTGGTGTGTGTGTATGTGTGTGTGTGTGTGTGGTATGTGTGGTGTGTGTGTATGTGTGTGTGTGTGTGTATACATATATATATATATAATTTTAAGTTAAGAACCCCCTTGTTCTAGGTTGCTTCTTTCACCAAGTGTTGTTTTAGAAATTAAGTTAGGCCCTTCCACAGTGAAAATGTTGGTCTCCAAATCATTAACTACAGTGAATCATTAATAAATATCTACCAATTTTTAAACTTTTCATGTTTGAGCAGAACAAGTATAAAGTTGAAACCAGTGTCGGAAAGCATAAAGCAGGACAGCTGTGCTGCCACTGACCACTCCTATCTTGTAGAGAGTAATAAGGAAGATACCTATCTCCCCCACCATGCTTTCCAGAAAAAGAAGCATGCTACGATAGAAAGCAGGAGCATCTCATTTGGTTTCTGACTCACCCACTGACTGGGAAATAAAATTAGCGTCAGTCATTTAATTCTTGATATCACTTCAGCTCTGCCTGCCTCCCGGGGTTATTACATGCTTCCAAAGGGTTTGTGGGTGAAGGCTCCCAGAAGAGCACCATGAGGTATGCTCTAATGTAAACTTAAAATGTCCACAGTGAAGGTGTTACTATCTTGTCCACTTTGCACATGGATGGACACAGGCCACCCTGAGATGAACACATTTGAGAAGTGATCTAGCAGGAGCACAGAGATTAAGAAGAAAATTAATAACATAATAAGTAATTTGTCAACATCATTTCCCAGGTGCAAGAAGGAATTTACATCCTGGCCCGCAGGAAGCAATTGATTTTCTAAAACCACACGGTCATCGAAGATGGCTTTACAAATGTGTTTGCCATGTTTTGGAACACTTAGGCAAGGTGTGTGAGCAGGAAGGACTTCACTTTTAGTTAGGTAGATCCTGCTGGTATCACAGGTCACTGTGATTTTTAGTTACCTGACAGTCCCTGGGCTTCTTTTGGATGTCACCTATTCTTTTCAATCCAGGGTCAATCACTGTTTTGTCAGAGGTGACCTGGAAATCAGGGAGGAAACAACAGCCGCAGTGTTTAGGGCTGCACCCAGGCCTGGTAGCTGTCCTGACTGCGTCAGGTTTATCTATCAGGCATCCTCTACTCTCTGCCTCTTAGTTCAGTGGAATGTGGATACAGGACAACTTCCTCAAAAATGTACCTCTCAAGCTGTTGGGGTATCCAGGTTCCTCCAGCTTCATGCAGCAAACAGAAAAGCTTTTGATAACCTCATGTCTCTTCAGGAGAGCACAGAAGTGAAAGTGTACTTTAGAGACTGCCAGAGGACAAAGAAAGTGCCAAGTCCCCAAGCATCTGTGTGTGGGACTCTCCAGCTTTGCTTCCTAGTTCTCTCTGCCCCTTACTGGTTCGTTACAGTAATGTGTATGTTCTTAGAATACCACTTACTTCCATTTCCTCATTTATATTTTCAAATGTACTATTAGTACTTTCACATACATGCATGTTATAATTTTGAAATCAATCCATGTCTGCAATGCCCTATTTATTCTTAATTTTGCATTGTTCAACCTTTTTTAAGTTTTAGTTTTCTGTTTGTTTGGCTTTATTTGTTTGTTTGTTTTAGACTCGCCTTTTTATTCATTTTGACATCTTTAAGATCTAATGATCAAACCAACTTGTTTCTCTTTCATCATCTTTTTCTTTATTGAATCCCTTCAACTTTTAATTTTTTTTTTTTCTTGAGCTAACAGTGATATTCAGGCTTCTCTCCTTGCTGGGTGCATTTAAAGTTGGAGTCTCTTTGATGCCTCCTGCAGACTTTGAGCTGAGTGCTCCATAGCCATTCATCACAGTACTGTCTCTAATTTCACCTTTGATTTCCTTCCATAAATTACTCTTGAGTTAGAGCTCCAGGAGGCCTGGAATATTTCTCTTTTCAAGTAAGTTTTATTGAGATATTACTTGTGACCTAGTACTGGTGAAATTTTCAAGGTGTCCTGTGGAGATTTAACCACCAATGTGTTGTGCTGTTATTTGAGAGTTGAGTTGGAATCTGAAAACCACCCAGTTCAGTGCCTGTATATTCAAGCCATCTCTTTTTCCTGTGCTTGATTCATGGGTTTCTGAGCGAGAAGCCTGGAAAGTCCCTCCGCTGAGCTCAGGTTTCCCAGGTGCCCCCTCGTGTTTTTAATCCAACCCACATAACAATGTTCACTTTTGTCCTGGGATTCTGCTTTGGTCTAATTATATCAATGCTTTTGTCCTTCCTTCCCTCCTTCCTTCCTTCCTTCCTTCCTTCCTTCCTCCCTCCCTTTCTTCCTTCCTTTCTTTCTTTCTTATTGATAACACACTATGTTTATTTCCAATTTTTCCATGCCATAGCATTTTAAGTCCCTTTCAGTGTAGCATATAGGTGGTTGTATACCTTTCCATCTGAAAGTCTGTCTTTTAATAGGAGAACTGTAAGTCCTCTGTATTGTGCCATTGGTATATTTAGGCTTATCCCTGTCATTTATTTTTGTTTCCTGCTTAACTTAACATGCTTTTTATGATCATCTCCTTACCCACCTTTTCTGTTTCACTGTATTCAATGGGGTTGGTTTGCTTAAGTAGCATGCGTGAGTGAGTGAGTGAGTGAGTGAGTGAGTGAGTGAGTGAGTGAGTGAGTATGTGTGTGTGTGTGTGTGTGTGTGTGTGTGTGTGTGTGTGTGTGTTTGGTAGGAGAAGGTGATTTAGAATTTCTATATTTTACTGATATACTTTTGTTACTTAAAGCAGGATATTTAATCCTTGCCACTAATGGTAAAATGCAGTTTTATTCAGAATTTGTAGCTTGCCCTCCCCTCAAGACAAAACCCTGAGCACATTTTTACATGTTCTTGATTCCCGAGGACTCTTTTTGCTCTCAGATTGCTCTTTTCACAATGGCCTGTTTGTTTTTCTATGCAGTATATTACTAAAGATTTTATTTCCTTTCTCTAGGAAGGGAAGAAAACATATGTGCATGGTCTGCCATCTTGAACCAGAAGTCTGAAAGAGGGCTCTGAATGCTGCACACAAGGATCTCAGAGTGAGGGTGACAGACCCCAAGAGCATCTGCACCATAAACATTTCCACAAGAAATGTGAGTTCCTCATAAGCACAAGTCAGACACAGACCGGAAGGATGGGTTGTGTTGGGGTACAGTAAGGACTGAGTAGAGGCTGGGTGGGGGGCTGTGTTTGTACTGGCGTCCACAGTCCCACATGCTTAGCTGCCACTATGCACATGCAACTATTAGCAAATGAAATTAAATACTTCAGTTGCCTAGTAACTAATCCAGTCTAAGAAAGAAGCAAAAATAGAATACATAAATTTAGAACTTTTAGGCCACATGCCAAGCAAAATATTCTTGCTTGTATCCCTTTGATTATCTGCAACTTGAATGGAAGGAAGTATATTTTAGTGTCCAGGAGTGTGTGTGTGTGTGTGTGTGTGTGTGTGTGTGTGTGTGTGTTTTCCTTGCCAAAAGTGAATTCTCCTCAGTGGTTGAACATACGTAAGACATGGTCTGGCTTCTAGGGCAGATGCCACACTGGCCTCAGAAGCCCAAATAGAAGATACTAATAACTCTGGAATTTGTTTTTCTAACATAATTAAAAATCCAAAGGCATTATATGATTCCAGCCCTGTTATATTATGGGAAGAAAAGCAGAAATCATCTGTTTTACTTAATGTCATATAAAATAAAAATATCATTTCTCTTCCCAAGCAGTTTTTCTAACAGGACCCCAAAAGTTAGGAAACAGTTTAAGTTTTTATGTGACACAAATAGCAATCACTGGGGTCACATGATACTGGCATTTACAGAAATACCACAATACACAAATAGGTATTGTAGTAATGTTGGTTATTTCCCATGTGGCTTTTGCTTCCTTGGAGAGAAGCATGTGGCTATGGCTGGCATGTTTTAGAACTGAAGGAAAACAAGAGTGTTGGAAAGACTGCTCAGTGGTCAAGAGCACTGGCTGCTCTCCCAGATTACCCAGGTTCAGTTCCCAGCATCCACATGGTGTCTCACATCCATCTGTAACTCCAATTCCAGGGGATCCAGTGCCATCACACAGACAAATAAATATAAAATAAAAAAAAATACTTCTCAAAAAATTGTAAAAAAAAAAAAAAAAACTCTTAGGAATTCATATATCTTTTAGAATTTCAGCATCTGTTTACTGAGAACACAAAGTATGCACAGTTAGGAAAGTGTGATAATGAGGTGGGGTAGTCTCGGCTCAGCTGTTTGCTGTATTGTATTGGCTGAGTTGGTACAGAGTCAGGGTCTACCTTCTGATTCTCCTCCTATCCCAATGATGTGCTTTACAGAAATCTCTCTCTCTCCCTCTCTCTTTCTCTCTCTTTTGGTTTTTCGAGACAGGGTTTCTCTGTGTAGCCCTGGCTGTCCTGGAACTCACTCTGTAGACCAGGCTGGCCTTGGACTCATGCAGATCCACCTGCCTCTGCCTCCCGAGTAAGTACTGGCTAAAGGTGTGCACCACCATCACGTGGCCATCTCCTTTTCTCTGAACCCAGGCAGTAAGTAGCACAGGCTGCATTTGCCCGGAAGGTCTCTGATTCTGTGTGACTTGAAGCCTTTTTCCTCCTTCACACCTCTCTTCTGGTGCTGAGGAGAGAATCCCAGCCTCCAGCGTGATGGCCCAGGCTCTGCTGCTGAGCCCCAAGCTCCTACCCCTACACTGGCATTTTTGTTGTAAGAACTGAGAATGTGCCTCTAATTGGATTCTTCTACTCTTTCCCCATGGTTAAATAGAAGACACACTTTTCTTTTTTTACATTTTTTAAAGATTTATTTAAGTGTGTGTGTGTGTGTGTGTGTGTGTGTGTATATACACCTGCATGTATATATGTGCACTTTGTGTGTGCCAAGTGCCCAAGGAGGCCAGAAGAGCGCTTCATATCCCCTGGAAGTGGAGCTACCAGAAGTTGTGAGCCACCATGTGGTTCTGGGAACTGAAGCTGTATCCTCTGGAAGAGCAGAGTTGCTCTTGACCTCTGATCCATTGTTAGTCCCATGGATGCAAGGAGAAATACCACTGACCCAAATCACCATGGCCAAATCAGTTAAAGCAAGCTTTATTATTCATGTGCATAGGCTCCCTCCCCTTAAAGGTGGGGTTCAAGAGATCAGCACTGGACATGGGAAAGATAAGGGTTTTTAGTTTAGGAGTAGGGGACCCTTCAGACAAGATCAGGCACGTTCAGGGTGGAATGGCTGTAGATAAGTAGGGAATTTCTAAATGGGAGATTTGGCAGGCAAATAGGTAGGCATATAAAAGCAGAACATATGCATAATAAATTGGTCATAACAACCCCTAAAACAAAGACATAGTTACAAGGTGGTCTTAACAACTTTAAAACAAAGACATGATTACATTCCTGGACCAGGCAGTACAGAGCCATTTGTAGTTAAGGTGACAGGTGGGGCAGAGCCCAATCCTTGAGAAACAGACTTAATCATAAACATGAATGAACCTAGTTGGTCTTTATTATAAGATGGCTTTATCTAAGATGGAGACAGACTGGTTTTTCACCTTCTCTCCAGCCCCAGAAGGCACATTTTTAATCATGTTGTGCCGTGTCCCCATGTGTAATCTAAGCCCTTTATGTGATTATCACGTTCAAAACAGGTAGCAAAGATGAGTCCTGTCACTAACGTATATCTAAGCTAGGCATGGCTCTCAGTTCTGAGTGCCCAACCACCCTGCTAGCCTAGGACCCTGTGCTCAGGCTCTGGTCTCAGCTCTCATGTGTCACCACTCAGCCTGCAGCAGACATCCCCTGACAAGCATGCAGGGACTTGCTCCAACATAGAAAAGCAGTCAGTTGGCTGAGCATGAAGCCAGTTTTTTTTTTTTTTTTTTCCCCACTCCCGTGTGGAGCTGTAGAGCTTGAAAAAGAAGCGGTCGCTTCCGTTTGCAAAGGAATCTGACCTTCTGTCCATAAGTCTAGTTTTCATAAGAATCTTAACCATTTACAGAAAGGTTGGCTGGTCAGTTGAAGAGCTAAGAATTTCGAGTAAAGGTCACTCACTGGTAAGGCCAAAAAATTAGTAAATAACAGTTGAAAGAGAAGTCCATGGGTGCTGGGTTCCAGCTCAGTGGAAGAGAGCTTACCTAGCATGGGTGAAACACTGGAGGAGGGGGATGGAGATTTACATTTAAGCCAGGGAAATAAATATATAACCTGCCAGTCTTCAATTGAATACACCTGGTTCCACTATACACCTGGATTTTCAGTGATAGGTTAGGAAAGGGTTTTGTGGATGCTATGTGTGCGCATACACACAAATTTATGTTTACACATAGTTGGATTTGAAAGAAGTGTTTAAAGAACCCCCTTGCCCTTAGAACAGGAATTTTTAGTATCTGAGTCTTCTAAGCCATGAATTTTCACTGACCCTGGGTCATTCTCACCCACAGACACTGGCACGTGTATGCGGTGAGTTCCAGACAGCACTAAGAGACCCTTCTGCCCTCTTGGTTCAAGCATGCTTTGCTTGGCATCCAATTTCATTCTTTTCTCCTGCTGTTCCCCTACCCAACCATGTTTCTGCAGTAACTACCAGCCTTAAAAGAACAGGCTGGAAGCAGCACAGTCAACAGGCTGTGACACCCAGTTCACAGTGCAACAAAGATAAACAACCATCAGCTTTTTACCTTTGACATAATTCAGAGTCGATTCTTACCTGCTCTGTGTCAGCTTCCATGGATTCTCTTTGCCTCCCTTACTTCTGTGCAAATACCAAAAGTACAGAGAGCAGTTCTGAGGAACAGTGATGCACCTCCCGTTTTCATTCACTCCTTCATCCACCCAGCAAGCTGATTCAGCATCTGCTACATGCTAGACGCTGAGCTTAGCATTCGAGCTCCAGAGCTGAGCAAGTCAAAGAACCCCCATCCCTGTGGATCCTCTGTTCCTGTGGAGAGATATGATGTGCCTAGTGCAGAAATGCAAGAGATGGGCATAAATGCTATGATAAGGATCGTGTGCTGGCGTGAAAGTCCACAAGCAGCAGCAGGATCTTCTGCAGGCTCGGGTCTGGCCTCTGCGGGATAGTCTGCCTGTGGGGTTGGAGCCGGCACATCTCTGTTCAGGCCTCCTGTCTGCTCCCTCTTTTCCCTCGGCTGGATTTGAGGTTAGTTTGCAGATAGCAGTCAACATGGTCCAGGAGTTCTTTGCAGACAGTCTGTGGAGGCATCAAGCTTTCTGATAGCCAGCTCTCAGAGGCAAGGCAGAGTGGCCATCTTGGATTGAGCCTGGGTCAGGGGTCTGAATATATCCATTTAATAATCTGTTCAAGAAGTTAATAGAGCATATTTATTTAACCTAATTCTTACATCAGAACTATGGTCAGCTTGATACAAATCTAAACATACCTGGGAAGAGAGAATTATAATTGGGAAAAATGCCTTCCGTAAGATTGGCCTGTCTGCAAGTGTGTGGGGTATTGTCTTGATTAATGATTGACGTGCAAGGGTCCAGCTCTCTGCGGGTGGTGCCACTCTTAGGTGCCACTCCTGGGGGCAAGGCAGTAAGTGGAGTCCCTCTGTGGCTTCTGCTTCAGTTTCTGCCTCCAGGGTCCTCCCTTGAGTTCATGCCCTGACGTTCCTCGGGGTAGAGTGAGACCTGAGATAAACCCTCCCTAAGTTGCTTTTGGTCGTTGTATTTTATCCAGCAACAGAAACCTAACTGAGACAACAGTGCTTAGATTTAGAATAGATGCCGCCTTGTTCCTGCTGTCTGGACATTGTGTGGCTGGTCAGTGTTGGTCAGTCTTCACTGCTCTCATCCATCTCCCCAAATCCAAGCCATGCAAGACTCTCCTCTGTTATTTATTCTTCAAATTCAGAAGGTAAAGGACTGCAGTTATTACTTCAAACAGCAAAGTCGTTACTTCTTCACATCTTGATGGCGACTCTTCGTTGTCAGTTTGGCTGGTTTAGAGTTGCCTGAGATCTGCACTGAGTGTCTGTCTGTCGGAATGTTTCCAGAGAGATTGACTGAGGAGGGAGGACCACCTGGAGGTGAGGCATGCTGTCCTTCAGGGGCCCCCCATACATAAAAAGTGAGAAAGGGAAAGCTCACTGTGATCAGACACATAAGGCTCCTGCTGCCCTGCCATCCCCAGCATGATGCACTGAATGAACCATTAAATCACAAGCCAAAGTAAGCCCTCCCTTCCTTAAATTGCTCTTGTCAGAAATTTTGTCATGGCAATTAAAAAAAAACTAATTATGTCTTTTTAAAATCACCTAGGTAGCATGGATTTGGTACCAAAGGAGGGGACAGCTGTACCCATCAAGGTTTAATTAGAAACATTTTAAGTCATTGAAATGGATTCTTTTAGCACCGACCTGGGATGCTTGAATTATGGATTTAGCTGTGAGCCATTTTATATCCAGGGTCTCCAAAGCAGATATGCTTTCCCCACAACTTGATCTAAGGCACTCACCCAGCAGAAGGAGCAGACAGAACCACTGTATCCAGCCAGGTTCTGCCTGGCTTCTGCACAGGCTTGCACAGTCAGAAATAGACCCCACCAGTCCTTCCCACACAAAGCTCATGATTCCCTGTAACCTCTTCCCTGTCACAAGAACTAGGGTTTCCCATGACATACGGTTGGCCCACCTGAAAGGATTAAAAAAAGAAAGGCAAAGTGGGTAGCCTTCAGTGGACCCTGCCAAGGTGTGCCAAGGTATGCCACATGCACAACAGAGTTAGCACAAGAGGTTTTTTGGGGGAAGGGGAAGGAGGAAGGGGGAAGTGAAAGGCCATGTCTGAGTGGGGACATGAGAGAGGCAGGCAGACAGACAGACAGAGACAAGAGAAGCAAGAGGTAAGAAAGGAGCAAGAGAGTGAGCTGTGCCTGGCGGGCACTTAGGGAAATGTCCTCATCCAGAGAGGACAGACCAAACGAACATAAAATAAAAGATCTTCCCTGTGAGAGAGGAACCCTGTTTGTTTTTACACGTGAAAGTAATTTGAAACACAAGTTGACACTGTGTTGCAGATGTCACATGGACACTGAGTCCCGACTGTCACCATTCAGCATGGCTTGTAGCCTCCTCTTCGAGACACATCCCGCACCCCCGCCCCAGCACACAGCCCATGGAGCTGCAGTTAGATGGCCACAATGTGGTCCCCTGGGAAATGCCACTTATCACACCGTATTAAAAGCAGTATGTCAAGGCTCATTGTTTCGTGTTTTTAATCTCAGACACCAGTGCAGAAGCCCAAGATGTTTATTATAATTTTGCAGACACCACCAACAAAAGCTTTACTCGTGAAGGAAAAATTAAATGTTAAGGCTGTATGGATGATAGGGGAGGGTGAGCCACGGAAGGCTGGGAAGGATAGAGAGGGGAAGTGTCATTTCCTTTAGGCAAGAAAAATAGGGGTGAGCCATAAACACAGCTTCCTTTTCAGGCTGGCAATTCTTACAGTAATGTGTTTTGTCAGGCAAGTCCTCAATACAGATTAACATGAAATACCGAGTGAGTTCCACCTCTCGGCCTGGAGTGTCTGCGAACAATGAGGAGTGTTTTGATGAATGTCAATTAATGACACTCACACTCTTGAATTCAGCCCTGGCAGCCAGGACTGGAGGCCGGGGGAGGGGCATGCAGTGCAAAGAGGGGCCAGGGAAGGTTGTTCCAAAGTGGACCAGAAACAAAATCAAGATGCCAAATGGGTGACCTTCCAGGGTAATCAGACCCAAAGCATAAAACACAATCTCCAGCAGGCCACGTCCCCGCAGGAGGTACCAGTGCATTTAAAGCCTCAGCGATGGGTCTAACCTCAGTGGAAGGGGAAGAGCAGACCCTGGTGCACCAGGACCTTAGCAGTTACGACTCCATCCAGACACAAACCAGACCTGGAAGCCTTCACCTGCTGCACTCATACCACACGCTGCCTTTGTGGTTTTTGCATTCAGAATTTCCAGACCCTGATAATCCTGGGAATTCAATAAAAGCTGAAGCTGCAGCAGACCTCTGTCCCTCCTTCCCAGTGACTGGCAGGTGGGATGCACTCACTCCTCAGATCCTGCTCTTCAGCTTGACTGAAAGGACTTAGTGTTTGATTATTCTCTTACTGTTTGGAAGAAGAGCTGTCACTGGGAATTGCTGACTAATTTTCTCATTGCGAGGCTGACAGTTAATGCCTGGGTCTGTAAATCCTCAGGAGCAAGCCTGACAGGCTACCTGGGTGTCCTGCTCACAGTGGCAGTGCCCATCCTCCTGGCTTAACTTCGAGGCTTACGTTCTTTTTGCTGGTTTGTTCTCTGAATAACACATTCTGTAGTATGGAGCCCAGCTTCCTAGACATTGAATCAGAAAGGAATTCTCACAGGAAATCATAGACCAGGTGGAAAAATCTCTTTTTGTGACCAGAACAGAGGTCCCAAAGGTAAGAAGAATAAACTAAGATGCTCTGGACTCCCCTGTTCTCTTTGGTACCCTTTGATGGTTCCTCTTCCCCCACATCATCTGGAGTGATCTTCCCAGCAGCCCTCCAAGGGACACACTGTCCCCATTCTACCCAAGAGGAGACAGAGATGCATGCAGCAGGGGAACTACAGAGCTGAGAAGTAAGCTTAAGCATCTCCTGACCCAAAGTCCCAGTGTTCTCTCCAAAGCTTATGTTTCAGAAAGATTGCAACTATCAGACACAGAGGCAGTGGACAGGCAAAGACAGGAGGACTGTGAGTTTGAGACCAGCCTAGGATAACAACATTTTGTCAAAAAGTGGGGAGTTGGGTGAGAAGCTGGGCAGATAGCTTGTTTGTGAAAATGTTTCTCCACAGCATAAAGACCCAAGTTTAATTCCCAGAAGCCACAGGTATGGTGGCACCTGCTTGTAATCCCAACACTGGGGAGGCTAGGAGCGGAGGTATATGTGAGTAGTGGGGCTTGGTGGTGTTTTTTAGAACATCCAAGCCAGGCTGAGTGTCTCCGTCCCTCCTCAGCAGCCCTGAACTAGGTTACTGCTGATTTTTCTAGGTTGAGTCTCTGGTGTCTGGAGCAAGAAGGTGCTGTGGAAGTGAACATTGTCTCTTAGGTCCCAGCCCGTGAAGACTAGTTCAGAAGAGCAGCTGGGTTGGGCCAGAGAGCACTAGGGAAGAGCCTCAGACTCCTGGATTCAGTCATCATGCTGATGGGCTACCTCCGGCTTCTGGGTCTGGTGAAAGAACTGCCGAGTCCTGCTTCAGGCTTCCTTCCTCTCCAGTCCCTCTAGGGTCAGAAGGATTCTTCAGCTTCGAAATCAAGATTTCACCTCTGGCAAGACACTAAAATAGAAGCAAGTATCTGTCAGAGAATTTCAGGTTACCACCGGCAGAAATGTCAGAAGTCCCTGGAAAGGCAGGACGATTAGGGTCTGAGGGGAGGAGGTGTCTGCCCCCCAGGTCACGGGTATCTGGGTGGCTGAAGCAGCACTTCAGGATCTACTTCCAAACTCTCTTGGCATAGTGTGTATGAAATGTTCTGGGAATCTATGTAGTGTAGTGTATCTATCATAAGCGTGCTACATGTCCACTTCCTTAGCCTGTCTCCACAGTAGGCTTGGAGGGTGTCTCTTACAAAAGTCCCTGGTAATGTGTGACTGAGGAGAGCAACCACCTCAAAGCAGAGTGTGGGGTGGCTGGACACCAGGTGAGGGGTCTGCCATTGTGGGTATCTTAGTCAGGGTTTCTATTGCTGTGACGGAACACTATGACCAAAGAGCAAGTTAGGGAGGAAAGGGTTTATTAGGCTTACACTTCAGCATTGCTGTTCATCACTGAAGGAAGTCAGGGTAGGAACTCAAAACAGGGCAGGATCCCAGAAGCAGGAGCTAATGCAGAGACCATAGAAGGGAACTGCTCACTGGCTTGCTCAGCCCACCTTCTTATAGAACTCAGGACCAGCAGCCCAGGGATGGCACCACCCACCATGGGCTGTGCCCTCCCCCACTGATCGCTAAATGAGAAAATGCCTTCCTTACACCTGGACCTCAAAGAGACATTTCCTCAGCTGAGGCTCCTTCCTCTGATGACTCTAACTTGTGTCAAGTTGACACACAAAACCACTCAGTACAGAGGGGCTCTTTGATTTCAAAAGGGATGATGGGTCACAGTGAATCAGGGGCGAGAGGCAAGCTCTCAGCTGCTGGCTACTGGGTATGAGGTGGTTGTGGTGGCTACTGGTCTCCAAAATGTCTTCTCAGTGATAGCATCATTGGTTGTCTAACACTGCCCATTGCTTTTATTCTGAGAGCCTTAATCTGTGCACCCCCAAACTTGAGGCCATCTTCCTGATGCTGCCTCCTGAGCATTGGGATTTCAGGTGTCCCTCAGCACACCCAGCTGTCTTCCCAAGCTTTGATATTGGAAAAAAGCGTTTCCAAGAATGTCATGGATCTGTGAAATAATGGACCCAGTGCCTAGAGGCATTACTTAGGAGTGGCTGTTGGAGTGTACAGCACCCCCAGGACTTGCCTGTCAGAGTTGTTGTAGGAACAACTCACTGTGCTGTTAGGGCTCATTTCTGTGGTGGCCAGGACACGCGTGTGAGCTCTCAGCCATGTGACTATGTATGGTAAATGAAAATGGCTATAAACCTTTATTTACCTCATTTCTCCTGCAGCCAAGGAAGGAGACTTAGTTCATTACAAAGTCTGTTTTGCTGACCTTTTCCCCCACCCCAGGTACTCAGGTGTCTTTGGGTGCCCCCTGAGGACCCCTCAAGTACAGCATGTCCACCCAGTCTAGTTAAACTCTGTGAAGGAGCTGCTTTGTTCCCTTTTGCTGTTGTGAGCCCAGTGGAGCAGTAAAAAAACAGTGCCAGCCATGAACCAAAGGATGCTTTAAGGGAATGCTGAAGATGTTTGTGATATAGAGACACCCCTTCCAACTTGTGATTTTCATCAAGACTGACAGACTGCTCCCAGGAAAGCTCCTCTGCTTCAGTCTCTGTTTGCAAAATGGAGACAAAACTGTGACCAGAGTCACTTGGTCCAATGTCTCTTCAGCTGAGAAGACACCATTGTTGAGGGTTTTTCCTTTCTCCCCAATTTTTCTTGTAAGTTTCTCTTTCTGAGGCTTCAGCTCTGTAGCTGTCTGTGGAGCCTCTAGGAGGGAGGAGAGACCATGGAATGTCATTGACTAGGCTGTGCATTTAGTGCCTTGTCTACAGAGTATCGCACCATTTTCTTTTCTGTCTAGCAATGTGTGAAAGGGCTAGGGGGTGGGGTACGGGGCTGGAAAGGCCCATGTCGGAGGCAAACATGGACCCAGGTGCCCCAGCCTCACAGCAGGAACTCTGTGCGCTCTCTCTGCCTGCACTTGAAAGGCCCGTGAAAGCATGTTACTCATGCATCCAGTCACACAGGAACTGAGACGCACTCGAGGGGACAGTGATGGTGTTAGCTGTACCCTGTCTCTTTGTCGAAGAACTTGCTCACACAGGGGAGAGCCCTGCATGAAGTGCCCTGGCTGGCAGGGCACCCCCGTCCTCCGTCTCACCCTCAGCTTCGCAGCCCAGCATCAGGCCAGGCCAGCAGTAACTCAGGGACCCCTCCATTGGCCATGAAACTCACCTGTGTTCCAAAGCTGCTTTGGCTGAGTGGACAGGATGACAGTGTAGATGACTAATTTCTGGAAATTTCTTGCAGAATGAAGAATGTGGCTGTTCCAGAGTGACCCTGGAGAGGCTCTGCTGTACCCACAGGTCAGTGGGTTTATTCTGAGCCAGCTTATGGGGTCTGAATTGGTGACAGCTGTATCCTCAAACCAGTCACATAGTGTTTGATTCTGAGACTCAAAGGTGTTGCCAATCCCATTTTAGCAATGGGGAAACTGAGGCATGGGTGGAGCACTGCCCAGCACAGGATGTAGCATTTCCAAGTAATACATCTTCTCTGGAGTATGGAAATGTGTTTTGATGTCCTTGCTAACCTCTGTGACAAAAAGGCTTCACTTTGAGCAAAGTCTCTGGGATCATTGTCTAAGTAGTCCTTATTTAATGATACCAATATTTATACAAAGACTCATTTTCAATAGGGTTACCAGGGAAGCTGTGTGGCTCCCTTAATGGTATCTCACTTGTGCTTGTTACCTTCCTGTTCCTCCCATGATTCTGCTCAAGCCTAGAGTGCCTCTGTGTGCAGTAAGCTGCCTCCTGTTCCCAGAACTCAGAAGTGGTGTGTGTGTGTGTGTGTGTGTGTGTGTGTGTGTGTGTGTGTGTGTGTGTTGTGTGTTCATGTGTGCACATGTGTGTTGGAGACCAGAGATCATTCTCAGGTGTTATTCCTCAGGAGCCATCCATCTTATTTTTTGAAAGAGGGTCTCTTCCTGAACCTGGAACTCACTGGCTGAGCTAGAGTTGCTGTTGAGAAAGTCCCAGGAACCTCTTGTCTTCCTCCCCTCAACATCTGTAATACAGCTGAGGGCCTTGCATGAAGCACTTTCCTGACTGAGCCGTTTCCCCAGCCCCTTAAACACACTGCTGAGGTGATGTCCATAGCCCAGGGCTGCAGTGGTCCTCAGCTGCTGCTGCTGCTACAGTAATATCCCAGTGACGCCCAATCAGGGTCTGCAAGGCCAGTGGTCCCCGTGCCCAGAGCAATGTGAACTTGAGACTTGACCTTCGCTTTGGCTGCTAATTTTCCTCAGTAGTGGCTGGCAGTGCGCCAGCACATCTGAAGTGATCCAGTGACATTGCTGACACCGCTGGAGTGAGTCTGTGTTTCCACTGTCGTCCCAGCTCAGGGATTCAGGTGTGAGAGGTGGAGACTCCCTCATTCATTCTCAGAAACTGTCCCTGAGCACTGGTTGTGGCTATTGGTAACTTATTCTGTCCTAGAGTAGGATTTTTCTTGCTGATCTGTAATTGCTCCATCCATTAAACATTTGTCTCCCTCTGTGACTATATTGATGGCTGCACTTTTACAAAGAGAATTTCCTAGGAGAAATACTGGACAGATTGCAAACTTGTCATGACGAAAGTCTCGAGACCTTTCAAGAGAAGCCTCACAGGGCTCCACAGCTGAACTGTGGGAAGGAAGCAGGACTTTGGAGGAGAGAAAGTGGGTCTGATGAAGATAGATGCACCAGGCAGGCAGCTCAGGTCTTAATGCTGGTTCCAACCCCCACCCCACCCCAACTGAAACTTCTTGTCTTCCATGAGAAAAACTGCTCCTTCCAGCTTCTTCTTTCTGTATTTTACCTGAAAATGGAACATTTGGTACTGTGAAAATGGAATTGCCTAGAGCCCCCACAGGAAAGGACAACAGCTCATGTGCCCTGGGCTTGGAGCCTTCCAGAAGGTCTGGGACTCCCCTGGAAGTTCTGATGGGACAGGCAGGGAAGGGAAGCTGCAGGTCCTTGTGGTCAGCATGGTTACAAGGAATTGTCTCAGCTGTGAACAGTTTTATCTGTGGTACATGTCCGCCCTCCCGTTGTTGATGTCTCCCTGGGCTGGTGAAGGGATGTACACAGACAGCAGCCCTCTTTACCCAGGGAGCGTGTCCCAGCATAGTGTGTCTTGCAGGGATTCCAGGGTGGCGGGAGGTAGCTCCAGGGGAAGTAGCTTCTTGCGAATTTCGAGAAAGCACATTTCCCCTGCATGTTTCTTGGTCCTTAAAACAGCAGCAAACGTGGTTCAGGGAGACAAGGAGCCCACAACTCCTCAGGGAACCTTCATCCCACAGTTCCTCGGTGTTGACAGATTCCTGTGGGGCTTTCACTTCCTCTTGTTATCGGCCCTTAAGAAGCCCAGGATGGAGAGGAGAACAGTGCTGGAAGAGAGGGCAGGGGCAGGGGTAGAAAAGCAGAATTTCAACAACAAAGTAAAAGGAAGTCAGGACATTTTAAAATTGCCATATTTGAATTATTTTAATAGAGAACACTAAACACTGTCTCTTACTTGGCCCCTAGAACACCAAAGACATGGAGCACAGCCAACACTGACTGGGCTAAAACGAGAAAGGAGGACACACCACAAACACACACACGCACACACATGTACGCATGCACATACACACACGCATGTACAAACGCACATACACATGCACATACATAAGACACCAAATTTGAAGTGTGGAAAAGAAGGCATCATAAGCTCAGACTCCAGTAGCATGCACGCATAAAGCAAATTTGTTGACAGTAAATTGGCCACATGACACAAAGCAGTGTTCTCCCAAAGCCCTACTTATTATTCTGCTCCTAAACCTCATTTCCCTCTGCTCCCCCAACCAAAGCTGCACCCAGATCCCTAGATCCATCACAGAACAGCTATGCCTCCTCCCAAGATGAATTATGAGCCAGGGCCATGTGTCTGGCCTGCAGTGTGATTGATCTTCCTGGAGGAAATGTGCAGGGATGCTAATGGGAAGTTAATGTCGTCTCTTATCCAGTGAACAAAGTTCAGAGACGTTTGCAGTCTGCTAGGTAGGCAAGGCTTGCTCCAGCCATGCTGGGGAAACTGTCTTCTCAGCGCAGACTCATGACAAGGCAATGCAGAAGCAGCCTTCAGTGGGCCTCCCCGGGCTGCCGAGGCCAGACAGTCACAACTGCTAATTCTGCAAATAGCCTGATTCCATCATGTTTTAATTAGCATGGTATTGCTGACTGATTTTACTCAACAGATTGGCAAGTGAAAACTAGGCTATGATGTGTGTGTGTGTGTGTGTGTGTGTGTGTGTGTGTGTGTGTGTGTGTGTCTTTGTGTGTTCCTGTTCTGATCATTATGGTATGTTAGGTACTGGGGTTGTCTAATTTTACCCCTCCCCTCTTTTTTTTTTAATATATACCCTCATCCTATCCACCCCCCCAAAACAGCCTAAGTATAATATTCATCAAAACAATAACAGGAACCTGGAGATGTAGCTCAGTTGGTAGAGTCCTTGCCTAGTATGCACAAGTGCTGCATAAACATAGTATTAGGATGGATGCTTGTAATCCCAGCACTTAGGAGCTGGAGGCAGAAGGATCAGAGGTTCAAGACCATCCTCAGCTACATAATAAGTTGGAGGAAAGCCTGAGATACACGAGACTCTGTCTTAAAATATATATAATAAGGGGAACATGAGGTTGGCCTTTTTGCGGGAGACATAGCTGCAACTTGGAATAAGGAAATGCTAGATGAAACTGATAATTCAGGAAGCCCACCCATGCCCCATAGCAGCCATGTGTGATGATATATTGTGCACCCTAATAAAATTTGCCTGAAGATCAGAAGACAGAACAAGCTACTAGATTAAACATAGAGGTCAGGCAGTGGTGGCATACACCTTTAATCCTAGCACTCCAGAGGCAGAGATCCGTCTGGATCTCTGTGAGTTCAAAGCCACCCTAGATTACATGAAATTGACTCAGTCTAGGAGAGAAACAGAGCCAGGCAGTGGTGGCACAAATGTTTAATCCCAATAGTTGGGAGTCACACACCTTTAATCCCAACACTTGAGATCTCACACTTTTAATCCCAGTATTTGGGAAGCACACACGCCATTAATCCCAGCACTAGGAAGGAAGTGATGGCTGGGCAGAGAAAGGTATATAAGGTATGAAAAGACAGGAACTAGAGCTTTTCAAGCTGAGGAGTCCTAGAGGTAAGACATGGCAGGGCTTGTTCCTTTGTCTCTCTGATCTTCAGGCAAATTTTATTAGGGTGCACAATATATCACCACAGCCATGACATCACACCAAGATGCATGTTGCAGTTTAGTGGCCTAGAGCCAGCAGATCAGGGCTCAAGCCTCGGTCTGTGGCATCTGCTATCTACAGCTGTGGCTAAGCTGATTACCATGCCACGCCTCTGTTTCCTTGGGTGAGAAACTGGTAAAAAGTAGTGTCTCACTCTAGTTGAAACTAAATGAGAAAATTAATTGGGGGCCAGCATGATGGCTTGGCAGCAATGCACTTTCTCCAGAACCCGTGTGGTAGAAGGGGAGAACCAAGTGTCACAAGTGGTCCTTTGAGCTCCACACAAGCTACCTGGCATGCACATCTCCCTCCACACCCCACACACAATAAACAAATAAATGGTCTTTCTCGTTGTTTTAAAGGAAAGATAACAAATGTGATGTGGAGTCTGGTGATAAGGATATCATGTGGTTTCAACTCGTGATGGGACTTTGTTTTTGAGGAGCTCTATCAGGATCCGGGAGAGGAAGGAGGGAGGAGGGAGAGTAGCTTGGCGGCTGAGGGCAGCAGACAGCACCTCCTTGTAGCAAAATAATTCTGTCTCCAGGGCAAGGTAGAAAATCTTGTCCTGAAACACAAGATAGGTTCAGTGTTCTAACTCAAGGCCACCAGAAAGATGCTGAGCATTCACACCATGTACATAATCAGCTGTGTCACACGGGGTGGTTCCAGATCTATACATGAATGCCATACATTAAAAGCATTCCCTCACATGCTGGAGTCACATGGACAGGCTCTATGGGATGTTCAGACACAAGCCACCTGTCCACAGTGAGACAATGGGGCCACTTCACCTCCTTAGCCTGAGTTGGAAGCCAGGTGCTATATGATGGATTTCCTTCCACATCCCATGTAGCAGCATCTCCATGAATGCTGTGGAAAGACTAGAAGGCAGGTGGATGAGGATTAGAAAACAAGCTGTGGTACCTTGCAGGGGATTCCATAGCCACAAAGTCCCAATAGCCATTACAAGAAGGCACTACTGTGTTGGTAGAAGAGTGCTAGGTACCTCAGCTAAACCTTTTCTTATTTCATTTATTTATTCATTCATTCATTCATTCATTTTGAGACAAGGTCTTGCCCTGTATCCCAGGATAACCTGAAACTCAAGACCCCCTTGCCTTGGGTTGACTAACCTGCCCAGGGTCACAGTAGTGATGCAGGACCCGGAGCTGGGGTAGAATCACAGGTGCTGACTTCCCTTGCAGTGCCTCCTTGGGACCAGTGAAGTCTGCCAGGGTAATGCAGAAGACCACATCACGGTGAGAAGTAAGGTAGACAGGCTTCCGCATTGCTGTGTCTCTGTAATTAACACAAAAGAGAGTAGAGTCCCCTTTGAAGATCCTCAAAGACATGCCTATGTGGAGTTTCACCATGTTCTCAGTTTCCGGATCCATGAAATTGTGAGCTAACCTTCACCTGATGTTGGCTGAGTGCATGCCAGCAGCATTCTGCATGGCTAACATGTCTCAACAACTAAATCCTTGCAGATGTCATATGCAGGGGGTCTACAGTGTGACCATTTTATAAACAAGCCACGTCAAGGCCAGAGAGGAAACATAATGCTCAAAGTCAGAGGCAAACGGCAGCTTCCCTGGGATTTGCTTTGATGTTTGTTTCTTTGTGAACAAACAAGGGTCTCATGCAGCCCAAGCTGGCCTCAGACTCAACTGTGTGGCTGAAGATAGCCTTGAACTTGATTCCCTAGTACCTCTGCCTCCTGGTACCAGGATTATAAGCACACACCACCACACCCAGGGCTTTCTGGATGCTGGGAAAGCACTCTACCAACTGAGCTAGCCTCCCAGATTCTCCTCTGGGGATAAGTCCAGGTTCAAATCCCAGACCTTAACAGCACTGGGCCGTGGACAAGAGGAACTGCATTCTATGGGACCTGGACATGCCCCTCCCCCATCTGGTGATGGCAGAAGCCATCTTTCTACAGCCCATGTTAATGAGTCTGCCTAGAAAGGCCCAAGATAGCCGAGCGTCCCATTTTAAGCCTTCGTTGGTGTGTTTAGCTGATGGCTGTGTGGGGCTGCTAGAAGAAGGTTGGAGATCACCAAGAACTTTGGCATCCCTCTTCACAAAACAATGGCCTTGGCAGATGTCCAACACTATGGTTGACTCTAGGTCCATTTAGTGAAAAACGTATGAATTTAAAAAGAAAGAAAGAAAAAGACAGGGCAGGGCGGGACCGGAGCAGGAGAGAGATCCTGACAAAAGTCTTACTGCCCTTCTTCCATCATCGCCTTGACCAGCCGGGGACACACAGCTGAGAGGACAGGATTAGCACAATTGCTTTGTTACACACAAGCACAGCATGGTGTGAACTCTAGAAAAGGCATTTGGCAGGATTAACCTGCTGAGAATAAAGATGTAGCAGACAGGGCCTGAATTAATGGACTGGTATGACCAAAGTGGGGAAATCTATTTGCATGCAATATTAACCGTAGTAATAAACTCCAGGCTGGGCTCCAACAGCCTGGTAGCCTCTTTGAACTATGACTTTGTTCTTGTACACCCCATCTTGGTGGCATCTGCCAAGATGTATGAGTGCAAACTGGCTGCCTTCAGTTTATTTGTGTTACTGTCTTTAAGTAGCCACTCTGTGCTCAGTGCCTGGTACAGCACTGGCCCTTTACTGACCCTTAATGCCTCAAAACTCAGGTGCCAAGGTCCCACTTACAGGATTATTTACCTATGAAAAAGCAATGAAGAAATGCAGGTTAAACACATGTAGAAAATATTTACCTGGGGCTGGCTGGAGAGATGGCTCAGTGGTTAAGAGCCCTGGCTGTTCTTTCAGAGGATCCAGATTCAATTCCCATTATCCACACAGCAGCTAACAGTTATCTAGCTCCAGTTCTAGGGAATCTGATGCCCTCTTCTGGCCTCTACAGGCACTGCACACACATAGTGCATAGACATACATGCAGGCAAAACACATAAAATACAAAATATAAAATTTAAAAAGAAAATGCCTACCTGACCTGGGCTGTTGACCTGACTTGTGTATTCTTATTCCTTGAGAGTCTGTATGGGACTAACATGAGCAAGCAAGACTCCAGTGATGTGACATTTCAGGAGGTACCAGGGTCTGGCTCATTCTCAGAATAAGGTAAACACATGAGGACTCATGCATTGCCCTTCAGACTACCCTACTGCAGGTAGAGTGTAACTATACCCATTCAAAATCAACACACTTCCAACAGGCAGCTGAGTATTGGTATAGTCCCAGGGATGGAACAATAGAGGAGAAGAATTAAGCAGGGGAGGACCTCTGAGGGGCCCTGTAAAACACATCTCAGATCATTCTACCCAAAGAGCAAGAGAGCCTGGTAGTTATCTACCAGCTCCCTACTGTCCCTGGCTGGTAGCTGGTAGGAGGATAATTTCCTGACACACATTCTAGACATACTCCCCAAAGAAGTAACTAGACCCAGGGTAACAGCCTGTGTGCAGGATTGCTGAGGCCACTGGGATATAAAGATGTGAGTCAGGGTGTGAGTGGCACCCACTGAGGTTTCCAGGTTCTTCTGTGCTGCAACAAAGAATTGGACCTGGATCACTGAATGAGGATAGAAATATAAGGAAGAGAAAGATGGCCCCAAGAACAGAAGTGAGCTACAAAGCTGGACAGGTCTGAAACTCAAAAACCCCAAGCCCTCAGCATCTGACCCTTCATAGGCCATTTACGTAGCCCCTGCCTTCCCCTGCATTTGGAGGTGGGCTTTTCTGTTACATTCTGTTTTGTTACAGGTAGCCATAGTGAAAAGGGATTTTCTCGGCCAGCTAGTGCACAAGTACGTGTGTGCGCGCGCACAGTTCAGAGGTCAACCCTGGGTGCTGGTTCTCAGGACACCGTTCTCCTTGTTTTTTGAGGAAGGGTCTCTGACTGACCTGGAACTCACTGAGGAGGATAGGCTGACTAGCCCACAGGCTTAGGGGTCCATCTGTCTCTGCCTTCCCCATGTTGCTATGCACCAGTCTGGCTTTTATGTGGATTCTAGGAATCTAACTCACTACAGGTGTCTCCGCAACCCCTCTCTTTCATGAGGACTACTTGATGACTATCTCAGCTTTTGTTGTTGGTCTGACAGTTGCTCTTGGCATGTGTGGATGGCTCCTGAGGAAACAAAAGGTTGGACACACACACACACACACACACACACACACACACACACACACACACACACACACACGGAAAAGTCTCTGCAGTAGGAGTCAGGGCGAGCATCCTGGTCCTACCGCACTGTCATCCTGTCTGTACTTCTTCCCAGCAGGCACCCTTGAGTCATCAACTCTACTGTCGCCAGCGCCTCCCAGCAGCAGCTCAGGTACTGCAGAGTCGACCCCTCCTCCATCGGCCACTCCAGAGACCTCTGGCATGGTGTAGCGGGACAGCTGGTGTTGTGAATCAGGCCGTTGCCAATCAGAGAACGGCTACTTCACAACACCAGGGTCACACTGCACTACAGGCATCGAGCATCCGGACACTTGAGCACCTGGACACAGCCTGTAAGACAACCTCCCCACTCCCGGGTCATTCCAGGACTCCTCCAGCTGGCTCCAGCCCCACGTGGTGACTCTCCAACTCCTGCTCCGAAGGGGCAGCGGAAGCTGCTGTTTATTGCAACACAAATAGCTCAACTTCAGAAGAGCACACCACTCCAGGCAGCATTAGCTTCCCACAAAGGCAGCCACGCAGACAGGTCTCCCAGGCCCTTAGAAAGGCTGAGCACTCTCAACTGAATGTCTCCTCAGAGAGGCTGGAAGCACGTGGAGACAATAGAACCAGGTCCTTTTTGTCCTTTTTTGTTTTCTTTCTTTTTTATTTTTCTGTTACTCCTTTTTAAAAATTGTGTATGTGTAGGTGTGAGTGTGTGTGTGAGTGTGTGTGTGTGAGCCAAAGGTATCTTCCTCAATTGCTCTTTTTAAAATGTTATTATTTATTTGTGTGTATGTGCCTGTGTGAGTTTATGTGTACTACATGTGTGCGAGTGAGCAGGAAGTCTAGAAGATGATGTCAAATCTCCTGAAACTAGAGCTATAGGGGGTTATGAGCAGCCATGTGGGTTCTGGAAACTGAACACAGTCCTGTGCAAGAGCATCAAGCATTCTTAAACCCCAGATGGTTAACTCCACAGCTCCATTTTATTTGTTTGTTTGTTTATTATTTTTTTTTTTGTGTGTGTGTGTGTGTGTGCTCACACATGTACATGTTGATGCTATAACATGCACATGCAAAGCAGTGGTTCTCAACCTGTGGGTCTCAACCCTTTCTGGGGATCAAACTACCTTTTCACAGGAGCCTTCTAAGACCATTGGGAACAACACCAATATTTACATTACGATTCATAACAGAGGAAAATTACAGTTATGAAGTAGTTACGAAATAATTTTATAGTTAGGGATCACCACGGCATGAGGAACTGTGTTCAAGGTTCACAGCACTAGGAAGGTTGAGAACCACTGATGTAGAGGTCAGAGGACAACTTTCAAGAGTTGGTTCTCCCCTTCTGTCACATGGGGCCCAGGCTTGGCAGCAAGTAACTTCACCTGCTGAGCGATCTCACCAGTCCTCCACTTTATTTTCTTGGCAGAGTCTCTTACTGAGCCTGGAGCTCACGAATTCAGCTAGATTGGCTGGTCACCAAGCCCTGGGCATCCTCTCGACTCTGCCTCCCCAGAAATGGCATCACTGGAGTGTGTCCAGTGGGTACTGGGGACCTAATGCTGGTCCTCGTGCCAGCAAGCACTTGACCGACTGAGCCGTCTCCCCAGCCCTTGGTTTTGATATTGGCAGTGGAGGAGGGAGAACCTGGTTAAGGGGTGACTTCACTGTAACCTTCAAAGGGCTCCCCTACAGGGGCAGCCTGTGTTTCGTCCCAAATGGTCCCAGATTCCCTAAGCAGCTGACTCCATCCTTTGAGATTTCCACAGCTCTGCCCACAGTTGCCAGAGACACAAAGACCAACAAGGGCCAAGCACTAGGCGTCTCGGGGCACTGAGGTGTCTAAGGCTCCACTTACTTATTTTGGCAAGCGGTTTCCTAGCCCCACCCTTTAGACTTGAAGACCTAAGGTCTCCCAAATTTGAGTATTTTGTGCCTAATAAATCTTACTTGTGACACTGTTTTTCAGAGCCCAGGCAGACTCTAAAGAGCTGTATGGCATCCTTTCTGAAGTACCAAGGGAAAGTAAGGCTCTTCCTCTCTGCCTTTGTGTAGGATACAGAGCCAGGACACTCTGATGATCCTTGTACTCTACGCTCTTTGCACAGGGCTTTTGCTGAGGTTCCATGGGGAGCAGAAGTGGACAAGACCAAGCAGAAGTGGACAAGACCAGTGCAAATACTGCCCAGCATGAAGGTCACCCAGACAGATCCTGGGCCACTGCTGTCTCTGTCACCTTCGAGTCTGGAAGAAGAGCCTCTTGCTTCCTATAGTCTCCTGTTCCTCACCCCATTCCTGAGCCCCTAAGGGTAGATGTAGCATTTGTACTAAATTATGTTTGCTTTCTGTGTGAAAGGAGCCCAGTTCTCAGAAAGACTTTCCTACCATCTCCTTAGAATACACCAACTATCTGCTCCTGACTCCTGACACCACAAGGCTGAGACCAGCACCATTCATGGCTCGGCCTCTGGGCACAGCTTCAGTATGGGGCACACATGGATCCTTGGCCCCATGCCACATCAGACTCACAGGGATAGTCTGTCCAGGGTTCCTTCACTGCTTGTCTCTGTGGCCTCCCTACATCCTCTCCAACATCTGTTCCAAACCTATATTTTCTGAATGCTCAAATCATCTTCTCAAGACTACACCTTAAGACCTGCAGTTCCTCCACAGGCTTAGAGCTATCTGCAAGGACTTGGCATCACCCTCCCCCATAGAAGGACTGGTGAGGGGTTCAGATCCTGACTTCCACTTCCAATTCCCTCCCTTTCCATCCATCTCCTCTTTTTCCAAATACCTCCTGCCTTCTCCACACCCAGGCCTTTGTTAGGATACTCCCAGCCCATCCTCCTGTGATTGACACCTGATTGATGGTTTATATATTTCAGAGAGATCTAATTCCCCAGTTGAGAAGGACAGGTAGCTACCAGTCCATGGACATGGCAAGATGTAATTCCTGTCCTTTGGAGCATTCATCACCCCGACCCACACCATTGCCCTTCTGCATTCCACTTCAGGATGTGTCTTTGCCTGGAGTGGGCCCAGCTCACTGAGAACTGAGAACAGTAATGCCTGCTAAATGTACGGGTGAGTGTGCCCAGGCTGTGAGCGTCCTCCAAGGCCCTCTCGTTTTTTGTTGAGTCCTGCATCGTTTATTTCCTTCTGGCAATGTTGCACCATTAGCCACTTGTAGAGTGGATCTTCTGCCAGGTGCTGCCTTGAGCATTTGACCAAATCAGCCTCAGTTTTTCCTATCAGCTGGGTCGTGGAACAACCCTTACAGAAAGTGCCAAGGAGATACCATTCATACCACTGGTCACCAGTGACCCTGCTGTTCAAACCTAGGCCCTGAAGTCTGTGCCCTGAGCCACTGTGCCATGATGCTGAGGAGCGGTCACTCCTAGGGACCTAGCAAAGTCCTCTTTATTCTCAGAATCTTCCACCTTGGGGTCTTTAACCAGGTACCCCGCCCCACTAATAAACATTTGTAAGAGGTTTTAACCTTGTTTGAAAGGCTTCAGAATGGGACCTGACTTAAAACCTTATAAAATATAAATGGGGTCACACCCAGAGAAAACGAGGGAATCATATAAGACCCAGAAGAAAGTGGATTTTAATTTGGCATGATACAAGTAAGTTCTTCTGAGGTTTATGTGTGACCTTCAAATACCAAAGCTGCAAATTCAGATGAGGGCCCCCTCAGAACTCAGTGTTTGGGAGAACACAACTTTGGGCTTTCTTCTCAGTCCTTAACCCCACCAGGGCACCACTCCAAGCCACACAGGTCTACTCACAGTGTGGCTTTTATTCTAATGCGCATTCTGTCTCACTGAGAACAGCAACTGCAGCCCCAGAACATTCCAGATCATCCACTTAGGTGGACTTGATGATACCTATCAGAAGGGAGCAAGACCATACAGCCACTGTTTTCTGTAGCCTTCTCAGCAGCCATTCATTGGAAGTTTAGAATCTCTGCATTGCACGTTCTGTGAGGCTGACATTTGCAGCAAGCCACATTGCAAACAGCAGAGTCTCTAACATGGCCCAATGCAGACCACAAAAAGCTGTGGACACAGTGGGCTTGTCACACACACACACACACACACACACACACACACACACACACACACACACACACACTTTGACACCCAGTGTCTTGACCTTTCAGACTGGCTACCACCTGCTAGCCATGGCCAGTACTTTTGGGAAAAGCTGGATTCAGAAAGGACATTTTCTTGTAATACTGAATACCAAGTAGAACAGTGTTTTTCAAATTGTGTTTCTGGGACTGGCAACCTTATCAGCACCCTTGGGAACTTACTGGGTGAGCAACTCACCAGCCCTACCCTGGCTGTGCTGAATGTTGGCCAGCACTCCAAAGAGTTCCAAATCATACTGATGGCAAGAAGAAGAAAAATCTAGGCACGATGGTGCACACCTTTAACACATCCACACAAAATCACCAAACCCAGCCAGCGAGAACCTGTTGGGAAGGAGGGAGGAAATAAAATGACTTCAGCAGCATGTGACAGTGAAGCCTCCCAGGCCACCATCCTCGGCAGTGTGAGATGCTTATGGTTTTCACCGAATATTGAATAACAGTTTAAAACCCATTTTTCCAAATCTTAAAAGCAAATCTCCAGGTGCCCTGGGCTATGGAGTCCTGACCTCTCCTATGTTCTGAATAAATCTGTCCAGGGCATGTTTGATCCCTGCCCCAGGGAGGCCGCAGGTACCAATGCAAAGCCTTATCATCTCTTCTCATCCGGCACATTGCAAAGGTTTCACATTCTCCACTCTGGGCTTGAGGCAACCTCATTCTAAGAAGAGGATCTTGAGAGGTTTACTAACCTCCCCCAGGTGGAAGTGGCTGCCTACCCTTGCAATCATGAACCTGCTGTCTCCAGTGCTTCACTTGGCCCTGCCTTTCATTTGGCCCCTCTTTCATGAACAAATAGGAAGCAGAGAAGCCAGAATGTCCAGTGTAGAGCACCTGTGCCGGTGGGATCAGAGAAAAACCACTTATGATCGGCCCCTAACAGAAAATCCTGACCTGAAGACTAGAGACTGGGTGGTGACTGCAATTGAATGTGAACATCTTGTGCCTCTTTGACCTCGGAATGAGTTTCTGTTATCATCCTTGTTATCTCGGTGGTAGTTATCAATAGCCTTTATGCTCACCTTGTGGATGATCTCATACATACAACAGATAAACTGGAGGCAAAGATCTTTCCAGCCCTAATCCACAGCATCTCAGTAGGTACTGACCCAAGCAAGTGTCCCTAAGAAAAGCACAGTAATTTAGATCAAGAGTTCTGACCTTTTCTATCATGTGCACTGTGGTGAGACCAGGAGGAAGCTGTGTCCCACTTCCCATCACAACCCAGGAAACTTCACACACTGTTAACGAGGGAAGAGCACATGGGCCTTGAGGACAGAGCTGAAGTCTGAGGTCTTCATCATAATTCGGATTTTCAGAGGAAAACTAATCTGACCCGCTGTTCCCTCTATCCCCTAAACAAAAACTCCTGAAGGAGTGTCACACAGAGCTTGAAATGCTATTTTTAAAGACATCAGCATGAAAGGGCTGGGAGAGCACTAAGTGGAAAAGCACTTGATGTGCAGGCATGCAGACCTGAGTTTGGTTCCCCAGCACCACACAGAAAAGGCGGTCGGAGCATCATGTACTTGTAATCCCAGCAGCTGAGAGGGGAGACAGGTGGATCTCTGGAGCTTGCTAAGCGGCCAATTGAGTAGCAACATCTTATAGCCAAGGAAGTGGATCAGGATAGCTAAGGAACCTGCTCTGGGCCACACAGCTTGGCCCTTTGTTTCCAGAACCAAAGCTTCTTATGATCCAGGACAAAGGCAGTGGCCCCAGTACCCTGGTAATATTTACCATGTGCTAGACATTTGTACTGTTCCAGACCCCAGAGCACCCTGGGAAGGGAAGCAGCATTCTTCCAGTGTTTATGTAAGGACGAGGGTCAGGACAATGAAAACACTTGCTCAGGGTCCCATAGTTTGGCAGTTGATTATCATGCCCCAAGGAGGTATGCTGCTTGCCTGCCTAAAGGACATTCTGCACACACTTTGTGATCAGCTCCTGCCACTCACCCCAGGCTATGTAGAAGTGACTAATTTCAAAGGTTCCTAACTGTCTCCAACTGGGGCTTGGGGACAGCATGCTGAAAGTGAGAAAAAATAAAAATTAAAGCAACCATCAATCATGCCTTGTTGGAGCAGAGGCTACGTGGGCCCACAGTAGTCACCTGTGATCTCATTTCCTCCCACAGGACCATGAGTCCCCAAGAGCAGAATTCACTGTTACTTTGTTGGGTGCACCCAAAGCCAACACAGTAGAGCTTAGTACACGGTTGGTATTTGGTGCAAGGCTGTTCTATGAACAATCATGGGTTCCTCTGCTGTCCATGCTGGAATGCCGAAAGCCCCCCCAGTGTCCCAGTATGCCATAGCTAGCTTATTCTCATGGAAGACTCATAGACTGTCTTCATATGTTAGCACTATCTCATAATCTGGGCACTAAAGCCTTCAGAGAGGCCTCTAGCAGTGACTCTGTGGCTGTCACAGACAGGCTTGGTAATTAGTTGCATCTTGCTGAACTTATTAAAGACAGGAAGCAGCTTCCCTGCTACCTTTTATGAGCCTTGAAAGCCAGTCAGGCTCCTCTGTTACACTCACATGGTACCACACCCTTCAACAGGGTGCACAGCCATCATGGTGTGAAATAAGCCTCTGGACCCCAGAGTGTGGGCCTCTTCTGTCCCCCATCACCTGGCATATAGCATTTACAGGACATGTGACTTGCCATCTCATACGGTGTCTGCTGGGTTTAGCATGTGGAGTGCTTGTGTTCCTCAGTACATAAAACATGGGCACTGACCATAATCAAGTGGATGGTACTGCCAGTGTGGGGAAAATACCTCTCTCCATGCAGGCACTGTGAAAGTGGAATGGTGTGATCTAGGACCTAGAGGGGAGGTCTCAACATTGTCACTTGGAGCCAAAATCTTAAATAACAGCTAACCCAGCTATTCCATCTGAATTGTTAACTGGATGAAGAAGCCAGAAATCGATGAGTTTGGTGCAAAATTTCAGGGATATTATCAAAAGCTTTGACCCTGTCCCTCTGTGCTACCACCCTCCTGTGATCACAGAAAGGATGCTGGCCTTCTAGTCAGCACCTCCATATTTCAAGAGGAATAAAGGCGAGTTGGAGGGGCCAGTAATAAGCCCTCCTTTCACCAAATGATGCCACCTTCCCAGGAACATTCCAACCCAGCAGACTTGGAAATCCCGGGCAGAACTCCATCCCTGGGCCCCAGAACTAGGAACATTGGGGAAAGTTGAGATGCCACTATAAGGAGTAAAAAGCTAAAGCAGCAATCCCTGACACCCTCATTGCTGCCAACCAGCAGCATCTGCGAGAATGCACAACTGATTTTAACATAGCGACTATTTTGTGGGACGTCTTATAAAAGGAACGGGTAAAATGTACAGGTCTGGAGAGACAGCTCAGTGCACTTGCTGTCCTGTCAAGGGACCCAGGTTTGATTCTCGGCACCCAGGAGGCATCTTAAAACCATCTGAGTCTGGCTCTAGGGGATATGACACCCTCTTCTGGCTTCCATGGGTACTGCATGCATATGGTACAAATACATACATGCAGACATTCAAAATAAAAATAAATAGATTTTTAACTGCCAGGCTGGCATGCCTGGGCCAGGAGGCAGTGGGGGGGGGGAGCGTGAAGAAGATCTAAAGTCTCCACACTCCTTCACAATTAAGCACTGATTTCTCCTGGCTTATTCATCTGACTCTTCATGCTTAACAGGGATAGGACCACATGGTAGAGTGCTCTGAAATTAGACTTTTCTGGTAGTGTGAAAAAAAAAAAATCCAGCTCATGAAATGTTCTTTGCAGAACTGTGCTTTGTGGCTGCACACGCCCTTGAATAAGGTGTTGTTTGCCAGGTCCCTTGGTATTAATCGTTCTGATATTAATAAAGAAAAAATGGGAGAAGTTGACCCAGGTCAACTTACAGCTAAATCTTGGGTCCAGTAACTCCCTTCTGAGGCTATGGCAAAGAGACTTCCGAAAGGGTCTGAATATGAGCCAAGTTGCCTTCCTTGTGGAGGGCTCAGTTACCTGCCCACTAACAGATACGGATGCCCATTCTCCCAAAGTTTTCACCAACCTGAGAAGTGGGTCACAGGGGAGCAGATCCATCTGCTGACAATTTAACCTAGCTGATTGCCCTGCTGAGGTCTGAAGGAAGCACTTGCACAGGCCTGCGGCAAGGCTAGCCCTGGAGCCTAGGCCTCAGAACCAGAGGTTAGCCCCAGGATCTCAGGCTTGGAGGCATGGTGGCCATGGAGTAGGCCATGGGTCTCAAAGGTCCCTGGTGTGTTAGGCACCCTGGGCATACAGCTTTGATTCCAACTCAACATAATGTTGCCACTTTAGCTGTGTGGCCTCTGGCTTCTCAGCAAGCTGTTTTCTAGTACCAGTAGACAGAAGTTGAGCATAAGGATTTCTCTTCTTTCCAACTGTTGACTGAATTGTGTCCCCCTAAGAGTATATGATGAAGCTCTGAGCCCTTGAATAGGACCTTTAAAGAAGTAATTTAATACTAAATTAGGTCATAAGGGTAGGGCCTTAATCCAATACAACCAGTGACCTCTATATAAATGGAGAGTCGAGTAAAAGCTTTATAAGGACACAGCAGGAGTGTGCCAGTCTACAAGAAGGAGAGGCCCTGGGAGAGAGCAAACCCACAGAAGCACCTAAGAAATACCTGCTGCTTTCGCTAACCTGTTGGTGGGTTGTGTTATGAAAGCCCTGGGCCATGGGGTACTCATAGGTGCTACTTCTCCCAAAACCTGAAACTGAAGTCAGATTCTTTCCATAAATCTCAAATGCACACATGGCATGGGCAATGGATACCCTGCCATCATCCCAGCCACCTCTGAGTTCCTGAGACATGTGCCACAGTCTCATCCCAGCCTTCCTAAGCCCTATGCCTGTACCCAAGAGCCAGCGCAGCTTGGGGGCAAGCCCTGTCATCCAGGAAGTGCCTGGGAGCTAATGCCTCTCTCCTTCACCCTCTCCTACAACCCCAGCCACCTTCCACCACGGAGGAGGGGGTGGCAGTCACCCCATACTCAGCACAGCTCCCGGGCTTTCTCCTGCAGATGGAGTCTCATTGCCCATGATGCCCCTGAAAGGTTCATCCATTCCTTGCTTACCCCAGACTTGTGATTCCCGGATTGTTCTCTCAGATAAACTGCGGTCTCAGAGTCTGCTTTGAGGGATCCAAACAGGAGACAGTTGTGTAGTTTCCTGGTTTGGTTTGTTGCTTTTTCCCATTGTGCTTTATTTTACATTTATTTATTTGTGGGGTGAGCACAGGCCAGGACACATTTGTGGAGGTCAGAGGACACTCACAGAAGCTGGTTCTCTCCTTCCACCATGTGGGTCCCAGGATCCAACTCAAGCTGCCAGGCTTAGTGCCAAGCACCTTTGCCAGCTGACCCATCTCGCTGGCCCTCCCACCCCCTTTTGCTTTTGTTGGCTTTTTTTTTTAATAGATTTGGGTTTGGGGGGGTTGTTTTGGTTTGGTTTGGTTTTTGTTTCTTTTTTTCTTTTTCTTTTTTTTTTTTTTAAGAGAAGTTTGGGGCTGACAGCAAAACTGGGTGAAAGGAGCAGAAATTTACTCACACTCAATGCCTCCACTATTGTCAGTATCTCCGACCAGAGTGACACATTTATTATAACTGATGAGCCTACACAGATACATCATTATTGCCCAGAGTCGGTAGTTCACATCAGAATTCACTCAATGTGTGACACACTCTTCAGTGTGTCAGTGTCAGCAGCAGCAGCACTGCCCTTGGAGGCTCCCATCTTTACACCTCTCTCCCTCTCTTTCTCTCTCTCTCTCCCTCTCTTTCTCTCCCTCCCCTCCCTCCCTTTCTCTCTCTCTCTCTTTCTCCCTCCCTCCCCCTTCCCCTCCCTCTCTCTTTCTCCCTCCCTCCCTCTTCCTCCCCCTCTCCCTCTCTCTCTCCCTCCCCCTCCCTCCCTCCCCCCTCTCTCCCCCTTCCCCTCCCTCCCCCCTCTCTCTCCCTCCCCCTCCCTCCCCCCCTCTCTCTCCCTCCCCTTCCTCCCCCCTCTCTCTCCCTCCCTTCCCTCCCCCCCCCTCTCTCTCTCTCTCTCTCTCCCTCCCCCTCCCTCTCCCTCTCTCCCCAACACACCTAGCAACCACTCCTTCACTGCTTTGGTTGTCCTTTCCCAGAGGGACTGTATGGTTGGAACTGTGTATAATGATGTCCTTTTAGATCAGTTTTTTGTTCATTTTATAATATTGAATCCATGATTCACCTGCCTCCGCCTCCTAAGTGACAGCATTACAAGTGAGTGCCCCAAGCCCAGCTTTAAACACCTACAAAAACAGAAAACACCTGTTTGGGTTACCCTTCCCCAGTTGCTGTGATGGGGAGCAGCTGACCCGAGTGCACCAATAGGCTCTCACCAGACTCGGCTGACATCACATTTAAACATTGTTTCAGATCCCTCCAGATTTTCAGATCAGGCTCCTCTTCCCAACACAGTGCCCTGATCTGTGGGGAGTCCACTGTGTTTCAGCTTGGCAGGGAGGCCCTAGCAGGTGATATGGCCCTGGGCCCACACCCTCTTAAGTAGCTACTCACCTCTAAAGCCATAGGCTCTAACCCCTTGGCTCTCTGCCTGAGGACTTCTGTGGGTTTTCAGAAGTTTTAGTTTTGATCATTCAAAAAGTCAGGCTGACGATGCAGAGATCCACGGCCAAGCCCCAGGCGGAGCTGCAGGAGTCCAGTCGGTGAGAGAGAGGAGGGATCATATGAGTAAGAGATAGTGAGACCATGATTGAAAAAAGTACAGAGACAACTAGCCAAACTAGTGGAAACACATGAACTGTGAACCAATAGCTGAGGAGCCCCCATGGAACTGGACTAGGACCTCTGGATAAGTGAAACAGTTGTTTAGCCTGGACTGTTTAGGGGGCCCCCAGGCAGTGGGACCGGGACCTGTCCTTAGTGCATGAGCTGGCTTTTTAGAACCTGGTGCCTATGCTGAGATACTTTGCTCAGCCTTAGTCCAGGGAAGAGGGGCTTGGACCTGCCTCAACTGAGTGTACCAGGCTCTGCTGACTTCCCAAGGGAGACCTTGCCTTGGAGGAGGTGGGAATAGTGGGTGGGTTGGGAAGGAAGGCTGGGAGGTGGGAGGAGGGAGGACAGGGGAATCCGTGGTTAATATGTAAAACGAATAAAATAATCTCTTAATAAAAAAAAAAAAGTCAGACTGAAAATGCAAAGTTAATGCCTCAGAAAGGAGCTGCATCTAATGGTAGTGATAGCTGTTCTCTTGCCCAGGGGGTTCCTGAGCAACCTGGTCTTGGCAAGGCTGTCCTCTGCTTGTCCACACAATCACTCTCACAAAATTACCTTTACTAACTGAATGAAATGAAAGAAAGAAAAGGAAGGAAGGAAGGGAGGGAGGGAGGGAGGGAGGGAGGGAGGGAAGGACATGACTGGTCCCGAGTTTCAGCACCAGATGAATGAAAACAGAAATAAAAAAGGAAAAATATGACTCCTCCTAGGTATGGTACAAGAGAAGTTTATTGTAGATAAAAGGGAGAGCATAGCCAGAGGCAGGGACATCTAGAAGAATCCAGAATAGACATGACCCTGAGCCGTGTGAGGAGAGGTGGGAGGGGAAAAGGAGAGCCAGACCAAGAGGCCGGGAAGGTAAAGGTAGACAAAAAAGAGACCAGGTGACCAAAAATGGTTAGATTATATAAGGAGGGGCAGCTGGGGGAAGGACAGCCCAGCCCCTGGGTTGGAGAAGTTTAGAGTAGGGCAGGGTGTGCCAGCCATAACCTGTAACAGGCAGGGACTGAGGGATGCTGGGAGAACCTGACAGGTCCGCTTTGATGTGTTAAGTAAGCACCTCAGCCTTTGTCCCAGGTTTGAGACCTAACACTAACATATGCACCCTGGTCTGTGCTCCTCCTAGAAACAGACAAAACCAGTCTTCCATCAAAGTTTCTCTCCAGAAAGACAGAAAATACAACACCCTCCTGCACTGGCAGATGCCCTAGAAAGAGGCACCAAGCAGAGTCCCCTGGCTGGCTGAGGAGGGCCTGCATGTGCCAGGCACCCACTTTCTTCCCAAGGAGCCCCAGAGCTGGGCATCTGTCAGTACAGCCAGTTCTACCCTCTAGGCCCGGAGAAGTGCAGGAGATGGATGCTGGGAGCTGAAGAAATAAGATGCCCCCAGCCCTTCATGCTGATAGGCACATTTCACACTGACAGGCTACCGGGGGTGTAGCACTATTTTTATTTAAAACACTAGTTGCCATGGTAACATCTACATAGTCCAATCTTTATTCTAAGTCACACAGAAAACACCCTCGGGAAAGGGGAATGAGAAGCCCTAGTGAGCAAGGGCCACCCTGGGGCTCAGACAGCGAACAGGCTATTATTCCTGGCCGAGAAACTGGCCTTCAGTGCTTGCACCTGTCTCTCCCTGTGTCTCACGTTGCAGTCAGTACCACGGTTCAGAGTGGCCTGGAGAGTCTGCGTACTGTCCAGGTGGCTTGCAAACTCGGTGCTCCCTCGGTGTTTGTTCTGCTGTGAATTCAACCATTTATCAAGACTCTAATGGATGAAGGGTAGAGGAGAGGCCAGGAGGTCCTGCTCCCAGCCCCGCCAGCCTCCCACAGCCTGTAGGGAGTCAGCATCCCCAGTGCCGTGAGTGCGGTGGAGGAACCAGGAAGGCACATGAAGCTGTCAGCACAGTGGGCTCTTTATAAGGTTGTCAGGCATCCCCACGCTCTGAAGGGCCTCTGCTTTGGGATTCTGTTGGGCTACAGATGCTCCTGTGACAAATTCCCTAAACTCATAAGGGTGGTAGAAAAGGAAACCCTGGACTTCAGAGAGGGGCAGCTGTGTCTCTGTGAGTTTCAGGCCAGCCAAGACTATATAGTGAGACCCTGTCTCAAAAAAAGAAAGGAAGAAGAAAAGGATTCCATCTTGAGAACAGTTTCCCTAATAAAAAGCCCCAATTACACAAAGCAGAGGCTGTGGGAGCCAGGTAAGTCCTCAGGCTCCCTCTTCCCTTCACACCTCAGACTCACTCCAGCACCCGTCTGTTGACCCGCCCGCCCTCTGGCACACAGGAGAGCACTGTACTGCTCCTGCAATCTATCTTACCTTAGCTGTAAAAACCAGAGGTATGACCTGAGCAAATCGGTACAAGGTGTACTGACTGTCTCTAATTTTGGAGGGAAAGGAGCATGCGCCTTGGCTGTCTGGGGCTGGCTGGGAGCAGGTCATTGGCAAGCCATCCTCTTTCCCAGAAGTCATCCACCTTGTTTTGTAAGACAGGATCTCTCTCTAAACCTAGAGTTCACAAATGGGGCAAGACTAGCCAGCCCAGGGATCCTCCTGTCTCCGTCTTCCCAGAGCTGTGCCAAGTGACCATCACCCCACCCCAGCTTCTGGGAGCTTCCTAGTCTCAAGGATCAAACCAGGTCCTCCAGCTTGTGCACTGGGCAATTTTCTGACCGAGCCTTCTCCCCAGCCACTAGCATGGATTTTTAAATTCTACTCCACAGTCTACCCATATTTTAGAAAAATAGAATTGGAGTCACAAACCTGCAAACACGCTGAATAGAAGCCACATTTTCTGACCCCTAATATGAACTTCCTTGATTCTGTTTACTGTCAGCCTTTGTGTCTTTAATTCTACTTGGCTGCTTTGTGTGTTTGCAGAAAAGGAAACAAAGGGATCAGACACCTGCAGCAGAGAATTTGAATCAGATATCTGAAGTGAGGCTTGCCTGCTTCACCTGCTACGCCCATCCCCATTTAGAGCAAGAGATCTTCAGAGTTTAGTACAGATGAGCGTTAGAGGAAAGGTGGAGACTTTTAAATGCAATTTCTCTGTCCCACCCCATGGGGCTTTGAGATTCTTTACCACCTGGAATGCTGGTCCTTTTCAGTGAAGGTCACCTTTAGATTCTGGCTGTGTCCCTTACATTAGCGTCTCTCAAAGAGAGGCGTCCCTAGAACACCACCCCTCCCAGCCCTGGTTGTCCCTAGAACACCACCCCTCCCAGCCCTGGTTGCACTCAGCACCCACAGGTATTTGAACAGATCACCACTGCTTGTGTATCAAAAGCAAACAAAATGGTTTGGAAATCTGATCCTCTACAAAGCGTGTGTACCTCGAGGATTAAAAACCCACAAATGAACCAGTTTATTCATTCCTATTCTGGAGAGTGAATATGATTTTTAAATCTGTAGTTAATTATAGATTTCAGGAGCTTGAGCTTGCCATGGTGTGTAGCCTCTGAAGAGAACACACATCCCACCCAACAGAGACACACAGGCTGCCCTTGGAGGTGTTTGCCAGAGATGTGGCAGGTGGACACTGCAGACAGTTCTTAGGTTTCCTGACATCAGAAGAGGAACACTTCATCCCTCCACTCATACTTATGCCCAGGAATCTGTACACACCCGAGGTTCCTGTTTGTTCTGGCACATAATAACTAACCTCCATTTGGATCAAAATCCAGGAGAATAGAAAACTATCTGCATCAAAATAGCTAACAAAGGGCTGGTGAGAGGTCTCAGTGGATAAGGTGCTTGCTGACAATGTGAGCGCCATCCCTGGAACCCACATGGCAGGAGAAGGTCTGATCCCACAAGTTGTCCTCTGTTCTGATTGTCTGCATGCTTGCTGTGGCACATGCACACATCAACAAAAGTAAATAAATATTTTGAGTAAATCATTATTTTTAGAAGATAGAGAATGATGTTATAAGTAAAAAGACTGAGTGTGGTAGCACACACCTTTAATCTCAGCACTAGGGAGGCAGGAGCAGGCATATCTCTGAGCCCAAGGCCAGCCTGCTCTACATAGTGAGTTCCATAGAGAGATACTGTGTCTTAATTAGGAATTCTATTGCTGTGATGAAACACTGTGACCAAAGGTAACTTTGTGGGGAAAGAGTTTGTTTTACTTACACTTCACATCACTATTTATCATTAAAGGAAGTCAGGACAGGAACTCAAATAGGCAGGAGCTGATGCAGAGGCCATAAAAGTGTGCTGCTTACTGGCTTGCTCCTCATGGCTTGCTCAGCCTGCTTTCTTATAGAGCCCAGGACCACCAGGCCAGGGGTGGTACCACCCACAATGGGCTGGGGTCTCCCCCATCAATCACTAATACAGACTTGTCTACCTCTGGATCTTATGGAGGCATTTTCTCAGTTGAGGTTTCATCCTCTCGGATGACTTTTATATCAAATAAAACTATCCAGCACACCCTACTTTAAAAAACAAATAATGCCCCCTCCAAATCCTCTGAGTTCATTCTTCCTTGTGTTGGGTTGTGTTGTGTTCTGTCTCTAGACAGTGCCTCACCATGTAGCCCTGGCTGACCTGTACCTCACTATGCAGAGGCTAGCCTCTAATTCACAGAGATCCAACTGGCTCCGCATCCGAAGCACTGAGAATTGAAAGTGTTCACCACCATGTCCAGCAGCTAATGATGTCATAAAGGAATGTTTTCAAAAAGTATTGAAGGAATATTTTTTAAAGTGTTGCTAGATAGATGCACAGAGATTCACAAAACAGTTTTCAGTGCGGCTGGCCCAGCAGCAGCCCAGGAGGACAGTGTCTCAGCTCCAATGGCCTCCTTAGCAAAAGCTTCCTCTTTGCAGTGGGTAAAAGGGATAGAACAAAGGAGCCTTCTGGGTTGGACACATATTTCAAACTAGATTGATAGGGGAAGGGCCAAAGGTCAAGAAGTCCCATAATTCCAGGTAAAGGAGGCTCCAATAAGTTCCTCTCATCATCAACCAATGCTGTCAGAGACACACAAGGAGCCTTAGATACCCACACAGATATGGAAGACAACCTCTGTCCTAGGTTCCTTTCTGTTGGTGTTGGCATGTATCTATAGTCCCAGCACTGGAGAGGTGAAAACAGTCCCAGGCCAATGAGAGATCCTGTCTCCAAAATCTTCAGTGGACAGCCCCTAAAGACCAACTCTCAAGGTTGTCCCTGGTCTCCATGTGGACCTGCATGTACGTGTACTTTTATATATATATGAAATAAAACAATTCTATTATTTTATAAAACCTCAGCTCTTCCCTGGAGTGTCAGTCCCATTTCCCCAGTCTTACAGTTCTCTTACTCTGAACATCACCAGTGAGCTCCTCTAGGGTGCTCAACCTCAGTTATTCCATTCACATCTCCCTTCACATTCAGATTCTAAAATAAGGGCTTGTGTGCAAGTAGGGCATCTAAAGAGTGACCTCAAAAAACAAGAGCCAGGCAGTGGGAAGTGGAGGAATTGTATGTGAATGAACAGATCACTCCTGTGGACAGTGATCTCAGTTCTACTGGGACCCTCCCTCAGGTGGGAAGCTGTACACTCATCCAGGTCCCTGTGATCTCTCTGTGCTTTTGGACAAAGTGTCTGTGCAAGTCCAGCTCTCCAGTTTGAAAAAAGCTTGGAAGCTCTGGGCTTCCTTGGAACATCCATAGACGTCTACCACTGTGCTCCTGTGGAACTTGCTCAGAGGTGCGAGCCACCTGCTGCACACACCATACACATGTGCAACATGCCATGGCTACTTGTTGACTCTTGAATCCTCCCAGTCAACCACTGACCATAACTGTAATACTGGAACCAGGGCCTTCTGACCTTGTGCAAAACCCCTCTGGAGGACAGCCTTTGCTCATGGTCTCTCTGTTAGCCCAGTCAAGACAAGATACGAAGGGAGCCATAGACACCACACACACACATACACACACACACACACACACACACACACACACGTACATATGTAAGTACGTGTATGTGGCTAACCATTCAGTATTGGTGAAATTATTAGGGCCACTCCATGTAGTTAAAAGGAAAGTTTATTAGTGGTGCAACTTACAAATGAAGGGATAGGTAGGTTGCAGGGTCTGGGAAAGACGTAGTGCAGTCCAGTGGTGTTCTCTGGAGCTCTGCTCGGTCAACCTCCACCGTCCAGGGTCCAGGAACAGAGAGAGCTGGCCCATCCGGATTGGGTCTTCAGGGTCCTCTCTTGGCCCTGCCTTGTAGGCGTGACAGTTACCGAAGCCTCAATGGGGGTTGGAATTTCCAGATCAAAGCTGGAATGGCTACCCACTGCAATTCAGAGGTTATACTCCTGTTGCCACCTGAGGCTCTCTCTGCTAACTCCTGCTTCTTTCCCTTTTATCCTTCGCAGCTTTCCCTAAATAAATCCCTTTCTCCTTTGGTTCTGTTTCAGCATCTGCTTCTTAGCACTGAACTGACACCTCAGCTGGCTTGGAGCTGTCCGCCACCGTGGTGCTGAAATCAGAAACTGTGCTGCAACGACAGTGCAGCACAATATACCCATGTTTCCCCCTCTGTGACTGGGTGACCATTGTGTGTTCTGTTGGTGATCCTTATGGGGGCACAGAACTTGTTTTTCTAAGGGCTTAGGGCAGAGGACAGAGCATAAAGAGATTGCAGGGATCGTAAAAGGTTGTTTCCTTGTATGCCTCTCTGGAAAATCCAAGTGCTGCTGAAATCTGCAAAGCTACCCTGAGTCAATCACATCTCCAGAAACAGGATTGTGCTGGCTTCTGCCTCTCCCACTTTCCACCCTCCTTCAAGTGCCTCACATTGGCCAAGCCTGACTGAAATCCAACAGGAAAGTCTTATCCAAAAATGTAGTTCTGTGTGGCAGCAGAGGAGGGACCAGGAAGAGTGAGAATAGCAGACCCTCCCACGGTGGACAGGAGTGTACCCTTTAGCACCAGCAGATGTCACTGACTGTGTGAGGTCCGGTGTCTTAGTCCCAAAGAGGTGGTGAAGTAGACAGAAGAGAGCTTCTTGTCAGAGAGGCTTGAGGACCAACCCTGCCAGAGGCCAGCGGTATGACACTGGACAAGCAACATAATCTCTCTGAGAGCCTCTGTCAGTGTGTGGCCACATCTCTATGTATGTATTCATTTGTCTGTTGTGCATGGTTGAGATAGGTTTGTGCGTGGAGGCACTCATCTTTAATCCCAGCACTGGGGAGGCAGAGGCAGGCTCATCTCTGAGTTCAAGGCCAACCTGGTCTACAGAGCAAGTTCCAGGATAGCCAGGGCTACACAGAGAAACCCTGTCTCAAACAAAACAAAACAAAGCAGGGAGGTATTACTATACAGCCTTGACTGACCCAGAACTTGCTATGTAGTCCATGCTTGACTCAGACTCATGTAGATCTACCTGATTCCACCTCCCAAATGCTGGAATTAAAGGTGTGTGCCACTACACTACGTGAGTGTGTGTGTGTGTGTGTGTGTGTGTGTGTGTGTGTGTGTGTGGTGTGTGTGTTACTAAAGAATGAAGTCCTGTCATTTGTAACAGTAAGGATGACTAGGGTGTCATGTATAGAAAATAAGACAGACACAGGGAGAGAAATACCACACGTTTCCCCTCACATATGGAAGGCTACATGAAAAGAAAAGTCAGCCTGAAAATAGAATAGGGATTGCTAGAAGTTTGGTGAGAGGGGAGGGTAGAGAGGAGGAACTGGAATTGATCAGTGTGTGCTTGTAAGAATCACACTTAGCCCCATTAATATGTATGATTATTTATGTGTTACATTTTAAAGTAAATAATAAATAAGATAAAACCCACAAAGGCACCTGGCCCTAACTGATTTACATAAGGAATCCCTGAGCTTGTACTGTAGATGCTAACAATGATCCCTAACATACAGTAACTGATTAATAAATGCAAAATAAATAAAATGTAGTAGAATAAGACAACACCTCAAACCAACAACCCAAAAGTAATCTAGGCTTCTGATTCACTATCCCTGGGACATTTTATTTATTTATTTATCCCAACTTAAATTTTCACAAGAAATATTCAGGAGAATGTGTGGTGTAAGTGGAATTGTGTAGGGGATTCATCACGTTGATAAATTACCATAAACACTGTGTATCGTATATTTGGAGATACCATAACAAACCAAGATGAACATTGTCAGAGTCAAACATGGCTAGCCAGGAGTTGCAGACTATATGCAGAGCAGGGAAGAACCATGGGAGTCTGGAAATTTACCTCAGGCTTCCAGCCACTGGAAGTGTTATCTTTGACTGTGTATTTAGGTCTGAACTTCGAGAAATGTCATTTAGAAAATTAGAGCTTTCTACATTTCTGCATATTGATTTTAAAAACCATCAACTTTATGTATTTGGGTTTGGTTGGTTTTGTATGCCTGATTGCTTTCATGTATTTCAAGACAGGGTCTCTATATAGCCCAGGCCAACCTAGAAACCCCTGTGGTCCTCCTGCTTTGGCCTTTTGAGTACTGGTCTCCTCTCAAGTGTCTCTTCTATTGTGTCCAAAGAGTAGAGTCTATACAGAACCAGACCTCTGCACATATAATATTTAAAGTGTCAGACTTAACAAAGAAAAGACTTGCCGGGCGGTGGTGGCGCACGCCTTTAATCCCAGCACTCGGGAGGCAGAGCCAGGCGGATCTCTGTGAGTTCGAGGCCAGCCTGGGCTACCAAGTGAGTTCCAGGAAAAGGCGCAAAGCTACAAGAGAAACCCTGTCTCGAAAAACCAAAAAAAAAAAAAAAACAAAGAAAAGACTTAAAAAAAAAAAAGACGAGAAAGAGTTCAGGTGAACCTACATTTTGTGTCTTAAGAAACGACTTAACAAAGGCCCAGCCTAGCCCAAGCAGGAGGAATGAGACACAGCAGGTGCAAACTGTGTCCTCCCATGTCATGCATCCCCTTTGGTCCTCTCATCTTCCAACTTGCTGAGAAAGGGATAGATGGACACAGAAGCTGTCTCTTGACAGAGTCACAGCCTCTAGTTTCCAGCCCCAGCATCCAAAGGCTGTGAAAGACTCATTTGTAACTCATTTACAAACCTTGCCCTCCACTGTTGGGAGGTTATTTTTAGTCTTGATGCTATGCTACATGAATATTCATGAATTTGGCTGCAGAAATATTAATATGTTGATGATACCATGCCTCTCCAGGCTCCACTGGGGTGCTAAGAGTATGATATGCATGCTGAATTACCTTCCTACAACCCCCAAAATTCTGAACTCGGGATATATTGAGGTTTTGAGACAAAGGATTACAGTTTTATATTTCACACAGTCCCCAATAATATTAATCCCTTTTAAAGACAGTAGGTTACATTCAGAGATGTTAAATAACTCAAGAGCACACAGTCAATAGCAAACTACAAAGTCTGACAGAACAAAGTATGTGGATTATGACTCACCGTAGACCAGATTTAGTATTGATGGGGGCTGATTATACCTTAAGGTAGGGCTGGGACTTGAGTGTGAAAGTACATGAACATGCATGTGGAAACCAGAGGTCAGAGAGCCTGGATGGATATCAAGTCCCAGGGACCTTCCTGTCTCTGCCTCACACTCACTAGGATTGCAAACCCATGCCATCATCCCTATGGGATTGAATTTATGTTTGCACAGCAAACACTTTACTGACTGAGTTATCTCTAAAGCTGAGGGCTGGCACTTTTTAATAGACTGAAAACTATTTTTTAAAAAATCTTGCCATTAGGCCATGCTGTTGGGATTTCACACCAGCTCCAAGAGGCCCTCCCATCTGCACTCTCAAAGAAACTGTTACCCTCTGAATTGAAGGAGAAGTGTTTCTTTTTGTCCTTTATAAGCAAAGGAACTTGGTAAAGAAGTTGCCTGAAAGAAAGAAGGAAAGAAAGAAAGAAAGAAAGAAAGAAAGAAAGAAAGAAAGAAAGAAAGAAAGAAAGAAAGAAAGAGAAAGAGAAAGGGAAAAGAAAAGAAAAAAGCCTACTAGACAAATCAAAACAAATCATTTTGCATATTAATCAGGTGCCTGATTGAAACTGCACTAGCTGCTTCGAGAGAAGAATATTAAAAGCAGATCACTGCTAATTTAAGCATAACTAATTTAAAAGACATACCTAGAAACAGACACATGGAGAATCCCTTAAACTCTATCTACCACCCACTCTGTTTGATGGGATATGCCTGGGTTGGGAGCCCCAGTGTCATAGCATTTATCCCTTTGGGTAGAGAGATGGTCAAGTCAGCCATCCCTGTAGACATAGGACTCCAGGTCTCACCAATCCATCCCAATTTAATCCTGCCTCTGGAATGAGCAAACGGAATCCAGAGGAAAGCCCAGAAACTAAACTGCAAGGAGTCTGAATACTGCCCCCACAGAACCGGAAGCTACTCCTTCCAAGAAGAGAATCCCATAAGAAGGACCCGGCTGGCTCCTTGGAGCTCCCCTGCAGCTGGCCTCCTTGGGCTCTGTAGCTGATGCATGGCTGGTGAAAGAGCACTCAGCTTACATGCCTCTATTCCAACAAGCTCATGATCCAGGACTTCTGGTTAAGACAAAATGCAGGTTCACCTGAACTCTTTCTCGTCTTTTTTTTTCTTTTAAAATCTTTAAACATTTATTATATTTCACATGCATGTGTATTTGCTTGTGCATAGTATGCATGTTGATGTCAGAGGACAACTTGCAAGAGTTGATTCCCTCCTACTACACGGGTCCCAGGGATCCAACTTAGGTCTTAAGGCTTGGCAGTAATTGCCTTTACCCACTGAGCCACCTCACCAGCCCAAATCTCCCCTTCTGAATCACCCTCTCTCTTTTTCTGTTTCCTCCACTCCTCACTGCTTTCTTATCCTGCAAGAATTAAAAACTAAGAAAAGAAGAAACCAAACCTCTACTTTCATGTCACTCTGCTCAGTACAGAAGGTCAGTGGCTTTGAGATGAATGACAAACTTGGAGTAAACCCCATTTCTGGAAGACCAACTTAAGACCAAGTCCCCCTGGAGAACTCATACCTCAGCATTTGAGCCTGCATGGGGACAGGATGAAAGGGAAGTGAAACAGAGCAATGTAGATGCTGAGCCAACCTCTCTCCAGAAGCAAGGGAGTGCTGTGGGATGTGGAAATGGATTAATTTAAGATATAAGAACAGTTAGCAAGAAGCCTGCCACGGCCATACAGTTTAAAGCAATATAAGTCTCTGTGTTTACTTGGTTGGGTCTGAGTGGCTGTGGGACTGGCAGGTGATAAAGATTTGTCCTGTCTGTGGGCAAGGCAGGAAAACTCTAGCTACAAGGGAGCACATAAGCAAGGTATGAGTGTGCCAGCTGAGGAGAAGTCTCTTCTCCATCTTCCCCAGCGATGACAGAGCCCAGGGTTATAATCTAGATGTGTTCACTCAGCTAGCATCCATTCCTGTGAAACCGTGGCCATGCATCTGTGAAGACAGCAACTTTCCCACCTTCCTCATGTCCAGGGTGAAAGTGAAGGGAGCTGTCCGTACCATGGAGGTGAACCAACCCTGAGGAATGGGGGACCTCTCAACCCAGGTCTCAACATCATGGAGCCCCAAAGGTTGTCTCAGAACCAGAAAGAAACATTCATCATGATAAATCGAGTTTTTTGAGGTTCTGTTGAAGTCCAATCAATAACCCAACTAATATGGTTCCTTAGAGTAGAGTAGAATTACAGGGTTTCTAACTGGATGCTGAATAAAAAGAAAATAGGATGCATCAGCCTGAATCTCTTCTAAAAGACCCAGATGTAAGGATTCACAACTAAGTATTTATCAGAAAACACTCCCAGGAAACAGTAGACAGAGGAGTGAGAAGAAACCAGACTGTAAACAGTATAGAGTATCAGACAATGCCCCCTCCCAGGGTGCCAGGGGATCAACACCTTGGGAGAGTTCTGGGGACACTTTGGGTCTAACCAAAGTGTGTCACAGTCACAGACAAGGAAATGAGACTGTACACCTGAGCTCACCAGTCTTGAGGGGATAACGGCCTGAGAATTCAGTGTCTGCTCACAGAAGACCTTTCCATAAAGCTCTGCCTGCAGGTCACAGCCAGGAATGGAGGTCATGGAACAATCCCTGTTGATAGCCAGAGGTAGAGGTCAGTGAGACCAGCTGCCTTGTGTTCCTGCTACCATATGATGGACTGTCCCCCTCAAACTGAGAGCCAAAACAAACTTTTGTTGCTTCTGTCAGATATTTCGTCACATCACCCAAACAGTGACTAATACAGTCTCACGTCACCAGCGATTCCCACCACCGCGTGATGGGTTGTGTCTCGGAACACGCGACCTTCCGCTGCTTGACATCTGTTCCCTTTGTGCCTCTTCCTCCTCCTTCCTGGCTGTGCTTCCCCTTCTCAAAAACCATGACCAACCTGCAAATCCTGCTCTTTTCTTTCCTCTTTTCAGACTGTTCCGTTCTCAGGCACCTGGAGATTCCTAACACTTCCCAAGGGGCTGACAAAGCACTGCTTTCAAAGGCACCAGTGTCTCCCTAGGACATCTGGTAAATAGTACACTCTTTCAAAGCAACCATAGCTACATTTCTTCTCATCCCTCCAATCAGTTTTCTCAGTTAATGAAAAATAGCTAGAAGAGCAATAGGCAAATGATTCAACCTACTTCAAAGGGGGAGGGTTGAGATGCAGATGCTGTGAAGAAACTTATGAAAGGGGAGCCCCAGCAGTTAGGATGCTCTGAGGATAACCCCACTGGGGAGAACAATGGCTAAAAATAGCCCTTGACCCTGGGTATCTGAAGGGAAATGATGAAAATGATGACCAAAGAGTTTAAAGTGTCTTTGAAGAAAAAAGAAAAGTACACCCAACTTTTTAAAGCTCCATGGATATCCCTTGCTGCACGCTCTGGAAAGGAAAACATATTTAGCCAAGATGTGGATCTTTTAGGCATGACCTTTAAAATAGGCAAAGGACAGCTATGCCACCCTATCAAGTAGATGCTGGGGCAACAGAGTGGCAAAGAGAATGAACGATGTCCCCAAACATCAGAGAGGTCATAAAAAGAAATGTTAGGTCAGAAACAAGTCATCACTGTGGAATCTAAAGTAGCCAGAGCTACTTTTGCTGTCAGCAGATGGATGGGGAGGGGCTATAGGAGCTAGGGCATCTGGGAGCTAAACCAGGCCTTGTTGGGGATGGGGGTGGAATCTGAGCCTAACCTCTTGCTAGAGATGTGCTCACAGCACCACATTCTTAGCCACCTTGCAAAAGGCCCTGGGATAGGGACTCTGATTCTTTCCTACAGCATGAACTGCCTGGGTAGTGACAATCTCATTTTCCAGTTCTCCAGAGTTCCTCAAGTGTAGTGAACCCTTGGCTACTTAAGAGAAAGGGAACTCTCTCTGGGCTCAAGCCCAGGTCATGGTGATATGACTAAGTGCACCAAAAAGTTGGCATCCCTAATAAACACCAGATACACTATGGGGCCTCTCTGTGGAATCCAGCTACACCTCATATATACTTGCTCCTTCTGTGGCAAGGCCAAGCTGAAGAGATGGGCTGTTGGCATCTGGCACTGCGATTTCCACATCAAAACAGTGGCTTGTAGGGCCTGGACCTGCAATACCATTTCTGCTGTCACAGACAAGTCTGCCACCAGAAGACTGAGAGAACTGAAAGACCAGTAGAAATTACCATTTGAGACATCCCTTGCCCACAATAAATGGGTTAATTTATGTAGCCAATGGGGGGTGGGCAGTATGTGGTGATAGGTCATTGTATCTGTAGATCTGTTTGTACAGAACTGACATCCTTGCTGTGTTAAGTCCCTGGACACAGCTTGACTTTCCATTGTTTAAGTCTTTGATTTCTTGTACTAGTATTTTGCTATTTTCAACAAAGGGTTCCTGTGCAATCACATTAAAAAAAACTTTATACCTAAGTTTTTTTTAATGTGATTGTAAACAGTATTGTGTTTTTCATTTTAGTTTCCATGTGTTTGTTATTGGCATAGAGATTTCAAGTTCTCTTATTGTCTCCCTCACCCAAATTGCTTACTAGTTCTAGGTTTTTGTTTTGTTTTTTTAGATACCTTGGGTTTTTTTGTTTGTCTTTCACACAGAAAAATACATCACCTACAAATAAAGACAATTTTATATTTTTGTTCTCAATCTGTACTCCTTTCTAAAATTTTAATTTTTTAAAGATTTATTTATTTTATTTTATTTTGCATATATGAGTGTTTGCCTACATGTGTGTCTGTACACCAAATGTATGACTAGTGCCCTCAGAGGTCAGAAGAGGATACCAGATACCCTGGAACTGGAGTTATACATGGCTGTGAGCCACCATGTGAGTGTTGGGAACTGAAGCCCAGTCTTCTGCAAGAGCAGCTAGTGCTCTAACTGAGCCAACTTTCTGACCCACCTTTCAAATTTCAAGGAGTTCTTCGGCTTCTTAACAAGTGGACTATAGAAGACCATCTCTGCATATAGGAAGCAAGTGGGGTGTGGAGCCCTTTGCTAAGCTTGGAAAATTAAGACAAGAGGAAGTTAAGGAGACAAGTCCACCACTTTGCTTGTAGGACCTAAATGGAGATGTTGAGTGGGTGTGTAGAAGAATGAGGTCAAATTCTCAAAGGAGAAATCAAAGATGGCTATAAAATTTGGAAGATTCAAACATTAGATCAAGTGACAACTCAGATGTCAGCCAAAAGAGGCTTCAGGGCTGAGCCCTGAGGCCACCAATGTAGAGAGACCCCAATGAAGCAGCGCATAGGTCTCCTTGGCCCAGCCTCATCTTAGAACATGAGGCTTCCAAAAATACACACCAGCTCCTCCTGATACACTTAGAACCATGACTGACAGAACGTCAGGCCCATGACATCCAATCAGCTCTCGTCTCCCACGTCGGACAGGAATTTCCAGCTAATGTGCTACGAGTTGCCCAGTGTGCCATTTGCTCAGGTCATTTCACAGTAATGTCTCTTAGGAAATCAAAATCTGAATCTGAGCTCTGATGAGCAAATAGAAGGTCTTGCCACAGTCAGCACTGGGCACAGTGCAGGGCCCAGACGCAAGGCGAAAAGAATCATGGCTCTCTTGTCCAGACCTGCGTTGGAATCCTGCCCCGCTGGTTAGTTGCTGGGTGATTTCAGGCAAGATATTTAACCCTCAGAACTACCTTCCTATTGTAAAATGGAAATACTATTGCCCAACAAGGAAACTGTTTCCCTTCTGATACATGACTGCAGATCTTTCTCAGTCTGTTGTCCTGGAGACATCGTCATAGGGATAACCACACTGTAGAAGTTTCAACCCACACACAGACTGTACTATTTGTACACAGAAGTACTATTTGTACTTCTCAAGATCACCTTAAGTCCTCTTTGGACTACAGCAGAAAAACACAGGGCAAGTGGGTTGTAATTTAGTGATTATGGGAGGGGTTTCACTGCCCATTTGCCTGCAGTCAGAAGGTAATCTGTAATACAGAGAAGAAATAAAATGCTTGCTTGGCATTTTGATCTTTCCATGTATGAAAGTTGTGACTTTTGCAATGTCTTTGGAGGCATTTATGAAATGCAATTGTGAGTGCCCACACCGAGCACTGTCAATGAGGTTGCTGCTCTTATTGGTACCGAGGTCACTTGTATGCCAATCACAACACTGTGTTCTTGAAAACAAACGTCTGAAATATGAAGGATTGGGTAAAGGTCCCATCAATACTCCATCCAGCAGCACTAATTTCCAGGTAACTTGTGTTTATCCATACTGAAGTCTCAAATGGGAGTTTCTGCAAATCCATAATATTTCAAAAATGTCTCTCCTTCAAATCTAGAAAACAAACAACAAACAAATAAAACCCATGGACTTTTTTTTTTTAAGCTTAGTGTGTGTGTGCACACATGCGAATTTAATGCACACATACCCCAGCATGTAAGTGGATGTCAGAGGACAACTTTTGGGAGGTGGTTCTCTCCTTCTGCTTTGCTGAGGCAAGGTCTCTCATTTCTCCCACTGTGCTGCGTACTCCAGGCTACTGGGCCCAAGTGCTTCCAGGTGATTCTCCTGCCTCTATCTCCCATCTTGCATTAGGAGTGCTGGGCTTGCAGTTGCATGCCACTGAGTCTGACTTTGTGATGTGGGTTCCAGGGTTGGAACTTAGGTCATCAGGCTTGCGTGTGAGCACTTTTACCTGCTGAGACATCTCACCAGCCCCGGCAGACTTCACTTCTTTGAGGGTTTTTCTGATGGGCTTCTTCTGCACTTGCTTCTTACTTTTTTGTAGCTATTGTTTGATGTCCCAAAGCCTGCTGCAGGTGAGTCACACGGAGAGTTTCGTCTCTCTCCATTCACACAGACCTTGAGGTGCCTCATGGAAATAGCAGATTCAAGTTTGCTTCTTTCTCCCAGCCTGGTGGCAAACACCCGCTTGTCCTTGTTCTCACCTCACTCCTGGTCGTACAGGAAAGGGGACAAGGCACAACTCTGAGACAAGCCATGGCTGAGGATTCAAAGATGAATAAAAGGATGACTCCCAAGCTCTTAGAATAATGAATGCTGACTTCTCTTTTTAAAAGGTTGCTTTAGATTGTAACATCCAGAGGTCAGGGTTGGGGATGGTGTGGGGATCAGAATGATAAAGTCTCTTCTGAACATGACATGGACCACTGCACTCAACCATCAAGAGTTTTTATAAAGATGATAAGATTAGAAACTTCACGATGCCTACAGACACTGTAGGCATTTCTCTATAAACGGCACAGCACAGATGTGTACAGCATAGCTTTTACTCCTACAAACTATTGCACAGGAAGGTGATCCAGAGTGGTGTGCACCACATTTCTTTCTAGCACTGGATGCTTCAGAAAGGTATGCTGACTCTTGTGAAGACCATAATCAGGTAAATGTAACTTTCAGATCTAGAGAGAGCATCTCAAAGCTAATTTAAGGAATTATCACTTATCTTTTTATATGTATTTCAGTTATGTTCCTCATGCTTCTCACTTTTCATCAGATATTCATTCAATGCTGTGACTAAGAACAAAATTTATTTCGTTAGTTAGTTGGTTTCTTTCGAGAAAGGATTTCTCTGTGTAGCCCGGCTGTCCTGGAACTCACTCTGTAGAGCAGGCTGGCCTTGAACTCAGAGATCTGCCTGCCTCTGCCTCCTGAGTGCTGGGGTTAAAGGAGTGTGCCACCATACCCAGGTAACAATTTATAACGCTAAAAGACCATGGAACCAATGATATAGCTCAGCAGATAAAGGTACTTGCCACCAAGCTTAATGACCTGAGTCCAGTCTCCAGAACTCACATGGTATAAGGAGAGAACCAACCCCTGCCAGCTGTCATCTGACCTACACATGAGCCCACACATGTAAGCCCACATATATACATGCTAAATAAGGAAATGTAAAGGAGAAGTGTGGTAAGACCTGCTTGTTCTATGAACACCCTGGACAAGTTCATACTCATGGAACACAACAGACTGCACCCAGCAGCAAGCTTATTTAATAGAATGTACCCTTGTATTGGGACATCACTCTGAGATTTTACCCTACCTGCAAGCTAACCAGTTAACCTGCCACTGTTTCATGATAGAATTGCTGTAGAATGAACAAAACAGCCACCATTTTCATCAGACCAGCTGTACCTGTTTGCAAGAGGCCTTCAGAAATGAGCCTGTGGGTTGTTGGTCTCTCCTCAGAGAAGGAGAGGGTAGAGAGGGTCACTGGACCCTCATCTGAGTTCGCAGCCACTTCTCCCAGCCATTTGTATATAATTCTTCCCTGACTGCACTACGGCCTCTGTGTCTCCAGAGGTGCTGCAGTGTAAATGCTGAGGAAGGTTAATGGAAGGGGTGGGGACTCCATCTGTGCAGCCCTAGGGAAGCCGTCATCCCCCGGGGGGGGGGGGGGGCAGGGACACATAGCTGCTTCAGATTCACCTGTGCCTCTGTCAGCAACCCGACGACCACTGCTTTGTGAGTAAGTCCAATAAACACATTGATTCCCTCTTTGGTGGAATCACACCTTGATTTGTCATTGGGACCTCATGAGGAGAGTGGATAGACATTATTCACATCTCCCCAGTAAAGAATCCTTGGAACAAAAATACAAGACTCCTAAATTGAAGGACTTTCTCATCATCCGGGCATATATCACCAATGCAGAGAGTAGAATGGAAGAAGTCTACAAGGTTTACAGAGCCCTGTGGAAGTGCCTTCACTTGACTTATACCTGAGGGAGATCCTTCTGGCTGAAATGTAAAAAAGCAAAAACAAAACAAACAAACAAACAAAAACAACAGAGATGTCAGAGTCAAAAGTACTTTACATGAGAGGTGAAGGAGATTTGATCAGGTGATGGAAAGATTTGGGGCAATGTGGAGCTTGAACCAACTAATCTTGCATATGGATTGGAATAATATTTATTCTTGGATTAAAGGCAAAATAGGGGTTTCTAACTTGAAGAAAAAGGTAAACATAGAAGAGAAGAGTTGGTAGGAAATTGGGCTTCAGCAATCAAAGGGGCAAAATAACTCATTTTGTTGTTGGTTTTAGTTTTGGTTATTTGAGACAGGGTCTCATGTATCCCAGTATGGCCTCAAACTCACTATGTAGCTAATAATGACCTTGAATTTCTGATCCATCTGCTTCTACCTCCTAAGTGCTGGGATTATAGGCATATACCACCATTACCAGCTTTAAGGCTCCCTTTGAACAGAACAATTGAAATGTGTAAGCATATTAAAAGATGACCTGGCAAATGAGCCCAAAGCAAAGATTAAGCCAGTCCCTTGGTAAAACAGTAGCCCAAACCCATTAGTTGGAAGATTGAATTGGACTATGTCATCAGTTAAGACGACTGAATTCAATGTGTACTTACATGGAAAGGGATTCGTAGTATTAAAAGAGATACTAAGTTGTAAATAGTCTATTTTTTTTTTTTTATTCAAGATGCTCTCAGACCAGTGAGATGGCTCAGCAGATAAAGGAACTTTAAACCAATCCTGATGACCTGACTTTGATTCCTGATTCCTACATGGCAGAAGGAGAGAACTGACTCCCATAATTTACCCCTCTGACCACATCTTTATCATAGCACATATACACCCACATACATTCTCCTCACCCACACACATACACATATAATCAATAAGTGTATTTTAAAAGTTTAAATAAACAAAAGGGAGATGAAGCGATGGCTCAGCAGGTAAGAGCACTCACTGCTCTTCCAGAGGACCTGGGTTCAATTCCCAGCACCCACACAATGGCTTACAACTACTTGTAACTCCAGTTCCAGGGGATTCATTGCCCTCTTTTGGCCTCCTTAGGCTCCTGAACACATGTGGTGTATATTCATACATGCAGGCAAACACTCATACACATAAAATAAAAATTAAATTTTTAAAAAGAGACATATTCTTTTTTTGTTTGTTTGTTTTTTGTTTTTCGAGACGGGGTTTCTCTGTGTAGCTTTGCGCCTTTCCTGGAACTCATTTGGTAGCCCAGGCTGGGAGACATATTCTTTATGTACGTACATGCAAAATAAAAATATACATTAAAATATACAGCAAAGAGTTAAACTGCTACTCTACATGGTTACCAATTTCTCTGGCTCTGTATTTTCTAAGCCTTATTCAATGAACACAAATGATTTGTGTAAGAGGAAAATAGCTAAGGTAATGTAAGCTGATACCCCACAGCTCATCTCTGGGACCAAACCTCCCAGCGATTCACATGAACTAACCTCAGTGGGTTGGGTGCCCAGCTCTTTCTTCTCTCTGCACATTAGAATCATCAGGGAAGTTTCTCTTCCCAGGCCAGGGCCCAGCCCCTGGAGATTCTGACTTAAATGGCCTGGAAAGTGGCCCAGACCTAACTATTTGCTTGTTCTGAGCAATTCAGCTGGATAGGAAGGTCCCGTAAACATTGGTAAGACCAAAACAGTGTTCTAAAAATGTATAGAGAAAGGAAACTAAAGGTGATGAAATCACGGGAGAAAATTGAAAGGGTATCTCAGCGATCAAGGGCCAAGAAATACCACAAAAATCACACCCGCAATAGACCTCACACCAGATTTGCTGGGGGTTGGGTGGGGTACAGAATGGCTGCCTCTGAGCGGGGAAGAAGACAGGGACAGGACAGGCTGTGATGGTGGGCTTCACAGGGAACATGGAACACGTGCACAGTGAAAATAAGGCGACCGTGGAAATGTGTAGCATTGGCTGTTAGCAATGGTGACATGCACAACAAAAAGAATTTGGATATAAGTTATTAAAGAAAAATCCAGCCACAATTCAGAGAGGAAAAACTGAGAACTCCTCCTACCTTGAAACAAAAGCATTAGCTAGCTGTGAAAGTATTATCCCTAAAGGGAAGTCACAATAAGAGACCATTCCTGATGTGGCTGAAGTGAAGATTTCTGCCTCAACAGAGGTGGGCCAGAACTGTAAATCTTAATTTGGAAGTTTCCAGGGCCAGGAACATTTACTCTGTGGCTCTGCCATCTGGACAGAATCCCCACTCCATTTCTGGGGCAGCCCACAGTTTGCATTCCTGCACAGCATGTGAATGGAGGGTGAGTGCCTTTGACTAGGCAGCCCAGGGGTCTCCTGCCCTCAAAAGATTCGCCCGTGACCCTAGTCCTGCTGGCTTCCTCTCTAATTGGCCCATGCTGTGGGGAGCAATTGGGAATAAATGGCTGCTTGCTGGGTGGCTGGGAGGAAGGGCTTGTCACATTAGGCACGTGTGGTGCATCCCAGAACTGAAAGATCCAACTGCAGCTCTGGAAACTTGCTCACAGCTTTGCTTTCAGCCTTGTCAAAGCAGGCTCTTAGTTTGGGTTTGCAGAACCACCTCCACAGTCAACGTGGCTCATAGTGGAGCCAATCTAGGCAAAGGGACATCATGGCAGAAGCCCACAGCCACAGAAAGGGCTAGGAGGGAGTTCAGGGCTCCTGTACTTCTGCCATGGAGGGACAGGGACTAAAACCTCCTAAAGAGCTAATGTCTCCTTAGCACTGGGCAACTTCTGGGCAAAAGTGGTCTCCATTCTGCCTTGTGGGTACCAAGAACTAAGCTTTGGGTCTGCTAATGGGGGCTGAGGAGATGCCTCTGAGACAAAGTGCTAACAGCATCATCATCAGAACCTGAGTTCTAATCCCTGACACCTACAGAAAAGCCCAGGGTTGCCAGCACATAGCTGTAACCCAGTGACTAGAGAGGTGGAGACAGGGACCAGCCAGCAAGCTCTGGGTGATGACTCCAGGTTAACCAAAAGACCCTACCTCAAAAACTTAAGTGGAGCTGGGCACAGGGCATACATTTAATCCCTGCTTGGGAGGCAGATGATCTCTGTGTGTTCAAGGCCAGACTGATCTGTACAGCAAGTTAAAAAAAAAAAAAAAAAAAAAAGGCTCAGGGGTTAAGAGAACTTAACTCAGTCCTCCAGATAATCTAGTTTCAGTTCCCAGCACCCACATGGCAGCTCACAACCATGTGTGACTCCAGTTCCAGGGGATCTGATGCCTTCTTCTGTCTTCCACGGGCTCTGGTATATATGTGATGCAAAGACATACATGCAGGCAAAACACTCGTACACATAAAATAAAAGTAAACCTTTAAAAAATAAATAAAATGAAGTGGAGAGCAAAAGGGGAAGGTACTGTTATCTCTGGCCTTGACATACACATGCACATACATGCACACACCTATACAAACACACACAACACACACATATGTGCACACATACAGGATGACGGAAAGCACTAGAAACAAAAGGTAGTTTACTTCTTCAAAGAAGTATTCTTACAGGGGGGCTTCAGGAGCCCTGTTCAGATATGCAGTACAGAATGGTTGGGGGCCTCATTCAGAAGGAGGCCATACAAATATCAGCCCCTCAACAAGTCTAGAATCAGATACTTAGATACTTCCTCTCCCTGCATGGTTGCAGCTTCCCTAGGTGCCTCTCTGGGCTCTTGGACTCAACTCTTTCTATTTTCATACACACACACACACACACACACACACACACACACACACACACACACACCACAGACAAACACAGGCACACACATGCATTGCCACAGTACCTTTGCACTTGCTTCCTTAATTAGATCCATATTGGAAAGTAAACAGAGCTTTGCATAAATAAATGTTTCCATCTACTACAGCTCTCTTTGGCCTCTGACATAACAACTTTCAATGTGAACATATCAAGACAGACAAAGGCAACTGATTGTGGTGGTTTGAACAAAAATGTGCCCCACAGACTCATGTATTCGAACATCTGTTTACCAGGTGGTGGCACTGTGTGGGAGGTTATGTACTTCCTGACCACTATTATACACAGCCTTGCTGGAGGGAGAATGTCACTGAGGGCGGGCATTGAGGGTTTACAGTCTTGCCCCATTTCAGTTCACCCTCTCAGCTTCCTATGTGAAGAAATATGATCTGTGAGCTTCTGGCTTTGGCCACCAGATGCCATGCCTCCTCTGCCATTATGGACTCTTCTTCTGGAACCAGAAGCCCTGGTAAACTCTTTCTTCCTTAAGTTACCTTTGGTCTTGGTGTTTTATGACAGTAACAGAAAAGTCACTAATATACTGCTGTTTGAGATCATGAGCTTAAAAGCAATTACATATTGGGAATTGTCCATGGTGCATGCATGGCTCTTAACTCTAGATCAAAGTATCTGGCTTGACCAATTTGTTTGAAAAGTTGTGAAGCCTTTTAAGAGGTGGAACCCTATTGGAAGAAAAGAGTCACTGGGAGACAAGCCTTGAAGTTCTACAGCCTTGTAGTCCCACTTCCTGTCGGCTCTCAGCTTCCTGGCTGCAGATGAAATGTGACTAGCCACACTCCACACTATCACTTCCCCACACCATGGAATGCATCCCTTCTAAACTACAAACCCTTCCTCCTCGAAGTTGCTTCTTTTCAGGCATTGAATATCTATAGCAAAAACATACTCTTTGAAACTCTGAAAGTGCTTGGAGTTTTAAGCTGCAAAGATTTTGTGTAATTTTAAACACAGTTTGCCTGCACATTAATAGATAACATCAACACTGAACTTAGCAAATTGGAATGAGATGATTGGCAGCTGCAAAGTGCTGAAGTGTGGCCTTTTTTCTACCTAACAAGGCCTCTGCTACAAGAGCTTGTTCAGGAGAGAGGAGCTTGATAGACAATCAGTGCCCTGCATTGGATGCCTCTGCCTGTAACAGAGCAAGGGGTACAGAGAACTAATGCATCAACAGGGGAGGTGTGGTACCCATAGCAGTAGAGAAGGCAAGTGTGTCCCAGGCCTCCTGGGAACATTAAGGCAGAGCTGCAGGAGAATGGAGTTGAGAACCAAGTTGGGTGATTTAAGGTAAAGACCAATTTTCCAAGAGCAGCAAATCTTTTCAAGTCACTATTTTTCCTCCCACTCTTTAAAAAAAAAAAAAAAAAGGCACAGAAGGGGAACATTTGCTGTTTTTTTAGTGCAGAGAGCCATCGCATCTGCCCCTTGCCATTTGGAAAGGGATGATGCTGATTTGTAGTCACCATTAATCACTTAGCTCACATCACTCTATTAATCACTTAGCTCACATCACTCCAACAAGACAGAAACCATTACATGCAGGAGCACTGAGCTGGGTTAGCCCAACATTTCAGCTCTATATCCCTGACATTGGCCCTGTGGATGCTGAGGCTATTGGGTGCAGCCAAAAGACAGTGAACTCAGGGTTGGGAGAGAAGCATGGGGAAAGCCTGCCGGGTCCACTCTGGAGACTTCCCAGGAGCTTCCTTCTGGGACACAAGTCTTTGCTTACACTATCCTCTGTCACAGAGGCATTGCGTAGGTGCCACCTCCTAGGGCTCAACTTGTTTCTATTGTTTCTATTAACTTCTACTCATCCTTATACACTCATTTTGAGGTACTGGGGACTGAACGCAGGACCTCTCACATGCTAGGCAACTACTCTACCCTGGCCCTGATAAAGTGACTCCTACAGTCAGAAGAAATGAGAACCAAGGAGAGGAGGGGGAAGAGGGAGGAGGGAAGGGGCAGGGGAGGGGTGATCTTAAGTCAATTATCTAAGATTTCATTTATTAGATAGAAACAAAGCAAAGTAAACCCAAAGTAAGTAAAGTATAAGAGAATAAGTGAATAAAATAGATAGAATTAATAGACAATTTAAAAATAGAAAAAAATGGAAGGGGGTGGAGAGGTGGTTCAGCAGGTAAGAATGCTTACTTTTACAGAGGACCAGGGTTCAATTCCCAGCACTCACACAGCAGCTCACAACCATCTGTAATTCCAGTTCCTGGAATCTAATGCCTTCCCCTGGCCTCTGTGGGCACTGCACACACACGGTACACTACACACACATGCAGGCAAGGTACTCATGCAAATTAAATAAATAAATTCTCTTTAAAAATAGAAAAAATACAAACTGAAAAAATTAAGGTCTAAAGAAAGTCAAATTCCTTCTTAATTCTAGTAACAGATTAATAAAAATATTTTTTAAAAAACTAGCAATATTAATAAAAAGTAATACAAATTACCAATATCAGGAAAGAAAGGCTGTAAACTGACAAAAGAATATTAGAATTTTATTCATGGTAATAAATCATGCAATCCAGGTAAAATGAACAAATTCATGAAAACTGCAACTTAATAAAGCTATACAAGAGGAAATAAACCTAGAACAGGAATACCCCAAGTGTTTGTTTATTTGTTTGTTTGTTTTGTTTTGTTTTTCAAGACAGGGTTCTCCTGTGAAGCTCTGGCTGTCCTAGAACTCACTCTGTAGACCAGGTTGGCCTTGAACTCAGAGATCTGCCTGACTCTGCCTCCTGAGTGCACCACCACCACCACCTGACTTAGAATACCCAAATCTTAAAGGGATTTTCCAAGGTGCTTCTTCCAAGTAAATTCAAGGCCCAGATAGTTTCATTAACACATTTTATCAAACTTTTAACAGCAACAAAAAATTCTAAATATTAGTTTTACACAAACTCTTCCAGAAAGTGGATAATTTTATAATGTTTTATAAGGCCAACATTTCCCTAATACCAGCATGAGCTTCAAAGGGAAGTTCACGGGACACACATGAGGCTCAATGTCACAAACAAGCTGTGCCCATGGCTATACATGCCTCTTAAGAAAGCACTGATGGAGAGGAGGAATGAAATTTACAGTGGAGGAGCACAGCTCAATGCCCATTGAGAAATCACACCTAAGAACGCAACAAATGCTTTAAAACAGCTACAGTTGAATGGGAGTGGGTGTTAGGGATAGGGTTGTGGGGGAGACATGTGGCTACAAAGTGATGCTTGGCTCAGGGACTATAAGGAGACAATAGGCTGAAAGATGGGAGTAGACACTGTTAAGGTGAGTACAATCATCACACATGAACAGTGTCAAAGACACTAGACTTTGCTTAGTAGACAGTCCAATGGTACAGTCTGATTCATAGAAATAGCAAATAAAAGTGTACACAAGTAGATGCTGAGGGTGGAGCTTGTTGGTAGAGTGCTGGCCTAGCACGAATGAACCCTGGGTTCAGTCGGCAGGGGAAGATGGAAACAGAGGAGAGAAGAGAAAGGAGGGGAGGAGGGCAGAGTGCATACAGTTCATGAAAACTCGTTGACATTTATACCATTCCCAAATAGGATGGTGTACTCTGGGAGGTAAAAAATAAAAGTTTTAACAGTGCCTATTTATGTGTTTCAAAGGAAAGTTCACTGAAAACAAGAGTCTGGTTATTGGGGTTCTACCAATGGGCACCTAAAAATAGGAGTTTAACAGATTAGTTAGAACTGAGATATTATCCATCAAAAGCTCTTTGCCATTGGTCCGAAGAAGAATCTCGAGTCCTGAACACAGGTTCAGTGCCATGGTTCACACTTAAGGACATTTCATCAGGCACACTCCACAAGGAAGAGGATCCAACCACTAAATCATCCCATTACATTTTAAATTCCAGCGAGGAAGACAAGAGGCAGATTTTCAGCTCCGCCATTTAGCATGTGAATTACGTATGATTTTAGATGAGGTTTTCAGAGAGCCTTATGTTGGTGTCTAGCCACTGGAAAGGGTGTCATAAAATGGATCCACAGCCCTATTGATAGAGTGACAGCCATTAATGCTGTACCACCGATTAAAGAAAAACTCATGACTGAATGAGATTACTTTCAGTCTCACTGTAGAACAATAGCCAGCATTATTAATGGGGGAGAGGGGTCTTCCAAGATGCCTAGCAGATCTCTGAAAGCCTCAATAGTACCACATCCTGAGTACTCTGGGTTTTCTCCTACACCTACACACCTATGATACAGCTTAATTTCCAAATTAGGCATGGTAAGAGATTAACCATAACTATTAGTTATAAAACAGGATAATTACCACAGGCTCCAATAAAAGTTATCTAAAATTGTGAATTGTTCATTTCTGGAATTTTCTATTTAAGGGTTAGCCATTGTAACAGAAACAAGAAGGCAAAACTGTAGCTAAGCATAGACTGTGTTCACACAGGGCTTCAAAAAGGCCAGCTCCCAGTGACACAAACTTTGTTTTTATTGTGTAGCTACATTTTAGTAGGTGTCCAAACACTTTTCCTAACAGAAAGGAGTACCCAAGCAGGATCTCTGTAAGATGACATAGGAGATGGCCCTGATGAGAAGAGAACTGAATTTTTGTCTTCTCAACATACTCAGCATACACTTGTGAATGTCGCTGCTGAGTTTTAACGCTGAGGAATCTGGGTCCATGAGACCCAGAATGAGACAGCACAGATCCTCTGAAAGAGTTCACGAACACAAACAAAGGACGTGACTGCAAGGCATGTGGGATTGACCTGATAATGGACTTTAGTGTGACATTCTTGATCAAGGCTGCAAAACAAGCCGGGGTCAGAGGCAAGGAGAGAAGCACCATTTAACCAAAGCAAGACGCATTTGGATTGACAGTGCTGGGGCAACGGGTGTGCATGTCGAGAAGGGGGGGTTCGCAGCTCCCGCCTAGAGCTCTTGGGCAAAATTTTGCATCCTAGAAAGATCTAAAACTGAGGAGCATTCCTGGACAATCAGACATGAAAGGAATAGCCTTTGGCACACTGCCATCTAGTGGCTACAAAGGAGAACTCAAGACAGAGAAGGGATGCGTGAGGATTCAGTCCTCTCTGAAGAGCAGAGTGCCTGTTTTAAAGGAATCCTCTGCCATTCTTCGACTCGTGGGTAGGACAACAGTATCTGCCCCCAAGTTGTTTGTGAAGATAAAAATGTGTCCTGTGCAAGGTTGTGCCTGTGTCTGGTGGAGAGCTGAAGCTTACCCCCCTCCTCAAACCTGATGGTATATCTGCCATACAGCAACAGGGAAGCTAAGACAAGAGGATTGAGCCTCCAAGGCCAGCCTGGGCTGCACAGTAGACAGACTCTACCTCAAAGAACAAATAAAAATAATTTAAAACCTAAAGACTCACTCAACACTCTTTAGAAACAAGCCAGCCTCTCTTTTCAGGCTCTTCTGGGTGCTCTCCAAAACGAAGGTGAGACCAAAGCAAGGTTGGGAAAAGCTGGATTCCCCATAAGTGCAGAAGCCATCCACGTGAGAGACTTAAACCTTCTGTTTTGTGTGTGTGTGTGTGTGTGTGTGTGTGTGTGTGTGTGTGTGTGTGTGTGTGTATACAGGTCCGTGTGCGGGGCCACGTGGGGATGCAGATGCACATGTGTAGGTGCACTTGTGTTCAGGTGTGCGAGTGCTGAGGTGCATGTGTACACATATGCATGTGAAGACCAGAGGACAACTGGGCTGTCAATCCCACATGCCTTGCTGTCCTTTGTTTCTGTTCATGAACTCTTTCAGAGGATCTGTTCTCTGTCTCGTTCTGGGTCTCATGGAAAGGTACTCTCCAAGTGTCTAGATGTCAGGCCTGCAAGGCTCTATCTATCCTTGGGGTCTGAGTCACTCTGCCTGGTAAACAGGACCTGGGGAGACTGAAAATCAGCCACTTCATCTCCATCTTGGCGAACCACAGCCTCCAACTGTCTTCTATCCCTCCCACACACGATCTTCTTAAACTCTTGGTCACATGCTGGAGAAGTCTGTACTGCCGCTGCTCCCTTGGATGGAGAGACAGAGGACAGGAAGCTTTTCTATCCTCAATACCTCACACCAGCAGGGCTCTGTTTGTCTTTGTTTGCAACCCGAATTACCTGGACTTCTAATGGTATGAATGTCGTCATTCCACCAGGAAAATAGCAGACTGTGGCTTTCCCAAGGCAATGTTGCAGGAAGAGGGAAGCAGAATCCTCAGGCTTTCTCCTCACAGCCTCCTGGCCACCCACACTCACAGCTAGTCTACCTCTCCACAGGGTCCCCAGTGTGTTAGGAGTCCCCGCCCGCTGCAGAGAGCAGGACTCAGAAGAAACAATGTGGCATTTCCTAAATGGTGTTATATGTATTTTAATCAGGAAAAAACGAGGCCCTTGGCATCTCATTGCAATCCAGGGCTATCCACCCAGGGTCATAAAACTGAGGACCCAAGGAAGGAGATTGCATACAAGGATATCTTTCTGACCCACCTCTCTTTAGATGTATCTCCTCACATTGGAGGAACTGAGGGCCTCTGAAGCCAGCATTGTGCAGAAGGCAAATTCCAGCACATTCTTTGGTTAGGTATTTATTCATTTATGCGTATAGTGCGATATGTTGTGTATGTGTACATGTATGTGTGCAGAGACCAGAGGAAAACATCAAATGCTGTGGTGGCCTGAATGAGAATGACCCCCATAGGCTCCCATGTTTGAATGCTTGGTCCCTAGTTGGTGGACCAACATAACCACAGTCAAAGATTGGGTGTGGGTTCATATATGTTTGTGCACTTAAATTTTGTTTTATTTTGAGTTTTCACCTCCAATATTTCTGAGTTTTCACTCCTAGTCTCAATTATTCTGTTGAATTTTAGCCACGTTGCTGGCTTTCTTGTTTAGGTTTTGCATTGACTTCTGTATTTCATTCATCTGCTTATCTGAATTAAAATAACTTTATAGGATTTCAGTATCTCAATGAGGAGTCATGAACTTTTGGAGGAGTCATACTGCGTGAATTTTCATATTTCTTGTGTTTCTGTATTGAAATTATGTATTGTTTTGTGATGGATATTTATTTCAGGGGTTCACACACACACTATTTATTTTGTGAGGTTCTTTTTATGGACAGGCTTCTCTTGGATTTATGATCCTCACTTAGAAGGGAGAAAACTGGCCGCATTAATAAAAACTACAATTTGGGAACAACTGAAGTATTAAAATGTAATAAAAAGCCAACCAAAACATCAACTGCTTTCTCAATAAGGTTAGAAAGAGTCAAGATATTTAGCAGTATAGACTATGATTCTAGAAGTTATCAAAGGTTATAATAATTAAGTTGTAAAATAAGTCAAGTGTGCTCATTCACACTTCTGATCACAGCACTTGAGAGGTTGAGGAGGGGATCCTAAAGTCAGGTATAGTCATTCACACCTATGATCCAACACTTGGGAGGTTACGAGGTCATTGTGTGCTCCAGGCCAGCTTAGATGATATAGCAAGATGCAGCCAGCTAAGCTATATAAGGAGACTGTGTCTCAAAAACGAAGAAAACAAAAGAGAGAGAGGAGCAAGATAACAAATAGCCAAAGACTTTAAGCCTGCTCCCTGGTAGACAAGTCTCTAGGAATCTTGACTTTAGTGCCACTGGGGTAAAGAAATAAAAGATGAATGTAAGTCTAGGGAGGTGTCTCTGCAAGCACGAGGACCTGAGTTCAGACCCCAGCACCCACATAAGAGCCTGACACATACAATATTTGTCATCTCAATGTACCCATCACATGAGAGATAATCCTAGAAGCTCATGGGACAGCTAGCCTGACCTATACAGAACAACAAGTGTTTAAAGCAATGAATGAAAAAAAAAAATGGTTTCTATTGTATGTGTGATAGTAATCAGCTATCGTCTTATTTTAAGAACTTTAGTAAACTACTCATTTGCAAATGTATATGTGTTGATGACATTACTTTAGAAAAACACTATTCTCAGACAGAAGGATGCACAGAGGGAAAAGAAGATTCTGGATGGTTCCAACCTGTCTGAGTATTAATTGAGAAGATACTTCAGACAACAGTGCAAAGATTAAAGAACATATGCCCAGCAGATTCCTAGAAGAAAGCAGGTGCTGAGCTCTGAGATCCTTTTCACTCTAGCTGTTGAGACCAGCCTTAGACAACAAACAAACAGAAAGTATACAAGTCAATCTACAGTAGAGGAGAAGATGGAAAGCCAGCATTAGTACTTCTCACCCATAGAAACCTGCCGTCTCTGTGTTTGCATAGTGCATTAGGTAATGGAGATGAGACTGCTATTCCCCACAGAGGTGCCACTCGAAGCTCTGGTGTGCCAGCTGGCTCAAGAGGTATGGTTGAGTACTCTTAGCAAGTTCTCCATGCAGAAATCTTGTGGATGAGAAAAGGCAGTTACTTAAGAATTAATTGGAAAAAAAATTCTTACAAATGTTTAGTGCCTACAAAAACCACTTTATTTCCAGGATGCACTGGTTCCTTAATAGGTTAGGTAGGTGTTTGGGTTAGTTTTTTGTCAATTTGACACCAGCCAGAGTCACCACAGCAGAAGAATTTCAATTGAAACAATGCCTCTATTGGATTAACTGTTAAAATTTGTAGGGCATTTTCTTGATTAAGGATTGATGTGGGAGGGCTCAGCCATGGGGAAGAGAGCTACCCCTAGCCAGATGGTCCTGAGTGATATTAAGAAAGCAGGTTGTGCAAACAAGTAAACAGTGTTCCTCCATGGCTTCTGCTTCAGTTCCTGCCTCCAGGTTCCTGCCTTGAGCTCCTGCCCTGACTTCCCTTCATGATGGACTATAAGTTGTAAGCCAAACAAACCCTTTCCTCCCCAAGTTGCTTTTAGTCATGTCCTTTATCAAAACAATATAAAGCAAACTAAGGCCATAGGTGACTCTAGCTCAACAAAGACCCAGTTCTCTGAAGCAACAGGTTGTGCTGTTTCCTGTTGCAGAATATTGTTTTAAGATGTGTTACATTTGTTTATGCTATGGAACATTTGTTTAATGATGCAAAGATGTGTTGCATTCTTTTGTGTTACATTTGTTTAACTCTGTGAAGTTGTGTATTATGATCTAATAAAGAGCTGAATAGCCAACAGCAAGGCAGGAGAAAGGATAGGCAGGGCTAGCAGGCAGAGAGAATAAATAGGAGAAACCGGGGAGGAAAAGAAAGAAAACAAGGAGAGGAGGAGTGCTGTGGATATCGCTCTATATAAATAAAACACTGATGGCCAGTGACCAGACAGGAAGTATAGGTGGGACAAGGAGAGAGGAGAATTGGGGAAACAGGAAGAAGGAGAGAGAGAGACACTGCAGCCACCACCAGGACAAGCAGCATGTAAAGATGCCGGTAAGCCACCAGCCACATGGCAAGGTATAGACTTATAAAAATGGGTTAATTTAAGATAAAAAAAAGAAAAAAACAGTTAGCAAGAAGCCTGCCACGGCCATACAGTTTATAAGTAATATAAGCATCTGAGTGATTATTATTATTTTTTTGTTTTTGTTTTTTTTTTGTTTTTCGAGACAGGGTTTCTCTGTGTAGCTTTGCGCCTTTCCTGGAACTCACTTGGTAGCCCAGGCTGGCCTCGAACTCACAAAGATCCGCCTGCCTCTGCCTCCCAAGTGCTGGGATTAAAGGCGTGCGCCACCACCGCCCAGCCTGAGTGATTATTTTATATGTGGATTGTGGGACTGTGGGGCTTGGTGGAACCTGGAGAGAAGCCCTTCAGCAACAAATGGCGCCCAACAGCTTGAGTTTCCACCTTAAACCTGAGAATATTTAATAACCAATTCTAAACAGAGCCAAAACCAGGTTCCTGCTTCATGTCTCATACGGGCAGCTAAATGCCTCAAAACGTGGGTTTGAACTACTGGCGGGTTCCTGGAGTTTGCATTTGACCGGCAGTATAGTGGTAATGAGGTGTCTGCCAGCGGCACATTACGCTGTGTGGTAGATTTATTCTTTACTAGTATTAAAAAAAAAAAAAAAAGGTTTCTGGGCTACACGCTGCTTTGATAAAAGCTTAGACCCACTATTTCTGAGACTTGATGACTCACAAAACTGGCGGAAAACGCCATGTTGGTAATCTGAAATGGGTGGAGCCAGCAGCCACAGAGCCATTTCAGTCTTAGAATACTGCAGTTTAAAGCAATAGATTCACAATAAGACTGATTCAGATAAAATCGTTTACAATGTGTGTAAAATATATGTAGGCTTGAAAGAGACAAAAAAAAAAGATAAATTAATATAAAAAAGCCACGTAAAGATGAATATTACACAGACAATCTGGATTGTGCTGTCTTTGGGATTTTTAACTGCAAAAAAACATTTGCTCGAAAAAGATGTTGAATTAAACCAATATGTATATTTTAAAGGTACCTTGACTTCAAAATTTGGATTTAAGGATATGTTGCTTTGAAAAAGAGGTTCTGCTTTTGTTTCCACAGAAAGCCAGAGGCTATGGATTTGTTCCAGATTAAGATACATCAGGTTTCAACAGCCAAGACCCCCTGAAAGGTCTCTGATGACACCATGGCCCAGATAATCTAACATCCAGAGCGGTTTCAAGGCAACTGGTTCACACAATACAGCCTCATGGACTACCTCATAGGCCTAAAATTTTTTTTGCGTCCCCATAAGATACAGCACCCGCCTCCAGCAGGAAGTAGTAAGAGATGCTACGCCCAAATTCCCAAATATACCAAGCTGGCTTTAGAGGTGGAATTGGCTCACTCCCCCACTAAACCCAGACATATTGCTTTAAAAAAAAAATGGTTAAGAGATTCTTGTGTCCCAAATCAGAAGAGCCCTCTGGTGTGGGACAGAGAAAAACCAATATTTTTATTTAAAACAGGTTGATTATAAATGTGAACTCTTTCTAAAAAAGAAAAGGGGATATGATATAGATATATAGGAGGATATAGAGATGATAAGATAAAAGGGTAGATTAAGGAACCTACTTTTAAATAACAACTTGTTTAAAATGTTTTACATTGGCATAGATTTTAGTTTATGTTTAAAATGTTTTACATTGGTATAAATTTTAGTTTGTTGATACAAACTTGAAGTTAATTTTGTTATACTGTATATATATTTCTATTCTTGTTTGAGGTGTTATGTTTATGTAACTCATTTAAAATTGTAATGATAATTAAAAAACAGATTAATAATTAGTCATCTATGATAATCATATCTGTAGCCATGTTAGTTAAGTCTTCTAGGTATACATAGATATATTTCATATAGATAGGTAATCTTCAAACACTTCATAGACCTAGAGAATATGGCATTTAAATAACTTAGAATTCTACTGACGTGAGACACAGTTGCTCCTGGCTGCATCAATTGATCCTGAGAGAATGTTGGGCTTCTAAGACATTTCCATTTGGAAGTTTGTCTTCTTGGCACAAAATGGCCTACTGGGCAAAAAACTGCCCTTGCCTTGACGGCTGACAATACAAATGCAATGCTGTCCTTTCTGGACAAGCAGGACACAAGGAAAGCAACCACTGTACTCTGCCAAGACAGGGTAAGATGGTCTTTCAGAACTCCTGCTTCTGAAAATGGTCTGTCAGATACTCTAGGCCTGTAGCCAATTTGAATGCACCAACAATGCTGAGAAACATTAGGTGACTGTCCAGGCTGCCAGCTGTCTTGGTCTACTCTTGCAAGATTCCCGAAAGTTGCTTGCATCCATCTACCATTTCTCAGGTACCATTATGTTCCTTCTCAGGTCTTTGATGTGGTTAAAGACTAGATAGTTGTAATTTCCTCAGTTATGATAAAAGATAAGTTAGATATAAAACCTTAAACTCACAAATATAAGATAGATAGGACATCTTCTTTAATATTGTAACTGTAATTCTTGCTCGATAATTGTATTGTTATATGTAATTTTACCATGTTAAAGTTAAAACCTTCCTTTTTAAAAAAAAAAAGAAGAAGAAGAAAAGGGGAAGTGCTGTGGATATCGCTTTATATAAATAAAACACTGATGGCCAGTGACCAGACAGGAAGTATAGGTGGGACAAGGAGAGAGGAGAATTGGGGAAACAGGAAGAAGGAGGGAGAGACACTGCAGCCACCACCAGGACAAGCAGCATGTAAAGATGCCGGTAAGCCACCAGCCACATGGCAAGGTATAGATTTATAAAAATGGGTTAATTTAAGATTAAAAAAAAAACAGTTAGCAAGAAGCCTGCCATGGCCATACAGTTTATAAGTAATATAAGCGTCTGAGTGATTATTTTATATGTGGATTGTGGGACTGTGGGGCTTGGTAGAACCTGGAGAGAAGCCCTCCAGCAACAGAGGATCCTAGGGGCCAGCCACCCAGGCACACAGCCAGCCACGGAGTAATAATGAAAGTAAGATATACAGAAGTAAGAAAAGGAAAAAGCTCAGAAGCAAAAGATAGATGGGATAATTAAAGTTAAGAAAAGATGGCAAGAAACAAGCCAAGCTTTGGAAACCCACAGAGGTTTCCTAGTGAGAACTTACTCAAGGTCAGAGAATCTGAGCTTGCTTTACCCAACAGGGCTAAAGAGATGATTTGGACACAGGCATGTTTACCAGGTGTTTGGAAGGGTCTACACTTGGCTGTACAACGTGCTTTGATCTTGCAGGGGGGAGGTCTTTTGCCTCTCCTCTTGACATGTTATAAAAAGCCCTTTTCAATACAGGACAAGGCTGTTGAGTATTGATCCAGGCCCTCCTGAAGCTATCCTGTGTTTCTTTCTTTCTTCTCATCGTCTAGGTCTCTCTTTCTATCTGATATTTCCTCATTCCTCTCTCCTCCACCTAAGAACCCCTCAAAAGGAGGGAGCTGGACTCCCACAGATGGTGCCCCAACAGGGACTTAGGTACGAAGGATAAAGAAAAGGAACACCACAGAGCAGGGGGCATGCTTGGTAATGAATTAAAGGAGGCGATGATATTCTAATCTTCAGGAGTAAAAGTGTAATATAAAACAGAGTAGTTAAAGTTAGCCTGCAGCAAGTATCTCTCTGTTTTTATCTATTTACTAAGTTAGGTTTAATTTTGTAAAAAAGTTTGGTGAAGGTGGAGAATATAGGCTTTAGGTCTAGGAATACAGTGAAGGTTTAATATAAAGTAATTTAGAGTAGAGTAATTTTTCCTTGAGCACAGACAGGACCTGGGACACAGAGAGCAGCATCTAGGACTTAGCAGCCACTCTGAACTTAGCAGTCCGAGCAGCTTCAGAAGCTCCAGAAGCCACCAACAACGGCAGACACCAAGAGCCAGCACAAGCAGCAAGGGGTTCTGCACGCTTTCTGCCATGGCAGAACCTTGGTGAAGAGAATGTGGTCAGCTGTGGTATGTGGCTTGAGGCTACATGCAACATTGACAAGCCAAGCAGAGACGCTGCAAAGCAAGAGAGGATAAGCGGCTTGGAGTGCAGCAGAAACTTCAGACCCCAATGGTCAGAGCAGGTCTGTCATTTGGAGCCAGTGTCCCCTGAAGCCAGAGCCCAGTAAGGGATGACCTGGGAGAGCATGGAAAGCCACATGAGAAACTGGAGACAGAGTGCAGGGTGCTGTGGCAGCTGTCTCCAGAGAAATATGCCCTGAGGGTATACACCAGGATGGCCAGGGTGCCTTTGAGTCTGTGTGTGTGTGTGTGTGTGTGTGTGTGTGTGTGTGTGTGTGTGTGTGTTTGGGGACACCAAGGTAGGCCTGACTACCACAAGCAGCAGTAAACAAGGGTCCCTGCGAAAATGGGGCAGCATCCACCCAGGGTGGAACCACGCAGAGGTAGTGCTGTGGACTCAGGGGAAACTGATGGCTGACTGAATACCTGGGTAAGACACACTGGAACTCTGGCCAGCCTGGGCTCCCAGCAGCAAGCTGAAAAGCAGAGCCATGCATGCAGCTGTCCTAAGGGCGGCATTCAACCATGCAAGCAGGGCAATGCACAGAGGCTTCTGGGACCCAGGGTATTGAGTGCAGGGCTACCAACAGAACAGATAATGGGACTCGATGAAGCTACAGCTTGTAGCAGCAGGCTTTCCTTCCTTGAGCTCCTGTGGCACTAGGCAGTTGAGAGCCCTCAGGCCTCAGGACTGGGACTGTAAAAATGTTACACAGCTTCAGTTTGCTGGCTGCGCAGAGCTTTTTTGAAAAGAGATCTGCAGCAGCCCAGTTACTATTACAGCCACCTTCATCCTGAGGCAGAGTTCCTGGGGTAAGACTGCCATAAAATGCTGCTGTAACTGAACTAGAAGTTTTAGAACCTGGTGTTTGAACTGAATTGCTGCATTCAGGGTGTGGGAGCCCGTTCTCGGGTTCCTCGTGGCTTTACCCAGCAGGTCCAAATAGAGGATGATCAGGACCATGGGCCTGAGTGCAGGTGTCTGAGATGGTCTGCACTTGGCTGTGCTGGGGGAGGAGGTCTTCTGCTCCACCCCTTGGCGTCTCTATAAAAACCCTGGCTCAGAGACAGTCAGGGCCCGTTGGAATAGGTTCCAGGCCCTCTCGAGGCTATCCTTTATTTTCTATCTGTTTATCTCCACAAGATTCTCTGCAATAAATCCTTCTATCTAATATTTCCTGCTGCTCGCACTCAAGAAAACTCTGGGAGCTGTGGGGTTGGTGGGTAAACGCCCCACACAGGGGAACTGCAATAAGTTTTGGTAATAAGACTCCTCATATTTGAAGTTGTTTACTTCAGAGTCATTATAACTTGAACTGCTATACAGGGACTTCAGGGCAGCTGACAAGCCAGGCAGTGCTCAGTGGAACATTAAGACTGTCTTTTTGAACTTTGCAGACTTAAGAAATGAGATGGACAGGAGTGGTTCAATTATAATGGAATTGTTTTGTGTATGCATATATGTTTTATTAACTGTGGTGACTCACAAACTGTGTAAAAAATGGAACTGTTGGTGTAGAAATGAAAATGTTTTATGTAAAATGGAGAAATTTGTTTTTTTCTACCCAGGCTCAAGATGCAGTTTTAAAATTATAAAGAAAAGGGGGAATTAATATTCCTCAGTCTCTTTAATTAAAAAATATTTTTGTCTTGTCCCTTGAGTGGATTAATGTTAACTTGTTTTGTTAGCAAGAAACACAAATAGTTCTATTAAGAGAATGCTTTAAAGTATAAATATTTCCATTAAGAGATTGCTTTTGGATGTTTGGTAAAGTTTGTAAAGTGAAAATAGTTCTATTGAGAGTTTGCTTTTGGATATAAGTTTGTAAGAATTGTAATTGTGTTTAGTAATATTAATGCTAGAATTATGATGTTAACCTGTTAATGTTAATGGCGATGCTAAGGGGGAGTATTTAGATTTGATGCGGTTGCATCAGGAGTTTATTGATTTATTTGATGTAGTTGCATCAGGAGTTTATTAATTTAAAAAAGGGCCTGATGTAGCTAAGACTGCTGTAAACATCTTAAACCCATTCTATCTTTACCATCCTCTACCCCTTTACTAGGAGGCCTAGCAGCCATAGGAGCAGGAGTATTGCTATAATTATTCCAGCTATCTGCAGGCTCTTAATGGAAAAGCAGCTTCAGAGCTGCATAGAGTTAAGCTCTGCACCCTCCCCTGCCAGAGGCTGGTAGTCAGAGATGGGTAAGTCCTTCTTGCTAGCTGTCAACCTAAGACAGAGTACACTTGGCAGAAAGTGTATCTCAATAACAGGTAAGGCTTTCTAGCAGTAGAAGATGACCTAAGACAAGCATAGTCCATATGTGAGGTCTGAGGGGCCCTTTAAAATATTGAAAAGTATAGCTGTGGAGACCCATAGAGGTTTCCTAGTGAGACCTTACTCAAGGTCAGAGAATCTGAGCTTGCTTTACCCAACAGGGCTACATATAAAGATTATTTGGTCACGGGCATGTTTACCAGGTGTTTGGAAGGGTCTACACTGGACGGTATGGTGTGTTTTGATCTTGCAAGGGGAAGGTCTTTTGCCTCTTCTCTTGACATGTTATAAAAAGCCCTTTTCAATACAGGACAGGGCTGTTAGGTATTGATCCAGGCCCTCCTGAAGCTATCCTGTGTTTCTTTCTTCTCATCATCTAGGTATCTCTTTCTATCTGATATTTCCTCATTCCTCTCTCCTCCACCTAAGAACCCCTCAAAAGGTGGGAGTTGGACTCCCACACCAAGCTGAGACTGGGTATTTATAATTAAGAATAAGCCACCATGTGTGATTTATTTGGGAGCTGGGTGGCAGGCCCCCCCAAAAGAGCAAGGAGTAAAAAGAGTTAAAACAACCAACTACATTCTGATGCCAAACATGGGGCAAATTTCCACGTAGGTCCTGAGAAAGCTGAAAAAAAGAAGAAAAGAAAAAGACATGGCTCCTTTAAGAGGTGCTGCTGTTCAGCCAGCAGCACTAAATAAAAATGGCAAGCTAAGTAAAAACCGCTTGTGGCAATGCAGGTACCAGTTTCCTACAGCTAGTAAGGTTGAATGCAGTTCTAGGTCACAAACCTCCAACCAACCAGGCCATGAGCTTTAGGCTTGGCTTTTCCAACATGAGAAGCAGGGCTAGCCAGCTGAGAGCTGCATGGAGGATCCAGGTGTAGCTTAACAGTTTGTTTGTGCAGTCAAAATAACTTTTAAAAAAAACCTAGAAATGTGCAGTAAAAGAGGTCCATATGGAAAAAAACCTCTAAACAGTTTCCAACATGTTTTACAATGTATGTAGATTTAAGAAAGAAAGGATATGGGTATAGACAGTCATAGAAAGAAATAAAGAGTTTAAAAAAATAGTAAAGTCTTTAAAGACAGAGTAAAGGTAATATAAAAGAAAAAAGCCATGTAAGATGAGAAACAAAGGAGTCTGGATCCTATATAGTATTATGTTGATTTTGAATTTTTTGATTGCTGAAAAGCAAAAGACAGATGTTAGGAGATATGGGATTATGAACAGGACTGCAAAATTAAACCAACCTAGATACTTTAGGGCTTTCTTAACTTTAAAAAATAAGTCAAAAAAATGTATTTGTCAAATGGAAGTCGAAAATGCTTTGGAGAAGAGATTTTGCTCCCCCTCCCCCCCAGAGGAAACAAGAGGCTATGGATTCATTCCAGGTTAATATGGATCAGGTTTGATCAAGGGAGACCTCCTGAACCTTGAAAGATGATATATATCAACAAAGGTTACTACTGGTCTTCCCAGGACTTGGCCATTATCTCAAATTTTCTCAGGGATCCTAAAGACACTTTGCCCACAGACAGCAGGAAGCAGTCTGGAGAACACAATACCCACATTCCCAAGAGAGGTGTGGGAGGCTTCTGGTTATTTGGAGGGGTATAGATTTTTGTTATCATTTAGGGGAATATAAACATATAGGATAAAAAGACAACTATTAATCTCAGATATTTTACACTGGCATGGATTTTGGTACATTGATACAAATTTAAAGTTAATTTTGTTATTCTGCATATATATTTCTGTTCTTGTTTGGAGTATTGTACTTATGCAGTTCATTTAAAAATGCAATGTATAAATAAGAAATGAGATTAGTAGTTAATTTATAATTAAACTTGTAGTCACACTAGGTATGTTTTCTAGGTTAAATAGGACACAGAGGAAAGTGACTGATGAACTTTGCCAATACAAGGTATGAGAGTCCTTCAAATTTCCTGCTTCATAGAAAAGTTTGCCAGATATTTTGGGCCTGTAGGCTGAAGATGGATGCCCCAACATTGCAAAAGAACTTTGGGTGACTATCCAGACAGCCAGATGCTTCTGTTGTTAGGTATTGTTAATTCCTTCTGGGTCTTTCATGGAGTTGGAGACTAAATAGTTATAGTTGCAGTTTTCCTTAGTTATGATAGAAAGTAAATTAGGTGTAAAACTTTGGATTCACTAAGATAGGATAGATAATGCATTATTTTCTCTGAATATGCTAAGTACAAATGGACAGAATATTGTAAATGTAATTCTTACTTGATAACTGTTTTCGTTGTGTGTATTTAAAATCTTTCTTTTTATTTAGACAAAAAGGGAGAAATATTGTAGAATATTGTTTTAAGATGTGTTACATTTGTTTATGCTGTGGAACATTTGTTTAATGATGCAAAGATATATTGTATTCTTTCTTGTTACATATATTTAACTCTGTGAAGCTGTGTTACTCAGCCTGTCTAAAACACCTGATGTTCTAATAAAGAGCTGAACAACCAATAGTGAGGCAGGAGAAAAGACAGGCAGGGCTGGCAGGCAGAGAGAATAAATAGAAGGAGAAACCTGGGAGGAAAAGAAAGAAAAAGCAAGAGAACAAGGAGAGGATGACCCTAGAGACCAACCACCCAGCCACACACCCAGCCATGGAATAAGAGTAAAAGTAAGATACACAGAAGAAAGAAAAGAAAAAAGCCCAGAGGCAAAAGGTAGATGGAATAATTAAAGTTAAGAAAAGCTGGCAAGAAACTAGCCAAGCTAAGGCTGGGCATTTATAATAAGAATACCTCCACGTATGATTTATTTGGGAGCTAGGTGGCAAGCCCCCAAAAAGAGCAAAGATTAAAAAGAGTAAAAACCAACCAACAATAGTTCCCTCATTATGAATCCATCAGATCAAACTTCAAAGTCTTATTACAGTCCACCTGGAGCTGCTGCGGTTTAGACAGACTGTTGTTTAGGAAGGTTCAAAGCAGAACCAGAGACTAAATGCTGGTGTCAGCTTAGGCTATTGTGATAATCATGTGAAATGCTTATGTCAGCACCAATTACACGTATCAAGAGTTAATTTTGTAAGCCTTCTTTGTCTCATTTCCACAGCTTCTTGCCTGTTTCCTGCCTCTTATACCTGTGGTAAGAACCTGCTGCCCCGCTCATCAGGAGGCTGTGCTTGTACCTGGTGGCCACATTATATAACTATAATATATAGCTATATTCTAACAGCTTCAATTTGTGGAACAATTCTGTATTTTTCAAAACATCTGAGTCTCATTTTTATGATTCTAAGTATTGCTTGTTCACATCTTCCTATTATGTGTAACAACTTGGAGAATGTTGGAAGTTTTGATAGGAGGGTACTAGGTAACACAAAGGCAGGCAGTTTGTCTGGTGTCACATGACCACAGTGCTCTCTCAGTGTACTCAGTTTACTTTTATTTTAATTTTTTAAGGAAAACATAACATGGAGAGTTTGAATTAATGCACATAGCATTGAGTATTACCAACCACTAAGTCACAGGGGAGAAGATAAGGGATGTGTGTCTCCCACTGGGGAAAAAAACAAAACCAAAACATGCATTGCCACCTAGAACATCTTGAAAAAAAAAAGAATAAAGTTAAAGTCTCTGTAAGTTCAGAAAACAGAATTAAATTACAAATGACCTCAAAATAATTCAATCAACCAAATCCAGTTGGTGGAAGACTTTATAGAGGAAATAACTACCTATCTTCACACTGCAGCAACAGAGAGAGAGAGAGGAAGTGGGGAGAGAAAGGTAGCAAGCTGTAGGGTTAGAGAGGCCTAAAGACTGTTTTAAGAATGACCGTTTATCTATTTGTATATATATGTGTGAGTGTACATGAATGGGTATGTGCATGTCACAGCTCACAAGTGAAGGTCAGACAATAATTAAAAATACAACAAAATCCTTTTGTAAAGAAAAGGAATATTTTTGAAAAGTTCAGGTAGCAAGAGAATGTCATAAAGAACTAGAAAGAGGTTAATCTTTACTACCATCCTTGTTTTCAATACAGTTTTTGAAGGAGACCCTGGCACAAGTTGGGGCGGGGGTCCCTCCCTGACCTGGATGAGGCACAAAACACCCAAACACCTGTCTTCACAGAGAGATCCTTTACTAATAGGAGAAAAAAAGTTAAAGTGGCTGCTTTCTGACTCAGGCAGAAAAACAGCAGCAAATGACGTTGCAGATGTAATTTTTAAGAAGAGAGAAAGGGGAGCTCTGTGTTAGAATGAGCTAGGATGCGGTGGTATATTTTGATTGGGCACGTTAACTAGGTGAATCAAAGGAGGATTTTGATTGCTTGACTTCGATACTTTGATAGCTGGACCATGGTAGTCAGCCTTAGGAGGAGGAAATGGCCAAATAAGGGAACAGACATTAGGGGTTAGCTTTAGGAATGTAATCTACTGGTTTTTTAGCAAGGCTGAGGGAATTAGGGATAAGGGCAATACCTACCAGAGCTACATGCTTGAGTGGGCTAGTGTCCCTTCAGTTCTTTTATGTTTATATAATTTTTAAAGATTTTTATACCTTTAGTTACATTTTAATAATTTTTAATTATATGTGTGTTATGTGACAGACTTCTCCTGGGGAGACACAACACATACATTTACTCACCCCAGATAGTGAGCCCAGGACAGACCAAAGTAAACCTGGATTCCAAATCTAGATCCCACCGAAGTCCAACATGATGTACCAATTAGTTTTTTAGTGGAGTTACTTACAGGAGAAGAAATGACTCAAAGACAGCTGCATCACCAAAGTCCCACTTCAGCATGGTGACAGCTCACAGAAGCTGGAAACCTGGAGCACACTGCACAGCCTGCAGGCAGCTCAGCAGGTTGGAGAGTGCCCTCTCCAGGAGGCTCCCTTCCAGGCAGCTTGGCTTGTATCTGCTTCTTCCAAGCTGCTTGGCTGGTCTGAGTCTTCTTTGCAGTTTGTCTTGTCTGAGAGTGAGTCTTAGAAGTTTTTGTTTTTTACTCTTGGGAAAGAGGGTCAGCTTCAGGGGCTCCCAGAAGTCATTTTGAGTTGTTTACTTTCTCTCTTAAAGTAAATGCAGGATGAAATGTTTTAATCTAGCTCTTAGATTCTTTCTATTCCCTCTTCCACAATGATCTCTGAGCACTGGAGGGGCTGACTATATGACTCCTGTACCACAGCAACAGGAGTATCACCAGTGGTTTTGAGTTGAGGCTGACAACAGTGATCAATGGACATAAACACAAATGTTTGTGTTTGACAGGCTTATCACACCCATTTGATAAACAGCAGCAGTGGCTTTCTCATTAGGGCCTCCTTTATCAAATACCCCTAGAGAGGTAACTGACACCTGTACTGTGAGTTTCAATCAACAACCATATGGGTTTTGGTAGCATCTGCTTCTCCCCTTGCAAGATGCCCTTGCTTACTCTCTGTGAACTTATTTAGGGTGCACTCACAGGTCTCTCCAATGGCTTTCCAATCTTCAAAGCATTCAGAGATTATGTTATCTATATAACAAAACCTTTTTCAGAGGATGAGCAGGGCAACATAACACCCTGAACCACAATCTCATACCAAATAGTGAGATTACAAAGATAACCTTGATCAAGCACTCTGAAAACCCATGTCATCTGTTCTGAGCAAGTGTCAAGTGATCCCAGAAATTCACAACTAAGAAGATACTAAAGTGGAACATAAGCAAGGTCTAATACAGCATAGAAAGGTCTCATCCACTTGTATCAGTTGCTTCCTCCACAGACCAAGGTTGAATACAAAAGCATGGATAGGAACCTGTAATTTAATTGGCTCTCTGTAATCCTCAGTCATTCTCTCTGAGCCATTGCATTTCCATATCCTGGAGCTCTTCCATGATGACACCCTATACTTCACCCCTGATTAACTCAGTGGGCTTGGCTTAATCTGATCAACTCCACCACCTAGGGCTAAGGGAGAAAGTGGTCCTCCTCACCCCTGCTGCATTTGCTGGCTCCCTGGGTTGGCACAGTAGCTGTTGCCTCCCCACTTACCACACCTGGTTGTTGGGGGAGTTCCTGGCTGGGCAAAGCATCTCCACTCCTAGCATAACATTTTCCTAGAGAGAAATGCACCCTCCTTGGTCTGGGGGGATAATTACCCACCCCTGGGACAGGCTTGATCATCTGCACCTGTATTACTCTATCATGAACATCTTCTTTGAACTGCTCCTCAGGCTTTGAAGCCTTCTAGAACCTCCTTAGTACAGTTGGCTTTCTATCATGTTTTTCCATAGGAACTCCAGCTCGACACAAATTTTGCCACATTTGTCTTCAAGTAAACCAAACAGACTTCTTCCTCTGCTTTGCCTTTTTCTTTTCTTCCCCAGGTTTCACTCTCTCTCTCTTTACAGACACTCTTTACATGCTGGTCTAAGTTACTTAGGTTTGCCAAAGCCTCTTCTACTTTATAAAGAGCTTGCCTCACATAAAGAGCCCAACAAAGCTGCCAAAGCTCCAAACCAGCCTTGAGGTCCTTGTTGAATCCCTTTTCTTTACTGGCCCTGTGAACATAGCTCTATAGGACCCAGTGAATTGGCATTCAAATACAGGTTTTCTAATTCCTAGTTTCTTCAATAGCACCTATGCCCCGCCCCTAGTCCTGGATATTTATGGGGACCTCAGATGGAGATTAAAAACTATTCCTAATGGCTCTGATAAGCTAGCCCATCAGGGACCGATGTCCCTTCCCTTACACTGTCTCAGATTTATGCAGCCCTTGCCTTAAGGAGGAATGGACAGTAACATTATTCAGTTCTTCTGACTCCACAGCAGTCAGACTGATCCTATTAACTCCTGCGTCCCACAGTCTCACAAGCCACACTGTGACAGGCTCTTTCACTAATTGTTTTAAAGACTTCTCCGGAGCCGCGTGATGGTGGTGAATGCCTTTAATCCCAGCACTTGGGAGGCAGATCTCTCTAAGTTCGAGGCCAGCCTGGTCTACAAAGTGAGTTCCAAGACAGTCAGGGCTATACAGAGAAATCCTGTCTCGAAAAACAAAACAAAACAAACAAACAAACAAACAAAAAGACTTCTCTAGTTCCAGCAGTTTGGATGCTGAATGTTTCCTGGTTACCCTAGTTTCTTGTATGAAGCCATTGTTAAGGTTTCCATCTGTATATTAGGTCACAGATTTTTATGGCCTCCATGGGCACCAGGAATGCACATGTGCCTTCGTCCTGTTCTAGTGCTGTGAAGAGACACCATGACCACAGCAACTCTTACAAATGAAAGCCTTTAATTGAGGCTTGCTTACATTTTCAGAGGTTTAGTCCACTGTCATCGTGGTAGGGAGCATGGCGGCATGGAGACATAGTGCTGAGAGTTCTACATCCGGATCTGCAGGCAGCAGGAAGAGAGAAAGACTCTTGGACATGGGCTTTTGAAACCTCAAAGCCCACCCAAGTGACACACTCTCTCTAACAAGGCCACATCTACTCCAACAACACCACCACACCTCCTAATCCTTCTCAAGTAGTGCCATTCTCTGATAACTAAGCATTCAAATATATGACCTATAGGGGCCATTCTTATTCAAACCACCACATGGTACAGAGACATACATGCATACAAAACATCCACACACATAAAATAATAAAAAGAAAATGGTGTATTGTTATGAAGAGGGGAACTTCTGACCCCTCCAGATGTAAAGACAAGGATAACAGAAAACTTCAAAAAGGGGTGACTTGTAGTTTTCCAGGCAAACAAGTGAGGAATAATTTTAAGAACTCATGCATAGATAGGCACAAGTAGAGTACATGTGATCTGGGAATTCCAGTAGTACTTCAATGTGGCATAAGTAAAAGCCATGTGTGGTGTTAATTTATTTTAAAAGGCCTGTCTCACATACAGATGTGAAAATGTGTTAAGGAGTCTATTTTTCTCATCAAGTCTATTTTTTTTTTTTTTTTTTTTTTTTTTGGTTTTTCGAGACAGGGTTTCTCTGTGTAACTTTGCGCCTTTCCTGGGACTCACTTGGTAGTCCAGGCTGGCCTCGAACTCACAGAGATCCGCCTGCCTCTGCCTCCCCAGTGCTGGGATTAAAGGCGTGCGCCACCACCGCCCGGCTATCATCAAGTCTATTTTATAACTACTAATTCACAGCTTAAGAATGAAGAACAAGCCGGGCGGTGGTGGCGCACGCCTTTAATCCCAGCACTCGGGAGGCAGAGGCAGGCGGATCTCTGTGAGTTCGAGGCCAGCCTGGTCTACCAAGTGAGTTCCAGGAGAGGCGCAAAGCTACACAAGAGAAACCCTGTCTCGAAAAACCAAAAAAAAAAAAAAAAAAAAAAAAAAAAAAGAATGAAGAACAAACACATTTATGGATCAGGATTATTGAAGTAGTTATGGAAACAATTTAATTGTAAGTGGAAATTACTTTCTTTGCAATAGAATGGGAAATCAATTAAACTTTTAGAAAGAATTTACATGTGTATAGACTATTATTTTGATTTTCTGTCATGTATCACTTTTTTTTTTATCTGAGACAGGGTTTCTCTGTAGTTTTGATGCCTTTCCTGGAACTCACTTTGTAGACCAGGCTGGCCTCGAACTCACAGAGATCCGCCGCCACCACCACCACCACCACCACCACCACCCAGCTTGTATCACTTATATAGCTGTTTAAAAAGGGAAATAAGCCAGGCAGCGGTAGCACACATCTTTAAACCAGCAGTCAGGAGGCATAAGCAGGCGGATCTCTGTGAGTTCGAGGTCAGCCTGGTCTAAAGAGAGAGTTCCAGGGCACCCAGACTACACAAAGGAACTCTGTTTCAAAAAAAAAAAGGAAGGAAGGGAGGGAGGGGGGAGGGAGGGAGGGGGAGGGGGAGAGAGAGAGAGAGAGAGAGAGAGAGAGAGAGAAAGAAAGAAAGAAAGAAAGAAAGAAAGAAAGAAAGAAAGAAAGAAAGAAAGAAAGAAAGAAAGAAAGAAAGAAAGAAAGAAAGAAAGAAAATGGAAAAGAAAGAAGGCTCCCATTAATTCTCTGTGGTGGCTCAGGCCTGTAGTTCCAGCACTTGAGAGGCAGGCAGGACAATCACCTAAGTTCAAAGCCAGCCTGAGCTACATAGTAAGTTCCAGGCCAGCCTGGTTGAGCAAAACAACAAAGCTCAATGAATCAGCAACAACTGGAAGTGTGCCTGTTTTGCATCGTTTTCCACTAATGGGCGCTCTCAAGGGTTGTAAGACAATTAATAATTAAATATTCACAAACAGGCCGCATTAGACAGGACCCAAAGTAACACAAAAGGAGTTTAAACTCCACTCGAATCTTTAAGCAAAGGAAGTTCATGAAGGGTCAAGGTAGGGGATGCCAGGATCCTCTTTCAGTGGAGAGGATTGGTCTGGCAAGCTGGTCAAGTTTGAACTGGTACAAGGATAGAGACAACAATAAAATGTAGACGTGTGATGCTGTAGTTCAAAGTCTGAGGGCCAGAGGCACATTAATGGCAAAGGGAGAGGAAGAGAAGTAACAGACACAGAGAGTGGAATCGAGTAGACTTGGTAAATTTATGTGCAAGGAATCCAGATGAACATTTAGAAGTTTCTATCCACTAACGGAAGAGAAGCGATCTTTCAGAGATTTTTTTTTTTTTTTGCATGTCTGCAGCTGGTGTGCCCCTGGGCTAGCTGCTGTGTGAAAATGAAGGTATTGGGAAGGAGGCGACCGTGGGATCCCGGGAGACTAAGAGTTAGAAGCCACTGGCAGACAACGGTTAGTCAGGGTGAGGAGTGGTTGCTGGGAGAAGGCGCCCAGGCACCTCCAGAAGTTCAGGTCGGGGGGAAGGAGAGAGAGGCCCAAGGGGGCACAACCACAAACCCGTGCAATGAGGCCCTGTCACCTCCAGGTGCAGCAAAGGTCCTTCGAGGGAGCATGTGGTCAGGCGGACCGCGAGGCCCCCAGCCGGTTGCGCCCAGCCGAGCCCAGCCTGCTTCACTTCCGCTTCCTGCTGAGTCGGGTAGGCGGCGCGCAGCCAGACCAGGCCCAGGGCGGGCAGTAGTCTGTGTCCTGCAGTAGAAGCAGCGGTCTCAGGCCTGGGGGCTTCCGGGCTTCCGAGAGAGGCTGGGTGGGCGGCAGCGGGCAAATGCGGCCACCAACGCCGCCCCCAGGCCCCACCACGGCCCCAGGGCGCGAAGGCGATGCCCGAGGCCTGAGGAAGCGAAGCCTTCCGCTGACGCCAGAGCCAGGCGAGGTGGGAGGCTGCAGGCTTGAGGCCAAGGGGCACGAGGAGGAGAGCAGGCAGAAGAGGAGAGTGGTGGCCCAGGCTTCTGGGAGAGAAGAGACAGAAGGTGACAAGCTGGGTGAGACAGCTGGAAGGCAGCGAGCTGAGGGGCTGGGGAACAGGTGGACCTTCGTTGCATAGGCGCAATGAAGGAGGTGGCGCTCCCTTTCCACCCCGAACACGGTTAGGAAACTGGTGGCCACGCCCCGAGCCTTTGCACCTCAGCTGCCTCGTCTTTGTTTTACTGCTAACCTTGAGTTGATTTTGTTGGTATCTACCAATGCACATGATGGATGAGAGGTGAGGTGCAAAGGATTTTCTTATAAAAGTATATGTTCATTTAGGAGCTGTCATTATAGTTGCTGTGGAAGGAATGAATGCTAGTGGTTATCTTAACTAGGATAAAATTATGTTATAAAGGATTTTCTGCTGCTTTAGAGATTATAGAAGTTTATTCGTAGTTCTTAATTAGGTCTCAAAGCTGGCCATGGTGATGCACACTCATAATCCCGAAAAGAGGAGGCTGGGCAAGAGAATCTCAAATTCGGGGTCAGCCTGAGCTATACAATGAAACCGGTTTGAAATTTTTTAATATTTAATATGAAAATCAGTTTGTATTTCTAAGCAGCTCTTCAGGGAAATACAAATGGATGGCTTCACAGATTTTCTGTTAACTGGTGTTGCTTTTTTTCTGCCCAGTGTAAAAATGTCTTCTGGTATGTTTTCTTGTTTTGATCAGACAAAGAAAAAAGAAAAGTTACTGAAGCCCCAAATGATGGTCCACCACCAGGGACTGACCTGGTAAGAAAGGCATCATTAACCAGTTCGGAATCTTTACCAACAGTGGAGTGCAGTGAATTTCAGAATATGGCTTTCTTACAGTCTTTGGCTAAGGAAGATTTGGTAGAAGGTATTAAAAGAAGAATTCGAATTAAAAAATGTAAAAGTTTAGAAAATCCACCTCTCAAAATAACTAAGAACGAGGCAACACAAAATGTTAAGGTTGACTTCCAAGATGAACTGTACAAGAATACTCCAAAATATTCTTGTAACAGCTTATCACCTGGAGTGGAAAAAAATTGCAGTTTTGAATCCCATGATTACAGTTTCCTCCATTCTGAGGGTCTTAATAATGAAAACAACTTTGAACATAAACCTCATGGTGTATGTATGCACATAGCAGAGAACTCTTCGAAGTTAAAGAAAGAAAACCTTAGGAATCTTGTGGAGAAGAATGACACAAAAACTACTACTAAGCTCTTAAAAACTGAAGAAAATGTAATAGCCAGTAAGTTACTGCTTGAAGAAAGTCATTTATACCAAAGTAAAAGCAATGGCTTGATTTCTTGCCTTCAAAGTGAAAAAACCAAATATTCAGTAGAGGAGAGCAGTGTTGGGAGAAAACACAGGAAAAAGATGAAATTGTCTGAAAAAGAAGAAAAAATTATTGATCTTAATTTCTCTAATGTGTGTAACAATTCTGAGTTGGTGTTACAAAAAAACCAAATGGATGTGGAAGGGAAAGAAACAGAGACCTTAGAGCCTAAAAAGAGTTTTCTAAAAGCTTTAAAAAAAATAAACCATAACACACTCTCTCCGGTGGACCATTTATGTCTCCCAGAAACAGTAGGGAAAACAAGTCCCAGACATCAGGTAAATGCTGTGTTTCAGAAAACCCTTGAATCACATTTGAAAGAAGATAGAAAAAACGCTTCAGAGTCCTTAGGATGCAGAAGTATGGAGCCAGAAGAATATTTTAAATCTATGATAAGCTCTGCAGTGAAATCACCAAGTGATGGTCACCATATGGGAAAAAGATCTCCATGGGGAGAGTTGAGAAATGAAACTGAAGAGTCAAAGGTAAGCTGTCGCAGAATAATACCAATGACTGGTAAAAGAACTTGGCCTTTTTATTCTTGTGCTAGAATATCAGCCCAGTGTTGGAAAAAGACTTCCCTGTCAGATTTAAATTACTCGCTTCCAGGGTCTGTGGAAAATGTTAGGCAACATGAATCTGTCATACACCAAGTGAACGAAACTCACTTAACTGACTCCAAACTGTTACAACAGTCCTTAACAGAAGGAACCAGTGAGTCCTCAAGTAAAGAAATGTACAACCCTGATTTAAATTGTTTGTCTTCAGTTTCTTCAGCAGAACCTACTTTGATGGTTATAAAGGAAGCTATACCCAGTGATAAAAAGATAAAGTTAGAGGAACCCAGCAGAAATGGGACAGAGGTAGTTCCTAATACTACTGAAGACACCCAATTAATTAATGTAACTCAAAGCTTAACAGGAAATAAGAAAAAGAGAGGGAATTTATCGAAACTTAATTTGACAGTGGCATCCCAAGAGAGCCAGGAAGCAAATAACTTTGCAAACAAAACTGTTCATCGAAAAGCTTGCATTAGTAAGCAGACACTTGTGGCTCCGGACTTGGTTAAAATATTAAACACAGGACGGCTGACTAATTTTAAAATCCCTTTACTGAAGAACAAGACAGGAAAAAGAAAAGAATTAAATGCCAGGTCATGTGAGAGAGAAGCTTACAGCCCCCTAGAGCTACTAGACAGTTTATCTGGAATAGAAGCAAAACAAAACAGGAATAAGGAAAATATCTGCACAGCAACTTCAGGACCTCAGTCTTTGAATATACATAATAGTGTAATTCCAGGGCAAGCTAGTTCTCACTCCTTCTACAATAAGAATTCCTGCATTTCTCCAAGCTTTGCAAAGAAATGTTATGATAATAAAGCATATAATCACATCTCTGAACCAGACAGTATTTTTTCTAATAAGGAGTCTATTTCTCTTGAAATTGAAAATAATACTTTTTCTTGTGATCTTGGGTATATTGAGCAAAGTTCATTCTGCTCTAAGGAACAAGAAGCATTTGTGCCAGTTTCTTCTGAAGTTCGTGGTAGAGAAATGACTAAAAGCATTTCAGAACTCAAACTGGGGTTTCCAGATATCCTTAAAGCATATGAAGATGATGTCCTCTTGATTGATGTAATTCAAGATGACCCGGACCTCTTTGGAATCTCCAGTGAAGGGGAGCTCTCATTTGCTTCAGAAGACTCCAAGATAAGCCAGGAGCCCAGTGTCCCCGAGGAGCATCCACCAGCAGACTTTAAACCCATGCAACTTCCAGGGACAAAAGAATCGGGTGATTTGAGGTATGCATGTTCAAGAATGCCTTTGGTTCAGATGATTGTTGGCAGTTCAAAGCACTCTCTTGTGTCAAAGCTCCTTTTTTAATATTTATTAAATGTAGTGTATCACTGGTAATAGCTAAAACTTTCATTATGCTAAAGTAAAGGATCTATGTCTCTTGAAATATACAAAGCAAATTAGTTTTTAAAATCAAAAATAATTTATAAAGTGACCATCAATTGAGTTTATTTTCATGATCTTCATTAAGTATGTAGCTAAGCTCATTTGAGCCAGTTTACTAATGAATTAGCCCATTTTCTGGGTATTCCTTGTTAGATTTTTTTTTTAATCATTTTTCAGGGAACAGAGAAGCCTTGAAATTTATTTGAAATAAGACTTGGAGGTAGAATCAAAAGTTAAACTAATTTTCAGAAGAAAATAATATAAATGTGTTTTATACTTGACTTTTAAGATAATTGTTTTAAATTGCCTTGCCCTGATAGGACTAGTTTACCTGAACCAACTCTACTATGGCTAGTAATAACCTTGGCACTCAGGAACATGGCCTGCTCTGGTGGGTACAAAATGTGGGTAATATCACATTTGACTATATTTTTATAATTCTTTAAGCTCTGGTTTGTATTTGTATGCTTTAATTAAATACTAGAATGTTTCATGAATAGATGAAAGAGTAAACATGACAATACTTCCCACAGAGATTCTGTGACACGTGGCTTAAGTTTCTAGTCTTTATAATTGCCTTTGGGATATTGTGCTCTTCCAATACTCTTAGTGCTTTGAGAACTTGTAACTTATCAGCAAATTGAATGTTTTCTACTTTACTATGTGATGTTGCTAATATGCCCATTTTAGAGATGAGGAAAATGACAAATTGTCATTTGCCCAAGGTCACACTGCTAGTAAAGGAGACTGGACTTGAGCCCAGATGTATCTTAATTTTAAAACTAGTATTAAAGAGCTTTACCTTTATAGCCTTGCCTAGGTGTCCTAACTTATCGTTGCCAAAGAGCTGTGTAACCTTGTAGGCAAATTTAACCTTATCTGTGAAAAGAGAAAGAATTTCCATCAGGATTATGAGGCCTGAATCAAAGAATGAATGGGAAGTATTTTAGCGTAACACTGGGTTGGCAGCCAGGGCTTGTATTGGCCTTTTCACTGTTGTGACAGATGCCTGAGAGAAACAATTTAAAAGAAAAAGGTTTTCAGAGGTTTCAGTCTATAGCTTTGAGCTTGAAGAGGCAGGCTTTTAGGGTGATGGGAGCATGTGGGAGAAGACAGCTTAACTTTTGGTATCCAGGAAGCAGAGTGAGGGGACTGGGAAGATGGCTCAGTTGTTGAAGTGCTTGTTATATATTCATAAGGACCTGACTTTGGATCCTCACCTCCTACATTTAAAAAACAAGGTATATTTCTATGAGTTCAAGGCTAGCCTGGTCTACATAGTGAGTTCCAGGACAGCCAGAGCCACATAGTGAGACCTATTACAATCAATCCATGTGAGTCTACTAAATGGGTAATAGAATTTATTAAGATATAAATTGAGAAAATACACTCACGATTACAGAATGGAGTAGACAGCTGAAGTTGTCCTCTGATCTAACTGGGAATGAATCTACCTCGCAGGCAGGAGCAGTGAGAAGGGGCATGTGACCCTTCTCCAACTCCTTATAAGAGATACAAGGGCAGGAAGCACCACCTCCTTTGGGCCATATAGCCCAAGGTCATGGGCAGAGCAAATACCACTACAGAGACCCTGTCTCAAAAAAAGAAAGAAAAAAAAGGAAAGAAATTCTCCTTATTTTTATAATTGAACTAAAGCCACTAATTTACTAATTTTCCAATGAGCATGGCTTCTAAGTGTCAGAGCTGAAATCTGAACTTTAGACTTCAGTAATCTGCACCGAAGTCTATTCCCTTCACAAAATAGCATTCCAAGAGAGGGGAATGTTGGGTCCCTCTGTGGCTTTCATTCTATTAGTCTATGAATTACTATAAATGTTTATTTTGCTTTTAATCATTTTTCTTTCTTTTTTTTTTTTTTTTTTTTTTTTCTTTTCGAGACAGGGTTTCTCTGTGTAGCTTTGCGCCTTTCCTGGGACTCACTTGGTAGCCCAGGCTGGCCTCGAACTCACAGAGATCCTCCTGGCTCTGCCTCCCGAGTGCTGGGATTAAAGGCGTGCGCCACCACCGCCCGGCTTTCATTTTTCTTTCTTTAAGATAGTAGGTGGGATAGCACAAGATATTGTGATTTTTTTAACTGTTTTTCAGGCCACACAAACCATTATTTACTATCTTTGCTACAGGAAACAGTATTATACTTTAGTGGTGGTTTACTGTGTCAGAAGGCCTAGCGCTGCGTAGTGTGGCATCAAGCCCAGTGACTTGAACACGGGGCACTTCTCTGCTTATCTCACTGTTCTCTGTAGGACCATTGTTACAGTTTATCTGTGGCTGTCCTATCCAGAGATAGCGTATAAACACATGAATGAATGATCATTACCATAATAAGTTCCAGGCTTGCCAGGGATTCATAGTGAGACCCTGTCTCAAAACAAAACACCTAAGGACCAGTCTGGCCTCAAACTCATGCCTCCTGCCTCTGCCTCTGTGACCTGAGTGTTGGTTTTAAAGGTGTGTGCCATTATGTCCAGCTACATCTGTAGCAGGAATCTTAAAAGTTCTTATTAATAAAAACAAACCTGAGGCCAGTTATTGGGGTGAATGCTGGAAGATCAGAGAAGCAGAACAAGCCACAGCCACCTCACCTTGCCAGTTCCTCAGCTGATCTTGTTTCCTCTGTGTCCTCATCCTGAATGAATCTCAGCTGAACTGCTGTTCAAAAGCCTAAAAGCTTAACCGGCCAAAAGCTTCTAGTTTCTGGTCTTCACGCCTTAAATACCTTTCTGCTTTCTGCCCTCACTCCCTGGGATTAAAGGTGTGTGTCACCATGCCTGGCTGTTTCCTATGTGGCCTTGAACTCACAGAGATTCAAGCCTCCAGAAGGCTAGGATTAAAGGTGTGAGTGCCACCATTTTCTGGCCTCTCTGTCTAGTGGCTTTTCCGTTCTCTGACCCCAGATAAGTTTATTAAGGTGCAAAATATTTTGGGGAACACAATACCACCACATTTCCCCTTTTTTTGCTTTCATTGGACAGTTTTAAACTTTTTGTTTATAATTATCCTAAAACAGTCATCTTCAAATATTTTTGCCAGTTACCTATAGTAATGTTTTATATTATAGACCATTACATATAAATATGTGAAACCATAGGTTTGTAGTGTTTTTCTTACTACAAGTGATACAGTCTCATGGTTTGTGTTTTATTTTAATTCTTAGCCAGGCAGTGGTGGTGCACACCTATAATCTCAGCACTGGGGGGACAGAGGCAGATGGATCTCTTGAGTTCTAGGCCAGTCTGGTCTACATAACAAGTTCCAAGACCACGTAGGACTGAAAAAAAAATCTGGATGGGAATTAGTCAAGTCAAATAGCACTATGGCAGAGGATGAATTTGTAATTCTTCGGAGTTGACTTGACTCTGTTTCTCCTTCCCCCTTATGCCCTTCAGGTTTTCTTTCCTCCTCCACCAGAGTAGAACTAACATTTTCATTTCACACATATAAGATAGTAATGTTTTTTTCTCATTAGCATCACTACTATTACTGTACTGGAAACTAAACTTAGGGACCCCACATGCTAGAGAAGCACTCTACCATTGAGCTATATTCCCAGCCCCAACTTTATTATTTTTTTTAATTTAGGTGAATTTAATCTCTGTGTATCTTGAACTCAAACTGCTTTTAAGAATGTCAGGTACAATTTTATTTTTCAAGTTAATTCATAGTGAAAAGTTTCTCCCTCTTATAAATTATACTAATAGTATAAGTACAGCCTAATACTTTGAAATTAAAGCTGTGTGCTTGCTGTACTGTTCACAGATGGATAAGTAGAAACTGGAAACATCATGTAGTTCTTTATTGAACCTCATGATTGCCCTTTCTCTCATGGCTTTTCCATCTCCATTCTCACTCTTAGTAGCTCAACTGTCTTATGGATTATTGTGAGAAGAGCCCAATTAATACTCCTGAACTTCCTTAATATATTCTGAACTAGAAATCAATCTGCCATTGACTGTTGAGAGGGACCCACTGGCTATCAGCCACCTGAAGACAGGGCCTAGGTTGTTTGCCATCACTTTAAGGCAGATGGTGGGTCTATATATTCCTTTTTTGACAACTGTGGTATTGGAGGGAAAATGGTGTTTAGTGTGTGTGTGTGTGTGTGTGTGTGTGTGTGTGTGTGTGTGTGTGTGTGTGTTCTCATGTATTAAGTTTGTCTGAATTTTAAAAATGGAATAGTGTTTGTCCATATGTGTTTGATTGCCTCCCATATTTGGTTTTGATTTGTTAAGCTTGTTGAATGTAAGAATATGTCATTGAAGCCTCACAGTAACCTTACAAACAAGTGCTACTCTCACTTATTGATGTGATTAGATGAAAAGAAAAATCAGTCAATCTCAGATAAAACAAGAACCCAGAGTGGTCTAACTCTGATCTCCAGAACCTTAGCCTTAGATTACAAGCTTTACCTAGGCACAATAGCAAACAGGCAAAGAAAGAAAGAACCTCAAAATCCACTCAAGCAGTCTTGAAAGAACCTCAAAATCCACTAAAGCAGTTTTGTTTTTTGTTTGTTTGGTTAATTAGTTTTTGGTTTTGGGTTTTGGTTTTGGTTTTTTGAGACAGGGTTTCTCTGTGTAGCCCTGGCTGTCCTGGAACTCACTCTGTAGATAGACCAGGTAGCCCTCAAACTCAAGAGATCTGCCTGCCTCTACCTCCCCAGTGCCAAGATTAAATGGCCAGCTGTCTTTTTTTTATACTAGGAACAAGATATACATACATATGTTTGAGAGTAGAAGCTAAACATTCTCTTGCATTGGTGCAATCCTTTAAAGTTTCGAAATGCCTGGTCTGTCTTGTCCTTCACAGATGTGATGGTAGTACTCTCTAACAGTGGCAGCACACTTGTGAATAAATCGCCCAGTGAGAACCCAGGACAGATGTGCTGGTCTCTGAACCCCAGGGCAGTCACTCCTCAGTCCTGGAGAACCTGTTGGCTTAACCAACCACAGAAGCAAATGTTACACAGTGCTTTCATGATTGAATAGTTCTGCTGGAATCTGGTACAGTGTTTGAGTTTTGTTTGCTTTATAGTAAAGAAGTTGCCTTGCTGGACCCTGGATTGCTGAAACCGGAGATCTGTCCTTCCTTGTCAGCAGGTAAAATTTGATACTTGAAGAATACTTGGTATTGTAATATCTGCATGTCCCTAGTCAGATCTACTCAGTGATTCATTAGGATGGAAACTTTTTCTTAACATCTGCAAACAAATGTCACAGAGTTTATCAGTTGTCTCCCATTTTTAACTGATGAGTTGGCAAACCAGTTTCCATTTTAATGCTATGCATTCTCTATAAAAGATAGGTGGCTGACCTCTAGAGTCTTCCAGACTTATTTTGAGATTGAAATACATGTTTTAACTTTATCATATCCTAAATTGGTTATTAAAAATTATAACTGCTGGGTGGTGGCGCACGCCTTTGATCCCAGCACTCTGGAGGCAGAGCCAGGCAGATCTCTGTGAGTTCGAGGCCAACTGGGCTACAGAGTGAGTTCCAGGAAAGGCACAAAGCTACACAGAGAAACCCTGTCTCAAAAAAAAAAATTATAACTAACAGCTAATCATAATTTTAGATGCCTAAGTCACAACAATGTGGATGTTAACTCCTATTTGACTTTTGAGTTTTAAAAGTGTTTTTGGGGCCAGTAAGATGGCTTAGTAGGTAAAGGTGCTTGGTGCCAAACCTGGTCTTGCAAGTTGTCCTCTGATTTCCACAGATGAACCGTGAGTGCATGCACACAAAGTAAAACATAAATATGTGCTAGGCGTGGTGATCCACATTGTTAATATCAGCGCTCAGGAGGCAGAGGCAGGTGGATCTCTGTGAGTTTAAGGCCAGCTTGGTCTGTGTTGGATCTCTGTGAGTTTAAGGCCAGCTTGAGTTCCAGGACAGCCAGTGTTACATAGAGAAAGCCTGTCTCAAAAACAAACAAACAAATAAATAAATAAATGTCAAAGTAGAGTTTGTTTGTTTTTTTGTGACAGAGTCTCACTATGTAGTCATGACTGGCCTGGAACTCTGCCTGGTTCTGCCTCCAAGTGCTAAAATTAAAGGCATACACCAGCAAAAATATTTTTAAATGGCTGGGACATAATAAAGGTTCTTAAATATTACATTGTCAGTTCTTTTTATTGTTGCAGGAATCTTCAGGAAAACTCTAGCTACATTTTATACCATAGAGTGCAGTCATTCTGGTAATGAATAGGGAATTACATAATTTGCTGAAGTTCTAACTTGGTACTTGTCATGTTAGAACTTGAGTGCTTCTGACTTCTGGGTTTTATGGAACAGTCTTTGGCTATTTGGTTTAAAGTTTGTGTGGTTGAATGTTGTTTCTCTTCAGCAAAGGAGCCACAACATGATCCTAAAGGTGCAGCCATCTCCTTAGAAGCTACTGAGGAGACTGTTGTAAGTGAAAGCCTCGGAGACCTCAGTGAACAAGCGAGAACTTCAGACTCAGATGCAAAGGTACCAAAGAAGCTTTTATATTTCCTATGTCTTGGTCTTAGGTAATACTAATGCAAAAATCCACTCAACAATGCTGTGAAGAGAAAAACATAAATACTTTTGCTCATTAGGAGTGCCACATCACTCTGGCAAGGTGACTGGTCTCTTGGTCCTCTGTGTAAGCATAATATAAACAAAAATTCCTGAGAGAGGTAGAATATGTGTATAATTATATGAGCCTCTTCATATCCTAAAGTTGCCATAAACTTACATAAGACTTTTAAAATACAATGATACATATTCTCCTGCCTCAGTATTAAATATTATCTGATCTTCCCTGAAATTTTTGAATGTGATAGTACCTATGGGCCATGAATGTCAATAACAATTACATATCCACAAATGTAGAAAGCATAGGAATTATAGGTAGGCCTAAATTGATCTTGAAATTTACTGCAAAATTATATACAATATTGGCAAAATCTTTGATATCAGACTCTTAAATTTCCTGCCTAAGGCTGAGGCTCAATGGCAAAGTGTTAGTCTGGATTTGCAAGGCCCTAAGTTCATCCCCAGTACTTCAAAAAATAAAATAAAATTCTGCCTGATAATGTTGGTGGTTCCCTGACCCTTTTGCATAATGTAGTTGATTTCTAAACAACTATTTTATACCCTTTCTCCTTAAGCCTTGAATTGCTTTTCACTCATCTACAAAGCTAACAATTTTGTTTCCTTCTTCACCCAAGAAACTGAAATAAATGGAAAAGAACATTGTAAGCTCCCACCAGTACATTAGAGCACCTGTCTGCACCCTCTGAGTACTCCAGCTTCTCTCCTGGTACAGGGGATGCACTAGCCAGATATAGCTCCTCTTCCTCCGCTATTAACTCTTTCTCACTATGACACAAATATACTTTCTCTCATCTTTAAATAGAACAAAGCCTTTAATAGAACCCCTTTAATCTGTGATTCTGAATCTCAAGATGTTTCTTCTGTACTCATCATCTCCAGTTTGCAAAGGTCTTCAACCTTCCACTCGAAGTACCCTTTGTAACATCTCCAATGATACCTCACCGACCGATGAATCTGATGGGTATGTCTATGCCTTCATCCTCATCTCTCACTTTCTCTGCAACCTTTTTTCACTTGGTTTCCAGAATGAATATACTTGCTTGGCTTACTCTCCTTTGTCTGCTACCTCTCTGTTTGGTGTGTTTTTGTTTTTTGTTTTCCTCTGTCTCCCTGATCTCTGCACATTAACGTGATTTTTCAGCCTAGATTCACTCTCTTGCATGGTCCCATCCAAGTTTATTCGATAAATGTATATGCTAACTCCCTCACATTTCTATTATTAGCTCAGATTCCTCTGAACTACAGACCTTTCTCTCATCACCTGCTTGCTCATTGGGATGCCCACTTAGGCATTTGAAACTAAACACAGCTAAAAATAAAACTTCTCAGTTCTGTATCCCCTCCCGCTACACCACAAACCAGCCCCCATCTGTGTTAATGACAACAACATTTTTCTCAGTTACTCAGCCTCAAAATCTTAGCTTTCTTAATTTTTATCCTCACACCATATACATTGAGATGCTGCTGTTTTTCTTCACATGATGTCTAGAAACTGTCTGCTTTTACCATCCTATCAATACTACCCAGGTCCATATTGTGTACTGTACAAATGATTACAATAGCCTCCTAACTGACCTGTTTGGAACCTTGCCCTCTTGTAAGGTGTTCTCAGTACAACATAGGTTTCCTTGTGTCATTGTTTCTTCTGCCTTAGACTCTCCAAAAGCTTCTAATGTTCTTCATAGGCAAACCCAAAGTCTTTGTGATGACCCACACAGCTCACTCCAGGTCTGCCCTGAAACCTCCTCACTCTGTCACCTCTGATCTCCCTGCTTTTCCTTTTACATTTATCTCTGACCACCCTCGAAGCTTGTTTTTGAGACATGCCATGATGTGTTCTGCTCCAAGGCCCTGTCCATGTAATCTTGTCTCCCTAAAGTATTCTTCCCCTAGAAGATGATGTGGCTAGTGCTCCTGTTTCCTTCAAGTTTTGTCCTACTGATGTTCTTCGTGGGGGAACCTTCACTGGCCAGAACCTAAAATCGCAGTGTTCCCCCTGTTCCATACCCCACCTTCTTGCAGTTGTCTTGACATAGCATATACTACAGGTGGAGTATCCCTATTTGAAATGCTTAAATCAGAACTATTTCATATTTCAGAGTTTCTATATTATAATTTAGGATAGGTTTTGTTTTGAAATAGTGTCTTACTTTGCAGTCCAGCTCATCTCAGACTGGACAGTCTTCTTAGCCTCTAAGATTGCACCACTACTCACAGCCTTGGAATGCTTGTGTAAAAAAACTCTGAAATGTTCCCAAAATATTAGAGCATCATTTTGACACTTACCAAGTTTCAAATCTCAGAGTGTTTTTAGACTTGGATTTTCAGACCATGTACACCCATCTAAATACCTGTGCTTACTTTGTTTGTCTTTGTCCCTCCTGCTAGGAAAAAAACCCATAAAGACAAGAATTTTGTCCATTTTGTGTAATGCTTGAAAGTCTAGCTTGGAGAGCAGTGGCTGAAAACTGTTAAGTGAATAGGGAATATGAGTACTGGAAGTGCTCTAGAAACAGAAGAAAAGGTTCATGAAGTACTTGCTTTACAGTTGGACAGACAACACATATTGCCATTATTAAATGCTACTGGTTACTGTTAAACACCTAGCAGGGATTGTCATAGATTATCCGTATGATGTTATGAGGTGTTTGGAGTTCCCCAAAGAACCTCATGTGAAGAAATATTAGGGTCACTGATATGCCACAGGAACTCACGAAGGTTAGTAAAGCTGTTACACCCATGGTTACATTGATGGCAGTGAAAGAATAAGTAACAAAGGGAAGAGGCTGCCAGGGTGGAGTCCACAGTAGACTCACTCCTCTTAGAAACAGTGTGTGGCGTAGCAAAAGAACATCGCCAGCCAGAAATATTCACCTGAGCTCTAGTGTTGGAGTTTCTATTAGAATCAGTCACAAAGGCTGAGCTGTCCTTAGACCATCATGCTCTAGCCCTACCAAAAGTCAAGTTAATATGAATTACAAATCCAGGGTCACTAAAATAAATCACACTATTAGCATACACTATGTGGCATGATCCCAGAATCCCAAATAAACAGACACTAACAAGGCAAGACATTCAAAGAGCTTAGAGGTTATCTGCCAGAATCAGGGCAAGAGGCAATCCTTTAAATGTAGTGTGTGGACAACCCACCCTTGTTGAGTTAACCTTCACTGTATATGAGGTTTGTACTGTAATTTCCTTTTACAAACGAGAGGACCAAGTCTAGTGTCAGTGATCTTTTCTGAGGCCACACTCAGCAGTGCTACAACTACCAACAGACAACTTTTTCCTTTAACGGCTCAGATGCTACTCCATGACTTTGTGGGCCATTGGATCACTGCAACATCTACTTAACCTGCCACACTAACACAGAAGAGCCATAGATATTATGAGCATTGCCGTGTTCACATACCATTTCTTTTACAAAAAGAGGCCGCTGAAGCCTGTCTACTCCAGCTCCTCCTCTACATTCCCTGAACTCTAGGCTAGGGAACTGTCCACTGTCAAGATAATTTTCAAAGAATCCACTGATTCTCTTCTACTTTTTGTTACCTGTTTATCTCAGATTTATGTTTTTCCCTTTCTTCTGCTTACTTTGGATTTAATGTGCTGTTTTACAGTTTTTAAAAGATTTATTTTTATCCTGAATGTATGTAATGTGTAATATGTCCATGTCGGGCACCTGTGGAGGCTAAAAAAAAAAAGGTCTTGGATCCCCAGATGACAGTGAATGATGTACAGATGAATATAAAAAAGGAGAGAGACACTCAGGGTAGAGTTATCGCCCTGGAGTTATAGCTGGCTATGAGCTGTCACATGGGTACTGGGAACTGAACCCAGGTCCTCTGCAAGAGCAACAAATGCTCCTAACTCTCCCTCTCTCTAGTCCCTTTATAGTTTCTTTTATTTTAAAATTTTATTTGTTTATTTATTTATTTATTTATTTATTTTTGGTTTTTTCCAAGACAGGATTTCTCTGTGTATCCCTGGCTGTTCTGGAACTCACACTGTAGACCAGGCTGGCCTCAAACTCAGAGATCTGCCTGCCTCAGCCTCCTGAGTGCTGTAATTTAAGGTGTGTGCTACCAATGCTGAGGCCATTGACTGGAAACATCATCTAATAATTAAGACATCAGTACTGTTAATTCACCATAAGTGTGCTTCAGCAGCATCTCACTTAGAAACTAGTAACTGTGGATTCACTGGCAGTGCTAAGAAGATTCATAGAATGTGCCTTTACCTCGCTTCTCTTAGTGGTCATGCTGCAGAACTGTAGTAGAGTATGGCAACTTTGGGGCCGTCAGGATCTTCTTCAGGAAGCCCTTTCCTTTGTCCATTGGCAGTGAACTACAGAACATCCATCTTACCAAAACTACCCTTCACAAGTCATACCTACTTCTTTCCTGCTACCAGCCCTTCCTTACCCTTAACAAACACTGTTTCCATTTCTACGATTTTGCTATTTCAAGAATGTTACTATCTCTGTGAGATTGAGGCCAATTTCTTTGAGTTCAAAGCCAGCCTGGTCTAGGATAGGCAAGGATATACAGTGAAGCCCTGTCTCAAAAAAGAAAAGAAAAGAATGTTACATAAATTAAATCATGCAGTTTGTAATCACCTCAGATTGAGGATTATTCATTCAAATTGTTCTATACATCAATAATTTGATATTTTACCCCTCAGCAGTACTCCACAGTATGGGTACCACAGTTGGTGAATTATTCATTTGCTGATGGACATCTGGGTGGCTTCCAGCTTGAGATATTACAAATAAAGCTGCTGGCTACAGGGGTTTTATGTGCAGCTAAGCTTTCATTTCTTAGATAAGTGGGTGTCCTTTGCTGAAGTGTGTAGCAGCTGCCACCTTACGTCCCTGCAGTAGGAGGGAGTTGAAATTTATGTTTAGGACTTTCAGTGCTAGCTGGGCTGTTAGGAGTCTCCCTCTCATAGGTATGTATGGATTATGGCTTGAATGAGACTGGCCTATAAGCTCATACATTTGGATGCTTAACTCCCTGTTAATAAACTGTTGGGAAAGATTAGGAGGTATGGACTTGTTGGAATAGGTGTGGACTTGTTTGAGGAGGTGTGTTTCTGGGAGTGGGTTTTAAGATTTCAAAGGCCTATACCAGGCCCAGTCTGTCTATTTGTCCCTCCCTCACCTCTCCCCTCCCTCTCTCCCTCTGTCCCCCCTATCTGCCTGCCTGTCTGCCTTCCTGAAGATCAGGATATAAGCTCTCAGCCACATGCTCCCCACATGATGATAATGAATTAATCCTCTGAAATTGTAAGCAAGTCCTCAATTAAATGTTTTCTTTTAGAAGAGTTGCTTTGGTCATGGTGTCTCTTCACATCAGTAGAACAATGACTAAGAAGGTGGTACCAGGACTGGGGCATTGCTGTGACAGGCCTAACCATGCAGTTTTTTGGAGGACTATGGAAGACTTGTGGACTTTGGACTAGAAACGCAGTTGAACATATTAAGTAGAACTTACTGGACCATCCTAGTAGGAACATGGATGACAGTGGTGCTGAGGGTGATGTGAACTGTGGTGGCCCAGCTCAAGAGGTTTCAGAAAGGAAAAATATAAGTAAGTGACCTAGAGATCATTTTTGTGATATTTTGGCAAAGAATGTGGCTGCTTTCTGCCCTTGTCCTAAAAGTTTGCCAGAGGCTAAATTGAGGAGTTTTAGATTAATGGCATTGGCAGAGGAGATTCAGGACAGCCTAGTATTGTCTGTGCCATGTGTCTGTTAGGGATCACTGTTATGCAGATCTACAATGAAAAAGAGCAAACAGAGTAAAAAGATATGCAAAAGCATAGTTTGAGGACAAAAGAGCACCAAGAAATGTAATGTTGGAAGCAAGTCCAGTGCTCAAGTAGATAAAAAGTTTAAAGAAAGGTCTGATTCAAAATGGAATAAAGGGAGTGGTGACCGTGACCTTAGAGCAAGACTCCACGCAGGTAAGCTTCCCTTTGTGAAAAGGAGTTAAAGGAAAGCCGAGCAGAGAAAGGAACTGTCAACGGCGGAAAGGTGATGCATTACGGTTTGAGAACAGGCCAGATTAGAGCTGGTAGGTATGTCGCTTTGGGGACTTCACCTCCTGGATTATCCTCTTTTCAGGGTTCTCACCTTTACTTTTCAGTCTCTGACTTGTCTTCTCTTCTTTGTGTCAATAGGACAATTTGTTTTCCTCTCAAAGTAGTTCCAGCTAGGGCCTGTGTGGTGCTGTCCTTGCTCTAGGATTTCCAGACATAAGTTTTAAAATACTCAGTGCAGAGTTTACAGTTTTCTGCAGAAAGGTTGGCCTAAAAGGAAGACTGCTACTTCCCACAGTGGGCCTATCACAGACTTTTGAATGTTACAGACATTAGAGGGCCATCTTTTTTTTTTTTTTTTTTTTTTTTTTTTTTTTTTTTTTTTTTGGTTTTTCAAGACAGGGTTTCCCTGTGTAGCTTTGTGCCTTTCCTGGAACTCACTTGGTAGCCTAGGCTGGCCTCGAACTCACAGAGATCTGCCTGGCTCTGCCTCCCGAGTGCTGGGATTAAAGGTATGCGCCACCACCCGGCGAGGGCCATCTTTTATCTTACTTTCCTGTTGTTGACTGTCTTAGACACTGTTTTGTTGCTATGAAGAGATACCATGACCAAGACAACTGTCATAAAAGAAAACATTTAACTGGGGGCTTGCTTATATATTCAGAGGATTAGTCCATTATCATCATGGTAGGAAGCATGGCAGCATGCAGGCAGGCAGAGAGAGAGAGAGACACTGGGCCTGACATGGCCTTTGAAACCTCAAAACCCACTCCCAGCAACATACCTCCTCCAACAAGGCCACACCTCCTATTCCTTTAATTCTTTTCAAACAGTGCCACTCCCTGGGGACCAAGCATTTGAATGTATAAGCCGAGGGGTCATTCTCATTCAAACCACCACACTGATGGATAGAGTGGATAGTATTCCCTTTCAGTGTACATAGAGATATCATGTTCTTACAGTTATATAATATATGGCTATGTTTGAACAAGTAGCATTATTGATGGATATTTAGCTTGTTTCTATTTTGCTATTTAAATATTTGCTATATTATAAATCCTTAAGCATAAGGTATTTTGCATATGTCCAAGCATTTTTTTCAATTTCCAGAGTTAGAATTGTCAGATTGTCAATCTAGAGGTTACTATGATTTGTACTTCCAGCAATGTTGCTGAGAGTGCTGTTTTCTCCCCAAATTCATCAACTAATTAAGTTTTTAAACTTGTCCATCTGCTTATTTTTACAAATGATTTTGTTTTAGTTTTAATTTACATTTCTTTTAAGTAAGTTTTCAACATTTTAAAAAGTCATTGTCATTTTTCTGTGAGTTTCTATTTGTTCTTTGCCTGTTTTCTGAAATTTCAGCTCTGTGTGTGTGTGTGTGTGTGTGTGTGTGTGTGTGTGTGTGTGTGTGTGTATGTTTGTGTTGGAGTCCTGTAGACAAAGTACTTATCTTTTCCTATACCTTGAAGTGTTTTCTCTGTTTTCCTCTGGTAGTTTTAGAGTTCCTGGTCTTACAGCTACTTTCAGAATTTTTATATATATATAATAAATCTTAAAGGAACCTGAAAGGCATTTTGACTTACAACGAGTCAGCATCATGCTTATCATCTATAAATTTAACTAGCTGGTTCTACCATTGATCAAATCATTTTCTCAGAAATTTCAAATGCCGTCTTTTACATATTGTTTTAAAAAAATTTTAGCTGGGTGGTAGTAGTGTACACCTTTAATCCCAGCACTTGGGAGGCAGAGTCAGGCAGATTTCTGGGTTCAAGGCCAGCCTGGTCTATGGAGTGAGTTTCAGGACAGCCAGGGCTATACAGAGAAACCCTATTTGAAAAACAAAAACAAAAAAACAAAAATTTTCATGTGTGTATGGTATTACTGTTTTGCCTGCATATGTCTGTGAACCATGTACATTCTTGGTAACTGTGGAAAGTGGAAATTTTTGGTGAAATTATCAAGGCCACTCCACGTAGTTAAAAGGGAGGTTTATTTAGTGGTGTAACTTACAAATGAAGGGATGGGTAGGTTGCAGGGTCTGGGAAAGATGTAGCGCAGTCCGGCGGTGTTCTCTGGAGAACTCTGCTCTGTCTACCTCCAGTGTCCAGGGTCTAGGAACCAAGAGAGGCTGCGTATCAGGATCTCAGGTCTTCAGGGTCCTCTCTTGGCCCCGCCTTGTAGGCGAGACAGTTACCGAAGCCTCAATGGGGGTTGGAACTTCCAGATCAAAGCTGGAATGGCTACCCACTACAGAAATGGGTGTTCAATTTGCTGGAACTGAAGTTACATACAGATGCTTGTGAGCTGCTATGTGGATGCTGGGAATCAAATCCAAGTCCTTTAGAAGAACAGCCAGCGCATTTAACTGCAGCCCTATCGTTAACATCTTAAATATTATACGTGGAATTAAACTCTTTTTCCCCCCAGGTACTTAGCATCCCATCAGTCATTAGGAAAACAGAAGCAGTGAGGAAAGCTGGCTCTAAAACACACTAAAATGTGTTATAAAACTAAAGCATTTTTGATTCCCTTTCCTACATTCTAAGATGCTTCAAACTCATGGTGGAAATAGTTTTCGGTGTGTAAAAGCACTCTGGAGAATTAGCACTTTATCTTCAACATTTTCATCTGGGAACATGACACATCTTTCCACTTGCTCCTTTAATTTGTTTTGGGGTACTGAACAGAGGGTTTCAGGCTTGCTGCACAGGAGGTCTGACACTGAGCCACACCCTAGTGGTTTCTACTTGTTAATGTATTACATTTGTCTGGAGCTGTTTGTTGTTTGTTTGAGACAGGGTCTCATCTAGCCTGATCTGACCTTAGACTCAGTAAGTAGCTAGGATAGCCATGCACAACTACTGAGCCTCTCGCCTCCACTGGGGACATAGTTGGTGCCAGCATGACCAGCAGCCAGAGGAAGTTTTAAGTCATTGTTGAGCATGTTAAATTATATAAAGTAAAACTGTCTTCAGGCCATCTGATAGTTAAATTATATCCCACACCGTTCTAATAACCCTGGCAGGCCTCACGGTTTAAACGTATCACAGAAATACTCACGCCTACTTCTTTAACTATAATCTCTTCACAGGGCAGCAGTTCAGACAAGGCAACTATTAAAGAAGAGCAAGAGAATACTCAGGAAGTTTGCGAAAGGTCTGTAATGTAACTGTAACTCAGTTGTATATCATTGGCTAGTATCCCATAAGCTATGCACATGGATATGGTTTAATTTGTGCTTCAGTTGTTCCCAGATGTAAAGGTAATTTAAGTTACTTTAAAGCTGGTAGTAAAATGGGGTTATTCTTATTCTTCTTTGTATGGGTGTGTGTGTTTACATGTTTGCATGTATGTAGCTGCACATGTGTGTGAGTTTGCGTGCGTGCGTGCGTGTGCATGTGTGGACCAGAAGTTGATGTTGGATATCTTCCTCAATACTTCTATACTTTATATAGAGAGGTGGGGTCTCTCCTTTGAACTCAAGGATCTCTGATAAGATTTTTCTGGCTAGCTAGCTTGCTCTGGTGATTCCCTGCCCCCACCTCCCAGCCTGTTTTTACACATTTACCCAGCATTTATGTACCCCAAATCCCATGCTTGCACAGAAAGCTCTTCACCTTCTGAGCAATCCCCCAGCCCTTGGCAGCAAGTTTTTGAGCCATTAAAAACAGTGATAGGTGTTGGAAAAATGACTCCGGTGTGGCTGCTCTTGTAAAAGAATCCAAGATCAGTTTCTAACACCCACATTGGGTGGCTGTCTTAGTTAAGGTTTTCATTGTTGTGAAGAGTCATCATGACCATAACAACTCTTACAAAAGAAACATTTAACTGGGGTGGATCACTTACCGTTTCAGAGGTTCAGTCCATCATTATCATCATGACATCATCATTGTCATGACAAGGAGCATGGTGTCATGCAGGCAGGCGTGGTGCTAGAGCTGAGAGTACTATATGTTGCAGGCAACAGGAAGTTAACTGATAGTCACACTGAGGGAAGCTTGAGAAAAAGAGATCTCAAAGCCCACCCCCACAGTGACACACTTCCTCCAACAAGGCCACACCTCCTAATAGTGCCACTCCCTTTGGGGGCCATTTTCTTTCAAACCACTATAGTGGCTTACAACCATCTGTAACTTCAGCTCTAAGGGATATGATACCCTCTCTTGACTTTTGAGGACACCTGCGCGCGCACACACACACACACACACACACACACACACACACACACACATAAAATTAAAAATGAAATATTTAAAAAATAGTGATAAATTCAACAGATAAAGCTGTATGCCTCCATAAAAGTCAAGTCATAATGGCTGAAATCAAATAAACTACATTTTCAACAAGTATTGCATGTGGATGCAATGACTTATACTAAGAGAATGCATTTGCCATCAGTACAAACTGCCCCATTGGTGCATCATCTAAACCATCTTCCATACTCATTTAGCTGCTGTGACAAGGCACACCCAAGTCAGAAGGTGAATGTGTTCTAGTCCATTTATGTTCAGGCTAAGATGTTCACATATGGATCCTTAGAACAGCAATAGCACATGAGAACTTGTCAGAATTCAGTTGTAGGTTCCTACCCAAGCTTACTGAACCAGGAACTCTGGGGCTAGGACCCATCACCAGTCTGTGTCAATAAGAATTCACCCTGATGGAAGCAGAGCAGGGGAGTTAGATCACATGGAAGCTCAGCATGCTTCATGGCTGTCTTAGTTAAGGTTTCTATTGCTGTGATGAGACACTAGGACCATGGCAGTTTGGGGGAGGGGAGCCAGGGGTTTCAAGACAGGGTTTCACTGTGTAGGCCTGGCTGTCCTGGAACTCACACTGTAAGCCAGGCTGGCCTTGAACTCATAGAGGTCCACCTGCCTCTGCCCCCCAAGTGCTAGGATTAAAGGCGTGCACCACCACTGCCCAGCAGACCACGCCACTTCTTATAAAGGAAAACATTTAATTGGGGCTGGCCTACAGGTTCAGAGGTTTAGTTCATTATCATCATGGCAGGAAGCATGGCAGTGCACAGGCAGATATGGTACTGGAGAAGGAGCTGAGGGTTCTACATCTGGATTGCCAGGCAGCAGGAGAAGCATGTGAGCCACTGGGCCTGGCTTGAGATTCTGAAACCTCAAAGCCCCCCCCCCCCCCGCCCCCAGTGACACACTTGCTCCAACAAGGCCACACCTCCTAATAATGCTACTCCCTGTGAGTCTATGGGGGCCATTTTCATTCAAACCACCACAGTGGCCATTGCAGATCTTCAACAAGAACAGACACTGAAAGCTGAGTTTTCTTTCCTGTGAGGTAGTGTTACTGCGGTCAGAAAGACTGTACTTCAGCAGCCATCATCCACCTTTCTGCTGCTGCTTTTGTTCATTTTATTAGGGAAGAATGTTGACTACATAGATCAGTGATATCCTAAATCAAGGAGAAAAGTGATTATCTTTCTTTAATTTTTAAATTCTCCTTATGCTACTAAATTTCAGCTGTTATAAATTCAGCTATGATTCCCTGCTTTTTACTGTTTTTTTCTTCTGCCACAACACCACCGCCCCCCAAGTAAATCCAGTGAAAAAGCTTATAATTGTTTTTAAGGTTAAAAGATTATACTATCTAAATATTGGTTCCTTTCTCTGTAAAAGTCAATTAATTTGTGCCATTTAGACATCCTTGAGTTATTTTTCTATATAAGTAACTTCCAGGCTAATATTTTAATGAAATTTGTTGTGCAGTTATACTAAAGTGCAGTTGAAGTTGTTTATATCTTCAACCTGGTAATATTTGTATGGTTCTGTCCAGGGAATACTCTCAGATAGGTATAGATTTATTATATAAATCTTATATAAATACTTATCCAGAAAAATTTATGTAGTAGCTCCTCTTTATCCACAGAAGCTAGTTCCCAGACCCTGCAGATATCTGTAAATTCATATAGTACGACCCCTATGGCTTTTTCCTACACATACATTCTATAACTTAGGTACAGTAAGAGATCAACAGTAAAGAACTATTTTAACACGATGCTGTACAAATTCTGACACTGGCTTGTTCTGTCACATCTTGTGATGATGCAAGAAGACAAACTGCCCACATGAGAGAGAAAGTAAAACAAAAGTGTCCAGAGTAATACAGGGTTAGGCTGCTACTGAAGGGTTCCTGTTCCTTGAATACAAGCTGTATAATACAATGACAGTTAATTGTACCGACGTGGGTAAATGACTGACCAGTGCTTGGATATATTGGCAGGAGAAAGTTCACTTCCCATGCAGTATGAGGCAGGATTAGTCAGATACCATCCTAATCTACAGAACAGGATGCAGTTTAAAAGTTAGAAATTTTTCTTGGAGTTTTCCATTAGTATTTTAGCATTATGGTTTATCCTGGGTAACTGAACCATGAAGTGTGAAACTGGATAAGGGAATTGTGCTATGATGCACTGGCTTCATTCTGTGGTCAGGAGACTAAGTAGATACCTTTTCTTGTTTAGAATACATACTTTCTATTCCTTGAACCTTTCATCAGGTATGATAAAAATATTCCCAGTTAAGCCCAGTGGTATATTCCAGTAGTTCCCACGCTCAGGAAGCTGAGCTAGGAGGGTGACTTGACCTGGGAATTCAGGCCAGCATAGTTCAAGAACAGGATAGTGATGTGCCATCTCAAAAAAGTTTGGTTTTTGTTGTTGTGGTGGTGGTGGTGGTGGTGGTTGTGGTGGTTGTGGTTTTGCGGTTTGCTATAATGGTTTTTGTGTGCATTTGGGGGGTTGGCTTTTTGTTTTTTGCTTTTGAGATAAGATCTTGCTTGTAGTCCACACTGCCCTCAAACCCATGGTTCTCCTGCTTCCTCCCTCCTACACCGGGATTGCTGTGGTCATAACCACATCACCCTTTGTTCACTGCATTTGTTACTGTGACAACATGTCTGTCAGAAGCAACAAAGGGGAAGAAGGATTTGGTTTGGCTCATGGTATGAGAGGATGTTTCATGGTAGAGAAAACATGGCACAGTTCTTGGCAAATAGATGATAACAGAACTGGTCACATCCCAGTGGATCAGGAAGCAGAAACTCAGGCTGTGTAGCCTTCAAGACTTGCCCCATAGCCACTCATTTCTCTCCTACTAGCCCCTACCACCTAGAGGTTCCATAGACTCATCAGCTGGGAACCAAGTGTTCAGACAAATGAGCCCATGGAGAACATTTCCCATTCAATCCATAATACACTGTTCCTATCCCTACCTCAGCCATTTCACAGTTACTGGTCTTATATTAAGAAGACGGGACCTTGGGCTAGCAAGATGGCTCAGCAGGTAAAAGCACTTGCTGTACAAACCTGAAAACCCAAGTTTAGTGTCTAAAATCCACATAAAGGTGGAAGGAGAGACCCGGCTTCACAGAGTTATCCTCTGACTGCCACACACTCGCTATGGCATATGCACCCCTCCCAAAAACATCATCATCAACCATAAATTATTAAGTAAAATAAAATTTAAGGAAGCCAGGAGCACCCCATTAGAAATATTGCAAAATCATAATTTATAGTATATAGAATAGTACATGGCACATACATAGCAGTAGGTTATAGTTCTGCTTACTTGATTCTCATTGCTGTAATATTTTTTCAATACGCTGATATTCTGATTCAGTTTTTCTGTTCATACAGCAAAGATCCTAAAGATGCAGAGGCTGTGGTTAATGAATGTCAGTTAGTAACACTGGACCCCAAACCTCTCTGCTCATCAGTCCTTCCTTTGAATCTAAGCAGTCATCAAGAAGACGCAGTACCAATTCCCTGGATGAATGGTAATACTTGTTTTCTTATTCTTGTCAGCTTGAAGTAATATAAAAATTTCACAGAAGTCATTGCTACTGAAATAAAAATACCTGTGTTTATGTGACAGTGGTATTGTGTGAAAAACCTAAAGTATTCATCTTTTATTTAATTATACTTGTATATGTGTTATATATGGATTTGTGTTATCTTTCATAATTCAGAATTCTCTAATTCTCTAAACAAAATGAGTTCTGTTGAAGAATGAGTTCAGAAACTTAAGTTACTTTGTATAACACGCACCTCACCCTTCTGAGCTTTCCCAGTACTCCCTTCATCCTACCTGGTACTGTAGGCCATTGCAGCAATGTGTGTTTTATTTCAAAGCCTTCTAACTTTCATAATGTAAATTGCTGTAAATCATAGGCAGCATACTTTCAGCCTATTCCAGATTATATCCAGATGCTACAGAGGTAAAATATGAACAATTGAATTAAAAATATTTGTGCTGAGGAGATAGCTCATTGGGTAAATGCTTGCCTCACAAACATAAGGACCTGATAGCCAGATATAGTGGTATGTGCCTTTAATTCCAGCAATTGGGAGGCAGAGGTAGATGGATCTCTGTGATCTTGGTCTAGCCTGATCCAGCTTGGCCTACAAAGCAAGTTCCAAAATAGCCAGAACTATATAATAAAGAGACCCTGTCTCAAAAACAAACAACAACAAAAAAGACAACCTGAATTCAGATTCCTAGCACCCATGTAGAAGTTGGATTTGAAGGTACACATCTATAAACCCAACACTGGGGGAGAGGAACAAGGTAGGTCCCAGGGGCTCACTGGCTATCCAGTCTTGCTGCAACAATGAACTTCAGGTCAGTGAGAGACCCTGTCTCAAAAACATGAAGTGGGGGATAGAGAGATGACTCAGCAGTTAAGAATACTTGTTGCTTTTGCAGAAGACCTGGGTTCAGTTCTCAGCATCCACATGGTAGTTCACAACCATCTGTATCTCCAGTTCTAAGGACCTGAAGCCATCTTCTGACTTTCTCAGACATCAGGCACACAAACGGCACACACACAGACTTTCAGCCAAAACATTCATATACATAAAATAAAATTAAAAAAAAAAAAAAAGAAGAAGCATGAAGTAGAAGCTGGGCATGCTAGTTCCAGCACTCCGGAGGCAGAGGCAGGGAGATCTCTGTGAGTTTGAGGTCAGCCTGGTCTACAGAATGAGTTCCAGGACAGCAAGGGATACATAGTAAAATGGTGGCTCAAAAATCAGCAACAAAGAAAAATGTGGTAGAGACTGATAAAGGAAGATAGATACCTGATGTTAACTCTGACCACCTTGAACATGCTGAGGCAAGCAAGCGCGTGTGCGCGCACACACACCATACTACATAAAAATTGCCTTTAGAAAACAATGTTTTTGGCCGGGCGGTGGTGGCGCATGCCTTTAATCCCAGCACTCGGGAGGCAGAGCCAGGTGGATCTCTGTGAGTTCGAGGCCAGCCTGGACTACCAAGTGAGCTCCAGGAAAGGCGCAAAGCTACACAGAGAAACCCTGTCTCGAAAAACCAAAAAAAAAAAAAAGAAAAGAAAAAAGAAAACAATGTTTTTAAATGTCCTAGTTCTTGTTTTAAAAGACACCATTAGGCCTACAGAGATGACTCCACATTTAAGATTACTTGCTGTTCTTACAGAGGACCTGAGTTCAGTTCCCAGCACCCATGACAAGCAGCTCACAACTGTCTGTAACTCCAGCTCCAGAGTATCCAACATCTCTGGCCTCTGCAGGCACTGCACTTGTATGCAAATGCACACACACACACACACACACACACACACACACAGTACACAATTAAAAATAATGAAACTAAATTTTTGGAAGACACCATTAGAAAGTGTGGTGTCTGCTGTGCTGATCAGCATAGGTATTGTAACAAAGTACCACAGACTAGGGGGCCTAAATAGAGATTTATTCCTGATGATTCTGGAGTCCAGAACCAAGATTCTAGCAGGTTGGGTTTCTGAGGATCCTGTTTATGTCTCAAAAGGCCACCCTCTTACTGAGTTCATGTATGTCTTTCTCTGAGTATGTAAAGAGAGTACATTCTTTGGTGCGTATGCTTATCGGGCCCCTGGCATCATTGAGGATTAGGGGTTCAGGCTATGAATCTGTCAAAGACCCAGCCAAGTTCCTAGTATAGATTTGTCAGTACTCTTCCTTAAGAAAGGTTTGAGTGAGGTGTTTTACTGGACTAGGGCTCAAGAATACTTACATCTTTTAAGAAAATTATCTGCAGCTATAGTTAACTTGAAACTTTAAGTTCAGGTCTGGAAGTGTTTCAGGGAACACAAAACGTAAGTCATTCAGTGTATACAGTATATTCAAATGTAAGTCACAGTAATATTCATGGCAGTACACGTCTAAATTGAATAAAAATGTGCCACAGCAGGGCGTGTGGGGTGGCTCAGCCAGTAAGGGCACCTCCCACCAAGCCTGACCACCTGGGTTTGATCCCTGGAACATGGTGCAAGGAAAGAAGTGATTTCTCCAAGTTATACTCTTACCTCCAAACTTGCACATGTGCTATATGCCCAAGTATGTATGTGATACATGTACACACACACACACACACACACACACACACACACACACTTAAATGTAAGGAACAAAAGATAAAAGAGGATGTTAGAGAGATGACTCATGGTTAAAAATACTGGTTGTTCTCACAGAGAACATGGGTTTGATTCCCAGTGCTCACATGTCAGTTCACAACTGTCTTTAACTCCATCCCCATGGGATCCAACACTCTTAGTCAGTGTTCTATTGCTGTAAAGAGACACCATGACCAAAACAACTCTTACAAAAGAAAACATTTAATTGGGGCTTGCTTACATTAATCAGTCCATTATCATCATGAGCATGGCAGTGTGCAGGCAGACATGGTGCTGGAGAAGTAGCTGTGAGTTCTACATCCTGATCTGCAGGCAACAGAAAGAACCGGGCCTGACATGGGCTTTTGAAACCTCAGAGCCCACCCTCAGTAACACATTTTCTCCAACAAGGCCACATTTTCTAGTCCTTCTCAAAGAGTGCCACTCCTTAATGACTAAGCATTCAAATGTGTGAGCCGAGCCTGTCTGAGCTATTCTTATTCAAACTACCACAAACACCCTTTTTTGGCCTCTAAGGGCAGCAGACATTGCAGGTGATGCCAGAGTGAAAACTAAAGCAGACAGGAGTGGCTGCCACTGTTGAGAAGTCAGTGTTCACTGCTTGTCTGTAATGCTCTTCTACTTCTAGATTTCAGATTTCCAGCAAGACATTCTGTCCTACAGCTGAAGAATCCTGAAACATGTGAAATATTTAAAAGAGAAAAAAATATGGGGGTAAGTCCCCTCTCCTAAAAAGCAAGAATCTTGTAAATTATAACCCATACTTAGGGAAATACAAGCAGAAGGATCCAGTCCCTTTTTAAACAGTTGCAAACACACAGATTTTGTGTGAGGATTAGGTAGGAATAAGCAGCAGAGAATAAACACTGACTTAGAGGATGTTCACCAGTGACAGGCTTGAAGCATAAGAAAAGGAGCCTCTGAAGCTGAAAGCTAGGAGAAGGAGGGAATGTCAGCTGTGGAGATGTCTGCTGTATAAATTTCAGATTTATCATCTCTCCTCTTGTTAATCAGAAGAACCAAGGAGAGTTTTGTTTCTAATAAATGCATCTGAAATGTGTTCTATGGTATAGCTAGCTTTCTGTGAAAGAGGAAGTGAGAGCATGAAAGAGAGGACCCCTACGTAAACTTTTAAAGACAGATGGGTGGGCAGGGAGTCCACAAGATTACTGTGATTTCCAGTAAGTTTTGCTGTGAGCCTAAAATTGTCCTAAAAACAAGTCTTTAAAAATGTGAAGCAAGCCAGGAATGGTAGTGCATAACTTTAATCCTGGCACTCTGGAGGCAGAGGCAGGAAGATCTCTGTGAGTTCAAGGCCAACCTGGTCTACATAGTGAGTTCCAGGCCAGCTGAGACTACATAGCGAGACCCTGACTCAAGAAAAAAAATATGAAACCAAGCAGTCCTAGTCCTCATGGAATCTTTTATATAAGAAGTTGATAAAAGTTACGGGTAAATCATTCTGAACTAGTTATTATGTTAAAGCATTAGAATACTCAGACATGTCCTCATTTGTATTCATGTTTTATGAATAACATGGAAAAGGTTTTTTCTAATCTTCTAGGTGTTCCAGAAGCCCTTAGGGTTGGTGATACCCTATAGATACTGCAAATTTCATTTTAATACATTACGTGGCTGTGAGCGAGCACAGTGCAAATTTGTCCATGTGCCTGAGCAGGGAGATGAAAAGGTAAAGCCCTGTGTGAGGTGGAGATGGTCTTACTGCATGCATTTTATTTGATTGTCATAATGCTCTAATAGCACAGAGTTTAATCTTTATATGAATTGTATATGTAACTCTATACAGAGTCTTGCTGTGTTTCTCAGGCTGATCTCAAATATCTGCTGCCTCAATCTCCCAAGAAGCCCAGACTAAAAGTACATACCATAGTGCCTGGTTTGCCCACTTTGGCTTAATATTTTTGACATCTAGTTGTTAATGTTTCTTTCTCCTTACTGTGTAATAGTTAATATTCTATTCTACATGTAAGCAAGTATTACATATAACTCTGGGGGAAAGGTATCCTGACTGTTCAGGGAGTCAGGCAACACCTGAGCTGCTAGGACAGCTCTGGCAGCTGGAGCTGCAATGCGACAGCTCAGCTCTGGAGGGAAAGGTATCCTGACTACCTGGAGCTGGGGTGCAGTGGGGCATGGTCTCCCCACAGGATATAGCAATCCTGCTCCTATCCTGGAGAGCCACTACAGCTGAGATTTGCTCAACCCCCACTTAAGGGGACTTCTCAGCAGAGCTCTGCTTCTTCTCTGGCCCAAGATGTTGCTGCTTTTGCTTCACTCTGCTAAAGCGAACACCCTGCAGAAATGTAGCAATCTCCTCCGGCTCAGGCGAAAACTTACTTTTTCTGCTCCACCATGATCTGTCCCCTAAGGGACCGTCTCTGCAAGGTTTTTTCTGCTCAATCCCCTAAGGGACATCTTAGCAAGGTTCTTCTTTGTACCAGTAAATGAAGATCTTTCTTTTGAGAAAGAGATTTATTTGGAAAGGAGGAGTCCAGGGGAGTGGCTGCCTCTAACTGGGTGGGAAAGAACAGCCACCAGCTGAACAGGTGGGGTGGTTTGTATAGGATCTCTTGGGGACAGAGTTTCTCCAGGGAGAAGATTTTTCTGCCCATGAATTGGTTAGTTTTTTTCTGCTCAGAGATTGGTTAGTTTTGTTGGTCAGGGGCAGAGATGGCCCTGATTTCAGAACCAAACTGTTTCCTTCACTGGCCTTTTTTAGCTTTTTGGTTCTAATTCTAAGACCAAGGCATATTTCTTTCACTGGTTCTGATTCTAGGGACAAAGTGTGTTTCTTTGGCACTGGTTTCAGAGTCAGGACATGTTTCTTTGGTTCTGGGTTTGGGGATAAAGTGTTCATTTCTCTGACTCAGGTCCCAGATTTAAGCTGTGTTTTTTTTTTTCACTGTTTCTGGGCTCCAGGTCAGGGTGGGGTTCTTTAGCTAGCCCCTTCTCCCTGCACTTCAAGTTTATCAAAATTAACTATTAGTGAACATTAAGGTTGATGGACATTTGCGTTGTTTCTCTGTTCGGATAACACAACAGTGATACTCTTGGCATTCTTTTCTTGTCTCCTGGCAAATGTGCTTATGCCATAGGGACTGTGTATGTTCAGTCCTAGTAGATACTGTGGAATGGGTTCTGAAGTGGCTGTTCCAGGTCACACTCACAGCTGTGTCAGAGCGTTCTGGTTGCATTCCAACCTTGTCAGCTCTTGGTGACATCACAGTCATGGTGACCATTAGCCAGACACAGTGGCACACACCTAAATTTCAGAACTTGGGAGGTGGAGGCAGAGGTCAGTCTAGTACACATTTCAAGCCTGTGAATTAACTTGAATATCAACTTTTATTTTAAGCTCTAAGCTCATCACTTTCTGTTTTCTTGTAAAACATGTAAAGGTGATTTAATATTTTATGACTTTTGTAGATCTGCATGGATGTTTTTAGGAAATACATAAGTCTCAATGAGCAGCGTTTGCTACAGCGAGCAGGTATGGAATGACTGAATGATAATTACAGATTACTGGGAGTGGCTCCACATGTGTGCTGTTGTGTCAGCAAGTGTTAAAATTAGTCCAGAAAGGTAAACGTGCTTGCTGTGAAAACCTGGCAGCCTGAGTTTGATCCCTGTATCCCCCTAAATGTGGAAGGAGCCAAATCCACAGAGTTGTCCTCTGCCTTCCACACTCGCACCCACACAGATGCATCATGCATATACATACACAATAATTTTTAATTAAAAAATAAACTTAAAATTTATTTTCAAACTAAGTATGAAAAATGAATGTCACCTAAGATTGGCTCTGTTGGCCTTAGAAATTATTAAAAATAAAATCTATGTCTGTCTAACAATGTAACACCCTTATGTACTAATATTTCTTGACTTAGAAATTTCACTTACATATGTAAAAGAGAAAGCATCTTGCTCATCAGCCATTAGCTCTCTATGCAAGGCTCCTTTAGATCCTGACTCTTCCCTCTTTATCCTCCTTTTTTCACATTTGCCCTCATTGCCAGGGCAGCATCCTGTCAGTTCTGTACAGCTCCATTAGTGAGGTCTGTGCCGTGCCTCATTCCTGCTGGCACCATGCTGTCTGTCTAGGGTACTCTTCCATCGTTTCTCTCCCCGTGACAAATAGCTGGGTAGCCTTCAGGGTTCTATTTTTACCAAGAGGATTGCCTTCTCTGTTAGCCCTTGTCTGAGTCCACAGCTTCACCCCATTCCTTGCCTCCATCCCCTCACAGTGCTGGATTATGAGCCCTAAGAGGATAAGAACCAAAGTTTATACATTTGTCCCCTGACACAGCCACTAAAGCCACACAGCATAGTAGTAATAGAGCATTACAGCTCCATGTTCATCATCTTCAGACTCATTCCTCTGAAAACATCCAGGGCCCTCATGTCTAATAAAGAAGTTGGTTAGTTAGAGGCAATAGGACCCAATATGGGAATGAATGATCCAGGGACTGTGACAGCCAAGAAGTTAGATGGGATTAAATGTAGGTGAGTTTCCAAGTTTCAGAAACAATTCTAAAGCCTGTGAAAAGAGAAGATGTTGTTTGAATCTTAGATGGCCTTTTAATTAAAAAGAAAAGAAAAAAAAACAAAAAACAAACAAACAAAAACAGAGCCAGATATCAGGGTGAAAGCTGAAAGATCAGAAAAGCAGAACAGCCAGCCACTAGTTCTTACCTCTACAAAATCATCAGTCTCGGCCGGGCGGTGGTGGCGCACACCTTTAATCCCAGCACTTGGGAGGCAGAGCCAGGCAGATCTCTGTGAGTTCGAGGCCAGCCTGGGCTACCAAGTGAGCTTCAGGAAAGGCGCAAAACTACGCAGAGAAACCCTGTCTCGAAGAAAGAAAGAAAAAAAAAAGCATCAGTCTCTTTAGAGTGAGTTCCTATTCCTCGTGCCTTATATACCTTTTTCTGCCCTGCCCTCACTTCCTGGGATTAAAGGTGTGTGTGCTTCCCAGCACTGGGGTTAAAGGTATGTGCCACCACTGCCTGGCTCGCTGTTTCCAGTGTAGCTCTGAACTCACAGAGATCCAAAAGGATCTCTGCCTCCCAAGTGATAGGATTAAGGGTGTGTGCCACCACTGTCTGGTCTCTGTGTCTAATCTAGTGGCTGACTTTGTTCTCTGATCCTCTGGCTTTATTGGGGTATACAATATATCACCTCAAAGGACAGGATGGGAACTATGGGAAACTCCTCAGATGTAAAACAATGTAAGCATCAGTGGCCATGAGAAAAACATCTGAATTTAGTTGGGGTATGTGTGTGAATCTATCTGGGTCTGTGTCTTACAATGTATCACTTCAAGGTAAATTGCAAGGGACTTGGAGAGATGGTTCAGTTCTTAAGAGCATGCACTGCCCTTGCAAAGGTCCAGAGTTTGGTTCCCAGCACTCATGGTGGGCGGGTGATAACTGCCTGTAACTCCAGCTCCTGGTGATGTAGTGCACTCTTCTGGCCTCCTCAAATATTTCATTCATGTTCACAAACCCACACACAAACATACATGTACACATAATTAAAAATAAAATGGGATGGGCCATTGGGGCACACACCTTTAATCCCAGCACTTAGGAGGCAGAGGCAGGTGGATCTCTGTGTGTTCGAGACCAGCCTGGTCTACAGAGCAAATTCCAGGACAGCCAGAGCTACATAGACAAACCTTATTACATGATATTTTTAAACCTGCTTAACATTGACTTTTCAGTTTTGTTGAACTTTTTCATTATCTAGTGACTTCCACAGTATTGGGTAATTCAGAGAGTAATGAGCATTTGTGGTTGAAATAACATAAAACTAAAAGTGATTTTTTGCTAAGGCAGTTTTAGCTAAAATGTGAAAATTTGGACTAGGAAATTTTGGAATGGGAAAAAGATGATAAGGTTATCTCAGTTGATTTTAGTAAAATTAATGTGGAAAAGTAAAAATAGTTTAAGTGTTATACAGAAAATAGGTTAAGGAACTGGATGGACAGAACCCTGTGGGAGTAAGGCTCTGAGGAGGAGTAGGCATTGAGACCATGGTGGCCTTCATACTCTGCAGACTGATGCTGAGCATGCTTGCTTGACTTCTGATGTCACTACCATTTTGACCTTTTGCTTTCATTTTCATTAGTTATTTCTGACATTTCTGGTTCCTTTCAAGGAATGAATTTATATAATGTCTTTACAGAAAATCCATCTATTTTTCTGTCTTTTTTTTTTTTTTTTTTTTTTTTTTGGTTTTTCGAGACAGGGTTTCTCTGTGTAGCTTTGCGCCTTTCCTGGAACTCACTTGGTAGCCCAGGCTGGCCTCGAACTCACAAAGATCCGCCTGCCTCTGCCTCCCGAGTGCTGGGATTAAAGGCGTGCGCCACCACCGCCCGGCCTATTTTTCTGTCTTAAGAGCAGCAAATGACTAATTTTATTTTTCATTTTCAGCACACATATTTCTGGAGTACTACAGAAAGTTTCCCCCAGGGATACACTTCAACTTACAAGTGCTAAATGACCTTCTGATTTCTTTACTCAAGCATTGTTTATTGAAAGAAGTCTTTCAGATCGTGAAGCTCAGCATTATGACTAAAATGCTGGTGAGTAATCTGAAATGCATGAGCACCAACTCTGCTGGTCTCATCTTTGTGTGTTAAGTTAGCACTTAAATTTCTGCCTGTCACAAACTCCTCAGAGAACACATTTTCCAGTGTAAATGAAGTTGAGAAATTTAAGGTGCACTAAAGACATGGAAGTAAGTGCTATTCTTGTTTGTTTCTTTTATCCAGCCTGCTCTGAAAATATTACTAAAAATATTTGAGTATGTGGCAGCTATGAAGTTAAGGAGTGCTGTGCCTGCTTTAATTGATATTCTTTGCAAGGTATGATTTTTAATCTCTTTTATTCTCTGATAGGGAATAACAAAAAGAGACTGTTTCCACATAATTATTTATCTGTCTTTTATTCATGTTCTACTTGATAGAGAACTCATAAATGTTATCTTTTTCTCCTGAAATAGCTCAGAAGCATATTCCAGTGATTGATTTCCCCTTAAATATTCTACATATTCAGATGACTGCTTTCTTACTATAAATTATCTTCATCTCTATTTCTTAATTATAGCTAAAAGAATTCTTTCTCAGAAATATGTAAGGTCACAATAAAAACAAATCAGTATATAAATAGAAAATTTTAACTAAAATAAAGTAGTTAGAAATTGGTTTTAAAATGTGACATTAAGCAAAATGAGGAATAAGAACTTTTTAATGCTCTCTAAAAACACACATTAAAAACTTAATATGTGTGTATGTATGTGCACATGTGGAAACTAGAGGTCAGCATCACTTTCCATCTTATTTTTTGAGACAAGGTCTCACACCAGGACCTGGGGCTTACCTGTTTAGGCCAGACTGCCTAGACATCAAGACCCAAGGAATTCTGCATCTACCTCCCTGGTACTGGCATTACGGCACATGCTGCTGTGCCCAGCTTTTTACATGGGTGCCGGCGATCCAAACTCAGGTCCTCATGCTGTGTAGCAAGATTTGACCAGCTGAGTTATATTTTCCAATCCCCAAAGTTTAACTTTTGTTGAATGCTTCAAAATACCTGACACACCCCAACCAGCCCTGGATAAAAACAGGTATGGTGGCACATGTCTATAATCCTAGCCCTCCAAAGGTGGAGGCAGGGGAAGCAGAAGGAGTGAGTTTGAGGCCAGCCTGGGCAACATGAGTCTCAACTACGGCACTACAGAGAACCAGAGACTGTCTAACAAAGACAGTGATTTGGGTTACCTTGGGGGTGTTCTGCAGAGGTTGTTGGTTCCACAGTTAGTATGGAGCCATTATTCCTAAGAGTTGCTCAATGCAGTATCAGTATCCCTGTAAAGACTTTTTCAGGGTCCAGCAATGGCAGTATCATGTTTCCTTAGATGTTTTTGCTCCTGATACCAGCAGTATAACGTACCCCATCCAATTAACCTACAGACCATGGAGAAAACAGAAATTCAGAGTTTTATGTTCATAAATAGGCTGTTAACCGAGTTTGTCAAGAAATAATTTATACTTACCCTGGTATTTGAGCACTTTTTAAGGATAGATTTTTTTTTTTTTTTTTTTTTAAAGATAGGGTCTTATCATATAGCTCTGACTGCCTGGAACTCACCACGTAGACCAAGGTGGCCTCAAACTCACAGAGAACTGCCTCTCTCTTAAGTCCTGGGGTTAAAGATGTGAACCACCACAACCAGTTTCTGGGTAGATTTTAAGGGAACCAGTTACCAGGTAGCTAATTTGTTCTTTCACGGTTTAATTTATAGTTGGCTCTGTCCCATCACAGCGTGGAAGGGAATGCAGAAACCAGCAGGCAGTGTTTGAGATGTTACAGAGAACAGGAAACCCTCATGGTGCTTCTGTCTTCTGTCATGAAGTTCAGTGGGTTGAGGGGAGGAGCTGTTTTCCTTTTTAAGAATAAAATTGACCATGCTTCACATCCAGAGGAGCTAACAGAAATAGTTCAAGGACTTGAATTTGTAACAGGCAGGAAGTAGTTACTTGTAGTTTTTCACCAAAACAGTTTCCAGTTTGTTTAATCAGTCAGCTTAGAAAGGAGTTTCTAGGACCTGCTCAGAATCCACCATCAAATAAATTTAAGGCGGTTTTCTACAAGTCCAAGATAGGAGACCCCGTGACTTTTTCCTCTTCCCTTTACTCAGAGAAAGGCTGTCTCACCTCAGATTTAAGTTCTTAAGCCCGACTGGCACCTCACATGAAAACATAACTTCTACACCCCTACTGTTTTGTCATCCCATCTGTTGGGGTTTCTGCCCCTGAGATAGGACACTGGGGAGGAGAGGGTTTGTTTCCGCTTACAGACACGACCAGGAGCCGTCATGAAGGGACATCAGGGCAGAAACTTGGGGTCGGGAACTGGAGCAAAAGCCATGGAAGAAGCTGCTGACTGGCTTGCTTCTCATGACTTACTCAACCTGATTTCTTATAGAGCCCAGGACCACTTGCCCAGGAGTGGTACCATCCACAATGGGCCGGGCCTGCTCACATTAATCACTAATTAAGAAATGGCCCACAAGCTTGCCTGTAGAACAGTATTATGGAGGTATTTTCTCAGTTGTAGTTTCCTCTTCTCAGATAAGTCCAGTTTGTGTCAAGTTGACAAAACAGACAAACAAATATAACAGGATGCCACCCCAATTTTTAATTCCTACTACTCTCTTCAAATCTAGATGAGGGAGGTAAGGCATACATTCTCTCAAATGTTGAAAACATTTTGAGGAGGCTGAGGACAGTGCTCAGTAGGTAAAAAGTACTTGCTTCACCTTCAGCTGAATCAGTCTCCCAGTCCTGGAGGAGCACTCCATGGCCTAGTTACAGGATCTTTAGCAGAAACCACCATAACCTCAAGCCTTCCCAACCTCTCAGAATAATAACTGGATGACTGTCTCCCGTTCATCCATTCTCATACTGGAGGCATCAGATATTCCATCCGCACTCTCCATTCAAGCTGAATGGTACATGAAAAGGACAGGAAATGAGGCATGTCAGAATTAAATATCTGACTGTGTGGACAGTCAGCTACCTGCGTTGTTAATTTATTAAGTAAAGACCAGTTCTTCCATGGCAAGGGCCAGGGGTGAAGCTCAGGATGGACTTCTCAGAATTTACCATCAGGCATGTGACGTCAATGCCAGAGCTACACTGGAACAGACAGTGCCAGATAAGAGTTATACAACAAAATAGTCTTGGCAAATGGGAAGAAAATTCAATTTTTATGTTCAAAAATATCATTCCCATGTTTGTTTTAAATTCTTAAGATATCTTTCTGGGCCGGGCGGTGGTGGCGCACGCCTTTAATCCCAGCACTTGGGAGGCAGAGCCAGGTGGATCTCTGTGAGTTCAAGGCCAGCCTGGGCTACCAAGTGAGTTCCAGGAAAGGTGCAAAGCTACACAGAGAAACCCTGTCTGGGAAAAAAAAAAAAAAAAAAAGATATCTTTCTGTGGTTCTCAAACACTTGAAGAAATTATGCTTTGAACTTTGCTAATAAGTTTTTTTTTTTTTTTTTGGTTTTTCCGAGACAGGGTTTCTCTGCGTAGCTTTGCGCCTTTCCTGGAGCTCACTTGGTAGCCCAGGCTGGCCTCGAACTCACAAAGATCCGCCTGGCTCTGCCTCCCGAGTGCTGGGATTAAAGGCGTGCGCCACCACCGCCCGGCTTGCTAATAAGTTTTGATTCCCCTGTCCCCATGTTTTACTCCGTCTGTCACTGTCTTGGTTATTTCTCACATTGACTTACCAATTATTTCACATTTTACAAGAACAATGACTGTTTCTCCTGCAGTTCATTGATGCTGGGATGGTGCCTGACTCAGAGCATTTGAACTATATTGTCAAGCTTTTGTACCAAACACAGGCATCCCAACAAGACATAGCTGCAGTTCTGGAAGCCAAATCCAGGTAAGATGGGAGCCTGATCAGGTCTGTATCTTGGGGGGGACCCAGAGAGGTGAAGGCAGAGCACTTTTCAATACTCCTGTCTCAGGAGTGAGCTTGTCCCGTCACAAGCCCCTTCCTGCTTCTGTCCACAGCTGACCTTTGTCGACCTCCACTTGGTTCCTCATTTAACCTTAGTGTCCACGAAGGGCAAAGGAGCTTCTCTTAGCTCATGTTTTACTGCATACTTAATTGCACTTAATACACTTTAATGTGCATGCAATTTTTTTTTCCTCCCTGGCTCACTTCCTGTTAGCTTGGTGCTCTCCCTTCTCCCTCATTGCCTATGTCTACTCAGTTTATGAGGCCCCAACCTCTTACTTACTCTCTGAGTATACTGCCATAGGATTGGGGTATCCCTCCTTGGGAGAGCACTTGCCTGCCATGTACAGGGTCCTAGGTTCCATCTCTAGCCATGTAAAAAGCAAACAGCTACTATTGCAATATATCTATATTGAGAAAAGGGAAAGCAAATTTTGTTGGGGTTGGAGAGACAGTAAAGTACTTGCCACATGAGTGTGAGGACTTGCATTCAATCTCTAACGTTTATATAAAAGCTGGTCATAGATACTTGTAATCCCAGTGCTGGGGAGACAAAGACAGGTAATCCCTGGGGTCAGCTGAATAGCTAGCCTTGCTTATTTAGTGAGTTCTGGGTTTAGTGAGAGACCTTATGTCAAAAGCCAAGGTGGGTTGTGCTGTGCCCTTGCTGGCCTCAGGAACTTGAACATGACTGGGTGGTAAGAGAATGAAGAAAAGACAGACAGACAGACAGACAGAAATATCTTGGATCAGTGGTCTGGGCTCTTTGCTAAAGAAACCTCAGCATACCAAAAACTCAGCATATTTATTATATAGTGTTCTTATATACATCTTAACAAGAAGATAGGTTATTATACACAGATTAACAAGGAGGCAGGGTTTATGGCACACAGCTGGATCAAGGATGCAGGCTTAACTAATCTCAGTAGGAGCAGTCGCTGTAAGAAGTCTTCAGGTGTAAACATCCAAGGGGAGAAAGCTATGGTAGACATTTTCTGCACACACTACCAGCATCCACACATGGACAAGAAGGGAAGGTTTTGCCATTTCCCTCTGAACCTTGCCCTGAGGAAAAGGCTTTGCCATTCCTCCATGGGTCTGAGACTGTGGGCTTCCTCTGCTCCCTAGCAGGACAGAGCCTGAGGAATAACACCTAAGGTTGATCTCTGTGCACCACCTCTCACCCGCCACACACAGTTGTTTAAAAGAAAAAGGCATAGACACAAATTGTAAATATCAGGAATGAAGGGGTCAGTGCAGATCCTCCCACCACTGAAAAAAATTGCTGTGAATATCCAATGTGTATGAACTCAGCAATGAAGATGAAACGGAATGATTTCTAGATCTAAATAGTTGTATAAATTATAGGAAAAAATCTAGTCCACAATTTAAAAGCTTCTATAAAAAAAAAAAGGCATTCAAGGGCCAGATAGTTTTTTCTTGAGAAGTATACTCATTTTTAAAAGATGAGACTGAGTAAATTTACTTATAATTACAGAAAATAGAAAAGGAGAGAATAATATTTATTGGACTTTTTTTTTCTTTTTGTGGTTGATTTGTTTTGTTTGCACCCATATCTCATATGTAGTCAGTGCTAGGCCTGAATTCCTAATCCTACCTCTATCTCCCAATTGGTAGGATGTGCCACTATGCTTAGCTTATCAAGTTAAGTCAGGTATTACCCTTATACAAAAAACAAAATGGGCCCATCATAGTGGCACATACCTTTAATCCCATCACTCAGGAAGCAAAGGCAGATGGACCTCTGTGAGTTTGAAGCCAGTGTGACCTGTATAATGAGTTCCAGAACAGCCAAGGCTACATAGTGAGACCCTGTCTCAAAAAGTAAAAATTAAAAACTAAAATGGATACAAGAAATCAAGAGATGCCAGGTGTGGTGCCTCAAGACCTGTAACCAGGCACTTGGAAGACAAAGGCAGGACGATCAGAAATTCAAGTCTAACATTGGCTGCATAGCAAGGTTGAGGTCAGCCTGGGTTACATGAGACCCTGTCTACAAAAAAACAGAAAAAGAAGAGCTGTTGATCCAGAGCAGTGCCTCAGTAGTGAAGAGCACTGGCTGTTCTTCCAAAAGACCCAGGTTTGATTCCCGGCACCTGAATGTTGGCTCACAACCATCTGTAACTCTAGTTCTAGGGGATCTGATTCCCTCTTCTGGCCTCCAAGGGCGCCAGACACTCACATGGTGCACATACATATAGACAAACCAGGAACACACATAAATTTTTTTAATTTAAGAGCTATAAACCAGTATCTTTCATGATGTTAAATGTAAAAACCCTCAACAGATTAGAAATGAAGGACAATTCTTTATCTTAGTAAAGAGTGCTGTAACAAACCAACAGACATACTTGAATAAAGACTGAAGGTTTTTCTTCAAGATTGAAAGCAAAGCAAGACAATGCCCATACTTCCATCAAGATCATTTGCCCACACCTTCTAGCCAGTGTAATAAAAAGTGAAAATTAAAGGTGTACAGGTTGGAAGTAAAATAATGCCCTGTACTTATAGGTGACATGAACTCCAAACCTGTGTGACAAAGAACCTACCAAAAACAGCTCTAATGAATGAGTACAGCAAAGCTGCAGAATAAAGGCCAGCCCACAGATCAGCCATGTTCCTACACAACAGCAGTGAACCTAGGAACCAAAACCTAAAGCAGCACTGTTGACAATAGCTCAGAAAACTAAATGCTAGGTAAAAGCTTACAGAACATGCTCGACTTGTATACTGGAAGCCATGACATGTTGAAAGAAATTAAATAAAGAGGCATACTATTTTTATTAATTGAGAGACTCAAAAAAAGGTATCAATTCTCCTTAAATGTGTCTATTGGTTTAATTGAATTCTAAGCTATGATATTTATAGAGAGAAAAATAATTCATTCTAGCTGGACATGGTGGCACATATTTATAATACCAGTAGACTATATTACTTAGATATTTTGTAATACTTAGAAGGCTAAAGCCAGAAAATCAGGAGCTGGGGCAAACAAGTTGGCTCGGCACTGGCCACCAAGCTTGATGAGCTGAGCTCAGTATCCAGAATGCACAGTCGAAGGAGAAACTGACTGCTGCAAGCTGTCCTCTGACGTCACATGTGTTCTGTAGCGTAGGCACACCCACATAAAATACACCCATAGACTAAGCATACAAAATAAATAAATGTTTTTTTAAAAGAATTCAGCTGTAAGTAATGTTTAGGGTGTCTTCTGTGCATTAGGTTTTCTCAGGCCTTGTATATATTTAAACTATAGAACAGACAGGAACACTGGTGACTTAGGAGTGAAATACGCATAATCAACTCTCTTCTGTCATTGAAGGTTACGAGTGAGGCAACTGAAAAAGAACTGGAAGTGTGATTTAGACTCAGCCTTGAGTGAAGTGGAGGTATGACATTTATCTTCAAAGACATTGCTGGGCTCTAAAAACCAGTAACAAAGTATTTGAATAATTAGGAAGAGCTTTAGAAACATCACTGGTAGAGAAAATGCTAAGAGAAGTCTAGTAGTTATATTTTTAAAGATTAATATTTTGAAAAGCTAACATCTGAATTTCTAGGGCTGTAGGCTGAAGATGGAGCTTGGCAGGAGATCATTTGCCTAGTGTGTACAGAGCCCTGGGTTCTAAGGCCACTACCTCCCCCCCCCCACACACACACACACATACATAGAAAGTAAGTCTAGGGTTGTGAATTATTTTAAATTAATCCTGTTGGTAACTCCCATTTCCCGGTTAACTTGTATTCATCTAAAGCTTAGGAGATGTGTGGCTCTAGTGCAGTGCGGGTGGCTATGGTTCTGAACTGACAAGAGGAGGACCACAGTGCACTCTCGTGGCCTTTGAAATAAGAAAGAGGGAGGGATGAGAGAAGTGGCTCCGTGGACCTCCACCACCCAGGTCAGGTGGCTCACAACTACCTGTAACTTAAGCTCCATGGACAGACCCTTCTCCAGACCTCCAAAGGCACCAGCATGCATGTGTGTATACCCACACATAGACATACACATAAAGGGGGGTCTTAAAGATGGCTCTACTCTTCCTACCCATCATGTGCCCTCTCATTGTTGATGTAGCATGATGTGACCTTGAAACAACCTTTGCACTGCCACACAAAGCTTTTCTTAGTTTTGGCAGAAAATAGGAGACAGTGAGTTTACTGAAATTTCCTTTGTGGGCCCCAAATCTTAAATGACCAAATGATGGTAATAATGTGCTCCCTCTAAAAGCAGCAAAGGAAGGGACGCACTGCCACAGAGATGCTCATTCACCTTGGTGACGGTGGTTCTCATGAAGTTCTGTCCTGTCAAGTCCCGGAGCATTTGAGTAACTGAATAGTTACAGTATGTTCAGTGCTGTCTGCAATTAACAGACTCTGCTATAGTAAGAAAAGAGGAACTTCAGTGTTGTGTTACTGAATGCTGCTTATCAGGTTTTCAGTTCGCAGGCTTAGTTATACAGATTTCTGTGTATCTTCAGGTGCCTAGCTGATAGCATGTGCTTGCAGAGATGGTAGAATTTTTACTTTTTTTTCCCCTCTTCCTCTTCCCCTTCTTCTCTCCCTCCCTCCCTCCCTCCCTCCTTCCCTCCCCTCCTCTCCCCTCCTTCCTTCCTTCCTTCCTTCCTGACTTCTTTCCTTCCTGACTTCTTTCCTTCCTTCCATTTTTAACAATTTTAATAGACTTGTAAAGAAAAAGGTGACTGGACCAAATTGGGAAACCTGTACATTAGCATAAAAATGGGCTGTGAAGAATTTGCAGATTTCCAGAGATTCTGTGCTTGTGTTGCTGAAACGCTCACAAAAGATAATAAAGAAGAAAGGCCAGGTGTTCCTTTTTGTGAATTTGCTGAAACAGGTAAAGTGTTACTGTTTTGTTTTGAGAACTCTATGGTTCATAAATGGAGGACAGGGTTCTTCTCATACAGGGGCTTAGCCAGTGTTGCAAGGTTCAGACAGGCTGAAATCTGTAGATTTTTCCAACTACCTATTAATGTTAGTTTATATTCATAAGGGCAAGAACTGGGTTTTAGTATCAAAGATTTCATAGAACATTAGTGTATTTTCTTTTCATGTAGGTTAATAAAATTATTACAAGCGATATAGGAGCACCCAGTTTTTTTTTTTAATAACACTGATGTTTGTACTATCTACAAATTAAAAACTATTGTATAGCCTTTAAAAATACATTCCCTTGAGATAATATCTCACTATGCAGCCTGAATTGGCCTTACATTTGTAATCTTTCTACCTCTGCCTCCCGAGCGCTAGGATTACAGAAGTGAGCAACTACATGGGCTTGAGATGTTGAGATGTTGCTACGGTGGCCTCTGTCAGGGGGTGACAAACTTTTTCTGTAAAAGGTCAGAGAGTAACTCTCCTAGGCTGTACATGCAACCCATATAGTTTCAATTTTTAAACAATTCTTTCAAAATAAATCCACTATTGGGCTGAGCATGTTGGCACACACCTTTAATCTCAGCACTAGAAAGCAGAGGCAAGAGGATCTCTGTTGACTTCAACACCAGCCTGGTCTACAGAGTGAGCTTCAGGACAGTCAGGGCTGTAGAGAGACCCTGTCTCAAAAAAACAAAACAACAACAAAAACCCACTATTATCTTTAAGGCTGAATTTAGCTTGTGGGATAGTTTGCCAACACTAGGTCTTTGAAGTGATTTCAGTAATTCTGAGTCATCTTAAGTTACTGTCTCATTTCTTTCCATGTCTGCTTTATGTTTCAGTTAGCAAAGATCCACAGTTCAGTGAGGTGGACAAGACTTTGTTGGGGAGGATCGGAATAAGTGCTGTGTACTTCTATCACAGACTGCTGCTGTGGTCCAAGGTATTTCATTGTATGTTGGTTTGATTTAGTGCAGAGAGTCTTAGTTTAAAAATTAGGAGCAGAATATGAAGTAATCCTTCAAATCAGAAATTTTCTCACAGTCACTTGAGGCACACAGAATGTTACCTTAGACTACTTCGTGAGTTCTTAGTTTTCACATTTGTTTCCAAATGCTGAGCAGGAGTGATGGGACACCAGCTACTTTTTTAGAATCTAATTATAGGCAACACATAGGAGGCTGTGCTAAAATATAATTATTTAAGTTTTCAACTCATAATTTACTTTGACAACTACATAGTTGTCTTTATAATCCTGAAAGCGCTCAAAGTACCTTCCTTTTCTATTTATTTATTCATTCATTGAGACATAGTCTCTCTATGTAGTCCTAGCTGTCCTAGAATTCGGTATATAGACCAGGCTGATCTTGAACTCTGCCTCTGCCTCCTGAAGGCTGGGATAAAAGGTGTGTGCTCCCATGCTCAGCCTCAAAACACCCTTCTTAAGATGCATCCAAGATGCTCATGATCATCAAAACTCTTTACAAATCACCCTCTTGAATACGCTGAGACATCATGTGCCACCGATGTTTAACTTTCTTAACTGAGTCCATTATGCAGGTGGTCTGGTGACTCAAGACCATACTGTTCTGTTTTATTTCACTTATTTACTTGTATATGTGCATACATGTATATATGTATACCATGGCATGCATTTGTAGTCAAGAGGACAGTTTACAAAAATTGTTTCTCTTCTTCCATTATGTAATCCCTGGGATTGAACTCAGGTCATGAGGTTTGTCAGCAGAGCCTTTACCCATGGAGCTACTTCACCAGCCCTTAAAACTACACTGTATTTACAGCCTTTAGATTTCCCTGAGTGATCAATTGAATTGTAGACTCAATAAAGTCCATGTAGAGGGCATGAAAATGTAATGCAAAGGGTAGAATTAACAAAATGCAACAATTAAGTATGATCACTGTTAAATTAACTGTTAAAGTTACTCTGGTCATTCCAAAATTGGATATCTGTGCAATAACGTTTAAGTACAGGTTGACTTGTATTTGTGTGACATTCATGGACTAAAAGAAATTTTTACACCCAGACTGGTTGAACAGAAAGTGTAGATTTCTAGATTAGTGCTCACTCTGTGGCAGGATGGGTCCCTCTCAGCTATGGCGTCTGGTGGAAGGCCAGTCATAATGTTCCTTTCTTGGACATGAGTGCCTGCACACTGGAGGACTGTAGAGCAAAAGTCTCTTTTTGACAATGTGCAGATTTAACTAAAAGTTTAGACTATTCTGATTTATTTGGTTATTATTTCTTAGGTCATTAAGACCTTGGTGAATTTTTCTATCTTAACAAAAAATTTAATTGTTGCGCTCAGTGAGTTGATTTTTACATTGCCTTACTCACTAGAAGGTGGTTTGATTTTTGTTTGTTCTATTTTGTTTAGGCTTTGTTCTGGGTTTTTTGTTTGTTTGTTTTTTGTTTGTTTGTTTGTTTGTTTGTTTGTTTGAGACAGGTTCTCCCTATGTACCTGACTGTCCTAGAACTCACTATGTAGACCAAGCTGGCCTTGAACTCACAGAGACACCCCCCCCCCCACTTCCTCAGCCTCCTGAGTGCTGTGACTTATAAGCATGCACACTATGCCCAATTAAAGCCTATTCCTTTTTAAGGCAAAATTGTTGAAATTAAGCTAAAAATTATTCCTTGAAAGAAACATTTATTTATTCATATTAAAAGTATTTTCACATCATTATAAAAATCTGATTGAAAAGAATACAGAATATTAAGGTTCTAAGACCCATGGGCCACATTGTGCCCAGAGCCTGTTTTGTATAGCCCACAAGCTCAAAATGTTTTTAACATTTCCTTAGTTTAAAAGATTACTTACTTCTGTGTGTGTGTGTGTGTGTGTGTACGTGTACATGTGTATACATACATATATGCTTGCCCATGCTGACACATGTAGAGGCATGGGTTGTTTTATTATTGTCCTTCCTTATATTTTGAGACAGGGTTTCTTAGTGAAGCTGGAGCTCTCCATTTCAGTTAGACAAACTTCTGGGATCCTCCTATACCTGCCTCCTCAGCACTGGGGTTCTAAACTTGTGCTACCCTACCCAGCTTTCACACAAGTGCTGAGGATGGAGACATGCCTTATACTGCATGGCAAGCAAGCATTTACCAATTAAGCCATCTTCTCAGCCTTGCCTTTTATACACACAGTGCGGGGGAACAAACTTGGGGCTTCTGTATGGAAGGCGAGCACCTTTACCATTGAGTTATACCTCTAACCCTTTATTTATTACATTTTTAAAATGTATATGAATATTTTGCCTGAGTGTATGTATGTGTACCATGTGCATGCCTGGTGCTATGGAGTCTAAAAGAGGGCACCAGATCCTTAGAACTGGAGTTATAGGTGGTTATGAGCCACCATATAGGTTGTGGGCACTGAACAGGTCTTTTGTAAGAGCAGCCAGTGCTCATAACCTCCAAGCCATCTCTCCAGCTCTGTTTGTTTGCTTGCTTTTATATTTTTAAAGAGCTCTGAGTTAAAAACAATAACCAAAAGAATTTCAGCCACCAAATGCAGCCCTCAAAGACTAAAAAGTAGTTATTATTAGGGCACTAAAGAGAGAGTTCAGTGGTTAAGAACAGGTACTGCTCATGCAGAAGACCCAAGTTCAGTTGCTAGCATCTAAATCAGGCGCTCACGACCTCCTGTCACTCCAGCTACAGGCGACCCGACACCCTTTCCTGGCTTCCTCAGACATCTGCATCCATGTAACATGGAACCTAGAGATAGTGTAAAATGAAATGAACCTTTTTTTAAAAGTATTTATTGGCCAGGAATGGTGGTGCACACCTTTAATCCCAGCAGGCAGGCAGATCTCTGTTGAGTTCGAGGTCAGCCTGGCCTGCAAAGTAAGTTCCAGGACAGCCAGGATTGTTACACAAAGAAACCCTGTCTTGGGAAAAAAATAAATAAATAAGTATTTCTTGTTCAGCTGCTTACAGGGAAAGTAGGCTGGCCCCTAGTTTAAAATAATAACTCATACCCAATTCTTATGTCCAAACCAATGATAATCTTCATGTAAAATCTGTCACATAATTCGTTTACTGAGTAGAAAAATTAATTTTCAGCTAAAAATTTTGGCTTTCTAACATTTCATCTAATTTTGGTGACAAATTATTTTCATTTCCATCCACTCTCTTAGATCTCAGGTTGGTAAACTTTAAAAGGAGTAAAATGATAATAATTTTCCATAGTAACACATGGAACCCCTGCCCAAACAATGAAATCTTTTTGGTTTAGTTTGGTTTGGTTTTTTGCTTGTTTTGTTTGTTGTTGTTGTTGTTGTTGTTGAAATGGGCCTTGCTTTAAAACCCAAACCAGCCTTAAACTGTCAGCAATCTCCTTGCCTCAGCTTCCTAAGTGCTGAGCTTCTATAGGTGTGAGCCGCCCAGCTCCACCCCTAATGCATTAAGTCAGTCAAAGGAGAGGCGCCGACAGAGGGTGCTTGTTAGTCAGGGAGGGGTGGTTAGTGTGAGGCAAATTCTTGTTTTCCCTTTCTACCTTTGTGACCAAACAGGAAAAGCTTAGGCAAAGTCTTGTTGCAATTTGACTACTGCTAGTCTAGCATAAAAATTCAAACTGGTAACTGTCTTCTGCATGTTGGCACTGACTTTGTGTCTCTCTGATACTGTAAATCAATGATGCTTAGTGTTCTTTATTTTTATTCCAGGGAAGGAAGGTCTTAGATACACTATATGAGCTAAAAATACATTTTACAAGTTTAAAAGGACTTACAGGACCTGAGAAAGTAGCACCAAGATGTCAAATTGTGAATGTTGCAGCAGAAATTTTTATCAAAAGCGGGAGCCTAGATGGTGCTATTTGGGTACTGAGGGGTAAGTTCTGATATATGAATGCATAATAACCTGTTACTCTTCTTGTGAACACTATCTGTTTAATTACCTTAAGTTGATCTGAGTTGGAGGTGATAGCTTGGTCTAAACTTCAGTGAATATGTGGATAGGAAAAGTCACTATGGTATAAACCGATAGAACAAAGTGGCTTTATGTATTAATTTTTTAAGATTTATTTTATTATGTATACAGTGTTCTGCCTACACATATGCCTGCAGGTCAGAAGAGGGCGCCAGATCTCATTACAGATGGTTGTGAGCCACCATGTGGTTGCTGGGAATTGAACTCAGGACCTCTGGAAGAACAACCAGTGTTCTTAACCTCTGAGCCATCTCTCCAGGCCAACAAAGTGGCTTTAACTTAGCCTTGGTTGGCAAAAGTTTGTTCTTGATGAGACCCAGTTGTCATAGAAACCTTGAGTCTGAACCTATTACAGTTAAAGTCTATAGATTAAAAAGTGTAATTAGGTATATTAATCATTTGAAATATAACATGCCAAATTAAACCCAGGTAGTCCAGCTTCAGCCACTATGGGAAATCATGACCATGGCTTCATAGTCCCTGTTTTCACATGTCTAGGCAAAAGTGCCTTCAAACCAAGATATTTATTTCCCAATTGTGATTATCCTGAGAAGTGTTATTTTCATGGTGTGTTTGTGTTTTTCTTGGAGAATCGGAATGGATAATCAACACACCACTTTGGCCTTGTGATACAATGGATGTGCTTAACCGGCATAATTTGCTCTGTGCCATTGCACATCAACTCCTGGGCAAGAATCTGTACCGACAGACATTTGAGGTTTTCCGGAATCTACCAGGCTTTCAGAACTCTCAAGGTATGTTTTTTTTTAAGTCTATTTATTTTTATTTTTTATGTATGAGTGAGTGCCTACATATATATGTGTGTATCATATACATGCCTGGTGCCTACAGAGGCTAGAAGAGGGCATTGGCTCTCCCTAGAACTTAAGTCACAGCCAGTTTGTAAACAGCCTGATGTGGGTGCTGGGAACTGAACCCAAGTCCTCTATAGGAACAGCGGGTACTCTTAACTGCTAAGCAGAAGAGCGTGACCAGGCCTGTGAAAGATGTGTGCAAGGAGGGGGTGGAGAAAAGAGCGGAAGAGAGAGGAGTCTGTGACTGGTTTTTTAGGATTTCCCTGCACATGCGCATGTGGGCTTATGGAGCTATGTCATGCATGTGCTGGTTTCGTGACTGTGCTGCACATATTTGCTCAATCAGGCAGCGCAATGATCCTTTCTGTGCCCTGCCATCTCACTTCCTCTCTCCACCAGCTACATCACTTCCTATCTGTCTGTACAGGCCTCCAAACCTCTATGGTTAACTAGTACTGGGATTAAAGGCATGTGCCACCATGCCTGGCTCTGTTCCCAGTGTGGCCTTGAACTCACAGAGATCCAGATGAATCTCTGCCTCCCGAATGCTAGGATTAAAGGCGTGTGCTACCACTGCCTGACCTCTTTGTTTAATATAGTGGCTGGCTTTTTCCTCTGATCTCCGATAAGCTTTATTAGGGTGCACAAATAAGATATCACCACACACAACCTTCATTTTTTGCCAGTCTGGTGCTTAGCAGCTAGTAAGAAACAATTCTCCACCTGTCTGGGTAGGCTTTATATTCCAGTATTTTTTTAATGAAGTCATTTCTATAAAGTATGTTCTGTGTAAATTGAGTGTATGGTTTTAAAGATGCTTCTCTGGGTTGTTGTCAGCAGCTCCTGTCAGCATATCCTTGTTACTCATCCTTGCCTCTATACATCATGAGCATGCGTCATACCCTAATTTATTCCATTTAGATAGTGAAGAGTACTTATTAAGTATACATCTTAGTAATCTTGGAATAAATGTGTTCTCTTAAATTTTAAAATTCAAGCTTCAAGATAAGAGGAGGGAGTCTATGAGCAGAATTCAGAGGATGATACAAAGGATGCAGAGGATGATTTAGGACCTTCCCCAGGTCTCACTGTCTCTTCTCAACCTTATTTTCCATTGATTCAGAAATGCTGTTTGTAGCTAGTATTGGTAGGAAGTGCCTTCCTCATAGTGATACTTTCTTTGCCACGCAGTATGCCTTTAATGTACAGTTGTGTTGATGATGAAACAAAGCAGGCTTAGAGGTGGACAGTGTGTGCCAGATTCTGGAAATCCATAAATGACAAACTAAAGGAGTTTCCTTCTTTATGTGTAGAACAGAGTGAGGGGGTGACATAATAAGTTTGGTGTTTAGAATGATACTAAAGGGAAAGGGATTCGTTTCCTGATAAGGCCTGGACCACTTAAAGATCCTACAATGACATGTACCTAGAGTGTAGGTCATTGACCCAGTTGAGTAAAAGGAATAACAGAGTTGGAAATCTCCAAGGTGACTTCTTTCCCCTAGAAGTTACTAATAGGATACACATTAAAACATTTTTTTTTTGGAGTGAACATTAGGAGCAAATATATTTGAGTCATGAAAGGCTGAGGTCTGAGCTGTGCAAAAAGAACCATGAAATTTTTCAAGACTGCAGATTCAACCTCATATGGGGAACAAATGTGGAGAAGCTAACACAAAACGTCCAGGAAATTTGGGACACCATGAAAAGACCAAACCTAAGAATAATAGGGATAGAAGAAGGAGAAGAATACCAACTCAAAGGCACAGAAAATATATTCAACAAAATTATAGAAGAAAACTTTCCTAACCTAAAGAAAGAAATACCTATGAAGATACAAGAAGCTTACAGAACACCGAATAGGCTGGATCCAAAAAAAAAGTCCCCTCGCCACATAATAATCAAAACACTAAACACACAGAACAAAGAAAAAATATTAAGAGCTGCAAAGGAAAAAGACCAAGTAACATATAAAGGTAAACCCATCAGAATAACACCAGACTACTCAATAGAGACTATGAAAGCTAGAAGATCATGGACAAATCTCATGCAGACACTAAGAGACCACAGATGCCAACCCAGACTATTATACCCAGCAAAACTCTTAATCACCATAGGCGGAGTAAACAAAATATTCCAGGATAAAACCAGATTTAATCAATACCTGTCTACAAACCCAGCCCTACAGAAAGCACTAGAAGGGAAAATTCAACCCAAAGAAGCTAAACACATCCATGAAAAATCAAGCAATAGATAATCCCACACCAACATACACCACAGAAGAAACAAGCTGGTGTAGCTATCCTAATATCTAGAGAAAAAGGATGTTTCAAAAGAGAAGAAGTCTTGTGGCAATGCCTCAGTGGTCCAGGTAACTACCAGAACTCAGAAAAGTTTGTTGAATTTGGGATTGACTGGGAGGCCAAAGATTTAAAAGCAGAAGATTCTCTCAAGACACAAGTTGTGTGATAATAGTGTGTTTTGTGTGTGTGAATGAGAATTTGTAAATGTAGAATTCTAGGCTTCGACAATCATTGTCAGTGCAGATTAAGCTGCAAGTATTTATGCTTTAAAACTTAAATTATAAAGCTAGTTACGTCTTTCTAACAACTAGTTTTAATGTTTATGAGCATATTTTACCTACATTACCTTTTTAGGATGTTGAGAAAGATGCATCACAAGCAAAGGCTGGAGGCTGGGGGCTAGATGGTTTTGAGGAAGAGGTCTTGGTGGACTCTTTCATAGAGCAAAGGGAAGCAATGCCTTCTGGGAAATGAGCTAAGTTTTAATCTAGTCTTTAGGATTAGAAGTCAAAAACAAAAATATTAAGGAAAGGAAAACCTAATTGATCTTTGAAGTATTGTTATATGGAATTGAGTGGGACTTTTGAGGCCTTTCTTCCAGAAAACAAGGACTTGGTTGTCAGGCCTATATTAGTGCCATGTAGTTGTACTTAAATCATTTCAATGGAAAGTGTCTTAGTGATTGGAACTTCTAGTGCAGTTTGGAGTTCTTCCATTTGAAAAATGTGATATTTGCATGGGATTGTTTGAATCTTGTTTTCTAGTCCCTCCCCATCACCACCCTCATAGTCTGAAGGTAGATTTTTCTCTTGATAAAGGAACAAAAAAGGTGAACATCTTGTTTGTAAATAGGTATCTAGTAACTAGTGGTAAACTTGAAATGGTAGAATTCTTTAAAGCCTAATTCTAGATAGCCTTAAGAAAATATATCTTAATTACTTTTGAACCTGTATTCACCTTGTTTTTCTCAAATATCTTAAGTTATATTTTCTTTTTCAGAGCTGCTTCTTATTTGGGGCTACCTTTTTTTTTTTTTTTTTTTTTTAAAGTCATGAGGTCAACAACTTGGACTACTATGCATGTAAGTGCTAATGCAAATTAAAGCCCAAGTTGACCTCCAGCAGCAGTTCATTCTATGTTGACAGTGAGAGAACACTTTGCCTGTTAGGATACTGTTACTCGTGGACTGAAATGCTGAAGAAACCCCTCCCCCTATTTTGTTTTTTTGCAAAAATTAAGGTATATTCTAGGGTTTCCTGGTTGACCTCAACAGATAAACTGAGATGATAGTCTTAGTTCAGAAATGATCTGAATGTAGATTTACAGTCTACGTGTACAGCTGGCTAAGTGAGATCGCTTTCACAGTTCTGCATGTATCCCATCGGCTCCCCATTAGTCACTGAACTCTTAAAACTGGTATTGTAACATTATTACAATGTTTTGCGCCAATTTTATAAACTTTACAGTACAATATGTGTTCCTTTTCTGAGGCAAACCAAAGGTATATTTCTCAAGGTTCTGCTGCTATCAGCAGTGTTGATGGAGGATTTTTTATACATTTGTAATAGATAGAAATAAACCAGAAAAAAAGAAGAAAAAAAAAGTGGTGGAGGAAAAGGTGAACACTGCAAGAATACTCAAAAGGGCTGAGAGTTGCAAATGCCAAGATTGGCTTTGCATAGTAAATGGAATAGAACAGCTCTGAACTATAGCTTACTTTTCCTGGTTTGGTCTGACAGAATGATTGAATGCTTTTGTACAAAAATCAGAGCCTTAAAAACAAGGATTTGGTGAGATTGTAAAATGGTGTGCCACTTTGGCAAAACAGTCTGGTGGTTGGTCAAAATGCAAAACATTGTTACTGTTACTCAACAATTCTACCCTTAGGAATATAACCTCAAACTACTGAAAATGTGCACCTATGAAACATGTACATGAAGGTTTACAGCAGTGTGTTGCTAATAGTAAAAAAGTTAAAACAACTCAAATAGCTATCAAATACTGGAGAGAAATAAAATGTGGCTTATTCATACAATAGAATATTATTAAGACATAAAAATGAATGAGAAACTGACAGATTAAATGACTTTGGTGAACCTTCATAATTTCATTTGTAGATCTTTCCATTTTTAATTTATAAATACATTTGGGGTTATAAATTATAAATGTACTGCCTCCTGTCAACATTGTATACTTCTATTTGATGATTTCTGTGTCAAATATTATATGGAAATGTTTCCAAGTATTTTCTGTATTAACTGTGAATGAATAGAACAAAATAAATTGCCTGTGATGGAAAAAAAAAAAAAAAAGAACCATGAAATTTTTCAAGACTGCAGATTCAACCTCATATGGGGAACAAATGTGGAGAAGCTACTGCAACTTCCAAAGTCTTTGACAAGCTTCCTTTTACATTCTCCATTACAAAGGAAGTAACAGTTTTGCTGTGCCAAAGGGTTTTCTGTTTCTAACTTGGAGAGTATGAACGATGATTGTACTTCAGTGGGTCTGATTTCTGTAATGGGAAGCAAGGCTGGGATTGTGGGGGAAGAAAGCTGAAGATTAATATCGGTCTTTATGTCATTGATCATTTTTCATTTTATTGAATCATTGCTTTGTTTTGTTTTTTCTTCATTTCAGAAACTGTGGAGGTTTCCCAGTATAGTCTTCTTTTTAATAAACTTCTAGATGCCTGTATAGAAAGTAACAGTCTTGTCATATCATCTTCTGTAGCGGAGTTCATGGTTTCGAAAAGCATCCCTATTGACTTTTCCTTTCTCAGGAGACTAATCACTTCCTTAGGAAGGAGTTGTTTGTGGCTCAAAGCCAGGGCCCACTACAAAAGTAAGTTCCATTGCAATGTTTCAATTAATATGTTGGGTTTTATTGTCTTCTAATCCAGGATCCATCTATAATATTTAAAACTAGATTTTTAAATATGTAAAAAAATAATAGTACATATTCAGAGGCAGTGGTCTGATCTATGCTGACTTTTAAAACTTGTTTTTTTGTCCTTTGTTTACAAGTACCATATTTTTCTCTTAGCATGTTATCAATTCCAATAGAGGGCAAGCAAAGGAAACTGGAAACAGTTTGACATATCTTACAACACAGGAATAAATACGTGGAGTGGATTGAAATTTAAATATTTGAGTGACAGATATCCTTACTACTCTCCCTGAGCTAGACATGTTTTCAAACTTCCAGCTATAATCACCTCACCAAGTAGGAACTTCTCTTCCCAATGAAATGGGAAAATAATTAGGTTGCATTATAGGTAATAAGCATAAGTGTTTTGTTTTGGGGTTTTAGGTTTTGATTTTTTTTTAACAGGGTCTCATGTTTTATGCATGTGCATAAATACATAAACATAACAATAATTAAATAAAATTTAAATATTTAAATATTACTAGAACATCTTTGGATTATGTTTAGATATAGTTCTCAGAGATTAGCATTATCACCTGCTTACACTGAACTACTTTCTTGAAGGAAAAAAATATTTTAAACAAAATCTATGTACAGATTTAATTTGATTTTGATCAACTGTATATTGTAGACAAATTTCTAAACAGTCTTATTAAATAAGAAACACAGAGCCAAATACAGCAGTAATAGCCGAAGAGATCAGAGAAATAGTGACTAGCCTTAGCTTACCACCTCGCTGTCGCTTCCCCAGAGAGCTTCTTCCTGTCTAACCTGTGCTTTTATTGCCTTCCTGTTCTGCCTTCTCATTGGCTCTGAAGCCCAGCCACAGGACTTCCTCATCACTGCCTGTCTATACAGACCTCCAGGTCTCTATGGTTGGTACTTGGATTAAAGGCGTGTGTCACCATGCTTGGCTGTATTTTTGACCACACAGAGATTCTGTCTGCCATGTGATCAGATTAAGGGCACATGCTACCACCACCTGACTTCTGCTTATGGCTGACTATGACCTCTGATCTCCAGGCAAACTTTATTTATTAGCATACAAATAAATTTCAGCACAAATAAAATATCACCACAGTATATAATATTGTCCATGTCCAATTGGGTGTCCTCAGAGTGTTAACTATCATTTCTAATAAGCAGCCAAGCAGTTTAAAGTTAAGTCAAATCTGTTCTCTTGAAACATGGAGTTGGGAATGTGGCGGCCATATACAGGATGGAGCTGCACTTCGTATCTTGTGCTCTGCACTTGCCAGGCAGAGTAGGAACAGTAATAGCCACATGGTGTGATGGTACCTTGAAGTAAACTCAGACTGCCACCGTAAGTATTAACAGCAAGTGGCACTCTCACATTATAGTCATGTTTTGTATTCATAATTTAGGGTAGACAGTGACCATAAAAGTATCAGGTTGTTTGTAGACCTAATCCCATTAAAACCTAAGTAGCTGTTTGGTTAGGAGTTTTTTTCTTCTTGTTTTTCTTTTGTTTGAAAGAATCTCACTGTATATAGCATTGCCTCCAACTCACAGTCCTGCTTCAGCCTCCGAAGTGCTGAGATCACAGGCGTGCCGCCACACCTGGCTGCTTACTAATTATTTTGAAATTATGTCATATATATTACTATGACTTGAAAAAAAATGGGTATTTGTCACAGTAAAACTCAAAGGTCATTTTTCAGAGTTCTCATAAAGAGTAGTATCTAATGTACCAATATGTTTGCTGTCATAAAAGGTGTAATAAATCTGCAAATGTAAAAAGTTACCCTGACCTGTAAGTAGCTGCCAAGCTGTGGATACTTAGAAGTCTTATGTCTTACCTATTGAGGTTTGGGGACGTGTGACCTATTGCTTAATTTTCAGGTGCTCTTTCCCTGGGTTGCTACCCACCATTAGAGGAAAACTTATACCGGAAACTTCTACTGGTTCCCTCCTATTTATCCGAGATTGAAATGCTTTTAGCTATCGAAATATTTCTGGTGTCTAATGCTGTTAGTATTCAGAGTCCAGGAACTTCCACACAAGTGCTACAGATCGTTTTGAAAAGGTGAGCATTCTGAACATAGATGTGGCCCCACACCTACTCTTTAATTCAGTACGTGCATGTTATGTTTATTTATACTATATTATATATATAATATAATATAAATAAATAAAATTTGGCTAACATTTAGACTAAAAAAGAACAAGACCTACTTGAAGCTTAAAACAAACAAGTTAAGGGGCTGGGGATGAACTTCAGTGGTAAAGTGTATAGATTCATGAGAACCTGGAGTTTGATTCTTGACCAAAATAAAGGCCAAAGAAGTTAACACCTAGTAAGCAGATGTTAATACATGCCATATGATATAGATCTTCTTTAAGTGCCAACCTTTTTTGTGTTAAAAAATGTGGCACCTTGCCGGGCGGTGGTGGCGCACGCCTTTAATTCCAGCACTCGGGAGGCAGAGCCAGGCGGATCTCTGTGAGTTCGAGGCCAGCCTGGGCTACCAAGTGAGTTCCAGGAAAGGCGCAAAGCTACACAGAGAAACCCTGTCTCGAAAAACCAAAAAAAAAAAAAAAAAAAAAAAAAAATGTGGCACCTTAAAGGGTCTTTATCTAAAAATTTTAGCTATGAATCTTTTCTTTATCCCTTACAGATCCAGAATGACACAATCTGACATAAATACCATGTCAGTGTGGACACTTACACACCTTATCTCTGAGAAAATCTTCAGTTTTTCAGCAGTAGAATCTCAATTTTTTTTTTTTTTTTGGTTTTTTTTCGAGACAGGGTTTCTCTGTGTAGCTTTGCGCCTTTCCTGGGACTCACTTGGTAGCCCAGGCTGGCCTCGAACTCACAGAGATCCGCCTGGCTCTGCCTCCCGAGTGCTGGGATTAAAGGCGTGCGCCACCACCGCCCGGCAAGAATCTCAATTTTTAAATGTAAAGTTTAATATAAAAAAACGTATTTTAAAAATAGTCTTTTTGAGAGCCAGCTTCTCCCAGAGTGAGTGATACAAGAGAGAGAAGGGTGGGAGGAAGCCAAGTGCCTTTTGTGACCATCAGGCAAGGACCATGAAGGTCTGAGATTTTACCCATTTGCAAGTTGGCCTGCCACAGGTCCATGCGTGCTAGCATAGGACACAAGACTCCTGTGTTAAAACGGTGTTTTCTTGCTGTGGTACAGCAAACAGCCAGATGGTCTGCTTATCACCCTAAAGTCCTACTGATAGCCTACATGGACTCCTGAACATGTGGCAGGTTCCCTGACAGGAGGGCAAGGCCAAGCCTAAAGAACCCAAAGTCTGCTTTCCATTTTCTCTCTAGAAGACACTGCCTAAAGCTGTCAGCAAGCTGTCTTTTGCTCCAGAAGGAGAAACTGTCTTTGTCTTTCAAGCTTCTTCACTATTTAAAGATGCTTGAAATTCAGAACAAGAAATAGTCAGCACCTCTAACAAAACTTCCCTAAATCCAGTTGACTCATGTCCAGTTGTTCCCTAACATCTCATACTCAGAACTGCTGAATCTGCTTTCTCAGTTTGTTACAGGGCTCATTTGGTATAGCCTCCAGTTTGTTTGTTTGTTTGTTTGTTTGGAGACGAGGTTTCACTGCAGACCAGGCTGGCCTTGAACTCACAGAGATCAGCCTGCTTCTGCCTCCCAAGTGTTGGGATCAAAGGCGTGTGCCGCCATCACCCGGCTGTACAGCCCCTGTTTAACAAGAGGAAATCATTTTACTTGCACTTTCTAAAAAACCCATTGAAACTAGCCTTTGTTCTAACAGCTCTGTTTTTAGTAGGGGTTGGGCTTCCTTCATTTGACACTGGACACTGTGTAGCATGAGGTGTCTAGGTTTTATCTTAAAAGAATTTGATTTTCTTCTTGAATCCCATTTCCCACACACACAGCCTCTGTATTCGTTGTTTAATGTGAGGGTAGTTGTTGCCCTAGTCCATGACCGGTGGCACACCTAGGTCTTTGTCTTATGAAGATCAATATGTTTTGTCTTGCTGGTGTGCTGAGCCCTGCCTTAGGGTGGGAACCTGTATGAAATTTTGTTCATTTTTAAACATTGAGAATATACCACCTATTCAGTGTTTCATTCTATCAGACTTGAAAGTGCCTCATTTAATTTAGGAGGCCCCAGAAGGCACTTGGATACCCCTTCCTCTTTTGAAGTGCAAGCCTTATTTAGGTCATCCAGTGGCCCACGCTGGTGTTAATTTAGGTAGAACTGTTCTCAGAACTCAATGCTCACTGACTCCCAAGGTTCCAAGAGCAAGAAACAAGAAGCAAGAAAAAAACATGATGTCTCATATGTTAAATACTTTTAATGATTTCCTTTCTCCAGAAGAAAAGCTACCATAAATTAAGAATTTTATGTCAGTAAACATAATCACAGTTGATGGCAGATGGAGCTTGAAAAAAATTATAACACTTAATGAAGTACCCAAGTCCGGACCAAAGAAGACCAAACAGCCCTACAGTTTGTTACTAAATGTTAGCTGCACATTAAGTACTTGCTTGAAGCTAGAAATAACTAACACCAAGTGAAAACTAATGTGATTATTAATTATTTAAGATGTATTGCACTTAATACTAACTTATACAGCTTATTATTTATAGTTATTAACTTTGTAAATGCAAATATATAGGTAACTAGCTGTGTTCTAGATCAGTGTTTCTCAAACACCCATTGCTACTGGGTCCTAGTATAAAATAATGCCTCTTATACTGCAAGCTATGGTCCAAAAAGCTAAAGAGTCACTGCTAAAAGATGCGATGGTAGTTTGGAGCCAATAAACACAAATGACTTGCCTACAGAAACCACACCATTTCTTTTGAGGATTTCTGCTTTTGTGTTCATTTTACCCAGATGTGAAGAAAACAAATCTCGAAGCAAGGATGACTATCAGGCTGCAGTAGAAAGATTGATCATGGCTGCTCGTATATCAGACCCCAAGCTTTTCATGAAGCACATGACTGTCAACATGAACAAGGAGCAGGTGTACAGTTTGGAGCGTTGTTCTGCCCTGAAATGGTTGAAAGAGAATATGAAGTGGGCTGGGAAGGTCTGGCTTTTCACCAACCATTAGTTAATAAACGTGTTGTTGTTGGGTTTTTTTTTTTTTAAGTTTAAGTAATCATTGTTGAAAATAAAAGACAATAAAAATAGCTCTCATTGTATTCAGCATTTGTATCTTATTGACACTAGAAGTTATCAAATAGTTTTCAAGCAATAAAAAATTTCATTTGCTTGCAGTGGTTTTATTAACAGTAAAAAGTGATTTTTAAAATTTTTTTTTACTTAAATTTAGAAGGACCTAAGGATGGTAATTCTTTTTAAAGCCCATACACTGCATGCTGTGAATGTACCCCAGGGTACTCAGTGTGGTGATTAAGAATCATCAAACACTATAAATGACTTTGCCATAGTCAGGGTTACTACTGCTGGAATGAAACAAAATGACCAAAGGCACGTTGGGGATAAAAGGTTTATTTGGCTTACACTTCCAGATCACAGTCCATCATTGACGGAAGTGTCACGGCAGGAACTCACACAGGGCAGGAACCTGGAGGCAGGAGCTGATACAGAGGCCAGGGAGGGGTGCTGCTTACTGGCTTGCTCAGCCTGCTTTCTTACAGAACCCAGGACCACCAGCCCAGGGTTGGCCACACCCACAATGGGCTGGGCCTTCCCCCATTAATCACTAATTAAAAAAATGCCTTAAAGCCAGATCTTATGGCTTTTTCTCGATTGAGGTTCTCTTCTCTTATGATTCTAGTTTGTGTCAAGTTGACATAAAACTAACCAACACAAACTTAAAACACTAAAATTCAGAGCTTTATAACAACCGTTTAAATTACCCTCAACAATTTCCTTCTAGTGTCTATGATTATTATTGTGTGTATGATAGGGGAGGGCGCACACCTGCCATATCCGTGTGAAGTTGCAAGACAGCTTTTTGGAATCTGTTCTTTCCTTCCACCTTTATCTGGTGATCAAACCGAGGTAGTCAAACTTGTGGATCTGACAGAAAACACCTTTCTCTGCTGAGTGACCTAACCTGCACAGCATTGTAGGATTTTTGACAATGTGTAACTGATGTGTGTTAAGTTAGTTTTGCTAAAGAAAATATTAATATGCCAAAAGTTAAATATCTAACAAGCGTTTTCCCAAAGCACTAAGAAATCATCTTCAGTATCTATAGCCTACTCTCTTTCGTGAAATCCTCATTCTTAATATTGTAAGCCACAAATTCAAGTCTTTAAGAAAAAAAAAACTGAATAGGGTAATAAAAGGACAAGTGGTGAGTGGGGGGGGGGGGAGGACGACGACAAAGTATTTAAAGGAGCTCTCAAAATAAGTAAAGGAAAATGAAGTCCTAGCACTCTCAAGCTTGAGTGAAGTGTCTGGCACACTGCCGCAGTCACGAGGTGAGTGCGACGAGGGAATTCGCGTGGGCAATTACAAACCACGCTCCTACAGACAACCTAGAGACTGGGGCTGCAGCAATGCGGGAGAGCAAAGATTCACCCAAGAGAAGAGACAGGACTTGGCTTGGCCCTAGAAAAACGCAGGCTTTTTGCCTGTCAACTGAGCCAAGAGGTAGTATTTGCGAAAAGAGAAGTTACTGTTCTATCTTACAGTTCTGGAGATCAAAGTTACAGGTGTGACATAAAAAAGTAGAAAGCCCATGCTGACTGAGAACAATTAACATTTAAAAATAGCCTAGTAGCGAGGTGTGGTGGCTGAGGCAGGAGAATCGTTGCAAGTTCAAGGCCAGCGTGGGACACAGATGATAATGAGCAAATCCAGATAATGCTTGAGGCAAAGTCAAGTAGGAAATGTAAGCCAGAGAGGAACAGGATACTTCAAACTCAGCTGCATCTGAGGAGCAGACCAGTACTGCCAACGGCTGCTCAGCCTTGACGTGCGTCAGCAGAGCGCTCTGCGCAACCCCTCCCTCCCCCCAAACCAGGGCGCTGCGCATGCGCGCATTCGCCCCGCCCCCCTGGCCCCGGCTCCTCCTCTACCTTTGCTCTTCGTCCCCACCTACCCGCCAATCATCTTTCGCCCTCAGACATAGTCTGCGCAGTGCTGCGGGCTGTGTCTCCCGAAGCTCCCTTCGGAACCCCGCAAGTAGCGGGGTAAGGACTCACACTGATGCGGCTTTGAAGCGGGGAGGGAGGGAGGTCAGCGACAGCCGAACTCCTGGCTGAGAGCCGCCGGCCGGCAGCCGTGCACAGGCGCTCAAGGAGGAAGGCCGGTCCGTCGTAGCCAAAGAGCGTGGGTTCTGCGGGCTCAGGGTGACCCGGGCTCCAGCCGGGGACCCAGGCCTGTGCCCGCCTGAGGCGTAGGCGAGGCCTCCAGGTGGGAGCCGGGTTCAGGCTACTGAGAAAGCCTTGGGGTTGGCGGGGCCCTGGGAGGAGCTCCACCCCAAGTTTTGGGCCAAGTTGCAGGCCCACCAGTTCACCCCTAGACCTGTAATCAGACTTTTGGCTAAGTAGACTCCCCGAGGTCCTTGAGGAGGTGCACGACACCACTGAAGAGCGAGGTGACTTTGCTAGTTCATTCAAGAAGTCTACGGAATATGTGTGGGAACGGACTTTAGGAGTATAGGATACTGGTGAAAGGACACGGTCAGGCGGGAGTCCACCAGTATACGACTACTGGAGATTCCGGGTTTAATATAGAGCTCATAGTGTTTTTAAAAAGTGTCAAAAGTTTGGCTGGCTGGCTGGCTGGCTGGCTGAAGCATTTATCTAATGATGGCCTACTGAAAAGGAACTGGAGATGCCTGAGCCCTTTTTGCTTAGTGTTGATGAAGGGATTTTAAGCTCGGGTAAACTGGAATGCTAGAGTGGGTGCACTGTGAAATACTTAGACCTCCATAATGGGAAGGCCCAAAAGACATGTCCTATCCTAATCCTATAGGATGCAAATGGTTTGAGAGGCAACCGCAGGTTTGAAGAGCTTTGTCATAACACTTTTTCTTGTGCCAAATTTTAGGGTTGGAGACTGACACTCAACTGGATGAATTAAATTCTGGGTTTAATTGGACCCTGGAGTAGCACCAAGGCCTGTATATAGGTGAGACTGGGCCAGAAGTGCCTGTATCCTTGAATTGAAGTGTTTCCAACTGTAGTATTTTTTCCTGTGCCTTTAACCGTCAAGAACCAATTCTGATTTAAATCTCCAGCAAGAGATATAAAAAAGGAAGCTAAAAAACTTGTCATCTATCGATTTATCTAATACTGTTTCCTCATTTTGCCCTTCTTGTTTACTTTTTACCTTACTCTAAGTGGGAAACCTAAAAGCAATGGGGAAAATGTCTGGTCTGTGGGTGAGAGGGTGCATACTTTTAAGTCCAGCGCTCCAGGGGCAAAAAAAAAAAAGTAGTAGGGTCTCTGAGTTGGATGCTAGCCTGGTCTACATAGTGAGATCCCGTTTCCAAAAACAAAAAAGATAAGGAAGAAATGCATGGTTTTATCACTACTTGAGAGAACAAATTTCTTCTAAAACCTCCCAAGATAGTTGCACTCTACTAAAGTGAGAGTAGTGTGAAGTTAACTTAGTTTAAATTACTTTCAAATACAAATTGTGCCAAGAGGCCAAAGCTCAATCTTGGGAGGCCTTTATTTGACAATTTCTGTACTTGTCAAAAATAATGGCCAGAGGCAGTTGGATCTGCATAGCAAGTTCCATAGAGCTACATAGAGAGTTGCAGACCTCAAGAGAGGAAGGGGAAGGTAATATCGGTATTAAGTAAATTCAAATATTCATTGATCCTGGTTTGTAAATGAATTCTTTCCTTCCACACCTGCCCTCTGTCCACATGGTAGACCACTTCCTTGGGACGAGTCTATACGGTGTCCTCCTGCCATTACTCTGCAGATCTGAATGGTTGCGTTGGCTGTTTTGTTTTATGGTTGTTTGCTTGTGTGTGTCCCACTTCTCTACCCCTTCTTCCTACACTGTAAGTTTAGTGAAAGTAACTGTCAGTGCTTTTTTTAGTGCTTTGCCCTGGGCCTAACACAGTATTGAGTAAATATCTATTGGTAAACTGGTGAATTAAGGAATCAGAATGCAGCTGGGCAGTGGTGGCACACACCTTTAATCCCAGCACCCGGGAGGCAAAGACAGGCGGATCTCTGTGAGTTTGAGGCCAGCATGATCTATAGAGCAACTTCCAGGACAGGCTCCAAAGCTACACAGAGAAACCCTGTCTCGAAAAAACAAACAAAAAGAATCAGAATGCTGATTAGACAGTGAGTGAGTTTCTTTAGTCACTCTGTAGCATGCCTGAGGTTTTCTCTGAATGGATGGGGAATGTTGACAGGAGTCCTGAGAATTGGTCTGAAGACAGAACTCTGTGGCTGATGTAGCTACGCTCAGCTTTTGGAGCTAGTTTCATTAGCATAGGACAGCACCCATCCCATGTTCTGGAACAGTATGCCTTTGATCCTCTGTGTCTCGGTCTGCAGCTGTGGAAGAGACAGTCCCTTGCAGCTGACTGTACAGACTGAGTTCTTTCAGAGATTTTACTCAGTTGAAGCTGAGATCTTGATTTACATTGCAGAAAAAGAATTTCAGGATAAGACAGTATGAAGACAGATTAGAGGTGGTTTTTTTTTTGTTTGTTTGTTTGTTTTTGTTTTGCTTTGTTTTTGTTTTTCAAGACAGGGTTTCTCTGTGTAGCTTTGTGCCTTTCCTGGGACTCACTTGGTAGTCCAGGCTGGCCTCGAACTCACAGAGATCCGCCTGGCTCTGCCTCCCGAGTGCTGGGATTAAAGGCGTGCGCCACCACCGCCCGCAGGTTAGAGTTTATTAAGAAAAGGTTTTCATATAGATTTAAAAGTGTAACAGAATGCCGGCAGTGGTGGTGCACGCCTTTAATCCCAGCACTCAGGAGGCAGAGGCAGGCGGATCTCTGTGAGCTCGAGGCCAGCCTGGGCTACCAAGTGAGTCCCAGGAAAGGCGCAAAGCTACACAGAGAAACCCTGTCTCGAAAAACCAAAAAAAAAGTGTAACAGAAAACTTATTTCTCCCCACAAAGGTAATAATAATAGGAAGTTCATATTATATATCAAATATGAATGACTATGGCCTAGGTAGATGGATTCAATGTTTTCCCTGAATAATATATTCTAATGTAGAAGCAGTTACATGAGCTTTTAGTCACAGAACAAAAGAAAGTCATAAATAGCTGGTGGCATTATCTGAGAAGGTTATGGGATCTTTAGGAGGTGGTGCCTTGTTGGAAGAAGTACATCACGAGCAGCAGCCATGAGGTTTTATAGTCCACCCCACTTCCGGTTTCTGATTCCTCCTGCTACCATGCCTTCCCTTCCTGGTGCCATGTCTAACCAGCTGATGGACCAGACCCCTCCTGGAACTAAGCCAAAACAAACTTTCTCCTTTATGTTGCTTTGTCAGGGAGTTTCATCACAGCAACAGAAAAATAACTAAGACACCTCACACACGTAGTTTATACATATTTGATTAAGTTAATACTTAAGCACTTCACTTTGAAGATAGTAACATAATGGTAATATATCAAACTTAATCTCAAATTTCACCTGTTCGGTTCTTCTGTTTGCTTGTTAATCTGTTAGGCAATTAATGGATGCTTGGAAGTTGGCGTGCATATTCAGAAATGTTTTGCCACCTGAAGCCTTTGAAGAGGTAAGCTCTCTGCCCCACTCTTTGTTTGTTTAGGGGAAGATCTGTTATGTATTGAGCTAATTTCAACTTGTTTTTAGATCCCAAAACTGTTTCATCTTATGGTTTTAGGCAGAAACAACAACAACAAAAAAGAAGAGAAAATTCATATGAGCAGCCAAATTGTCTAAGGCTCCATTCAAAGCAGGAGATAACAGATCCTAACAGAATAGTTCTATATGAAAGATTAAGAGGAAAAAGCAGATGAAACCACCCCCAGCACAGTATTATATTCCCTAACTATAGAGCACATAGTTTGATGTTTTAGAGTTTAAAAGAGAATGACTATAATAAGAATACAAATTGCTCCTGGTGCATAGTAGATATGCAGCAATTCTATAAATAAGTACAACTTGGACAGGTGGAAGTTTGTGGCACAGTGGAAGTGTGGGGGCTTAGAAATGAGGTAAAAAGAGAAGAATAAGGAATATCATTGGGGCTTGGCTGAGGGGTCTATGGAAGACTTTAGACAAAGTCTCATAGCCCAGGCTGGCCTCAAATTCATTATGTAGCCATGGCTAATTCTTGATTTCCTGATCCTCCCTTTTCCACCCCACTGGAATTACAGACTTCTGCTACCACACTCAACTTAGTTTCTATAAGGAGTATTTGAGAGTGAGTTATAAGGATTGATTAAGAAATAATTACTGATGCTTTTAAATATAACACTCAAATTAATCTTACCATGTAGAAAGCTATCATGTGGAAGCTGTCAGAAGTGTTTGTGTAAGGAGTTCAGTGGCATGCAGCATAGATTGGAAAAAGTTGACTAGTGAGGAGGCTGTGCAAGCTGCCTCAGTGATGGCAGTCTGGTAGCAGAGGAAGTCTGTAATCTCTATCATTTGAACAGTACAAAACATTTCCAAAGACTCGGCATACCTGGTAGGTTGCAAAGCGTGCCCAATTGTTATTATTATTATTTTTAGAATAATTAGAATGGAAAATGTAAATTGCAATATTCAAAAATTATAAATTATAAAGGAATTATAAGTCATTTCCTTTGAGCTAGAAAATGTATTATTTTCATTGAGTAAAATAAAAAGTACTTTAAGAACATTCTAGACAGTTTGGGACACAATTGAAGAATGAGAATGTCAAGTTGTCTACTTAGAATGTGTTTCCACTCTGGTAATGAGTGGACAAACTAAAGGACATCTTCCTCTCTGTACTGAGATCCTCAGGATATTCTCCATTACACAAGAGTACACACTTTGGTGTATTTGTGTAAATTAAGGAAAACAAAACAGAACTTCAAGGAGAAAAATGTCGTGGAGTGAAGCCAGCTCCATGAAGGGGAAATTATCACTTACTGCTGCTCATTCTGCATTAGAGGAACTTACAACCACTATTTAGAAACCAGACAAACTGCCGCAAATCAGTTTCTGTATTGTTGCTGTGGGTTTTCTCTGCTAGGTACTTTTAGGTTGGCTGTCAGCTGCATGGTAGATGCATGCTTGTCCCAGAGAATAATCCCTGTGTCTGACAGGTTCTGCCTGAAGAAGATCCTCCCTCATTGGCTTCACTGCTCTCGGGCTCTATCAGGAGCAGAAGCCATCAATGCCTTGAGGCCTTTCTACTTTGCAGTTCATCCCGATTTCTTTGGACAGCACCCCAGGGAAAGGGTAAACACTTATTTTCTAACTTGATGTCTATATGTCTAGTTGATTTACCTTTGAGCCAATATAATGCAGAAAGTTCTGTAAGTTTGGATTATTCTATCATGGTAATGCTTGACATAGAAGCAATACTAACTTGAAAAATAATAATAAAGTTTCAAATTAATAAATTTAGTAAATATTTGTAATGTTAGAAATTGAAACCATTGTTTATTCAAAGCTGTAATTATATAAACAATAAAGTTGCCACATAAATTCAAGAGTATCCTAATTATGTTTTCTGTACTAGTTTTTGGAGTAAAATGGAAGGCTTGAAAGAAAAAGGAGTCTTTCTTCTAAGGGTGCCCTAGGCAGGTGTTGTTCAGTGCCTGGAGACATGCCTGCTTTGTGCTCAGGGAGTACAAACTGACAGAAGTCCTGGGGCAAACTCAGAACCATCAGTATTTTTTAACATTAGATAATATTACAGAGCTAAGCATTAGAGTTATCTCATTGGTCCCTTTGTTTTCATTAACATTGGTCCCTGATTTAACCTGAAATAATAAACCCTGGGCACCAGGCTCAAGTGAACATCCCTGCTTGGTAGCACACCTTGAACATTGCTGCACATCACTACTGGGGATGAAGATCTGCCTATGAATCTGCACTGTGGAGCAACCAAGAGCATGCCCTCTGCTCTGTGCACCTGTCCACTGCCAGCCCTTCTGCTTTCGTAAGCCTTGCCTGAGCATGACAGCCTTTCTGAGTTCTGTGAATCCTAGCAGGCCACTGAACCTGTGTAGTTCTGGGGACTCTTACTCACCCAGTGTTCCAAGTCTGACCATTTGTGTTTGTGTGTACTCTTTCAGCTGGTGTGCTCTGACTGAGCATGTACTCTTTGCCAAGGCTTTGTGCTCACCGCTCTCTCAGCTTGGACTGTCTTTGTAGATATCCTAGAGATGGCTTACCTCTGCCTTCCAGTGAGCCTCTCCCAGGCTACCTTCCTTTCCACTGTTCCCTCTTCGTACCTATCAGTATTTTCTCTGTTTCTGTTTTCCTTCCCATGTGCCCTATCTTACTTATTAGGTTTATTGTTTGTCTCCTGCCATCAGTGAAATGCAGGCTCCATGAAGGCTTCTAACTCAGCTGACCATACCGACTCAGCCTAGGCTCTTCCCTGGCTCACCAAAAACTCGCCCCTCTGCTGAGGACAGACTCAAACTCCAAATGCTTGTAGCATCCTGCTCCAAATGCAGGATTTTACACTGGCACCCACTGGTGTGGTTTTTTTCCTTTTAATACTTAGATTACAAAATTCACAGCTAAATACATTAAATAAATCTCATTGTGGTCCCTATTTCCATTACCCCATTCCTATTCACTTCCTATAGATCTTTGTTTTTATTGACTTCTGAGTTACCCTTCCATTGTTTCTTTTAACAAAAATGAAAACATCAAAAGTAACTTTGAAGATTTTGGTTTTATTTTGCATAGAGTTTGGTTTTGATTTTGAAGGTTTTGAGGGTGTCACTATGTGGCTCAGGCTACACTCAAACTCAAGACTTCCTTCTGCCATAGCTTCCCAAATAAAGGGATTTTGGATTTGTGCCACCAAGATCTCGTCCATTTGCTTTGTTTTTTGAAAGTGTCTCACTGTGTAACTCAAGTTGATCTCAAACTTGATTGTCTTGCCTCAGACTCCCAAGGGTTGGAATTAGAGGTGAGGGTAATTTAGATGTGATATCTATCACTCTATAGATGATCTAGCTGGTTAGGCAGGGGTCCTCTTTCCTTCCACTCCACTTTGTGTACCTCCCTCCAAAAGCTTGGTGCTTGGTTTAAAAGGACGACTTTCTCTGATCCGGGTGGACTCTACAGTCAAGGGTATCCCAGTGGCTGTGTTCCCTACCGGAACCTCCAAACAAGCCCTCATGGTCCAACTGCTGGTATTTTAGGAGTGCACCCCTGCACACAGCAAGATTTAATGCATGGGTAGGAACGTACCCAACTTGCTTAGGGATTCTCCTGACCAAGCATGTCATATAATAAGTTCTAGAAACAAATATGCAAAATGATTTCTACTCTCAAGACATTGTGTTTAGAAAGAGAGATTTAAATAATCAAAAGCAGTTGTTATTGCCAAGTATGCACACCTTTAATCCCAGCAGGGCCAGGCAGACAAGGTCAGCCTAGTTGACAAGGGATTTCCAGGCCACCCAGGGTTTCATAGTGAGACCTCTCTCAAAAACAACAAAAAACAAAAAAACACCAGCAGTTGTTATTAATCCAGGTTTAGAAATGTGCATCTTTACAGTACTTTGGAGACTCAGGCAGATCAGTCAAATTCAACTTCAAGGCCATCCTAGGCTTAATAGACTTAAAAACTATAATAATAAGGCCAGTGAGATGGCTCTGCCAAGGAAAGGCGTTTACTCCCAAGGTGGTCAACCTGAGTTCAGTCCCTAGAATCCACATGATTGGAAAGAAAGAATGGATTCCCAGAAATTGTTCTCTGACCTCCACACATATGCTGCTGTAACATGCACACACTTGCACATACACAAACAAAAAAAAATTTAATATAATAAAAAAAGCAGTCATTGTTCATGCCATTCTGTTACCAACAGCATTTCTTCTTTCTTAACAATTGTCTATAAAATCTCTCCATGTCTGTTCATCTATATTCTCTCTATCACGCTTCTCTTCTGAGGACTGTGTAATACTCCAGTAATCAAGAAGTTGCCATTGTCATATACATCAAAGAGCACATTATATCCCTCTACTATAAAATTAGCTATATTTTTCTCCTATTTGGTTATTTGTCTTATGAATTTGCTTACTACATATATATAAAGTTTTTCTATTTTTTTTTATTAAAATATACCTCAATGGTCTATTATGGAGATACTATTAGAGATAATAAATCCAATTCTATAATTATTAATTTGGGAGAGTAGTCATAGCTAAGTTGCTCTATTCCTAAGTGATGAAGGAATCCAATCACCTTTTATCCTGATACTTACATGGTAATATGTTGTATCTCACCTTCCAGTGTGATGTGGGGCTAACCTTTTTTACCGAACAGCTAGGAAATCCCAACATTTCTTTATGTGTGTGTCTGTGTGTGTGTGTCTCTGTGTCTGTGTGTGTATGTATGTCTGTCTGTGTGTCTGTCTGTGTGTGTGTATGTGTCTCTGTGTGTGTCTGTGCGTCTGTCTGTGTGTCTGTGTGTGTGTATGTTTGTGTGTGTGTGTGTCTGTGTGTGTGTGTGTCTGTGTGTTTCCGTGTTGGGGGGAAGGAGTGCAGGTGCCCATGGAGGCCAGAAAAGGGCACTGGATCCCGTGGAGCTGGAGTTACAAGAAGTTGTGAGCTTCCCTGTGGGTGCTAAGAACTGAATCCAGGTCCTCTGCAAGAGCAGTCAGTGCCCTGAACTATGCCAGCCATCCTTCCAGTTCTCAACCTTTTTTTTGTTTTTGTTTTTGACAAGGTCTCACTGTAGAGACTAGCCTAGAACTCATTATGTAGATCACTTTGTAGGCTGGCCTTGAACTCAAAAACTCTTCACTGCTTCTGCCTCCAAGTGCTGGAATTAAAGAAATGTGCCACTATGCCAGGTTATCCCAACATTTTTAAGAGTAGATTATTTAATATCTTCAATATACTTGAAGACCACAAATAATTTCTTCTTTCTTTATTCACATGTAAATGCCCTTAATTTTTTTCCCCTAGGAAATCAATGAAAATTCTCTTAAGAGATTAAGTGTCTACTTAGAAAATCTCCAGAAACCAGGCTTCAAGTCTCTGAAACCAACTCAGCTTACATTTTATATAAGAGAAAAAGCAGCCCAGAACTCTTCTGAAGGCCAGGAGCCTGTCAGTACTTCAGGTACGTTTTATTTATATTGTGTCCCTTGCCAGCTTCGTGTGAAATGTTCATTAATTCTGACATTGCCAGAATACCTTTGGATTAAAGCCTTGATTGTTGAAAAATATCATATAATTGCTTTCCTAGAATTAGATTCTGTTCCTAGCTACATATGTTTAACCATTTTTTTTTTTCCTGAAGTATTCCAGCCAAGTGTTAGGATTCATGCCTTTAATCTCAGTACGTGAGAGGGAGAGGCAGGTGGATCTCTGTGAGTTTGAGGCCAGCCTGGTTTACGTAGTGAGTTCCAGGACAGCCATGATGGTGTATAGCCAAACTATATAGTGGCACCCCGTATCAAAACAACAGAAACCCTGAAGTATTCCTATTTATGACCTTCCAAATTCAGTGTTCGTCTGGGTGTTAGGCATGCCTGTTAGTATTTTGAAATCTACAGTATTCCTTCTCTTACTGTTCCTGTGAGGGTAGAAATGTTTAACTATTTGTGACCTAGTGATACCTGCCCTACATTCAAAGACTACAGAGATAGAGTAAGGTCTTGAACTCAAGTCTCTAAACTTCTACCAGATGCTGTTTCTACACAGCCTTCATTCTAAGCACCTGCTTTCACTGATTGCATCAAGAAGTAGTAAGGTTGACAGATAGACCTCTAGCTGTGGGTACATACCTATAACCCTAGTCCTTGGAAACTGATGCAGGAAGACTGAGTTTGCAGCCAGCCTGGATAGTCAGAGCAAGATCCTAGCTTAAAAACAGACAAAAAAAAATTGTGAAGGGCTGGATATGTTAGCACTCAGGAGGCTAAGGCAGGAGAATTACTACCAGTTAGAGGCTAGGCTACGCTACATAACAAGACTCTGCCTTTAAAAAATAAATAAATAAAATTAAAAGCCTGCCCTGTCCCTTCTTGAAATATCTGTCCACTTGGTTATCCTTGAGGAAATTACTTTATTTTTAAAAGACTTTTAAATAATTTAAAGATTCACTGATTTTAATAGGTCTTTGAGACATAGAAAATACTTACAATTCTGCCTGTGATTCCTGACTCTATCTTTGATTATTAAAATGAGATTTGCAACATTGTGTAGAAAACCCTTGATAGTCCCTCAGAACCTCAGATGGAAAGGAAGGGCTCCATCTCAAGATCAGGAGAGATTCCATGATCAGGAAGGTGGTTTTCCCAGGGTAAGGCTCATCTATTGCCTTCTGAGTGTGTTGACCCTGTGATTTCCTCAAATTCAAGAAAATCAACTCCATAATTTGTGGTAATGGGGGGCTGCATTCGAGCTCTCCCCTTAATGAATAAAAAAAAAAAATTAAAGAACAAAAATGAAAACTTCTCTCTTCATGTTAAAGATGGCTTGCCATCCAGCCTAAGGACTAGCATTTGAAAATGTATTTTTTCTTGTCCTTTATTCTCCCATGATTGATAATGGAGGTCAAAAGTCACAGATTCTTTTTCTCGGCAGTTTCTCCCATCCGACTCTGGATTTTATTCAAAATAGCCAGGAACAGTAGTGCCAGGGTCCCAGCGTGGGGAGCCTGAGAAAGGAGGGTTGTGGGTTCCAGACCAGCCTAGGTTACAGAGAGTGTTAATATGTAAAGCATTTTTATACACCAAAAGAAATCAGAATGTCTCCCTTACAAAATAGTCTACAGCTCAAATAACAATTAAAAAAAAAAAAAGCAAACTGAAATGATCAGGTGCTGCTCTGCTTACTGCTGACCTTGTTACACTGATGATGTCTGCACATAGTACAGTGCTCCTGCCAGCCAGGCATGGGGCCCACACCTCCCATCCCACACTAGGAGGCAGAGGCAGGAGGATCTCTGTGAACTTGAGGACAGCCTGGTCTACAACTTGAGTTCCAGGACAGCCAGGACTGTCACACAGATTTCCATTTTAGCTTATCTATTCATTGATTACCGCATCTATGACACAGGCTGCTGTCCAGTACGATAGGACATGTCCTTTAGATCATTAGGATTCCTTTTGAGATCATAACACGGTACGATCTAGAAGTTTATATGGGGCTGGGTGTAGCACGAATCTTAAAAATTCTTATTAGTAAAATCAAACCCAGTGCCAGTTATTGGTGAACGCTGGAAGATCAGAGAAACAGAACAGGCCACAGCTAACCTCACCTGGCCAATTCCTCAGCTGATCCTGTTTCCTCAAACTGGAAGCCTCTGAGTCCTCATCCAAATTGATCTCAGATGAACTGCTGCTAAAATCTTGAAAGCTGGGGCTGGAGAGATGGCTCAGAGGTTAAGAGCACTAACTGCTCTTCCAGAGGTCCTGAGTTCAATTCCCAGCAACCACATGGTGGCTCACAACCATCTGTAATGAGATCTGGCGCCCTCTTCTGTATACATAATAAATAAATAAATCTTAAAAAAAAAAAAAATCCTGAAAGCTTAACCAGCCAAAAGCTTCTAGTTTCTGGTCCTCACGGCTTATATACCTTTCTGCTTCCTGACATCACTTCCTGGGATTAAGGCGTGTGTCACCATGCCTGGCTGTTTCCAGTGTGGCTTTGAACTCACAGAGATCCAGATGGATCTCTGCCTTCAGAATGCTAGGATTAAAGGTGTGTGTGCCACCATTTTCTGGCCTCTGTATCTAGTGGCTGTTCTGTTCTCTACCCCAGATAAGTTTATTAGGGTACACAATATTTTGGGGAACACTATCACCACAGCTGGGAATAACAGCACTCATGTGTGAAGCACTTGTCTAAGTGTGAGGCCCTAGTTTCAATCCCCAACCCAAATGTTTTTGGTCAAATTAAGCAAGCTTTATTTTCTGTTAGTCAGGGCTCTCTCCCTAAAGCAGGGTTTGAAAAAATGGCATTGAATATAGGAGGAAGTAGGGTTTTTGTAGCCCCAAATTTGCAAGGCATTGGCTTTCAAAGGGTTGAGAGATACTGAGATATTGGCTTATGTAGGAAGTTGGTTGAACATCTCAAAATTATTTGGCAGAATATTTTTATCAGGGTGGAGGTATCAGAGTATAGGGTGTGGAACATGTTAAATTCCAGAAAAATGGATCAATCCACAGTCAAACCCAAGTTTTACAGAAAACAGAAATGAACTTATTTTGACCTTATAACATGATAGCTTTTAATTTTAAGATGGAGTTAGCCTGGTTCATCAAAAGGACACCAAGTTAAGTGGTAAAAGGTTCACATATGGATAAGAGATCCATAATGATACCATCTGTACTAAAAGGAACAATTTAAAATGAATGGGTGTATGTTTATAGAAACACATAAGCATTAGTCATACACAGTTCAGAGAAGTGTATAGAAAAGGTTTAGACCAGCACTGTCCAAGAGGGTTTGTATGAGGAAAGTAAGTATCCCACAGATGGACCCTCAAGTATGGCGAGCATTAACCATGTGACTGTTGAGTATTTGAAAGGTTGCTCATGTGATCAAGGAACTGGATTTTAAGTTTTATTTATTTACTTTTTTTAATAATTTATTTATTTTTATTTATTTATTTACATTGGAGTTTTGCCTGCATGTATGTCTGTGTCAGGGTGTCAGATCTTGGAGTTATAAACAATAGTTAACTGCCATGTGAGTGCTGGGAATTGAATCTGAGTCCTCTGGAAGAGTAGGTAATTCTCTTAACCATTGAGCCATCTCTCCAGCCCTTTAAGTTTTATTTAAATGTTTTTGTAGTAGTGGTGTTGGTGGATTTGTAGGGACAGGGGAAAACAGGGTTGGTTTTATTGTTTTGAGTAAAAGTTTCTTGGCCCAGGCTGACCTCAAACTCACTACATAGCTAAGGATAACTTTGAAGTCCCAATCCATCTACCTCCACCTCTCCCAAAAGCTGGAATTACAGGCCTGTATCACCATGCCCAGCTTAGTTTTAATTATTTTAATTGTGAGTATCCACATGTGCAGTTAGCTACCTATTTAATATATGTTGTTTGAAGACTATGTACCAACTGTTAACAATGGTTATTTATATCTAGTAAAGGTATGAGATTATATACCTGTTAATAGACTTTTACTCATGTGTATGTGTATGAAACTTTACAATGAGCATGTGCTTATAAAGTATTTGTAGCCCAGAGTCATAGCACACACCTTAAATCCCAGCACTCAGGAGGCAGAGGCAGGCATGTATCTGTGAGTTTGAGGCCAGCCAGGGCTACATAGTTAGACCTTGTCCAAAATAATAATAATACTTAATAGAATTTTATTTTTTTGTTGGGGCTATGAACCAAACCTAGGGCCTCATGCATTCTAGGCAAGAACTCTGCCACTGAACTAACTATATTTCCAGCTCCCTTATGTAATTTTCAAGCTACATTTAAAAGTTGGAGGTTGGGCCTGGAGAGATGGTTCAGTGGTTAAAAGCACTGGCTGCTCTTCCAGAGGACCTGAGTTCAATTCCAAAAACCCACATGGCAGTTCACAGCAATCTGTAACTCCGGTTCCAGGGGATCTGACACCCTCTTCTGGCCTCTCTGTGTACCAGGCACACATATGGTGCACTTACATCATACATACATACATGCACACACGCACACACACACCCATAACACACACACACGCACGCACGCACGCACGCACACGTAAAATAAATTTTAAAAAAATTTTAAAGGTGAGTTTCTGTGACCATCAACACTAGGTAGACATAGCCTGGGCCTTCCCCTAGCATGCACTGCCAATGCAGGTGTCCCTATGTGACCTTCTGTCTGCTAGAAGATTTGTGATGGACATGGGAGCACTTCCCTCTCTTTAGTGACAAGATTCATGGGCAGCACTGGAAAGAGTCTCCATCCCCATCTCAGCTAGGGTGAGTGTACTCACTGGTGCCAAACTAGAAAGGAATCCATGAAGATGAAAATGCTGCTATAGAAGCGGTTTTCCATTTGCTGGGGTGAATTTTAATGGATAATAAAATATTTTTAAAGATTTTAATTTGTTAATTGTCTCATGAAAAATGATTCTAAGGTAAAACAAGTAATCATCTGTATTAATTGTTTGGGGAATTATATTCTCTAGGATTTCGGGCAGTCAGATTTACTTTGCACACCAGCGATCTGCTAAGCACAGTATTGTATATTCTCAACTCCTGCAGTTTGTCTGTTGAACACATCCAAAGCTTGAACACTAATGTGCATTCCCAGCCTCTCAAGGAAGCTATAGGGATGCCTGACAGACCCATCAAATGGCATAGATCCTATTATTCCTTTACTGGGTTCAAGGACCCTGACGAAGACCTTGAACATGTCTCAAGAGTGGAAACAACCCTAATGTAAGTAAAAAGTTTTATTTAAAAAGCCTCATATAGTTCGTATTTAAATGTAGTTCTGATTTTCTAGGAAAAGAAATTTTAGTAATATATTTGATACAGAAGCCATGAGAAAAGGTATTTCATGTTTCTTGCTTAAAGTTGCAAAAATACCTCCATTTTTTGTTATTGTTTAATACCGTACATGCAAGAGATATGTTTTTTGTTCTGTTTTTTTTTTTTAATAATTTATTTAACTTGATTTAATGTGCATTAGTGTGAAGGTGTCAGATCCCCTGGGACTGGAGTTACAGGCAGTTGTGAGTTGCCATGCTGGGAATTGAACCGGGTCCTCTGGAAGAGCAGTCAATACTCTTAACCTCTGAGCCATCTCTCCAGTCCCAAGATACAAGTTTTTTTAATCAATTCTTTACACATTGGGCATTTCCAGTCTATTTGGAGGGTTCAAAGGTGATTAAATTTAATAATTCATACTTACAGAAAAACACAGCAGTTGTTGTGACACATGGCTGTAATCTCAGCCTTTGGAAGGCAGTCAGGAAGAAAAGATCAAGGCAGGCCAGTCTGGGATGCATAATGAATCCCTGTCTCAAAATAAACAGATAGATAGATAGATAGATAGATAGATAGATAGATAGATAGATAGATAGGAAAGAAATCATAAAATATCATCTTCAATAAATGACTGTAAAAGAATTTTTTAAATTCTAAAACCTGCATATGAGTAGGATGTATAGTGCTTTCCTTTAATCTCAGCATTTGGGAAACAGAGGCAGGAGAATCTCTGTGAGTTCAAGGCCAGCCAGGGCTACATAATGAGACCCTGTCTCTCTCCCTTTCTCTCTCCCTTTCTCTCTCCCTTTCTCTCTCTCTCTCTCTCTCTCTCTCTCTGTATATATGTATGAAATATTTGGCATACTTAATTTAGTAAGCTGCCATTAATATTTTGATAACTTATGGTTTTGTACTTGTTTTTTCATTGGGACAGAGGTTCATAATGTAATGTTAAGTATAAAAAGCTGGTTATAAAACACTATGCACAATATGAGCCCATTTTGTAAAGTAAAAAGACAAATGATATTCATCAATATATTATCATTGGTTATTTTAACATAGCAGTTTGGTACTTTTGGGTTTGTTTGTTTTCTTTTTTGTGTTTTGTTTTGTTTTTGTTTTTTCAAGACAAGGTTTCTCTGTGTAACTTTGGAGCCTTCCTGGAACTCACTCTGTAGACCAGGCTGGCCTTGAACTCACAAAGATCTTCCTGCCTCTGTAGGCATGTGCCATCACTATCTAGCTGTTTGTTTGTGTTTCTAGACAGGCTACACTCTGTAGCCATGGCTGGCCTAGAACTCACTATGTAGACCAGCCTGGCTTCAAAGTCATAAAGATCTGTCTGCCTCTAACTTCTAGTGGTTAAATTCAAGGCATCTGCCACTCAGTTAATCCTAATGCTTTTTTTTTAATAGATTCCTTAAAGGAAGTCCCATTCCGTTTCAGTGATTGTATTCAAAGAAGCCAGTAACTGACCATAACCTAAGACATTTCTGTTTGCTGTCCATTGCCACTGAACCTCCGGTGTATTATCTGTTCTAATACAAGAGCTGTTTATGAATTACCCAGGGTCCGGGGACAACACTATATCCGGTGTGGGATATCTGAGGGGGGAAAAAAATCTACGAACACTATGCTCTTATGTCTGTTAACTTTATTCCTCTAAGATAAAATTCCATTTATTCAGCTACAGCTCCATCAGGCATTCAGGACAAGAATAAATCTAGATATGCCAATCTCTGTATCTGTACTTTATTTCTCTGGGATAAAATCCTGTCTCCATAGCTTCTGTTCCATCCTGACACTCAGTTCCTCTTTGTCCCCTCATTTACTGTCCTCTCATAGTCCTGCTAATGACTAAGCTCTTATGCTTCCCGCCTCATCTTCGTCCTGTTTCTTCTCCTTCCATCTCTATCTACTTGCTCTATACTCCTGGCTCAAGAGTTCTGTCTTACCATCTACCTTACCTCTGTGATCTTCTCTTCTCCCTGGTCATGCCATTCTGTCCACTCTACAGAAAAATGCCTGTTTTTCTTTTCCTGGCCCCTTGGTTCTCTGCCTCCTCAGGAATGTTGCTCTACCTTCCACCTTAATATGTAAAAATTTCTTTTGTTCTCAGTCAGTTGCTCTGGAGAGCCACTAGGCCTCAAGGTGAGGGGATGATCTGAGCTTCATTTGCACAAGAAACAAAGCTATGCATCTCCTGCCAGCTTGTCTTTGCCTACCTGACCTTATCCAAGTAGGCTTCAGCAGGGAAACTAGTTACCTAGAAGTTCAGCAGGTCTGAGGAGCTGAACTGTTTGCCAATTGGTCTGGGAAAATTTGGGCATGCAAGAATTTTATAGCAGAAGACAGCTGAAATATTAAAGGGTAGATAACACCAAATATTCATAATAAATGGCTTGCCTTTTGACAGACCCTTGGCCGGTCAAAGTACAGCTTTAATACACAGCTGAATCTCTGTGATAGATTCTTGTGGCCCGCCACAGCTGTTGTCATCTAGCGACATCCCCCACAAGGTTCAGAGGAAGGTAGCAGAAAGGGAGACAAGTGTGCGGCTGAGACAGGAGTCTAGCTGTGATACTTGTCTGTGTTCATGACTGAGAGTCAAACAGTATGCTCCATTGTCTAGATTCCTTTCTGGAAACAAGCTAGAGGAAGATGGAGATTTGGGAGTAATGATTTAATGATGGAGCAGAAGGGATGAGGCAGCAGGAAGTGAGGGTAGACGTGAAGGGCAGTGATATAGGGTGGGAATTGGCGCATACAGGTGCTAGCTTAGCAATCCAGAAGGGACAGTGGACACAGACAGCTGTGCATGTGCACTCAGCACAATGGTTCAGCTGCCCAGAAGTCTGCATACACCTTAAGAGGATGCTGTTTGCTTACCTTGACCTCTGTCAAGGCCAACACAGTGCTGGGAGTACCTGGCCTAAAGGATATGGAAAAATTAGATTGTTTAATTCAAGACAAAAGCAAAAGTGACGATGTTGGACCTTACTCAAGCTAGGGGCTTACGGATAAAGTACTAAAGATTTCAGACCTAGGCCGAGTGAACATTCGTTGTTTAAAGATTGTCCCAGGGACCCTGAACTAAGTTAGCTAGGTGACAAAACAATGACTGGAACTAGAAAAAGATAATTCAGCAATATTCTCCAAGGTTTCTTATGTAAGCTGGTTTTTCATAATCTCTTCATCTAAATATTCAACAAAATCCCTTCTTTAATCTGATAGACTTTGTTTTATTGCATTTTTCTAGATAGTGAGTTCTCAAGAATAGGGAATGTGCCCATCACCGATGAGCACTAACCTGCACTTGTGTTCACAGAACCCACCCAATACCTTTAATGACGTGAATTTTAAAACTATGGAATAAATATGGAGATGGGAGGTGTGGCTCAGTGGAAGAACACTAGGAAAACAAAGTAAATCTTGGTTGGAATACAATGTGGTGGGCTATGGTCAGCCTAGCAAATTCAGAGTGTCACGTGGAAATGTGGTCAGTGCAGTCTGCCGTGACTTAGCAGTGAAAGGGCTATCATGAGGTTAGAGTACTCTCATTAACTTCCTTAGCATTTACTAAAAACATCTGTTGGGTTTTGCAAGAATACACTACCTCAGAATATGCCTGTGTCTAGATGAACCACTCTGCTGTGGATTCTTTCTTTTTTTTCTTTTTTTTTCTTCAAGACAGGGTTTCTCTGTGGAGCTTTGTACCTTTCCTGGAACTCACTCTGTAGCCCAGTTAGCCTCAAACTCACAGAGATCCGCCTGGCTCTGCCTCCAAATGCTGGGATTAAAGGTGCGCACCACCCAGTGCTGCTGTGGATTCTTGACTTCTTCAAAGCATGCTTTGTTTTCCATTCAGACTCTTGTGGCTTACTCTGTACCTTAAGGAAGAGAGCAGCTTTGTAAACTACTGTTTCAGGAATTAAAGTCAGGGAAAATTGATCACTATTAATCAGTCCAGTTGTCAGTAGCTATTTGTCGTGACGTGGTAGTGAGCCTGTCATTAGACTCTTTCTTAGCTTCATGGATGAAATTAATAATGACATAGCATTGTGGTAGGTAGTTAACATTATATATACAAAGGAAAAGGCCTTTACATGGTTAGAACATTGATATCTCAGGGACTTACATGAACCCATTATTATGCTTTATGGAGTTTGAGTGTAGCTTTAAGCAAGAGTAATTTTATGACAGAGGGTCCAGGCCAGGAAACATGAGAGAAGACAACACTGCAAACAAGGAACCCTGAAAGTGACTGCAGTGTAGACTGAGTGTCCTCAAGCTGACACTAGATTTATGATACCTGTACTTTTGCTTTTGTTTTGTTTTTTGAGACAGGGTCTCACTGGTTACCCTGGGCTAGACTAGAACTCTCTGTGCATTTCAAGCTGGCCTTGCACTTCCAGAGATCCAACTGCCTTGCCCTCCAGAAATTAAAAATGTGCCAATATGCACAGCCTGCAACCAGTATTCTTTTTTTTTTTTGAGACAGGGTTTCTCTGTGTAGCCCTGGCTGTTCTAGAACTCACTCTGTAGACCAGGCTGGCCTTGAACTCACAGAGATCTTCCTGCCTCTGCCTCCCGAGTGCTGGGATTAAAGGCTTATGCTAGTATGCCTGATTTGGGAACCTAGTCTTAAAAGGGGGTGTGAGCAGGATTAATTGATATGCCAAGTAATGAATCAAAAAATAATGAGCACATTTACGTAGCCGTAAGGACCCAATTTCTCATTTTGCCATGCAAAACCCTTCGTGGTCTTTCCCCTCTTCCCTTTCATTGTGCCTCAGGTCCTCCCCTCTGCAGAACCATCTGTTTGGATCTCATTATCTATAGATCCATATGCCCTTGCATGATAGGCACACCCTCCCTTATTAACCAAATGCCTCAGATTTAGGTCCACACGCCCATTGTATAGGACCTTCCAGCTGAAATTAATTCCTGAGCCCTCTTTGTTTCTGATACTCTGTTCTCCTTTTAGGTAAGTCTTCTTTTACAATGAAGACGTTATCTTCCCTGTGTTCCCAGCACAACTCCATACTGGTTATTTGGGATAAATGTTTGTTTGATAAACTCATAATGACTTCATTGTTTTGCAAGTTGTAAACTTGATACATCTTAATGCTTCAGCTCACTCTAAAATGGTTGATTGAATCATCTTCTGTCTAAAGGCTTTGTCAGGCAAATTTGAGCTCTCTTTAGCATGGCTTTTATTGCATGGTATCATGGACGTATCCCACAATTTCTCAGGCATCCCCATGAGGAGCTGCATGAGTGCTCTATTTACTCTTTAAATTGTTTCTCCCACCAGGCAGTGGTAGTGCACCACCTTTAATCCCAGCACTCGGGAGGCAGAGCCAGGCGGATCTCTGAGTTCGAGGCCAGCCTGGTCTACAGAGCGAGATCCAGGACAGGCATCAAAACTACACAGAGAAACCCTGTCTGGGGGCGGGGAGGTTGTTTCTCTCCTCTCCTGGAGCTTTCTTTTGCACAGGCATGCCAGAGGCCCACCTACTCCCACATCTGCTACGTTTCCCTTGGCTCAGTCACCTCATTCTGTGTGAACACACTCACACACACACACACTCACACACACACACTGCATATACTACTTTTTCATCCCTCCACCCCCCAGACTCCACCCAGGTATCTTATTTCTCTAGACTCCTTTGGAGAGTCAAAGACTGCAGGCAGTAACAAGCATGCCTGTGTCTGACTGGTCTTAGGACAGCAGGAGACATCGTCCAGGGAGGCAGTACTGTGCTCTGGATGCTCCTTCTGAGAGCCACCCTGCTCTAATCCTCAAACCATTCTTTAATTGAGGAAATACTTGAAAGAAGCTGCCATAATTGTAACATGACCCAGCAAGGGTAGGCAGCCTCTTGAAGTATTGTTAGAAGTGAAGATCTGGGGCTGGAGAGATGGCTCAGTGGTTAAGAGCATTGGCTGTTCTTCTGGAGGTCCTGAGTTCAATTCCCAGCAACCACATGGTGACTCACAACCATATGTAATGAGATCTGGTGCCCTCTTCTGGCCTGCAGGGATACGCGCTGGCAGGATACTGTATGCTTAATAAATAAATAAATCTTTAAAAAAAAAAAAAAAAGTGAAGATCTTGGAGGCTGGAGAGATGGTTCAGCAGTTAAGAACATAGCTGCTCTTCCAGAGGACCCATGTTCAATTCCCAGCACCCATATAGCAGCTCACAACTGTCTGTAACTCCAGGTCCAGGGGATCTGACATCTTCACACCAATGCACATAAAATAAAGTTAAATGAATTATTTAGAAGAAGAAGAAGAAGGAGGAGGAGGAGGAGGAGGAGGAGGAGGAGGAGGAGGAGGAGGAGAAGAAGAAGAAGAAGAAGAAGAAGAAGAAGAAGAAGAAGAAGAAGAAGAAGAAGAAGAAGAAGAAGAAGAAGTAGTAGTAGTAGTAGTAGTAGTAGTAGTAGTAGTAGTAGTAAGGGCCTGCCTGAAAACTCAGGTTAACAGTGGAGTGGTTTAAGGTGTGTGTTTAGGACTGTTGGACTGTTGGTGGTTAGTTCTATTTTTGTTTGCTGTCCTAGGGATGGAGCTAGGGCCTAACTTGCTCTAGGCATGTGCTGCTGGCCTCCATCTCCAGCCACCTGTGTGCTGTACTGGAAGGAAGGTAAAGAGTTTATCTCTGGTTTTGGTCTAGGTCCTGGCTAGGTAGCAATGGGAAAATTGCTGTTAAAAAGCTGAAGAACAGTTTGCCACTTAGGAAGGAGCTGGATCGTCTGAAGAATGAACTATCTGAGCTTCTGCAACTTTCAGATATCAGGTAATAAACTATCCAGTTGTCTAAGTTACTATCCTATTTCTATAAAGAGACACCATGACCAAGACAATTTACAAAAGAAAACATCTAATTGGGAGCTTACTTAAAGTTTAGAGAGTGAGTCCATGACCATCATGGTGGGGAGCTTGACACAAACAGGCTTGGTGCTGGAGCAGTAGCTGAGAGCTTAGATGTTGAGACAACCATGAGGCAGAGAGGGGGCGCTCACTAGGAATGTCCTGGGCTTTTTAAACCTCAAAGCCTGTCCCCAGTGGCACACCACCTCCAACAAGGCCATACCTCCCAATCTTTCTCAAATAATTCCACCAACTAGTGAACAACCATTCAAACATATGAGCCTATAAAGGCCTTTCTCATTCAGACCTTCACACTAGTACACACATTCAAATATGCAGGAATGAATGTAGATCAGTTAATAAAGTGCTTACTTAGTACACACTGGGCCCTGGGTTCCACAAAAACTGGGTATGGTGGTGCACACCTATAAATCATATCATTAAAGAGGCAGAGACAGAATTATCAGAAGACGAAGGTCTTCTTTGGCTATATAACAAGTTTCAGACTAACCTGGACCTAATGAGAACCTTGTCTCAAAAAATGTTTTTAATTAAAAAAAAAAAAAAAACAGTAAGTAAAGTAAATTACAGGGATTACTTATTATTAACACTTTCTGGTAGGTCAGTATTTGGCTCTTTAACTTCTCTGATAAGCAATAATCTTCAATTGTCATTTTATGGATATAGTCAATTCATCTGTATGAACAATGTGATAAGTTTTTGTTTAAAACACAGAAGATTTGAGTTCTGATATTTTGGGTATAATAGTTGAACTTTCTTATTACATTTATGTGTGTGTGTGTGTGTGTGTGTGTGTGTGTGTGTGTGTGTGTGTGTACACGTGCCATGGCACATGTATGGAGACCAGAGGACAACCTGTAAAATCAGTTCCCTTCTTCCTCCATGTGTATATGTGTGCCTGCATAATGCTGAGGACTGAGCCTAGATACTTGCTCAAAGTACATGCTCTAGCATCAAACCCTACAGCAAGTCCCATCCTTTTATTTTAAGATAGAAACAATATATTTGCTTTTTTAAATCTTTACATACATTGACATCGTCTTAGTCACTATTTTATTGCTGTGAAGAGACACCACGGCCAATGCAACTCTTTTTTCTTCTAAGACAGGGTTTCTCTGTGTAGCCCTGGCCTGGAACTCACTCAATAGATCAGGCTGGCCTCAAACTCAGAGATCTGCCTGCCTCTGCCTCCCAAGTGCTACGGTATAAGACCCCTACGCACAGAGACACACACATACACACAGACACAGCAATAAGAATAATAGAAATGATTTTTCAAAAATTTAAGAGAGACAATAACCATCTTAGAAACATATGATCATTTGAAACATGATGTCTGTCTGCTTCAGGAAGAGGCCGTTGACCTTCTCAAGAATCAGGCAGTTGGGGTGAGAGCCTGTTCATCCTCCATGGTGCTGCTGTTAATGTAGCTGTATCTGTTGGCCTAGGTGGCAGAGGGGCTGGGGTGTCGCCCATCGCTGCAGCCAGCTGCACAGTCTTAGCCGCCTAGCACAGCAGAATTTGGAGCCACTTCAGAATGCAAAAGGTAACCATTGTCCACTCTCTTTTTTGTTTGTTTATTTTTTTGTTTGTTGTTTTTTATCAAGACAAGGTTTCTCTGTATAGTCTTGGCTGTCCTGAAACTCACTCTGTAGACCAGGCTGAACTCACTCTGTAGACTCAGAACTTCCTGCCTCTGTCTCCCAAGTGCTGGGATTAAAGGCATGTGCTACTGCTGCCTGGCTGTCCACTCTCTTTCAGAACATCTGTAGTACACATCTATAATTTGTAGCACAAAAGTAAGAGACTTTATCAGATTTAGATATTTAAATCTGTGGATGGGGTAGCACACCTTTAATCCCAGCGCTCAGGAGGCAGAGGCAGGCAGATCTCTGTAAGTTTGAGGACAGCCAGGGCTACACAGAGAAACCCTATCTCAGAAAAAAAATGTAAAATAAAATAAATGTTTAAATCTGTTCCTTTGAATAAAGCAGAAACATAATACAAGCTTCTAGGATCTACTAGATTTAATCCTGAGTGTATACACTAAGTTTAAGTAATTATTTGCATAGTGTTATAAGGATGAATCCTCTGGGCCATGACCACAGGTTTGTGTTTTATCATCAGGATGCACCATCGTATTCACAGACCGCTCCGGTATGAGTGCACTGGGCCATGTGATGCTGGGAACCATGGACGTCCACCATCACTGGACAAGAGTAAGGATGAGCCCAAAGCAAGCAGACCTCTCTCACTCGCCTCCACACACTTTCATTTCAAACAACACTGTTACATCAGCAAACTGCAACATTGGAAAGCATAGCTCCAGTTTTCCAATCCAATAAGACCACATAACTAGTACTTCAAAGTGAAGATAGCTTTCTTTTACATTTATCTATTTTGTGTGTATGTCTGCATGTGTGTGCATAGAAGTCAGAGGACAAACTGTAGTTGTTCTTTTTCTACCTGGGGCCAGGTATTGAGTTCAGACCATCACACTTGAGCAAGTGCTTTTGCTCAGGCATCTTGTCTCACAAGCCTGTAGCCAGAAGGTTTTTCTGGTGCCACCCAGCCCTGCAGTCATGAAGCTGCTGATAAAATAATCACTCAGAGGCTTAACATTATTCACAAACTGTATAGCCTATGGCAGGCTTCTTGCTAGCTAACTCTTTCATCTTAAATTAATCCATTTCTTTTAATCTATGTTTTGCTACATGACCGTGGCATTATCAGTCTGCTGGCATCTTGCTTCTCCTTCAGCAGCGGCTGGCGTCTCTCTCTCTCTCTTCTCCTTTCTTCTCTCCATATATCTGCTTGGATTTTCCACCTGTCTCTAAGCTGCCTTGCCATAGGCCAGTGCAGCTTTATTTATCAACCAATCAGAGCAATACATATTCACAGCATACAGAAAGACATCCCATAGCACTTCCCACTTTCTGTCTAATCAAAAAGGAAGGTTTTAACTTTAACATAGTAAAATTATATGTAATAGAACAGTTATCAAGCAGGAGTTATAATTAAAATAGTCTATTTGTATTTGGGAAAATTAAAATATTCTGTCATCTACCCTATATTTGTGAGTCTAAAGTTTCATATCTAATTTATCTTTTATCATAACCAAGGAAAATTATAACTATCTAGTCTTCAACTATATCAAAGACCCCAGGAGGATATTTTACCTATGTAAGCAGGAAGTGCTTTGTAAGCAACTTTCAAAATCTGGAAATGACAGACAGCTAGCTGGCTGCCTGGACAGTCACCCAAAGTTCCTCTACAGTGTTGGGCATTCATCTTCAGCCTATAGGCCTAGAGTCTCTCAGTCACTTCTCCCTGTGTCCTGCAGGATGTCTGGCAGTCTCCTCTGTGAAACAGGAACCTGAAGGACCATCTCACCTTGTTTTGGCAAAATTCAGTGGTCATTTTCCTATGGTCCTGTATGTCTAGTTTATACAACATTTTGTCAAGCAGTCCAGGCAAGAACAGTTTCTTGTCCAAATGGCTAACTTTTGCCATAAGGAACACAAACTCCATATAGAGTTTCTTCAATGCCCATCATCATCTTTGAAGTAAATTGGTGCTGCCAGGAGCAGATGTGTCTCACTGTCCAGAAAGTCTAAGGTCTTAAAATATTTTAAATGCTATATTCTGTAGGTCTTTGAAGTGTTTGAAGATTACCTACCTAATTGAAATACACCTTTATATACCTAAAAAACTTAACTAACATGACTATAAGTTTGATTATCCTAAATGACTATCAATCTGTAATTTTAATTATATACTACAATTTTAAATGAGCTGCATAAACATAATACCTTAAACAAGAGTAGAAATATACATACATATAACAAAATTAACTTTAAAATTGTAATAAACTAAAATCTATAGTAATGTAAAACATTTTAAACAAGTTGTTGCTCTTTAAAAGTAGACTCAATAATCTACCCTTTTATCCTATCATATCTATGCTATCCCCTTTCCTTTTTTAGAAAGAGATTGCATTTATAATCAACCCCTTTAAAATAAAAATAAACATTTATAAACAATATTTTGGGAATTTGGGCATAGCTTCTCATACTACTTCCTGCTGTTTGGGGGCGCTGGCAATCTTAGGGGATCCTGAGAAAATTCGAGATAATGGTCAAGTCCTGGAAAGACTAAGGCCCATGTGTTAGTTTTAAATGCAGACAAATAAAGCTGGTGTGAACATTTTTTATTGTTAAATTTTATTTTTAGATTTATTTATTTTATATGTAAGTATTTTGTCTGCATGTATGTATGTCTATGTATCATGTGGGAGCCTAGTTCCTGAGGAGGTCAGAATAGGACATAAGATCCCCTAAAGCTGGAGTTACAGTTGTGAACCACCATATGAGTGCTGGAAATTCAACCCAACTCCTTTGCACTAAGCTGTCTCTCCAGCCCCTGATGTGAACATTTTTGTTTAGTTTGGTTTGGTTGTTTGTTTTGTTGTTGTTGTTGTTTTTCTACAAAGATTCTCATGATGTAGCACTGGCTGACTAGAACTCACTATATAAATCAAACTAGACTGAAACTTGTAGCAATCCTCCTGCCTCAGTCTCCAATGTCTTAGGATTATGGGTGTGAGCCACTATGCCTGGTTGATGTAAACATGAGAAATGCATTTTTCATCTCATGGATAAATTCCTAGATAGAATCGCTGGATCATATCCTTTGATCATATCAAAAGATAGTCATATTTTCAATTTTGATGAAAAGTTTTAATTATGACACTCTAGTAGGTATGTAGTGATGTCTCACCTTAAATTTAATTTGCATTAAATAATAAATGATGGTAATCATCTTTTCATGTTTTCATTTGCCATCTTCATGTCATCTTTGGTGAAGGATCTACTCAAATAAAATACTTGGTAGAGGGACTGGAGAGATGTTTCAGTGGGTAAGAGCACTGGCTACTCTTCCAGAGGACTGAGTTTGAGTCCTAGCACCCACATGTCAGTTCACAACCATCTGTAACTCCAGTCCCAGGGGATCCAATGGTACCAGACATTAATGTGGTATGGAGATACACATGTAGACAAAACACCTATACACATAAAATAGATCTTTAGCCCGACAGAGGCAGGCAGATCTCTGAGTTTGAAGCTAGTCTATAGAGTGAGTTCCGGGACAACCAGGGTTACACAGAGAAACCTGTCTTTAAGAAACTTAATTATTAGCTGAACAGTGGTGGCACATGCCTTTAATCCCAGCACTTAGGAATCTCTGTTCTGTTGAGTTCAAGGTCAGTCTGGTCTACAGAGTGAGTTCCAGGACAGCCAAGGCTACACAGAGAAACCCTGTCTTGAAGAATTAAAAAAAAAAAAAAAACTTATTACTTATTTATTATTATTATTTCAAGCCACATATTTAATAGGTATTTTGTGTATAAAGGGTATAAGAACTCTTAACACTCAGCAGTTAAAAAAAAAAAAATACCCAACCAAAATAGAAAATGTTCCAAAGACATGTCACTGAAGAGAATGTACAGCTGACAGATGTGCAGAGCTGGGTGCAGAGCTGGAGTGCTTGCAGCATATGAGACGGTGGGTTACAGCCCCACACTGGGCAGAACTGCTGAGTGAAAATAGTGGCACCACCATGTGAGGATGACGACGTGGAAAACGGGTTCACTCCTGACTGCTGACAGGAGTCCAGATGTGCAGATCTCCACACGAGGAGCACATCATCTTAACTGAACATTCTGGCAGGTGGCCCAGGAGGCCATTCCTCGGCATTTATAGTGAAAAATAAAAAGCTATGTTCACGTAGAAATCTGTGCACAAATATTCATAATAGCCAAGAGTGGAGGAAGTCCTAATGTACTTCTGTATAAGTCCTGCTCAGAAATGGGCATGAACCACTGATATGTGCAGCAACCTGGGAGTGAAAGTCAGTATCTGAAGGTTATATTCTATACAACTCCCATGTCTGTACCATTCTTGAAATAACAAAATAACAGGAAGGCAGTGCAGTGCTGTGACTGCCTAGACATGGAGATAAGCAATCTGGCCACTGAAAGGTCATGTGGCAGATCCTGTGGTAAAATTCTGCTCAATGCTAAATGGTGATCTCACATGGGTCTGCACATGTGAAAAGACAATATAAAACAAAATACACAAGGGTTGACAGAGTGCAGATGAAATTAAACAGCTGCTATATAATTATAGTGTGTCTGCACTCACAATCAGAGACATACAAAGTCTTCATCACACACTATATGAACCCACAGTTCTCAAAGATCCTGAATGTACTTACCACTACATAAGTAACCCAGGAAGAGAATAATTGGGGAGTAGGATTATTTTTTACAAAATATAGTAAGTAGATGATGGATAGTTTATAGAATCTTGTTATTACTTTCATTATAGACTACCTAATGCCTTCTAGTCTTCTTTTTTTGTTCTTTTTGTTGTTGTTTTCTGTGTAGCCCTGGCTGTCCTGGAACTCGCCCTGTAGTCCAGGCTGGCCTCGAACTCATAGAGAACCCCTTGCCTCTGCCTCCTAAGTGCAGGGGTTAAAGGTGTGCACCACCATGGCCTAGCTAAAGCCTTATAGTTATCTTAACTTTGTGCAGATCCCAGCTTTCTACAGAAAACCAAACTTAAAGTTCTCCCTGACCCTTCTCTTCCCACTCAACAACGCATGCCATGCGCCAGCCACACTCAGCTTCATGTTTGTTTTGGACATGGCCTTTTTTCTTTTCCCAAAGCTTCCCACATTCATCTACTGTTTCTAAATCCTGTTATACTTTTTGTGAAATCATAGGTCTTGGCAGCCATTATTTAAACCTGGCTTTGACCTATCGGCCTCATGTGGCACTTGAACTGACAGTCTTGCTTTGTTTTCTTGCCCCTCAACTGTGAGCTCTAGCAAACACAAACCCTTACACACCTGCATGTGCACTTCATGCATACACACATTGTAGGTGTCAGGAAAGCTTTCTGTGCTTATCAGCTGAATTTGAAATAGATGACTGAAAGTGAATTTTTAGGCAATACTTGAGAGTTGGAATACACAAATGTACATTTAATCATCATAGCCTAGCTTAAGATTCCTGTGCAGGTCTTTAATATTAGTACCTGGGGTTGATTTTTACCTGGGGCTTTTTTTTTTTTTTAAAATGCTGAATGCCATTTATTGAAGGAGGGAGGAGGTCTTAAATACATGCTTACAGCACAATGGGAGAACCCCAGAGGGCAGAAGTTCGCTATGGATGTTTTACAATCTTGCATTGAAACTGTTAACGCCCATTATGCAGGATACACAGACAAGGAACTTCCCTTAAGCATTCAGGAGGGTGGAAGGGGCTTTTCTTCTTCTGCCGTCTCTTCTCAGTTCCTATTGAAAACCCCTAGACTGACAGTTTGTTTTTGGTTTTTTGTTTTGTTTTTTTGTTTGTTTTTCGAGACAGGGTTTCTTTGTGTAGCTTTGAGCCTTTCCTGGAACTCATTCTGTAGACCAGGCTGGCCTCAAAGTCACAGAGATCCGCCTGGCTCTGCCTCCTGAGTGCCGGGATTAAAGGCGTGCACCACCACCACCCGGCCGATAGTTTGTTTTGAATATTAGTATTTCCAGGATTATATTGTCTTTACTGTATTTTACTTGAATATTCCATCTACAAAAATAATTTTTAAAACTTTCTCATTTATTGGACTCCTAAAATTATAGTAACATAAAATTATCCTTTTTTTTTTTTTCAATACTATAGCTTTTTGAAAGCTTACCAAGTTATTTTGACCTTCAGAGGAGAATGTCAACCTTAGAAGACCAGATAAGCAATCTTCTAGGGGGCATCCGAGTCGTTTATGTCGAGGAGTTGCAGCCAGCACTCACACTTGAAGAGTACTGCTCCCTCCTTGACGTCTTCTATAATCGGCTGCTGAAAAGTAGGATGCCTTCCCACCCTCAGAGTCTGAGTGGCTTGCAGATGATCCTTAGCAGGCAAGTGTCTGGAACTGGATGGTATGTGTGTGGTTTTGTTTCATTGTATGGTTCTTGTAAATTTAATAATAATAATAGAAATGAGTAGATGGAGAAATGGTTCAGTAGTTTGGTAGAAGATTCAAGTTCAGTTCCTAGGGCCCATGTCAGGCAGCTCACAACCAGAGGATCCAATGCCTTTGACCTCCTCAGGCACTGCACTCAACACAGAGGCAGAGGCGTGTGTGTGTGTGTGTGTGTGTGTGTGTGTGTGTGTGTGTGTGTATACAAACATATATTTATATATGTTTTTATATTTATACACACACACACATAATTTCACATGATTTTTTAAAATGGAGGCCAGGCTTGTTGTGCACACCTGTAATCCCAGTATAGCAGGTGGATCACTGTAAGTTCAAGACCAGACTCAGCTAAACAATGCACCCGTCTTAAAAACAAAACAGAAGAACGTCATGACTTGTGAAGAACTGTAGTCACGGCCCTGTTCTGCATATGTCAAAAACCAAACTGAGGGACTGAAGAGTGGATCTCTACACCATTCTTGGAAAACATGGCCACTGATTAGTGAAGTCAGTCTCAAGGTCTCAGACTCACCTTGAAGTAGGTCACTGCCATGTCACAGAGAACAGTATATCATCATCAGTGTTGCTGTAATTTAATGTGCATTTTCGGATGACGACTTTTCAGTCACTTGAAATTAAAAAAAGCATTGTCTGTGGAAGTGATGATGTTTCCCTTAATGCATACTTTGTTTCAGTGACAGGTACGAGCCAAGCTTGCATGAACTTGGGCATTTTAACATCCCAGCCCTCTCAGATCCAACAAGCCTCCAGTCATTTATGAGAAGCAAAGCCCAGCAGGCAAGAGAAAACATGACAAGAAGGGCAGAGTAAGTACTGTCCACTTCCAGATGTATGAGGGCCTGACTTTTAAACAGAGACTAGAAAAGCATTATCTGCACTTTAGTTATTTTATTCATGTACAGCTGCTGTGTCTGTTGGTATCAGCAGGGACCAAAGAGGGCATTGGACCCCCTGAAGGTGGAGTTACAGGCAGTTGTGTGCCACCACAAAGGTGCTGGCATTTGCGTCTCTGTAAGAATCACAAGTGCTCGTAACTGCTGAGCCATCTCTCTAGCCCTATTCTATTTAAATTTTAAAGTGTGACTGAGTTTATAAGTAGTCGTGTTTCTGTGGTGTTTACAGCTAGGAATCACTTGACAGCCAGTGGTTTCCTTGTCACAGGTTTGAAGCTATAGAGTTAAGTCCATTGTAGAGGAGAAAGGGTAGGAGTGGGTCCATCCAAAGGAGTGGACAGACAGATGGACAGCAAGTTCAGATGGTGAGCAGGAAGGGAGAAGCAGCTCAAGGCAGGGTACAGCCTGATTTCAACATCCAAGTAAGGGTTTATACTCCTAGGTTTTTCTTCGCTTTGTCACTAGCAGTGGCTAGGGGAGGCGTATGAAAGCTGTTAGGAGCACTGACTGCTCTGTAGAGGACCCAGGTTCAATTTCCAGCACCCACATGGTGCCTCGTGACCATTTATAACTATGGTTCCAGGAATGCAATACCCTATTCTGGATTCTGAGAGCACCAAGCACACAGATGGTGCACAGATATCCATACAGACAAAACACCCATACACATTAAAAATAATAAATCGGGGTTGGGGATTTAGCTCAGTGGTAGAGCGCTTGCCTAGCAAGCCCAGGGCCCTGGGTTCGGTCCTCAGCTCTGAAATAATAAAATAAATAATAATAATAATAATAATAATAATAATAATAATAATAATAATAAATCTTGGAGGGTGGGGGAAAAATATAAATCTTTGAAAAATAGGAATAAATTGTGTATTATTTTTACCTTACTAATGCTAAAAAGGTTGTTTTTTGGGTTTTTTTTTTTTTTTTAGAGTTTTATGTAGAAATAAATCAGCCAGTACTGGGCACAGCGTAACTCTTGGCATGTCTTTTCATATGACTGGCTTGTATGGGCACTATGCCATCTCCCCAACATTTAAGAATATTGTTTATATTTTATCTTACTTTATTTAGTAATAGCTTGTGATTTTTTTTTTTATTTTATAGGTTAAAAGTTATTGAAAATGAATTGATACAGGCTTCAACAAAGAAATTTTCTCTGGAGAAGTTGTATAAAGAGCCCAGCATTTCTAGCAGACAGATGGTGGATTGCTGTAAGAGACTTCTTCAACAGTCACTGCCTTATCTGCGTGGGATGCACCTCTGTGTGTCACATTTTTATTCTGTTATGCAAGATGGAGACTTGTGTATCCCATGGAATTGGAAGAAAGGAGAAGCCATGAAGTAGCACAGATATTGTTTTATTTTCTGGGAAAAATGAGAAACTGTTGAATTTATTTAAATTCAGTTTAATACTAGTATTCACATGTTAGAACAAAGTTTCTAACTGTTGCTTTAAAAGTGGGCTGAGCTTTTCTTTGTAGTGAATTTATGCTAAGAAACATGTTTTTAAAAGGTTTTATTCCCCCTAGTCTTATGATGCTGATGGCCAGGCAAAAAAGATGCTTAGAAGAAAAAAACTATTTTAAAGATATGTAATAGAGAGTTCTATAAAAGTCATATATATTTTTATATAAGTGAATGTGCGTATGTATAAATTGGCCTCATTCAGTATAGCTCTTTAGTACTAGAACTCATTTTCACATGCAACACAGTTCAATGTGTGTCTTCATAATTACATTCTATAGACACACACTTTGTAGCCAGTAATGGACAGTTATGTTCAAAACAGATGACTGATGAGTAGCAAAAATTAAATAACTACATTTTGTTTGAGAAAGATTTAAAAAAAAAAACCTATTGAATATATGCTGTTAACACTGTCTGATACTAGTTTATTAAAACGTCAGTGACAGAGAATTTAAATACATGATTTCTTCTACCATTTAAAATATTGATAGAGCATATGCTTGGTAGGCACAGGCCCTGGGTTCCATCTCTAGTACCAGGAATGAGTAAGATGTACTATTGTAATTTAGCCAGAAGCTCCTTTTAAAAGCTGTCTTCATTTCTTCAGCTCTGGCCCAGGTAAAGCCTGCTGCCTCCTGTGGTCTCTGGTGTCTCCCACCCAGTGGGAGACCCACTTTCTATTCAGAGCAGACCCACCCTACATTCCGCACTACACTTTTCCCCGAGAAAGCCCTAGTGAATTTTCCCCACAGTACATTAGAACAAAGGAGACAATAAAATCAGTTTTCACGTTTTGGGTTTTTATAAAACATCAGTTATTTAAACAGGTCAAATGTGTGTTGAAAATAAGAACTGACTTGTAAAAGGATCGTTTGTGCCATTATTGCTTTTGACCTGTGCTAATTTGACAAATGTTGCTGTAAATATTCCCCATAAGAAAGAGTCCTCAAGTTGGGTTTGGTGACGCACACCTTTAATCCCAGCACTTGGGAGTCAGAGGCAGGTGGATCCCTATGAATTTGAGGTCAGCCTGGTCTACCAAGCAGGTTCCAGGACAGCCAGGGCTGTTACACGAGAAACTCTGTCTCAGGTGGGGCGGGGGGTTGGGATGGGGAGGAGTTCTCAAAGATATGATAGTTTATTGGAAACTTCTAACATCAGCTAACAGAATCTTCTGTGATGTGTGTTGAATTGGATTTGTCTCCGAACTAATTGTAATAAATAACACCTTGTTGATCACTTAGCTGCTTTTCTTGTTGTCCAGTTGTTAAAGTTTCACAACTAGGAGAATCGTAGTAGGAAATCGTTAGAAGTGATCCTTGGGACTTCATCTCCGGATATATGTGCTCCCCCACCACAGAGAGAAGAGGTGAAGCCTCTGGAGAGACCTGAGTCAGATCACAGCTGAGCTGCCCCCACAGAGAGAGCTGGGACTAGGCCCTGAACTCCAGGGCTATGTCTGTTCCCAGCATGGGCTGCCAAAGCCCTTCTTCCTCCCTTTGTTCTGGAAAGGCCTCTACCCCTAAGTAGCCTCTGAGTTAGTGAGAGGAAGGCTTTGAGAAGTGGGCACATGAGATGAAGAGCCAGGGCAGTTCACCACTACTGGAACCTAAAGACTGAGCACACTGTGGGCAGTGTAGGCCTGGGGGGTTGGAGGGACGGGGGCGCGTCCTGAGCGGGATTCATACTCTACAGAGGGACCTAGAAGCACACTGGAGGAGGGCGACACAGCCTGTGCTTTTCAGTACCATACTGTTTTGGTCAGTGTGGAGTCACTTGATGGCATCACGGGCAGACCTGCCCCAGTCTCGAGCCCAGAGTACACAACCCCGGCTTACCTGGCACTCAGCTTTGGCTCACTTCACACCGACAATGAACGCCCACCTCTGCAGGAACCCTGCTTGCCCACAGCCCCGACAGGGTCTGGTCTCATCTATACCACCTGCCCCCTGAAGGTTGCTCTCTGCCTACCTAGTAACTGTGGGCTGGCTGAAGTTTCTCTGCCATCCAGTTTTATCTGGTGGTACAAACACCACCCCTTTTTGGTGTAGTGCTGGAGGCTGAACTTTGGACCTTGTGCCTGTTAGGGCAAGTGTTCTATTGAGCTACATCTGCAGCCAAAACACCCTTTTAGAGTGTGAGTGTGTGTGAGTGTGTGTGTGTGTGTTTATGCACACATGCATGTGGACACGCACTACAGTATGTATGTATAGGTCAGAGGACAACTTTTAAGAGCTAATTCTCTCCTACCATGTGGATCCTAGGGATCCAACTTGATCAAGTGCAGGCTTGGTGGCAAGTGCCTTTATCTGCAGAGATATCTGAGATATCGTGCTAGCCCTAGAAATTCTTTCATAGCTTTAAGAGGGAGTTATGTTGCACGAAACTTAAATGGTCATATAATAAAAAACTGGAGCTGAAAGATCAGAGAAGCAGAGCAAGCCACAGCTACCACCTCTTACCTCACCAACTTCTCAGCCTGACAGATCCTCTATAAGACAGCGAATTCCTGTCTCCTCTCACCTTATATTCCTTTCTGCTGCCCAGCCATATCACTTCTTGCCTCAACCTTCCTAGTGCTGGGATTAAAGGTGTGTGATCCAAAGTGCTGGAATTAAAGGTGTATGCCACCACTGCCTGGCTCTGTTTCTATTTTAGACTGGATTAATCTCATGTAGCCTAGTGTGGCCTTGAACTCACAGAAAACCAGACGTCTCTCGGCCTCCCAAGTGCTAGGATTAAAGGTGTGTGCCACCACTGCCTGACCTCTGGCTAACTGGCTGGCTATGTCCTCTGATCTTCAGGCAAGCTTTATTTCTTAGATTACAGATATCACCACAGAGTTACATGTTTTTATCATGGGGACAGGTGAACCTCTCAAGTAGTCAGGGTTACAGTGTTGTTTCCCTTGAGTCTGGCCTTTCATGTAAACCACTGTGGGTCACTAGGGGCTCCAAACGGTCGTAGCCCAATTGTTAAAAGGTGGGAATCCTGCTTGTATTTTGGGCCTTTTGTCTCTGTATAAACTACTTATTTCCTTTGGAGAAGTGTTGCTATTCTGTGTTGGCACCTTGTAAAACAGCTGCACCAAATCAAGACTCAAGAAAACAGGTCCCTCATCTCCCCAAAGCCCTTAATGTCTTCACAGGCCAATATACAGATTTGAGCATACTTCCTATGTCCTTGTCAGCGAACCTAATTCTCTTCCTAGCTGGGCATTATTGAACCTGCCTATTCATCTCCTCATGAGTCAAAGAGAATAGGAAGATTTGACTCTCCCCAGATGTTTTCCTGATTTTTTTAAGGTTATATTTGCAGCCAACTGGGCCAAGGGAAATGAGTGATACATGGTGCCAAGTTGCTGGGCATGCTGCCAACAAGTTGACTAGGACCCTTTTGCTCTTCCAGGACCTTGGCAGCCTTTGTAACCCTCAGTGTCTATCAGCAAGCAGTGACAGCAGGCATCTGCAAGCCGAAGGTAACAAGAACCAGGCCAGCTTCCAGCCTTCACAACCCTTTTCCTTGTCCAGAATCTTCATCACAGAGGTACAGGAAGGCTTGTTCAAGAGAAGCATGGTGAGGCTGGAGAGATGGCTCAGGGTTAAGAGCATTGGCTGTGTGAAGGGGCCCCAACACAGCTTGACCACACAGCAGCCATGACAGGCCTAGACACAGCTTCTGTGACAGGCTTACTGGCAGGCAACACCCAGATCCAGGAAAAGCCTTAAGCTGATACCACCCAGGGATCTACCCAGGGGTGAGGAAGTACCTGACATCCTAAACATTCCAACGATTAGATAAGGTGTTCAGATGTCCTTGGGTCTAGCACACACCTATTTTTGTTTTACAGATACCCCTAGACAATTGTCAGCCAATGGGGTCCTGGACCCTGGGAATCCCCACCCCAACCTCTGCTATGATAAAAGCTCTGCCTCACCTGAGCTTAGGGCTCTCTGCTCTCACAGCTGCCTCAGACAGACAGAGGGACGCATGCACAGTTAAATTGGAACAATTGTAAAAGCTGGAACTCTCAGCATTTGAGAGGCAGAGGCAGGCAGTCCACCTGGTCTACACGAGGAGTGTGGTGAGAAACTGAGGTGACCGCTGGCTCCCTACCCTAACTGCTGGCTCTGGGTCTCCATGTTACCCCCACCTAGTTCCCTTCCCTGGTCCCTCTGTTTGCTCAGACTACTTGTCCGTTCAGATTCCTGTAACGTCTCAGCCTTGGACCTATTGTTAGGTCCACTTTTGCAACCTGTGACCCGAACACCTGACAGAAACAACATAAACGAGGATAGATTTATGTTTGTCTCATGATTTCACAGGGTTTCAGTCCATGGTGGCTGGGACATCAGGACAGACCAGGAAGCAAAAAGAGGATCAGAGCCAGTTCAAAGTTCCGCCCCAGTGGGCTACTTCCTCCAACTAGATCCCACCTACTCAAGATTCCAACGCCCTCCTAATTAGCACCATTAGTGAGGGAACCTGGAGAGCGTTTCGGATTCAAACCCTAACAACCTGAGTCCATCTACAGCACCCAACTGCACCCCCACGCCCGAACTACCCTCCCTGCTCAAAGACCCTTTGTGGCTGCTGAGATCTGCAAGGATCTGCAGTTGGGCTCCTCTGTGGCTCTCAGGAGTGCTTGGGCTTTCATTCAGCCTTACCCCCGCCCCCGCCCGGCCTGCGGCTTCGGCTTCGCATGGCTCCTAGACTCGCTTTGCCTTTCCTCACTGTACTGAGGCTGTTCCTAACCTTCCAGTGCCCCTGTTACTCCTGAGTGTACAGGACCCACATAACACTCTTTGGCCCCATTTGGGCCCTCATGGAGCCTAAAACAAACGCTGGACCACCTTTCAAGGAACTCTGAGGTGGGGACTTGTCCTAGGCTTGACCCGGAAGACAGTAAGAATGCCTTAGGCACAGGTGTGAAGTTTGTCAAGTGCAAGCCCGAAAACAGGCTTCACCCCTTTTCCATTCCAAGTGCTACCCATAAAAGCGAGGGTGGCCTGGCTGTGCCCGGCGAATGGGTCCCACTCACCCTGGCCTGTCCTCATCCCACTTAAGGCCTGCTTCTGTCCCACAGACGTCTTCAGCACCAGAACTGCGGTATTCACCCGCAAAGTGTCAAGACAGCAGAGGGAGTCAAGAAAGCCGTGGAAGGCGGTCTGTGAAAATCTCAGAAAAGTTTGGACTGGGTCTGAAAGCGTTTTTGCAGCTTCCTGTATAAACCTGTGCTTCTTGGGGCTGGGGCTGAAGGTATCTTCACCGAACGCTGCAGGTGTAGGTGGGCAGCCGCTCTGCCAGGTGCTTCATGGAGAGGCCCGACGGGCGCTCCCTAGCTCAAAAGGGAAACCGGTTGTTTCCAGTCAGAGCGTTCCTGCTCAGCTTGCTAGGCCGAGTCCAGGGCGTAGAAGGGCTAGCTGGAAGCAGCTCGGCCGGTGGAGGGGACGTTCCCAGGTGGCGCTGCACAGGAAGCGCGCCCCCTGGTGGGGACAAGATGCAGGGCACGGCCGAATCTTCACTAGGTAAAGAACTTCCCTGCCCCAGGGTATTTCCCTGCAGCCTCCAGGTTCGCTGGGGAGAGCGATCTGTGTACAGCAGCCGCCGAGCGGGGCGTGCTCCCACGCCAAGACCCCGACCTCGCTTGTCTCCAGAGGCTGCAAGAGTAGTCTCCTCCACTGGAGGGAGGGTGACTTCTCCAGTCTCATTTACCCAGACAAAAGAATCTAGGGATTTCTTCTCCTGTTCAAGCTGACTCCTAGACATATCTAAATGAAGAAAACGGCAGCAGGAGGCACAGGTGAAAGCTGCTCTTCATTTTTTTAATAGTCTTTTCCAATTTTTTTTTTTTCCCGAGACAGGGTCTCACTATGTATCCTTGGCTATTCTGGAACTCACTGTGTAGGCCTGCCTCTTCCTCCCAAGTGCTGGGATTAATTAAGGGTGTGCCCAGATTCATTTTCTTGATTAATGATTGACCTAGAAAGGTTCTAGGGTGTAAAAGAAAACAAACTGAGCAAGCCAGTAAACGTTCCTCCATGGCCTCTGCCTAGTTCATTGCTTCGAGGTTCCTGACTGGAGTTTGCACACTGACTTCCCTCGGTGATAAGAGTGTGACCTGAGAGTTGTAAACTGAAATAAATCCTTTTCTCCCCAAGTTGCTTTTGGTCATGGTATTTATCACAGCAATAGAAACCTAACCACGAGTATGGATGAACTGAACACAGACGTTTTCTTGCTACTCCCTGAGCAGTTCAGCATAACACTTGCTCCACAGCATTTACATTACATTATGGTTAGAGATGGTTTTAAGTATGTGAAGAGAATACATTGCATGTTGGGGAATATTATTTTAAGGTATGTTGCTTTTGTTTGTGTTGCATTTGTTTAACTGTGAAGCTGTATTACTGTGCCTGTCTAAAACACCTGATGGTCTAATAAAGAACTAAACAGCCAATAACGAGGAAGGATAGGTGGGGCTAGTAGGCAGAGAGAATATATAGGAGGAGAAATCTTGGGAAAAAGGAAGAGGAAGTAACCAGAGAAAGACGACTACTAACTACAGAAGTTAGAGAACGGGAAAAGCCCAGAGGCAAAAAATAGACTGAATAAGTTAAGTGACTAGAAACAAGACAAGCTGAGGCCAGGCATTCATAATTAAGACTAAGCCTCCATGTGTGATTTACTTAGGACCTGGGTGGTGCCCCCCCAAAAAGAGTAAAAAACAACAATTGTATGGAAATAGTATCCCATTTTATATTAGGAATTTAAGCATCTGCTGACTTAGTGTTGGCTTGGTATCCTGGTGCCAATCCCAAGAATAATGAAGGGCAGCTGTATACTAAACTATTTTATCTTATTTTCCTGACCCAGTTCAGATATCAATGCTAAAAATTTCAATGGAAGGTAAATGATTAAATTTCTGGTATTTTCTACACAATATTATATTCTTTGAACAGGCTAAGTACCATTCCTTAAGTTCATTTTATAAGGAAAGCAACAATAATTAAATGACTATAGCTTGAAACAGTTTGGGATGAAAAATAAGGCATAGAGAGAAGACAAAAACAGAGTGGCATGGAATAATTACATGCCTATAATCCAAAGATTCTAAGGCTGTAGTTGAGGCTTAAGGCTACCCAATAAGAACCCCCCCCCTCAAATTGCTTTTGCTAAATTTTCTAAGACATGATCATGTATAATCAGCAAAGTGGTACATCAAAAATGACCATACACTTGGAACTGTGAGACCAAAGCTCCTCCATTTTTAAAATAAGGCCTCCAGTTTGTAAGAATAGGTTTTAAGTTCCCATAGTTAACTCAAGTTCCAGGAAACTGAAAAGTACAGAATAACAAGTTAATCAGGTGATGGTGACTGTGTGACCACAGAATGTCCTAACCCTGGTCTCCATGGTAACTGTTTGGCTACAGAATGTTCCAGCCCTCGGGCAGCCATTGAAAAATGGTGACAAACAACCACCCCCTTAGCCATAAGATAAAGATAAGGTTTCTGCAAAGTCCCTGAAAATGAGCCAATCAGAAATGTGCCCATACTGAAATTCCCTGCTATTGTAATCTTGTGGTTTTTGCCTTTAAAAGCTGTGCTCAATTCAGGCTAGGCTCTTCCTCCAGGATGTGCTTGACAAGGTCCCTGCCTAGGTTTGAATTGCTCCCAAATAAAGCCTTGCTTTTGTGTTCTGGTATGCTCATTTTCGGTGGTCTCTCTGGGGGTCACGATCTGGGTACGACAGAACCTGTGACTATGTATGTTCCTTACATGGCAGGAAGGCTTCCAAGCGAATTGTATTTGGGACCTTACAAATTGGAGATCTCCATGCATTATCTAGGTGACTCGGTTTTATCATTTGAGCCCTAAAAGAGCAGATTTTGCTCCAATTCAGACATGCAGAAGCAGGTGTGAGGGAGACTTGAGACAGGGTAAGGCAGAGGTTCCACCATTGGCTGAGCCCATTTTAGGTGTTTAAGTAGAATTATATCTCCTTGATGGAAAGTCCTGGGAAATTTACCCTACTCTCTTCTAGGAACCTGAGGTCAAGATGCCCCATCTAATTTATCTTAGCTTTTTGTTAAACTGCTTGCTTGTGCAAAACTTCCTCCTGCAGCTGCCAAGCAAAATAACAGGATGTGGTTTTTGCATTTAAAAACCCCTTGCTCAGATTGTAAAACATCAGTAGAGAACTTCTGCCCTCCAGGGTTCTCCCATTGTGCTGTGAGCCTGTATTTAAGACCTCTTCCCTCCTTCAATAAACAGCGTTTGGCATTATAAATAAACAAACAAACAAACAAATAAATAAATAAGAAAAAATTAACATAGCTGACAAAAAAAAAAAAAAAAAAAAAAAAAAAAAACCTTGCTCAATGGGCAGCATTGGTGCACGCCTTTAATCCCAGCACTCTGGAGGCAGAGCCAGGCAGATCTCTGTGAGTTCGCCAGCCTGGTCTCCAGAGTGAGATCCAGGACAGGCACCAAAACTACACAGAGAAACCTTGTCTTGAAAAACCAAAAAAATAAAAACAAAAACAAAAACCCCTTGCTCTAAACACTTAGGCTATCCTTGGGTCCCAAATACCTGAGTATAGTCCCAGCCAGCTAGAATCGAGACTTTCAGTTGTCTATAAACTGTCTGGGTGGTCTTCTCTGATGGGCTCCCCATAATAGTCTAAACAAGAGAAGGATTTGACTGGCTGTTGCTAACTTGAATGTGGAAAGGGCTAAGTAGAAACCATAAGAAGGAAAGAGCTATCAATAAAGTGAGGGAGGGCCAGGCATGGTGGCACACAGTTGTGATTCAGCACTCTGAGGTGGAGGCAGGAGTATCAGGAGTTCAAGACCTAAAATAACAATAAATAAATAAATAAATAAATAAATAAATAAATAAATAAATAATTGTTATAAGTAGCAATAGGAAGCTCAGGAAGTATGTGAATGCTGCCCTGGGACAGGTGCAAGAAGGTCTGCAAGTCTAGGAGACTCTTTGCAGAGAGCTTGGCAATGCTTTGCTTTCTTTAGAAACGTCACCGTGCTCTATTTGATGTGTCACCCTGGCCAACCAGCAGCATTCTGATTCTTGCATTCTTTGTGAAGCTTTGCTTGCACAGGCAAAGGAGCCCTCCTATCCACTCCACCCCACCCTCCCAGGCCCACAAGGCTGACCTGCAGGAATTCTGGGTTTGAAGCTTACCTGTTGGAAGGTTATAGGGTAGCCGAGGCTGGGCTGATAGCTTCACAGAGAAGGGATAATATTAGAAGCTGGGTGTCCCTAGCAACGTGGTCTTTGTTACGTAAAGCATTCCATCCTGGCCAGGCCTGATTCCTCCTGGGGAACATACACCACTGCCTTCAGCTTCTCTGTTACTGTGCCAGATGTTCCCAAACCCTGGAGGTTACCCTGGCATGTCTTTGCTTTCTATAGCTCTTGCTTTCTCGAAGTCCACCACATGGCTTCTCTTCCAGACATCAATGTGCAGCCAAGCAGGAATATGGCAGGTTAGTGTACATCCAGCACAGATCCACTCCCCACTCGCCTCACACCCTTTCCATGCCTTGTCTTCATCAGAACGAGATCCTGCCCACTTGTCCTCATCTGTCTAGACTCTACCCCAGCCTAGGTGCATGCCCCTTGAATCCTCAGCAAGCTGCCTCTGACCTGGGGTGGCCCAAACACTTCAAGCCTCATGTCTATCAAGTGTCAAGTGGTGCAAGCTCATTTCACTGGCCATCCTAGTAGACTGGCCTAGGTCATTCAACCAAGATTTTCTCCTCTTACCTATCTAGTGGTGTTCACTGATGGGGTCCATGAGCACTGTTCCTTAATCACATTACTCTATGCCCAGATGTTTCCCACTCAGTAACCTCCATGGCAACCTTCTCCATTGGCAATGGTGGTCATAGGTATCCCAGGAACTTGAATTAACAATGCCCTAGCACCAGGTATTCCTCTCTCCCTGGCTATACTCATCAGCTTTCATTGGTATTTTAATGTGTAGCCCAAAACAACTTTTTCACAGTGGAAACTAAAGAAGCCAGACAGTTGGACATCCTTGCTTTACAGTATTACAAGGAAGTCGTGCATTCAACTTACTTAGTATAGGTTAGATTTGGGTCTCCATTTCAACCATCACACAAAGCTGATCAGCTACTCTTTGCTTTTTAACAATGAGCCCCAAATTTCTTCTTTGATTTCATATACCTTCAGGTACCCAAAGAGCTGGCTGGGCTCCTTTTGTTCTACTTGGGAGTCACAAGTAAGGAGTTAACAGCTCTAGTGTTGGAGTCCGTGGGTTCTGAAGGCTTTATGAGATGGGCTCATAGACTTGAAGGCTTAAAACCCCAAGCCTTGGGAATTCAATTTACAGCTCCAAGCTTTGGTGCTCAGGTTAGAGGGTTACAGCTTTGGGTTCCCATTGCTTGGAGGCCCAGCATTTGGCAGCTAGTGAAATCCTTCACTTTGTGCAGGAGCTAGTGTTTGGTGTCAAGTCCACAGCACTATGTGACAGTGAGCTTCAGTTGTTGGGATCCTCTACCTTCAAAGGTGGCAGCTCCCAGGCACACTTCCAGTCACAGTGTTCTTTAGTCTTGGCTCCGTACCTTCCCCACTTTACACTCCTACCACCCTTCCCTGTTTTGACCGCCCTCATTCCTACTTCCTTCTGCTCAGCTGCCCTCTCTCAAATGCCCTCAGTACTGGTGCCACTGTCACTGCTACCTCTGCTGCTGAACCTCTTCAGGAAACAGGCTCAGCCTGTCTGCTTAGGAGAAAACAAGATTATTTGGGAGAAGTCTTTTTTTCAATAGAAACACATTAGTAATAACCTTAGAGTACCCCAAATGCATCAGTGTCTCCAACCGTGAGAATTCTCTACTTCTTTCCCTGTGTCTTCCATCTCTCTTGTCTGTAATCTGTCTGTGGTAAAGTCTGAATCTGTACCTGCTAACATGCTGTCTTGTGAATCTGTTCTTGTGTGTGTTTCTAAGAAAGGGCTTTGCACTCACTTTTATTGATGAGCCTCACATGGGGAAAGAATGAGAGATACTTTATAGAAATTCTTAACAGGTTTTACAAGGGATTAAACTTGACTGACTTCACCTGACCCAGAAACACTAAGAAAAAGCAAACATTCACTTATCAAATAATATCTGTATGCTGTTTCCAGCATTTATATATATATGGTTGCTTTCAGCCTATTAGCATTATTACCATAATACACATACATGCACTGCTCTCTGGGTCAGAGGCATGGAAGAATACAATTTAATTTAAAATACAAATATAATTTAAAATTAAAGTTATATATTAGCTTAGGTTGTAAAAGATGATTGCCAAGGCAAGTAAAGTTGGTTGTTACACCGTTAACTTAAAGGCAGATTAAATATAGCTGGGTAGTGAGTGATAGGCCACACCTTTAATCCCAGCACTGGGAGGCAGAGGCAAGTGGATCTCTGAGGACAGGCTACACAGAGAAACCCTGTATTAAAAAAACAAAAGTAACTTTAAAAGGCAGGCTAAAGAGACATAGAACACAGTGGGAAAGCAGTTTTAAGTGACCTTCAGGCATATTATTAATTTGGTCATGAGGTTCAGCAGAAGTTCCAATCTCTTAGAATATAAGAGAGATTTTCACAATATAGCACCACAGCCTTTAACTAGACCTACTACAGCACACCATGGAACAGTACGAGTACCTCCCAGCTGAATAGTCTTGATTGTATAGGGGGAGGGGATTTAAGAGTGGAATGCAAATAAAGGATTGTACATGTACCAATCATATCACAACTCTTGCTAAATTAGTGAGGTTCCCTCTCTCATTTTGAGAATAGCTTCAAGGCCATTTAAATTTCAAGTCTAAGAGCTGCCTTCTAAGGTCAATGCAGGTTATATAAAGTGGCAAGGCCTCCTGGGACATTTATGGCTTTTCAGATATTATGGAACTGGCAGCTAGAATGTTCTCAGAGTGACTGTTAAGCATCCACAACAGCCAGGCTGCCTGTGCAGTCCAGCTGATTGACAGGAGATGTTTGGTTGACTGACAGTTTCCAGCTCTAGGCTGCCAGACATATGGAGAAGTCTATTCACTGCTATTGAAAAGCCTAAGCTGTTAGCTTCTAGCAATTTCACTCATTTACCTAGGAGGGGAGAAATCAAGGGTACTTAAAAGATTTAAAAGCTCATCACAAACTAACATCAAAAACAGCACTGAAGAGTTTTTATTATGTGTGCCTGAATCCTGCTCAGTGCTGACAAAAGTTGAGTCCCTCCAATCTTACTTCACCCATGTTTCCACATCCTTAAAGTCCATTCCTAAATGTTACCTGGATTTCTGTCAGTAAAAATTGGCAGATTGATGCAGTTGTGGGAGTATGTTGTACCTCTTCAGTCACACTTTGTGACTGCTAATTTAAGATTTTTTAAATGTATGTATATGAATATGTACACACAAGTGAGTGCCGGTGCCCATAGAGGCCAGAAGAGGGCATTAGATACTCTGCAGTTAAAGTTACAGGTCTTATGAATCACCTGAGTTGGGTGCTAGGATCCTAACTCAAGTCCTCTCCAAGCAAGCATTTGTAACTGCTGATCCACCTCTCCAGTCCCCTGTATGTTGGTTTAAAAGTAAAGTATAGTGCAGGGAGCCGGGACAATCGCCATTATAAGATGGCGCTGACTTCTCTGCATTCTGAAGATTTATTACTTCTAAGACAATGCTTTCGACGAAATACACGCCTCTGCTTTGCATATGCACAAGCTATATTGGCCCCTCACCAATCCTGTGGTGCCTGGTGGCGGCAGGCTAAGTTCAGCCAGCGATTCGCGCCTCCTTTCCCTATATAAAGCAGCCGCTTTCACTGCCCCCTCCCCTCGCTTCCAGCTCTCCCTTAACTAAAGGCTCTCCAATAAAGTGTGATCCGAGAAGAATCTTTGTGTGGCGGTCATTCTTCCTTGCTGGTCGAGAGGAGCGTGCTGCAATTGGTGCCGAAACCCGGGAACTTCGGGCACCTAGTGAGGGGCGTGGAAGATTCAGAACTCGACACACGGAGAGGAGACGTCGGTAAGTATCAGCTGGTATCTCCAGGAATGCTGACTACTGGGGTGGAATTCTGGGTGATCGCTTTTGTCTTTCCCTGCATGGTACTTCTAATTCTTGCATGTTGTCTTTGTTTACATTGTGACGAACCCCAGAGGGAGTGTCGGTGCTTTCTTGAAAAGTAGCACGGGAGTTTTTTGCTTAAAACCGAAAGTAAGTCCGCGGTAGATAACGCGGCTTTTCGAGAGAGAAGTCTGCCTTTGTGCCGCCTTCTCTACCCATGGATAAACTCGCTCGCAGATAAGAGTGTACCATGGGCAACGCGCAGGGGACTGGTGCGGATGCCGCCAATTTTCATGAACCCCTGCAGGCATTACTCCGTCAACGCGACTTAAAGATCTCCGCAGGTACTATAAAAAAGATCCTTAACGATATCGATAGGATTGCGCCATGGTTCGCGGTGTCAGGAGACCTTAATTTGGCTTCCTGGAATAAGCTTGGAAAGGATCTAGAGAAAGCGAACCAGGAAGACAGGATAGGGAAAGGTACAATGCCTCTCTGGCGTCTTATTCGCTCATGTCTCAGGGATGATCGTCATCATGACATTATTAGGGCGGGAAGACGAGTATTAATGCAACACCAAGATAGCCTTTCAGAGTCAGAAACAAGAAAGGAGGATATAGTTAGGCCTAAAAAGAAAAAAGATAAAATTAAAGAAAAACCTCAGAGCTCTAAAAAAGGTACTTAAGAGGACAGGTTTGAGTCCTTTAAAGAAATAGCGCAGGAGGAAGAGGGGAGAGCCAGGGAGGTAAGACAACTTTATCCGAGCCTGGACGAATTTACAAGCTTAAAAATAACAGATGAGGAATCCAGCGGTAGGAAACTTCACAGAGAGTCAGAGGGGGAATCAGACTTGGAATCAGACTTGGAGTTAGAAGAGGAATTAGATCCTAAAGACAAAAGTTTTGGAGGAAACAACCGCGAGGTATGAGAAAAAAAGATATGGGCGGCAGCGACTTCTTGTGGCTGAAGGTAGAAAGGAGATTGCACCTTCGGCGCCCTCGCCGTATTCTCCGGCGGCTGGGAAGTGCCATTTTATAAGAAAAGAAACCTGGTCGCGCTTGGCGACTGCGTTCCCAGTTTTTGAAAATACTGTTACATTTGAGAGATATTTCGAGCCCGTCTCCTACAAACAGATAAAGGACTTGGTGGAGGCAGTACACACTTACGGAGTAGCCGCCCACTTTACAGTAGCTTTGCTACGCAGGCTCACAATTAACGCGATGACGCCTAACGATTGGTTAGAGCTCGCCCGCACGTGTCTCAACCATGGGCAGTTTCTTGATTTTAGATCCATAATTATGGACAAAGCTCAGGCCCAATACAAGAGAAATGTGCAGGAGGGACGGCCCGATTGGACCGTAGATATGCTTCTTGGCCAAGGGCAATGGGCCATTGATCAAATAAATTATCCCTGGGAAGTATACAGGCAAATAAATGATATATATTATAAAGCCTGGCGGGCAATTCCCAATAAGGGCGAGATGGCCGGTAGCCTCACTAAGATTATCCAAGCCGCTGCCGAGCCATTCTCTGATTTTGTCGCTCTCATGATCGAGACGGTGGAGCGTGTTTTTGGGGATCTTGATACTTCCATGCCGTTCGTGCAACAGCTTATCTTTGAACAAAGCACAAAAGAATGTCAGAGAGCAATAACGCCAGTCAAGGACAAAGACTTGGAAGCCTGGGTAAAAGCCTGCAGAGAAGTGGGCGGTCCTTTGACCAATGCAGGCCTGGCTGCAGCTGTTCTGTCTGCCACTAGGGCAGCTAAGGACGGAAAAGGAAAGGGCTGCTTCAGATGCAGTCAGCAAGGCACTTCAAGCGACAGTGCCCTCAGGCTGCCACGCAAGGCCTTCCAGGGAATCAGAGAGTTCCAGGAACCTGTCCTAGATGTAAAAAGGGAAAGCATTGGGCTAATGAATGCAGGTCAGTAAAAGACATTAATGGACATCCCATTCCCCCTGCCAGTACAAACCCGGAGCCAAAAAACGGGGGGAAGGGCCCTCGACCCCAGGGCCCGCAAATCTATGGGGCACTCCAAACTCCGGCCCCCATTCCCAGCCTACAACAGTCATTCAGGCCAGAAGGGCAACCTCAGGTTCCACAGGGTTGGACCTCTGTGCCTCCTCCGGATTGGTCCTAACACAGGCCATGGGAGTACAGATATTGGATACTGATGTGACAGGGCCTTTAGATAAAGATACTGTAGGAATGGTTTTGGGGCACTCCTCTTCTACTATGAGAGGGTTGATAGTCTTTCCTGGGGTCATAGACTCTGATTATACTGGAGTGATAAAGGTCCTTTGCCATGCACCTTATGGTGTAGTCTCCATAGCCCCAGGAGACAGGATTGCTCAGCTCTTGATTTTGCCCTCAAAACATGGAAATTTCTCCTCACTACAAAAGGAAAGAGGAGATGCAGGCTTAGGCTCTACAGGAGTCAATCTTGCATGCTTATCCATGGAATTAGACCAGAGGCCCATGCTGTTCTTAAAAATTGAAGGAAAACATTTTCCTGGTCTGGTGGATACGGGGGCAGATCGGAGCATTATTCAGATAAAAGCATGGCCAAAACAGTGGTGGCTACAAAAGTCCTCCCAAACTCTACAAGGTCTTGGCTATGCTAACACCCCATGTGTGAGTGCAAAAGAATTGATTTGGAGAACTGAGGAAGGCCAGAAGGGAACTGTACAACCATTTGTGCTTGATGTCCCCATCAATTTATGGGGGCGAGATGTACAACAACAATTAAGACTTAGATTAACTAATGATTTCTCAGAGGCCAGTCAGAGTATGATGAAACAACAAGGGTATGTCCCGTCTCAGGGACTTGGAAGATGCCTCCAGGGGCGTCAGGAACCAATTGAGTCGGTTCCTAAGTCAGATCGAAAGGGACTGGGTTTTTCCTAGGGGCTGCTAAAAAAGGAGCTTCCAATGAAGGTACGGTGCCCATACCCTGGCTAACTCAAAAGGCGGTGTGGGTACCTCAGTGGCCCCTTTCACAAGAAAAGTTGGAAGCTGCCAGAGAACTGATTAAGGAACAGTTACAATTGGGCCATATTGAGCCCTCTGTGTCTCCCTGGAATACACCTATTTTTGTCATCAGAAAGGCCTCAGGCAAATGGAGGCTGTTACATGATTTAAGGGCAGTCAATGCCCAGATGAAAGTTATGGGGGCTGTCCAAAGGGGACTTCTGCTGCTTTCTGCACTGCCTTGAGACTGGCCTGTCCTGACTCTAGACATCAAGGATTGTTTTTCTCTATCCCTCTTTGCCCTGAGGATAGAGAGCGGTTTGCTTTTACTTTGCCATCTGTTAATCATGAGCAACCAGATGCCCGTTATCAATGGAGAGCCCTCCCACAGGGCATGGCCAATAGCCCAACTATATGTCAGCTGTTTGTGGATTCAGCCCTGGTGCCTGTTAGGCAAAAGTTTCCTTTAGTCCGGATCGTCCATTACATGGATGACATTTTGTTAACCGCTTCTTCGCAGGAGGTGCTCCATAAAGCTTTCCAGGAGGTTACCTCTGCTCTTATTAAATGGGGACTTACCATTGCCCCTGATAAGGTTCAACAATCCCAAGTAATAAAATTTTTGGGGGCCATTATCTCTCCCTCTGTTATTAGGCCACAAAAGATCTCTATCCGGACGGCTCAGTTAAAAACAATGATTTTCAACAGTTGATGGGCGATATCAATTGGATCAGGGGGTATTTAAATGTTCCCCCGTCAGAGTTGTTGCCCTTATTTTCCATTCTAGAAGGCAATCCTGATGTTACATCTCCTCGGGTGTTGACACCGCTGGCCCTAAAATCCCTTGAAAAGGTCGAGGAAGCAATGACCAGAACTCAGTTAAATCGTTATGATCCGACCATGCCAATTTTATTATGCATTTTGAAAACTAAGAATTATCCTACAGGGGTCCTATGGCAGGATGGCCCCCTGTGGTGGCTTCATGGTAATTCTGTTGGGGCTAGAACTGTTCAATATTTTCCAGAGCTTGTTGCAAATCAGGCGCTATTGGGTTTAAAATGTTGCTTGATGCATTTTGCGAGGATTCCAGAAAAATTGATTATTCCTTATACCAAGGATCAAGTAGAGACCTTGGCTGCCACTGTGGATGCATGGGCAATCCTGATGTGTGCATTCCCTAACCTCATTGATAATCATTATCCTAAACATCCCTTGCTTGCAATTGTAGAAAAGGATTTGGTTTATTTTCCTGTTGTTACTTTAAAAGAGCCTTTGGCAAATGCCTTGACAATTTACACTGATGGCTCCAAAACAGGCCAGGGTGCCTTTGTGGTTCAAGGCCAGGAACCAGTGATTTTGACTTTCTGACCAGATGTTCCACAGGTTACAGAATGCCTGACAGTCTTAGAAGTGTTTAAGAGATTTGATGAACCCTTTAATTTGTTTTCTGATTCACAGTATGTAGTAAATGCAGTTGCCTCTCTTGAAGTTGCAGCCTCTGTCAAGAGTACGAGTGCTGTTTCTAATATTTTATTACAAATTCAAGACCTTATTTTAAAGAGAAGATATCCCTTTTATGTTGGTCATATTCGGGCTCACACTTTGCTACCAGGCCCTATGTCTGAAGCTAATGCTTTGGCAGAGCAGGCAACTCGAGCTCTGGCTCTGGTTGTGACAGATTCTATTGAATTGGCAAGAGATTTTCATAGGTTGTATCATGTGCCTGCCAATACTCTTAGAAAGAAGTTTGATATCTCTAGAAAAACAGCTAGGGAAATTGTAAAGGCCTGTCAGTCCTGTGTAACCTTTCTTCACCCCCCTCATGTGGGCGTAAACCCCAGGGGACTAAGACCCAATGCCTTGTGGCAAATGGATGTAACACATCTGAAAGAATTTGGAAAGCTAAAGTATTTACATGTATCAGTAGACACCTTCTCTGGTGTGATTCATGCCACGCCCCTGGCAGGAGAAAAGGTTTCGCATGTAAAAATACACTGCCTGGAGGCCTGGGCAGCCTGGGGGAAACCCCTCAGGCTAAAAACAGATAATGGACCAGCATATACATCTCATGGCTTCCATGCCTTTTGCGCCCAGATGCAGGTAGCCCACACCACGGGGCTGCCGTACAACCCACAAGGTCAGGGCATTGTGGAAAGGGCCAAGAGCCTAAAAGAAATGCTTCAAAAACAAAAAGGCGGAATAGCTGAGACAGCGTCCCCCAGGGAAAGACTTTCCCTTGCACTCTTTACTCTTAATTTCTTAATTTTGAATGATGCTGAGGAGTCAGCTGCAGATCGACATGTGTCAGAGAAAGCTACAAAAACAAAGGACACAGTTATGTGGAAAGATGTCATTGATAACAAATGGTACGGACCGGATCCAGTTGTGACGAGATCCAGGGGAGTTGTTTGTGTTTTTCCACAGAATCAAGAAACACCGCATTGGGTTCCAACCCGTTTGACAAGAGTCATCAAAGATGTTCCCATGGCTGAATCTGAGTCGCTGGAAGATGAGTCTGTTGCTGCTTCTGATGATATGGGCCCAGGGGAAAGCGGAGCAGAGATGGGGGATCTTGTCAGCCTTCCCCAAACCCATGCCAGTTCGCTATAATGCGGCTGTGTTTCCCCGATTTTTCACGACCCAAAAGGCACTAGGCCTCCCCTTGCTTCCCCTAGACAGGCGAGTGGCTCCCTTGGGAGAAAATAGAAGTTTCCAGGAGGAGGGGTCCATGTGTTTCATGCTTGCAAGATCAGAGGAATCCAAAGGATCATGTATGATCCTTAAAAAACAGGGCCTGGCATGGTTAGAAGGTGAGACAAAATTTACAAACACATCGACAGTAGAAAAAGAAGATTGCATTCAAGCAAACGCTTCAGCCTGCTACAAAGTGCTTAATTCCTCTTTTACTGAGAGGGCGGTGTGGTTTAATGGAACCTTCCTGGTCCCTGGAAATGTTTCACGAACACCACTACCGCCACCCCAGCCGCAGCTTGCCCCGCATTGCTGGGGCTCCTATGAGAATGAGGTCTGGCCATGGTCTGATTGTCAGTCAGCTATAGACACCTGGGCAGACAGCAACAAAAAGTTCACTTTCTCACCTGACATGCGTGGTCCACCTGACACAAGTAATCCGTGGACTCAGGGGTTTTTCCTCCAAGATAGACGAATGAAGCCCTATGACAAATGGATGCTCTGTGGAATTAATGGTAGTTGTACTGACCTGACCACCTGACCTTTTCCCTCCTACAAGGAGGAGTGGCAGGTCTCAGTACTTTCTCAAGAGTATTTTCCCTGGTAACAACCATGAAGGAGCCACCCACCAAGGATTGGGGCGCTTCTTGGAATGTGGGAAATTTGACTGGTGGTATCACCAAGGCAAAAGAACATTTTAGTTATACCACTTATTTGCCTGCCCCGGTGTGTGTTTATCCCCCATTTCTATTTGTGTTAAGCAATTTTTCTTTCAAAGTGTGCTCCAATAATACATGCTTTTTGTCTCAATGTTGGGATGCGGAACGCTTCACCAAAGCCTTGGTAGCCAGGGTCCCACGTTGGGTCCCCGTACCAGTAGAGGCACCTAGCACCATGACGCTGTTCCGACTCAAAAGAGATTTTGTCATTACTGCAGCGGTTATAATTGCCATCTCTGCTGCTGCCACTGCAGCCACTGTTGCTGGCATAGCTATGTCCACCACAGTCCAGACAGCTGCCACTCTAAATAATCTGTCTGCAAGGGTGGCTCAGGCTTTGGATTTGCAAACTGCTCTGGACTCACATATAAAAGGAGGATTGATGGTTGTCAATCAAAGAATCTTGTCCAAGAACAACTGGATATGCTTTGGCAACTGGCTCAGTTGGGCTGTGAATGGAAGTTTAATGCGCTGTGCATTACCAGTGTGCCGTACAAAAATTATACTAGAGCTGCCAATTTGTCTCGCTCCTTGTCTTTACATCTTGCAGGGAACTGGTCTGAGGAGTTTGATGTTCTCCTTGGAGGCCTCCGGCACGCTGTGATTGCAATCAATTCCACACGAGTAGACCTCAGCCTGGCCAAGGGAATGACATCTTGGATCACCTCCGCTGTTTCCCTGTTTAAGGAATGGGTGGGGGTAGGGATATTTTTAGCGTGCTGCCTGGGAGGATGCACGGTTTGCTTATGGCTGGTCTGTCGCTTGCGAGCCCAAACCAAAAGGGACAAGGTGATTATTTCTCAAGCATTGGCTGCATTGGAGTGTGGCTCCTCCCCTCAAATTTGGCTTTCTGCCTTAAAGAGCAATTGACCTACTCGGCCTTTGCACCCTCAGGGACAGAACTGCCCATTGCACGAGGTAAGGCGAGTAGAGTTGTCTTGGCCTTAGCACTGCCTTTGCACCTCCGAGGGTTTGATCCCACTGCACCGGAGAAGGAGTGTCTATCTGGCCCTAGGCCTCCCTCGATCGGTCCACACATCATGAGGTGGGGACCTGAACGGGAGCAAGTCCTCATTTTGCTCTTATATTAAAACAAAAAAAGGGGAACTGCAGGGAGCCGGGACAATCGCCATTATAAGATGGCGCTGACTTCTCTGCATTCTGAAGATTTATTACTTCTAAGACAATGCTTTCGACGAAATACACGCCTCTGCTTTGCATATGCATAAGCTATATTGGCCCCTCACCAATCCTGTGGTGCCTGGTGGCGGCAGGCTAAGTTCAGCCAGCGATTCGCGCCTCCTTTCCCTATATAAAGCAGCCGCTTTCACTGCCCCCTCCCCTCGCTTCCAGCTCTCCCTTAACTAAAAGCTCTCCAATAAAGTGTGATCCGAGAAGAATCTTTGTGTGGCGGTCATTCTTCCTTGCTGGTCGAGAGGAGCGTGCCGCAGTATAGTGTGAGTATACTGAGGATGCATACCTTATGTATTACATGTTCTTCAGGCAAAAGGGGACCAACATTTGCAGGTTGTTACCTCCTTCCCCAAGATAACCAGCTTCACACTGGCACCCCTCCACAAAAATCATAGATCTGAAGGCCCTACAATCACACAGGGGCACTCCCCTCATAGATCTAGTCCATCTCACAGGGTCTCTCTGCCAATCTAACTCTAGATTTGTGGTTTGCCCCTCAGGACAGGACCTAACACTACCCAAACCAGTTGAGATCTATAGACCAAAGATATTACACACTACTAAGTAATCAAAGTGTGCTATGGAATATTAGTTTAAGATGTGTTCTATTTGTTTATGCTGTGGAATATTTAATGATGCAAAGATGTGTTGCATTCTTTTATGTTGCATTTGTTTATAAAGCTGTGTTACTTTGTCTAAAACACCTGATTGGTCTAATAAAGAGCTGAACTGAACAGCCAACAGCTAGGCAGGAAAGAGAAATAGGTGGGGCTGACAGGCATTGAGAATAAATAGGAGCAAGAAGAGGGTGGAGAGAAAAAAGGAAGAGAGGATGACGGCAGCAGCCAGCCACCTAGCCACACAACCAGCCACGGGGGGAGAGAGAGAGAGAGAGAGAGAGAGAGAGAGAGAGAGAGAGAGAGAGAGAGAGAGAGAGAGAGAAAGAAGAAAGGTATATACAAGATAAAAGGGTAAAAGCCTAGAGGCAAAAGATAGACAGGATAGAAAAACTGGCTAGAAATAAGCCAAGCTAAGGTTGGACATTCATAAGAATAAGTCTCTGTGTGTTTATTTGGGAGCTGGGTGGCAGGCCCCCAAAGAGGCCGGGGGGTGGGGGGGCACACGACCCACAACCAAGTGCTCACCGTTCACAACTGAGACTCTGGGAAAAGCTGGGCAGGCACCACCACCAGTCAGTCAAGAGGGGAAGTGACTCACCTGCAGTGGTTGCAGAAGGAAGGCCCTGCTGTACTAACAACACCAAGGCTTGCAGACTGGACTTCCTTCCTGCTATGGAGGAGAGCCTGGACTGCCTTACCAGCTTGCCCAGATGTGAGGTAAAGGTCTTAGACATCATACTAGCTCTCCTGATCCTAGACAGAGACTGCTAGAAGAGTTTCTGCCCACAATACACCATGGCATTCTTTCTGTCTCTTTACCTCAACATATGCAGTCAACAGTTCCAAGTTGTTTAAAGAATTGGTATGTTTTTTTACTTTTCAAAAGACCCTGGCTGACACAATTTTGCCATTTTCAACAGTGCCAGTATTAACTTAAAAGATGGGATAACTGGCACATACTCATTTTTGCCACCTACCAGGAAAGTGGGATGGCTAAAAGCATTACTGTCCCAACTCACATGTCATCAACATAACTGTCTGTATCTTTTCTAGTTTGACTTTTTCAGCAAGAGGAATTGAGAACAGCTCACAATCTCATAATTTAGAGATGGTACTGAGACAGAACACCCTGGTTTTCTTCAAACCAGCACATCACATTGCAGTTCTTAACTGTTCTGCAACCAACAGCCATTTTGTGTTGCTCCAATTTTAGCAGGTAAGAATGTTGGGAATTTAAGAGATGAGGTGGGCCAGCTGTGGTGGTACATGCCTTTTTAATCCCAGGACTCTGGAGGCAGAGGCAGGCAGATCCCTGAGTTTGAAGCCAGCCTGGTCTACATAGTGAGTTCCAGGACAGCCAGAGCTATACTTAGACCCTATCTCATAAAAGAAAGTTAGGAACAATCAGACTACAAAAAAAAAAAGAAAGAAAGAAAGTTAGACCATATAATTAGCAGCACTACGAGTAGCAGAGATGGAACTTCTGTATAATAATCTGTATAACGGGCTGGAGAGATGGCTCAGTGGTTAAGAGCACCGACTGCTCTTCCAGAGGTCCTGAGTTCAATTCCCAGCAACCACATGGTAGCTCACAACCATCTGTAATGAGATCTGGCGCCCTCTTCTGTATACATAATAAATAAATAAATCTTAAAAAAAAAATAATCTGTATAACAATCCAGGTATCAGAGGCCATGCTTAGGTTCTTTATTTTAATATATTTTAACAGTCAAAAGTACCCACAACATTATCCTGTTAATCATAATTTTAGGGTGTATTTATATCAATTTCTAGAAAAACAAGGGAAGCCCCATGTATTCATTCTGACTTCACCAGCACCTCATACCCAAAGGCAATGGAGCAATGGTTAGCACACATGATTCTGTTCATAAGTTTACACTCTTATTTCATGTTTTTTGAATCCACAGAAAATTGTGCAAAACATTAACTCTATTATACATCAGGAATGTTTACATGACAGACACTAGTCTCAACGTTAAACATGCATTTCAATACTGCCCCACCACCGCCCTATGAGGTTAGTACTCCATCCCACTTAAAGAAATAATGAAACCAAAACCCCACTTTCAATAAGCTTCAACTTCATATAAACAGTATATTATATACAGCTTCTGCAAATTTAGTGTAGTTTTCTGAGTTGAGTTGGAGGATGTAACTCTTCTATAGTCACTGTTTTTGTTCTGTTTTGAGACAGGGTCTTGTTCTTTATCCTCAGGTGGCTTTGAACTTTTGGTCCTCTTGCATGAACATCCCACATTAGGATTACAGGTGTGTACTCCCACACTGAGTTTCATATTCTCCTGTACCATCTGTTCTGCTGATGGCAAACAGGATCCTGCAGTCCCACTATCTAAAAACTGCTGCAGTGAGTTCATTGTTCTTCACATTAATCCTAGAAGGGACCTGTCAGGGACAAGGACAGAACCTCTAGCTAATGGAAAAATACAGACCCTTAGAATCTAGAGCTTAATGGAAAAATACAGCCCCCCTCCCCCATTAAGACAGGGAACTAGAACATCTTGCGGGTCAGGTTGCCTAGCGACAGGGCATTGAGTTACAGCCCTTAGCCTTTTCACCCGGTCAACATCCTGGGTCAACATCCTGCATAAACATCCTACGCGAACATCCTGCAGCTGCGTTAGCTTGCTTCACGCAGACAATGGCTTCCTGCACCCCTCACCCTGCAAGAACTATATCAACCCTCTTGGAGAAAAATAAAGTTGCACCTTGATCAGAATCCTGTCTTGGTGTCTTCCTTTGTGTCTCCTGTCCTTATCATTCCGTCTTAGGGTGGTCGAGTTCCTGTTGAAGTCCTGCTGGCCGGGGCAGGGCCCCACTGGATAAACTTACAATTTCATAAAACTTTTCAAGTTGCCTGGCCGGGCAATCTGTCTTAACTTCCATTTATAAAGGAGTCCCAACCCCAGTTGTTCCACCCACTTCACATTTCAAAACTAACTTTCCTAAGGGATTGCTACGATAGCCCTTCTTCTCTGCACACTGGTCTGACAGTCTTCAGTTAGGATGGGACTGACTACACTGACCAGGTGAACAAGAAGAGGCCACCTGACACCTACTCCTCCATGATGGTCTCAGCCCATCTGTCTATCCCCACCCACAACTTCAGTTCCTCAGGCGGTGGAAAGGCCATGCTCAAAAAGCCTGTGCTTTCCACTCCAAGTTCAAGATCAGACATAGTTGCCAAGACAATCAGAAGCTGTCATCCAGCACTCTATACTTAAAACCATCCACAGCTGGGCTCCTACCCAGCAGCTGTGTACTTCTGAATGACTTTCATCCAATACTTGACTGTTTTAAAAGGCCTGTTTTAAAAAGTATCCCCAACTTGTCTAATCAAGGCTCACTTAAAGCTCCACCCCTGACTTGGCAAGAACTAGGTATCTTTAGAGGCAATTTTGAAATAAAGATTTTAAAAAACTCATACTGTATTTTGACTGTCTTTCTTACTTATGAGTAGTTTGCTTGCATGTATGTCTGAGAGCCACCTGCATGTCTGGTGCATGCAGAAGTCAGGGCAGGGCATGGGATCCCCTGGTGGTTGTGATCTGCCATGTGGTGCTGGGAACTGAACCCAGGCAAGGGCAACAGAAGCACTTAAGTGCAGAGTCATTTTTCCAGCTTAGAGAAGCAATGGTGTTTGTTTTGCAAAATCTCTATCCACGTAAGTACCCAAGCTCAGCTTTCCCATGTAGCTGGTCAGGCAGCAGTGACAAACTAGCTGGTAAACCCAGGTGACACTAGCAGTTATGGTATGGGCCTCACAAGAGATGGGAGCAGTGGGGACTCAAGGACAAGGTCCCAGGATAATCCAGACTATGAACAGAGGGATATACCAGAGACATGACAACTAATGTGTAAACATCACCTCTATAAGACTGGACCCAGGACGCAACTTCAGTCCACTCTTAGGATGGCTCACTACACTCCACCCAAGGGCCTCTATACTAACCCCTAAAATCACCAGACAAGATCCTACTTCCTCCACCTTGAGTTCTCTCCCCATAGATCAACATGGCTTACCCTACAACCCAACTCCCTTAAGCTTTTTAGTCAATTAGGGTTTTGTTTGTTTTTCTGAGGTAAGGTTTCTCTACTTAGCTCTGGCTATCCTGGAACTCGTAGAGATGCCACTGCCTCCCAATACCTGGCCCTAGTTAGCTTTCACTTTTAGCAGTACTTCAGGCCAGCCCATTTAAAATTACAACCCACATCCAAACCAGGTTCCCTGCCATTCTTCTCTGGTTTACTTTGTCCTCAACACATATCACCATCCAGAATATGACCTAACTCATTTAAGGAAGACAGGGATCCAAAGTTCTGGTCACTGGCATGTGAAGGGTGTGCTTATATCTAGAAATGACTAATGCTGCCTGTCTAGATCAAGAAATGGAGCCCAGCACCCTGTCCTTTTCACTTGCCACTGAGACCACTTTGGGACCATAGCTAATAACCAGAAAACCAACTGGGAACTGAAGCCCCAGCCTGCAGAGCTCCCCAGGAGACTACAAGTTCTTTGTGCCATTGCTTTGAAAGTCAACAGAACAGCCACTGACTGAAACAAGCCAAACCTAAAGAGGAACTGAGGATCTAAATGGCCCCTTCCCAGCAGACCACCTTACTAAAGCCACAGAGACACACTTTCTAATAACAGACAGCAAGAGTTATCCAAGGAGACCTGGCTGTCAGTCCTGGGCTACACCTAGGGACCAGGACCTCCATAAGGCCCCCCAGAACATTGTTCTCCAGCACCACTTTTCAGCAGGTAGACTGAGGAGTCCCTGAGCTTTTAAATCCTCAAGATTCCACACCAAGAACAGAAAGGACTAAGTCTTTGCAAAGGTTTTCCCCAGTGTCTAACAACAAGTTCTCTAGGAATGTAACCAGGAACTATTAAACACACACACACACACACACACACACACACACACACACACACACACCCCTGTCAGAGACCCCAGGCTAATCTCTAACATGGTTTTTCACATGCCGAGCTAAATTGGAAGACCACCTGAAGGTCTTCCCACACACTTTGCATTTGAAGGGCCTCTCTCTGGTGTGAAATCTTCTGTGGCTAATGAGTTGTGAATGCTTGCTAAATGTTTTCCCACAAATACTACATTTGTGGCAGCCTGTCTTAGTGGATACATTCTGGAATGCAATGAACCTGGAGCTCTTATCAGAAGGATTCTCACACTCTTTATGGGGCTTCTTTCTACTCAGTTTTAATTCCTGACTATTTAACCTTGCATCCCGACGAGAAGATAAGCCTGGATTATCTGAGTGCAAGCTACGTTCCAAATGCAGTGTTCTGCTGTGTTTTCTCTGGTCAACAGAACGGACACGTATCCCAACAAAATCTTTACCATGCCACTGAGTTTGAAAAGGTCTCTCTATAGCATGTATCCTCTGATGATTAACAAGACGATAGTTTCTATCAAAAGATTTTTCACACAAGTTGCACTTAAAGCGTCTCTCTCCACTGTGTATTCCCTTATGGTCTAAAAGGCTTCTTTTACGTGTAAAGGTTTTCCCACATTCTTGACACCAAAAGGGCTTCTGATCAGTGAGAATTTTTGACTCTAGATTTGAAGTCTCTTTACTTTCAGGATACTCAAAAGAGTGTTGCCTCTCATGTCGGGAGAGATTGGAACTCCATCGGAAGGCTTTTCCACACTCCCTGCATTTATAGGGTTTCTCTCTAGTGTGAACTCTCTGATGAATGAGAAGGAATGAGCGAATGCGGAACGTTCTGCCACAGTATTTACATTTGTGAGGCTCTTCTGTTTTATGACTGCTCTGAGGAATGTGAATCATTGTATCCTGACTAACAGGTAGACCACTTTCAGGTTTGCTTCTAATACTGTGAAACATTGTATCCTGACTAACAGATAGCCCACTTTCAGGTTTTCTTTTAATACTGTGATGCTTCAGATGAATAATATAAGCTGACCTATAGGTAAATGTTTTCCCACACTCACTACATTGGTATGGTTTCTCCCCTGTGTGAATCCTCTGGTGCTCAATGAGTGATTCGTTTTGAGTAAAAGTTTTCCCACAATGCTGACACGAAAAATTTTTCTCCACAGTAGAGATAACCTGAGACTGACTGCAATTCTGCTTGAAGTCTTCTCGACATTTCTCTTGTTTACAGAACTCTCGTGTCTGGTGCAGTCTCATATGACGAGAAAAGTTTGACCTCCACCGAAAGGTTTTCCTACATCTGGTACATTTGTAAGGTTTCTCCTGTGTGTGAATCCTTTGGTGTTGAAGAACATAGGACTTACAGCAGAAGGATTTCCCACATTGGCTGCAGTCCAAGTGTTTCTCCTCACTCTCGTCTGTCAAATGATGATTGAGATCCAAGGTGCAGGTGAGAGCTTCTTTGTACTGGATGGATTCACATTTCTTTTTAGTGTGGGTTTCCTGGTGCAGACGGTAGGCTGACAGACGATAGAAAGCTTTCTCACAAGAGCTGCATTTATAAGGTTTCACTCCAGTGTGAATTTTCTCATGTCGCACACAGTTTGAACGCCACTTGAAGGCTTTCTTACATACCCTACATTGAAACAGTTTCTCTTCAAAATGGCATCTCTGATGATATTCAAGATGGGAGCTTTTACCAAAGGTCTTCCCACAATCATGGCACCTGTACACTCTTACTGTATGAACACTCTGTTCCCGTTGGTGATGAGAGCTAAGGATGAAGTCCTTCCCACATGTGTCCTTTTCACTCTCTTTTAGTCCATTGTGAATACTCTGATATACACCACATCCCTCAACTGTGTCTCTGAGCCCTTCCCCATATTTCTTATTATAATGGTGTGATCTTTCTCTGAAGTATCTGTCACGGCCATGCTTAAAGAATCGCTTTTTCTTAGAAACACTCACACACTTAACATGTTTTATATCAAGAATATTACTGCTTCCCAATACTTCAGATTCTTTTCCTGTCCTGTTACTAATGTCAGTTCCTTCCTTCACCTCTTTCACTTGTATGGGGCTTCCACAGGGCTTCGGTAGCCTGCTCTTTTGTTCAAAAGTTTCTTTGAGTCCTGTTCCCTCAGAAACACTTGTCTCAGGACACACTGATGGCACTGCAAAGGTTTCTGTGTATTCTGAAGGGTCCTGTTTCAAGATGAATTTGCTTGACTTAATTTGGGGCTTACCTGCTGGTGAGAAAAGAAAAAAAAAAAAAAAAACACATACACACACAAGAAAATGTATTTTTCCCCCCATACTTGGAACTGGAGAAGGCAATAAGAAGCTACAAAATAAGATTCTTGGTAGCAAGCATCTTGCCTGACTGCCATTACCTTTTTATGAAAGAGTCAAGATTAAGAAAAAACCATGAAAAGTATCTCAAATAACAGGTAAGGGAAGAGGAAGGCCAGATATAGCAGGCAGAGGACAAAGAAATCAAATCCAGCAGGGCAATAAAAAGAGCTAAGGAAGATTATTAACAACAAGGAAGTAGAGAAATCATGGCACAGGACCACTGCACAAAAGTCCCCAAAAGCCAAGATGTGGGGCCCCAAGAAAGGCCTGACCAAAAGAACTGGATATCAAGCTCCTCATAGAAAGAAGAATCAAACAGTGAAGAACCAGAATAGGATGGTTGCTCCTAAGAATAGGATGGGGTGGTAAAGTAATGAAGTTAGTGCAGACAGGAATAAGGAACATCATAACTGAGTGGAAAAGAGAACAGGGAAGCCCTGTGATGAGCAAGAACTGATACTGAGATGCTAGGGAAGGGACAAGGCTGGAAAGAAATGACCTACAATAGGTCAAGCAGGAGGAAAGAGGCCCAGGGTCCTAGTACCCCTTAGGAGCTCCTAGCAAATAATGGAATATGTCCCTAGTGATGTATTTAAGCATACCAAAGAAAAGAGTAAATTTAAGATGGGTAGGACATGATAGATTTTATAGAACTCACCTTCAGGGGCAGTACCTGAATCCCTCTTAGGCTGAACTTTGCAGATATTCACGGTCGATGGCTTCCTTGCTTCCAGCCAGGATATCAGGGCAGGTTTGGGAGATGACCCCACTGCAGAAAAGGGAATGGGATGGGAAGGAAGACAGGCCACACAGAACTATTCTCTAGAACCTAAAGTCCTGGTAGAGAAGAGGGAAGGCCAGGAAGACAAATGGAAGAAGCTAGAGCAGGATGCATGGCCAATCATTTCTGATAGCTATAAGCCAGTGGTTCTCAACCTCCCTAATGATGTGACCCTTTAATACAGTTCCTCATGCTGTGGTGGCCTTCAACCATAACATTGTTTTCATTGCTACTTCATAACTGTAATTTTGCTGCCATTATGAATCATGATATAAACATCTTTGAAGACAGAGGTTTGCCAAAGGTGTCACGACCCACAGGTTGAGAACTGCTGCCCTAAGCAAAGAGATGAGAGGCTGAGAAAAGGATTCTCTAGAGGCAAGACTGGAAAGATGCCCCATCAGTTAAAGAGCTCCTCCAAAGGATCTGGTTCAATTCCCAGCATCCACATGGTGGCTAATAACCATCTCTAACTCCAGTTCCAAGGGATTTGATATCCTCTTCTGACTTCCATGAGCACTACGTGCAGGTGGTGCACAGACTTACATGCAGACAAAACACCCATACACATAAAATAAAAATAAACAAATCTAACAACAACAACAACAATTATTATTCTTCAGAGAGAAGAGGCATACAACTACTCAACTGGCTACATCAGTTAACCATGTTTGAATGCCTAAATCAACTTGGAACTTGAAACAGCCTCAGTCTTTTCAATAACCCCACATGACAGACATTACCATCTCTATTATTCAAGAGAGACAGTTTAATGATAAAGTGGCAGGCAAGCACATACAAGCATACACATCCATGCATACAAATGAGTTGGGTTTTTTTTTTTTTTTTCCATTTTTTGAGACAGGGTTTCTCTGTGTAGTTTTGTTGCCTGTCCTGGATCTCACTCTGTAGACCAGGCTGTCCTTGAACTTACAGAGATCTGCCTGCCTCTGCCTCTCCAGTGCTGGGGTTAAAGACGTGCGCCACCAATGCCCAGCAATTTTTTTTTCTTAATTAAAAAAAAAAAAAAAAAAAAAGGCAAAAGTGTTGGTTGCTAGGGATACTAAAGACTTACCGACAGAAACCACGTTCCCATAATTCTCCAGCATAACATCCCGATAAAGATTGCGCTGAGCCGAGTCCAAACATCCCCACTCTTCCTGAGAGAAGGTCACCTTCACATCCTGGAAAGTCAAAGCTTCCTGAAAAAATAAAAACTATTGACTTAGAGCTGATCATGGGCCTGACGGAGTTAGTTAATAGTGGATAAAGCTGGCAAAGGTGAGACCATCACCCAGCAGAAAGCTCTGGTCTCTGAGTATGAAGTCAAATGACAACTCAGGATGAAGAAAACTAAACTGCCCACAGGCAACAATGCTTGAGACACCAAGAAAAACCCACAGCTGGCTCGTCCAGAGCTGGATTACCAAAGGCTTGCTGGTTGTTACCTGGTATCCTGTGTCCTCTTCTATCTGGAAATGGGCAGGCACCGAGACAGTGGGAGAATCTGAAGAAGAAACGAGCCATGAGAGCTGTCTAGCTCTAGACATCCCAGAAGCCCACTCTCCTCAATCCTAGAGGACTCCTGGACCCACAAGCAGGCAGACTGCTATTCAAGATGCACAGACATGTCCTCAGTGTCTGTTGGGGACTGGAAAGGGAAAGTGGAGGGGCAATAGAAGAAGCCAACCAGACATGAATCAGAGAAGCGTTCAAGATGCTAGGTGACAAAAGATTCTTGACAAAAGATAGATGGTAACAAAACAACAGTATAAGAAATACAGGAGGTCTGGATAGACGGCTCAGTGGTTAAGAACACTGGCTGTTCTTCCAGAGATCCTGAATTCAATTCCCAGCAACCACATGGTGGCTCACAATCATCTATAATAAGATCTGATGCCTTCTTCCAGCACACAGCTATACATGCAGAGCACTCACACATAAAATATAAATAAATTAAAAAAAGAAAGAAACACAAAGCTAGGGTCTATGCAGTGAGTACCATCTTGCCCAGCCAGGAAGTTATAAACTCCTATTCCACATGGAGGCTCCAAATGGTCCTCTAGAGCAGAACTGTTCCTGAGACGTGAAGTTGGGGACCATATCTGTGCAGACTGCAGAGGTCTAGTGCCTATCCAATGTACATCTGGGTTCTGAGCAAGGCATGGGTCCTGGCAAGAAGAAAATGTTATAAGAACATTTCAATAGGTATCAGAATGCAAACTCAGAAAACAGTCACATGGCCAATCTGTACAGGTATTGGCCACAAGGCTCCTCAATCATTTCCTGGCAGAAGAGACCCAAAGAGAAAGACAATAGAGAAACCTTTCACCCCTTGGCCTCTCTGTACCAGGGAGAGTTCCCACTTAACATAAGAATGCACTTGGCAAGTTAGTAACAGAAATCCTCACATGCCACAGTGAAACCTTCCCATTACTCCCTACTTGACCCCTGGCCTAAAGATGAGAAATGAAAGGGAATAAAATGAACAATGGTTTTACAGTAGATATCCAGACAAGTATATTAAAATGTACAATGACCTCAGAGAGGGCTAGCTTTCAAACTGTAAACCTGACAAACAAACAGTTATCATCATTAGAGAGACAACATTAATTTTAAGGGTCAGCCAGGAAACCACAAAGAAAAGCTCCTCTGCTCATCTACGCAGAGAACAGGAAGGAGGGCTTTGCCCTTGGACTTCAAGCAGCTCTATCTCTGAGACAAGGCTTTCCTTAACGTAGAAATAAGTACAGAAGGCTCCAGTTAATGAACTTAGAGGAGTCTTCCTGGCACAACAGCTGACACTTTTTCTACACTGATGTGAACAAGCCTTAGACTGAGGCCACTGAATATATGACAAGGACTAAAACCTTACATCTAGCCCTAAATGAGCTAATCACGACCAAGCCATACTCTTGTAAATTTTATAAATTATCATCAGGCCCCTCTGAACATCCTATTGCTTTTGATAAAAATGACAAATGCACTTTCAGATTTATAAAAAGACACAAATGTTTTGTTTTAATAAGCATTACTTATGTTGATTTATTACATGATTTACCAATGGTAGGCTATGATCAAATGTTACTTGATTTAATTTTTGTAATAAATTGAGACAAACCAGAAATATAATTTTCAATGCATAAATTATGCATGTAGGCTTAAATAAAATTTGAAAGCCTAAAAAATAAATACTTTTTGAAAAAACTCAAAAGATGTTAGATGTGGTGGCACACACCTTTAAGCTCAGCACTCAAGAGGCAGAGGCAGGCAGAACTCAGTGAGTTCAATGCCAGCCTAGTCTATGAAATTCCACAACAGCCAGGTATATGTAGAGACCCTGTCTCAAAACCAAACAAACAAACAAAAAAACTCAAAAAGGGGAAGAACCAGTTTCCTGTGTACAAAAGGAATAAGAAGGATGTAGAGAGCAACCCAGCACCACTTTGCCGACAGGCCTGGGACTGGCTCAGTTCTGCTTCTCTGCACTAGGAATTAAGACCAGGAGCATTATAAAGCATTCAAACAGATAATGAACAAATCCTCATGATTAGATAATTTCTACATTTCTTTCTCAATAAACTGAGGTCCTGAAAGGTCAACTATGGTGACTCCAATTGGTATCTCAGATGAAATTTGTCTTACTAAGTGCCAGTACCAAAAAAAAAAAAAAAAAAATTCCAGGAAGAAAAACAACTGAAGGATTGAAGGATATAGGTTCATATACTTAAAAGCTTAGTCACCAAGGAGTGGCATTATTTGAAAGGATTAAAAGGGTTAGGAAGTGTGGCCTTGTTGGAGGAAGTGTGGCACTGGGGGTGGCTTTGAGGTTTCAGAAGCCCACACCAGGCCCAGTCTCTCTCTACCTATGGATCAGGATGTAGCTCTGAAGCACTTGCCTGCATGCTGCCATGCCACCGTAATGTACTAAACCCCTGAAACTGTAATCAAGTCCCCAATTAAACACTTTATTTTATAAGAGCTGCCTTGGTCATGGTATTTCTTCACAGCAATAGAATAGTGACTAGCCAGGCTCTTTGCAAAAATCAGTGTGACTTTGCCATTTTTGCTAGTCACATATTTTGGCTCTTGTAACTATCTGCTTAGCTTACAGCTGCAAAAAGAAAACCTTGGAATTTTCTAGCCAGGGTGTGGTTTTCATGCTTAAATATAAACCCTGAAAAAGGCTCAGTATTACACTTTGGTCCCAAATACCCAGATGTAGTCACCAGCCAGCTGAAACAAAGACTTTCAATTGATTACAGACTGTGATCTTCCCTGGTGGGAGTCGACAACAATATGTCTAAGAATAGGCTGTAGGATAGAGTGTTAAAACTGAGGCTGGCCCTTGGGCCAACCCACACCCATAGGTCCCCAAAAACCTCTGAAAAGTAAATATGGTACATGAACACTGTTCTGTTGTGTTCTTCCAGATTTCACGATTCCTGACTCCTTTCAGTTCCCCTCTCTGCCCCTATGGTTAGTCTTAAACCAAATCAGATTATATGTTGTGATGGTTTGAATAAAAATGGCCCCCATAGGCCCATAGGGAGTGGATTAGGGGGTGTGGCCTTGTTGGAGGAAGTGTGTCATGGTCACTTCCTGCTGCCTGTGGATCCAGATGTAGACCTCTCAGCTTCTTTTGCAACATCATGTCTGCCTGCACACCATCATGGCCATGATAATGGACTAAACTTCTGAAATTGTAAGTCAGCTCCAATTAAATGTCTTCTTTAGAAAAGTTGCTGTGGTCATGGTGTCTCTTCACAGCAATAGAAACCCTAACTAAGATCTAAAAGTAGAGCTGGACTTTCTAGAATATAAAACACTGTACCCATAGGGTAATTTTATGATTCATTAATACTTGCTGATCCTATTCTAGAGGTGATCTTCCTGTGTAAAGTGGAAAGAGTACCTTGCTAAAGAGTACATGATCAAGAGTCCAGTTCTCAAATGCTCAGGTAGCAAGACAATTAACAAGGGGAGTTTTCCCTACATTTCTCAAGCTCACATTTCTCATCTAAAAAAAAGGCAGGCAGAACTTATGCGTATCACCTACCCTCAGTAGTGTTCCATCATGATCCTTCTGCAGCTCTTCTAGCAGGGCCACAACCTCCGCACCACTCTCAGGGCAATGGAGCTGCACCCATGTCCGGAGCTCTCCAGGCAAGATGCTCAGGAACTGTTCCAACACCAGCAGCTCCAACATCTGTGCTTTGGAAAGAACATCTGGCCTCATCCACCAGCGGCAGAGCTCCTGGAGCCGGCTCAGAGTTTCTAGGGGCCCAGAAGACTCATGGTAGCGAAGCTGCCGAAAGAGCTGACGGAATAGTTCCTGGCCAGGGCGGTTAAGTGTCTGTGGCCTGGCAGTCTGCACTGAAGTATAGTCATCATCATCCTCTTCCTTCTTTACTGTACGAAGGTGCCCGTGTTCCCTTGAAGCCTGAGCTGAGTGGGCAGCATAACACCTGCCTGGAGGCATCACTCTTGTCCAGGATTGCCCAGATAAACACAAAACAAGTCTGTTGCTTTCACTGAATCACTGCTGTATCCTTGGGAGTATCTTCTCAGCACTGCAGTGCACAATGTCATTTGCTAGGTCAATAGAAGTCACGTAAGAGACCGAAATAACCAACATTCCTGTTCAGAAGAAAGTAGATTAGAAAATGATGTCTATCACACATGATAAAGCTAGGTCCTATGGTGGGGAATCACTTGTGAGTGATCACTTCTCACATGTGTGAGAAGACATATGTGCATGAGTACTCACACAGACTGAGACCTAGGGTAGTAAGCTAATAAAGTATCCCTGAATACAGTGAAGATATACATAGGGCTAGAAAACATCAGTGGCTGGTAAAAAAGGTCAAAGAACATCTAAATAAGTAGACACACTATACCTACATTCATGTACTGGGAGGCATGGCAAGAAAAGCTATCAATTCTCACACTGATATTTAGTTCAATTCCTATCAAAATCTCAGGAAGATAAAAGGGAGAAAATGTGAGGATGTGACTCAGTAGTAGAGCAATTGTCTAGCATGTACACATCCCTGGAATTAATCGCCAGAACCACTGGGAGAAAAAGAGAAAAGATGTTTGGCAGGAGAAGAGATCTGTGATGATTATACTACAATTTATATTGAAAGGCAAAGGGATTAAATTGGCTAAAAATTACTTTGGAAACTAAAGTAGAAGAAAGAGGCACACCTGAATTAATTACATTTTTACTTCATGTGTCTGGGGGCTTATGTGTCACAGCATTCATGCAGAGGCTGGAGGACAACGTACAGGAGTCCAGTCTCTCCTTCAACCATATGGGTTTCAAGGACCAAGCTCATGTGCCTTTACATACTAAGTCATCTTGGCAGCTCAGTCTACTTAATATCAAGATTTATAACTGGGGGCTGGAGAGATGGCTCAGGAGTTAAGAGCACTGGCTGCTTTTCCAGAGGACCAGGGTTCAATTCCCAGCACCCACATGGCAGCTCACAACTATCTGTAACTCCAGTTCCAGGGGATCTGACGCCTTCACACCAATGCACATAAAATACATTTCTTTTTTTTTTTGGGGGGGGGCGGGGTTGAAGAAGGGTTTCTCTGTGTAGCTTTGCACCCTCCTGGAACTCACTTTGTAGACCAGGCTGGCCTTGAACTCACAGAGAATGCTAGGATTAAAGGCGTGGGCCACCACTGCCACCAGCCACATAAAATATATTTAAAAAAAAAAAAAAAGATTTATAACTACAGATAGCTTCAGGAAGTAAACCAATGTGGAAAACAAACACATAGATTAAGGAAAAGTATATATGGAAATTCAACAGACCAACAGCCAAACAAACAAAAAGTCCTAAGGGGGGCAAAAAGAGTTGGAGAACTCACATACTATAGTTTGGGTCTTTACTTTCTCCCTTCTTCCTATTTGTGAGACGGCATTTTGCTATATGCTTTAACTGGCTTCAAAATCATGATTCTCCTGCCTCAGCTTCCCAAATGTACAGTTTGGATTATGAATGGCCTCCACAGGCCTATATATTGAAGGCTTGGTCCCAGCCTATAATGCTACTACCGGAAGGTAAAAACTGTAGGAGGTAGAGCTTTCATGGACTGCTTTAGTTACATGTTTAAAATTCTTTAAATAAGATTGACATTGATGTAACAGTGAAGCAGTAGGATTATATGGGACTGAAGAAATGCCTCAGCAGTCAAGAGCATTTGCTATGAAATATGAAAACTGAAGTTCTGATCCCAGCACCTACCTAGCAAGCCAGGAGTCATGCAAAATGCCTATTAACTCCAGCTCTAAGGGATGGCTGTTCTTCTGGGCTCTATATATACATGTAAGAATACATAACCACAAATACATATCTGCACACACTCATTCAGACACACACAAATAAAGCTAGAATAAGATGATGATGATCACCATACCCAGAGTATCCAAAACTTGGTTTCTAAATACCATTCTCTAATAAAAAGGAAATCAGGGCTCTGTGAAGAAGTGATTGATGTCATGCTGGACAAAGTGAAAGACCCCCACTCCATTATGAGGACATGGGGCGTTGGGCCAATGAAATGCCCCCCCACCCCCCGTCCCAATAACTTAGCCTAAGAAACGCCATTCTGAAAGGCAAGAACCAGAAAAACAGGAGTTCACAGCTGTGGCCAGCCACCCGGCCTTGAGAGAGATAACTGGCAAGCCACCCGGCCTTGAGAGAGAGATAACTATGGTCGGCCACCGGCCTTGGGAGAAAAACCATTGAGTCAAATCAGGATATTTATGGCTGGCCCCCCGGCCTTGAGGAATAAGCAGCTGGGCTGGAAAAACGCCCACTGTATCCTAGGCAAGGCCAAGTCAGCCACACACATCAAATTTCCGAGAATTAAAAATACGTCCCCAAGTTCACCCTGGCCTTCTTTAAAACAACCAATAGGAACCCTGTAACTATGCTTTTCGCTTCTGTAACCGCGCCTCTGCCCCTGGGATCCTATAAAAAGTTCCCCTTGCCCTAGGAAGGCGCGCAAGTCCTCCGAGAGACTTCGCCCCAGGTACCTGTGTATCTGAATAAACCCTCTTGCTGTTTGCATCTGATCTGTGGTTTCGGTGTGTTCCTTGGGTTTGGGGTCTCTCCTGAAGGAAGATCTCCCCTGGGGGTCTTTCAAAAGAAAATACAAGTGTTCTGCAATACCAGAAATAAGCAAAAGACAAAATATATACTTGAGCAAGGCAGGGGCAGGTAGCTCAGCCAGTAATCCCCAAAACCTACATAAAGTGTCAGGGACCAAACATGAACCATGGAAAAGTACTAGCTAGGCCAGAGAACAAGCCACAGGCCCTAACCAGATGCCCCCAAAGATAAAGAACATCCCACAGTCAGGTAGCATAGCAACAGAACATGGGCCCTGACCAGTGACCTTATCACCTAGCACAACATCCTGCAGCTTCACAATCTGCACGTCCCCCTTCAGCTACACGTCCCCCCTCAGCTGCATGCCCCCCCCCTCAGCTGCATGCCCCTCCTTAGCTGCACGTCCTGCCTGTCCTGTACCTCCTCCCTCCTTCCTGCCCCCTCCCTCTCCCATGCTACATAAGCCTTGCTGAGGAGAATAAAATCTGCAGCTTGATCAGAACCCTGTCTTGCTGTCTTCCTTCGTGTCTCCTGTCCCTTTCATTCTCTCCTGCAGGTGGGTCGTCCCTGTTGAGACCCCACTGGCCGGGGCAATAAAGGTGTGGAGAACTGAATCCACACCCAAAAAACACATCATGCACATACACACAAACTAAATTAAATTTTAAAACAAAATATAATTTATACAGGCCAGGCATGATAATGAATGTCTACTATCCCAGCACTTGGGAAGTAGAGGCAGGAAGATAAGGAATTCAAGGCCAGCTTGGGCTGACTACATAAGACCCTGTCTCAAAACAAAACAAAACAAAAAGAAGTGGGGTCAGAAGTACACACTGATATAAACTGATCAAATTTTTAAAAGCAAGGACAGTCAAGTCAGCATTGTGGTATGCCTTTAGTCCCATCATTTAGGAGACAGAGAGAGGCAGGCAGATCTTTGTGACCTGGAGGTGAGCTGTGACAATAAAGCAAGTTCCAGGCCAGCCAGGGATATGTGAGACTCTGTCTCAAAAACAACAAACAGGTGGGATCTGTGGGTGGTATGTGGAGTGAGTAGAAAATTTCTTAATAAAGAAAAATGGAGAGGCAGACAGGCATGGCAGCGGCGGCGGACTGCAGAGGCAGACAGGCGCAGCGGCTGCCGGCAGAGGCAGACAGACACGGCAGCAGCAGACTGCAGAGGCCCGCCAGCGCCTGGCAGAGGCAGGCTGGCCCAGCGGGTGGCGGCCAAAACACAGTTGCAATAAAGACCAGAAACTGAGCTATTACCCTCTGAAGAGTTAGTGAAAACAAGCTCTTAATCAAGAACTTGGAACAGGGACACCTTTAATCCCAACACCCGGGGAAGAAGCTATCTCTGTGGGACGGAACCAGAATGGATCTGAACACCATGTCTGAGGCCAACCCAGGGCCCAGCTGCTGATCCTGTGAAACCCAACAACTTGGAGGTGTTGGTGAGACTACCCTGCTCAGTTGAAATCCATCCAGGAGAGGATTCAGATCCCTACAGTTTGAAGTCTGAGGAAACAAGATCAGGTGAGGAGTTGACGAATGAGCAAAATGTGACCTGAGAACACAGAAGGCGCCGCCCAGCCACCGAACCCGATCACCAGAATCATAAGTATATACTTCACCGACTGAGATCAGATGCTCCCAAAGAAACAGCCCAACATCACCAATTGAACCAAGAACTCCTAGTGAACCCAGACTAAAAATTACAACAAGAAAGGCACTTTCAGACACAGACACCGCCTGCACCGAGCAGAGGAAGAGATGAGTAGACGCCAGTGCAAAAATACAGGCAACAACATAAAGACCTATATGGCAATACCAGAACCTAATGATTCTACACCTGCAATACCTGAACATACCAAGAGAGAAGAAACAGAAGAAATCAATCCTAAAAATTACTTTAAGTAGATGATAGAGGCCTTTAAAGAAGAAATAAAAAAATTCCCTTAAAGAGGAAATAAAAAATTCCGTTAAAGAGGAAATAACAAATTCCCTTAAAGAGGAAATGAAAAACTCCATTAAAGAGGAAATAAAAAATTCCCTTAAAGAAATGGAAGAAAAAAAATCGAACAAAAAATTGGAAGAAATCAAAGAAAGCCAAGAAAAAGCAATTAAACAGATGAAAGAAACATTCCAAGATCTGAAAAATGAATTCGAAATGCTAAAGAAAATACATGCTGAGGGAATGCTGGAAATAGAAATCCTTATTAAAACGAACAGGAACTACAGAAACAAGCATAACCAACCGAATACAAGAAATGGAACAGAGAATCTCTGACACTGAAGACACAATAGAGAAAATAGATTCGTCAGTCAAAGAAAACACTAAAGACAAAAAAGTTGTAACACAAAACGTCCAAGAAATTTGGGACACCATGAAAACACCACCTAAGAATAATAGGGATAGAAGAAGGAGAAGAATACCAACTCAAAGGCACAGAAAATATATTTAACAAAATCATAGAAGAAAACTTTCCTAACCTAAAGAAAGAAATACCTATGAAGATACAAGAAGCTTACAGAACACCAAATAGGCTGGATCCAAAAAAAAAAAAGTCCTCTCACCACATAATAATCAAAACACTAAACACACAGAACAAAGAAAAAATATTAAGAGCCGCAAGGGAAAAAGACCAAGTAACATATAAAGGCAAACCCATCAGAATAACACCAGACTTCTCAATAGAGACTATGAAAGCTAGAAGGTCCTGGACAAATGTTATGCAGACACTAAGAGACCACGGATGCCAACCCAGACTATTATACCCAGCAAAACTCTCAATCACCATAGGCGGAATAAACAAAATATTCCATGATAAAACCAGATTCAATCAATACCTGTCCACAAACCCAGCCCTACAGAAAGCACTAGAAGGGAAAAATCCAACCCAAAGAAGCTAAACACATCCATGAAAACTCAGGCAATAGATAATCCCACACCAACATACACCAAAGAAGGACAACATAACACAACCACAAAAAGTAACAGGTATTAACATTCACTGGTCATTAATATCCATCAATATCAATGGTCTCAACTCACCTATAAAAAGACACAGGCTAACAGAATGGATAAGAAAACAGGACCCATCCATCTGCTGCATACAAGAAACACACCTTAACTTCAAAGACAGACACTACCTCCAAGTAAAGGGCTGGGAAAAGGCTTTCCAAGCAAATGGACCTAAGAAACAAGCTGGTGTAGCTATCCTAATATCTAATAAAATAGACTTCAAACTAAAATCCATCAAAAGAGACCAGGATGGACATTACACATTTATCACAAGAAAAATCCACCAAGATGAAGTCTCGATTCTAAACATTTATGCTCCAAATACAAAAGCACCCACATTCATAAAAGAAACACTACTAAAGTTTAAAACGCACATCAAACCCCACACATTAGTAGTGGGAGATTTTAACACACCACTCTCACCAAAAGACAGATCTACCAGACTGAAACTTAACAAAGAAATAAAGGACCTACCAGATGTTATGACTCAAATGGACTTAATAGATATCTACAGAACATTTTATCCTAACACAAAAGAATATACCTTCTTCTCAGCACCCCATGGAACCTTCTCAAAAACTGACCACATGCTTGGCCACAAAACAAATCTCGAAAGATACAAAAAAATTGGAATAACCTCCTGTATCTTATCGGACCACCAAGCCTTAAAGTTAGACCTCAACAACAACAAAAATTATAGAAAGCCTACAAATTCATGGAAACTGAATAATGCCCACCTGAAACATCAATAGGTCAAGGAAGAAATAAAGAAATTAAAGATTTCCTAGAATTCAATGAAAATGAAAGTACAACATACCCAAACTTATGGGACACTATGAAAGCAGTGCTAAGAGGAAAATTCATAGCTCTAAATGCACACATAAAGAAGATGGAGCAATCCCATACCAATGAATTAACAGCACAACTGAAAGCTCTAGAACAAAAAGAAACAAACTCACCCAGGAGAAATAGATGCCAGGAAATAATCAAATTGAGGGCTGAAATCAACGAAATAGAAAACAAAAGAACAATACAAAAAAATTAGTGAAACAAAGAGTTGGTTCTTTGAAAAAAATCAACAAGATAGACAAACCCCTAGCCAAATTAACCAAAAGGCAAAGAGAGAGCACCCAAATTAACAAAATCAGAAATGAAAAGGGACACATAACTACAGACAACGAGGAAATCCAGAGAATCATCAGATCATACTTCAAAAACCTGTACTCCACAAAAATGGAAAACCAGTTAGAAATGGACAATTTTCTGGACAAATACCACATACCAAAATTAAATCAAGACCAGATAAACCATTTAAATAGACCAATAGTCATCCAAAGTCTCCCAACCAAAAAAAGCCCAGGACCAGATGGTTTCAGTGCAGAATTCTACCAGACTTTCAAAGAACTAATACCAATACTCTTCAAAGTGTTCCACAAAATAGAAACAGAAGGAACACTACCAAACTCTTTCTATGAGGCTACAATTACCCTGATACTCAAACCACACAAAGATGCAACAAAGAAAGAGAACTACAAACCAATCTCCCTCATGAACATTGATGCAAAAATACTCAACAAAATCTTGGTAAACCGAATCCAAGAATACATCAAAAAAATTATACATCACGACCAAGTAGGATTCATCCCAGGGATGCAAGGATGGTTCAACATATGAAAATCTATCAATGTAATACACCATATAAACAAACTGAAAGAAAAAAACCACATGATCATCTCATTAGATGCTGAAAAAGCCTTTGACAAAATCCAACACCCCTTCATGATAAAGGTCTTAGAAAGATCAGAAATACAAGGAACATTCCTAAACATAATAAAGGCAATTTATAGCAAGCCAACAGCAATCATCAAATTAAACGAAGAGAAACTCAAAGCACTACCACTAAATTCAGGAACAAGACAAGGCTGTCCACTCTCCCCATATTTATTCAATATAGTACTAGAAGTTCTAGCTAGAGCAGTAAGACAATAAAAGGAGATCAAAGGAATACCTTAGATGATATGATAGTATACATAAGTGACCCCAAAAACTCTACCAGGGAACTCCTACAGCTGATAAACTCCTTCAGTAAAGTGGCAGGATACAGGATCAACTCAAAAAAATCAGTAGCCCTCCTATACACAAATGATAAAAGGGCTGAGAAAGAAGTCAGAGAAACATCACCCTTTACAATAGCCACAAATAATATAAAATACCTTGGGATAACACTAACTAAAAAAGTGAAGGACCTTTTGGATAAGAACTTTAAATCTATAAAGAAATTGAAGAAGATATCAGAAAATGGAAGGATCTCCCATGCTCATGGATAGGAAGGATTAACATAGTGAAAATGGCAATCTTACCAAAAGCAATCTACAAATTCAACGCAATCCCCATCAAAATCCCAACACAATTCTTCACAGACTTGGAAAGAAAAATACTCAACTTCATATGGAAAAACAAAAGACCCAGGATAGCTAAAAGAATCCTATACGATAAAGCAACCTTTGGAGGCATCACCATCCCTGACCTCAAACACTACTCTAGAGCTACAGTAATAAAAACAGCTTGGTACTGGTATAAAAACTGACATACAGACCAATGGAATGGAATTGAAGACCCTGACATTAATCCATGCACATATGAACACCTGGTTTTTGACAAAGAAGCCAAAACTATACAATGGAAAAAAGGAAGTATCTTCAACAAATGGTGCTGGCATAACTGGATGTCAATATGTGAAAGATTACAAATAGATCCATTATCTGTCACCATGCACAAAACTCAAGTCCAAGTGGATCAAGGACCTCAACATAAATCCAGTTACACTAAACTTAATAGAAAAGAAAAGTAGGAAGTACTCTTGAACGCATTGGCACCGGAGACCATTTCCTAAATATAACACCAACAGCACAGACCCTGAGCACAACCATTAATAAATGGGACCTCTCGAAATTGAGAAGCTTTTGCAGGGCAAAAGACATGGTCAATAAGCCAAAAAGACACCCAACAGAATGAGAAAAGATCTTCACCAACCCCACATCTGACAGAGGATTGATCTCCACAGTATATAAAGAACTCAAGAAACTAGACATCAAAATACTAAAAAATCCAATTTAAAAATGGGCTAAAGAGCTAAACAAAGAATTCACAAAACAAGAATCACAAATGGCTGAAAGATATTTAAAGAAATGCTCAACATCCTTAATCATCAGAGAAATGTAAATGAGATACCACCTTACACCTGTCAGAATGGCTACGATCAAAAACACCAATGACAGTCAATGTTGGAGAGGATGTGGAGCAAAGGGAACACTCCTCCACTGTTGGTGGGAATGCAAGCTTGTACAACCACTGTGGAAATCAGTATGGCAGTTCCTCAGTAAATTAGGAATCGAACTACCTCAAGAACCAGCCATACCACTCCTGGGCATATACCCAAGGAATGCTGATTCATACCATAAAGATACATGCTCAACTATGTTCATAGCAGCACTATTTGTAATAGCCAGAACCTGGAAACAACCTAGATGCCCATCAACTGAAGAATGGATGAAAAAAATGTGGTACATATACACAATGGAGTACTACTCAGCAGAGAAAAACAGTGAAAGCATAAAATTTGCAAGCAAATGGATGGAATTAGAAAAAATCATCCTGAGTGAGGTAACCCAAACCCAGAAAGACAAATATGGTATGTACTCACTCATTGGTGGATTCTAGATATAAAATAAAGAACAATCAGACTACAACCCACAGAACCATGGAGGCTATAGATATAGCATGGAGGTCCCTGGCGCGACTGTGGCTTATAATAAATTTTGGTTTTACTCAAAAAAAAAAAGAAAAAAGAAAAAAGAAAAAGAAAAATGGAAAAAAAAAAAACCCAACAAACAAAGGAGAGAGAGCAATCTTCCTCACAAAGCATGCCAATAAGTAAAAGAAAAATGAAAGAAACACAGCATCATTAATACAAGCAAGATGCTAACTAGTAAGTGAATGGGTTTTTGTTTTTTTTCTGGTGTTTTTTGTTTGTTTGGAGACAGGGTTTCTCTGTGTAGCCCTGGCTGTTCTAGAACTAACTCTGTAGACTAGGCTGGCCTTGAACTCACAGAGATTCACCTACCTCTGCCTCCGAAGTGCTGGGATTAAAGGCGTGCACCACCATGGCCCAGCCAGGAAGTGAATTAACAAGAAACAATACTTGAATGCAGAATTCAAAATTCTTTCCCCACAAGACATACAGATTACAAAGTTAAACACAGGAATTTTAAACTGGTGAAATTTGACAAATGCCAGTAACAAGGACACATCAACATTACCTGAGCACAAGAAAACATCAGACACAAGAACATTCTAAAATTGGAAATAACAAAACACTTCAAAAAAGTCAAGACCTTGGGCGCTGGAGAGATGGCTCCACAGTTAAGATCACTGGCCATTCCTTCCAGAGGACACTAGTTCAATTCTCTGCACCCACCTGGGAGCCCATAACTGTAACTACAGTCCTAAGAGGTCTGACACCCTCTTCAACTTCCACAGGCACCAGGCACACACGTGGTGTGAGACACACATGCAGACAAAACACTTACACATTAAATTTAAACAGTTTTTATCAAGGTCTTAATGGTATGGCTATGCTTGGTAGTGACTGGTACTACACAGGAAAATAAAGCAGGAAGGGCCTGTAGGATGGCCCACCAGGTAAAGTTTACTGTCCAGTCTTAGTTGGACCGCAGGAACTGACACCACAGCAAGAGACACCCACAAGCTGTTCTCTGATCCCCACATGGTCACTGCCACTTGTATACACACACTCACTCACTCAATAAGACGTAGGGCCGGGTGTGGTGGCACACACCTTTAGTCCCAGCACTCAGGAAGCAAAATCAGGTGGATTTCTATGAGTTCAAGGCTAGTCTGGTCCACATTATCAGGGTCCAGGCCAGTGGGTGGTGTATGAGTGAGATTCCCCACCCAGGAGAGGCAGCTTAGGGCTTATAAAGCCACAAACCTCAGCTGCGGCACTCCAGGGGCAGAACCAGCGGCACAAGTTTCAACGGTTCCCAAAGTTTAGCTGATTCCTGGAGCAGTTGAGTGAACCTCACAAAATGGAGTCAGCTAAAGCGAAATGGGCTTCCCCGCCAGTTCATTTCCATCTTTCTTATCATTTTACTCTCAAGCAACCCTGACATCACAAAATGCTCATAAACTAATGCTTCCTGGGTATCAGAAGCCAAAGAAAATTTGGGGTTGGGACTGTGGGCACTTTTAAGTTTTCAAGTGCGAACAAAGCTTAATTTCAAACGCGTCCTTTCGGCTCATAAAACATTCCTATCTTTTTTACTTTAATTTGGAGAGAAAGACTCATTAAATTACCCAGACTCCCGGGCTTCCTGTCTCAGCTCCCTCAGAAACGGGGATTTCAGGCCTGAGCCACCAGACCAAGCTTTTCCGGGCATTTTGTCTCACTCTACATCACAACCGTAGGACGAGGCGTTGTTGCTTTTAAGGTGACAGCAAACCAGGGCGCACGGTTAGCCGCGGACCGACGTGCTGCCTTTCGGTCCAGCCCGCAGGGCGCCGAGCGGCATAATGGCGGACACCGGACTTGCAGGTCTCCGAGAAACCGAGGCTGCTGGGCAGCACTGCTCCAAACGGCCTCCGAGTCCGGGGAGCCCACCTGGGCCGCGGCATCGCCCGGGCTCAGGACACCCCAAACGGAGCCCTGCCGAACGTTCGCCCACCGCGCTACGGGCCACTCACCAACTGACATGAAACCTCCCCGTTACTCCCGGACGGCGGTGCTGCCCGCTGGACCCACTTCGCCGTGGCCTCTCTAGAACAGCGGAAGTATACCTTGTAGGGACTCTCTAGGAAACCCGGAGGAATGCCATCTCAGTTGCTCTCCACCCAAATCGGGCATGGCTCCCTTGAAGGCTCAATTCACTAGTCTGGCTAGGCTGCGGGCTTGCATTCCATGCCCCGCCCTCGATCTAGAGAGAAGGGCATTTTTGGGAAGAGTGGGTGTGGCCTCAAAGGAAGAAAAAAACTCAGTTTTTTTTATTCCTGTGTATTGAGTAAAAGGGTAAAGTATTGTTGTTCCCAAGTCTTGAGACTCCCAAAAGACCACCAGAGACACGAACTCACTGAAATGCAAAAGCAAGGTTTATTGGAGCAATTCAAGCCAAGGCAGGAACCTCGTCAAGCACACCACAGATGCAGCAGAGGCTAGAGGAGGTGCCCCTTCCTGAGCGTGCACCTCAAGGTTACCACATTTGGGGGTGGGGAGGTTCAGTACAGGTGCTTAGGGACTTTCTAGAATTCCACTGATATCTCAAGTCCAGTTTAACCCCAGTTATTTGTTAAACCCTTTTCCTGAGCTGTCTCTGGGTTGGGGCATTCTGTGGTTAATCAGTTGCTACCAGATGGCCAGGTGGCCGTTCCTGATATACCGAGAACTCAAAACCTAAGGCCTGTTGCAAAATGGAGAAGCTTACAAGATGGAGGGACCTTGGTTCTTCATCTCTCCCTTCTTATGTGCCTTGTGGAAACCCAATCACGGGTTCCTGATGGCCAGCTCGCAGGTGTCCTTTGTCTCTACGGGCATATACTCTTGTGTTTTCTGTACCATGAACTGAATTGTACCCAGCCTCTGTCTCATGTACTGAAGCAACCTGTTGAGGATACAGGGCCCAAGGGTTAGTACCAGAAGCAGGACTACCAGTGGGCCTATCAAGGTGGAAACTAAAGAGGTTAACCAGGGAGAAACCGCCCCATTGAACCACCCCCTGCTGGTTTTTCGGTCATGCTTTCCTTTCTCAAGTCCCTCTCTAATAATAGCCGTGTTGTCTTTTACCTCTCCTGAATGATCCCTGAAGAAGCAACATTCTTCCTTAAGTGCCGAACAAAGCCCCCCTTGCTGCAAGAACAGGAGGTCCAGTCCCCTTCTGTTACGCAGCAGCACTACTTCTGAGAATGAGTCCAGGGATCCTGCATGTGAGTGATGGATTCATCTGTCCGTTGTAGATCCTGATCTGTATTTTCTCTAAGGGCTGAATACCTGCTCCAGTTAAGACACTAAGCATAAGGGAGATGGGTTTTCTTTTGAACCTAAGGGGAGGAGGGGAGGATCGCCATTAGCATGGTTCATTATTCTCGGGACAAGTTTGACCAATATGCAACACCTCTGTACCTGACGAAGCACTTGGAGATGTATGCAGAGATTGAGATCTGTAGAACAAGCCCACCAAGTGTCCCCTTGTGGGACTAGGTAGCTAACATGAGAAATGCCCTTCCTGGTCTGTGGAGGGTCATAAGTGGAATTACAAAGAAATCGCTTTTCTTTTGGGACCTGGCCCACACATACACCCAGGCCCAAGACCTGTTTCAGGATAAGCTCTACTCCTTGGCTCTGTCATCTACAGTATGTTGGGTCGCCAGTCAGAGTGACCTTGGCTGAAACCACAATCCCCTCATAGAATGGGGGATTGGATTCGTAGCAGAGCCAGCAGGCAGAAACCTTTATAGGGTCTGTCTCGTTCAAGACCCGATAAGTTTGATCAAGCAGTTGTTGCAAAAAATAATCAGGTGTTCTTTGGGGCGACCTGGGTGGCTGTGTTATTATATCATTCAAGAAAGTCTGAGCCATTGTGAGAGGGGTTGCGTGTTTGTTTGTTTGTTTTGAGGCTGGGGCTGTCTTGGGGTAACCATCCATTTGGGTTTCAAGGCTACAGTGGGCGTTGTCTCTTGCAGCCAGATGGTGAATGTCAGCTGGGGGTCTGCCCCAGATGTGGATAATCTCAAACCCCAGGTTTTGGCCCTGGTCCAGTCCTGTTCACTTTCCCTCTTCAGTAAACATATTAACCAGCGGATTGCATCACCCTCCAGGAGTAGCCAGGGGATGGTATGGGAAGTGTTCTCTGTCATAACATGACCCACGTGGTCAGGCAGAGGCTGGGGGCGTCCCTACAGAATCCGATTCCCCTAATCCTCATATTTCCTGCCTGTTGTACCGTAATTAGGTCTCCCTTCACCGCAGCTATCCAGTCTATCCACCCAGTGGACTCACATCCCCAGCTACCACAATGTGCTACATCTGGACCCCACATTTGTCGCTCTGTGTCTTTGTCTGGGAGTGGCCCGGGCAAACGGGCAAACGTAGAATCCCTTGTTTCTTGTCTTGGCCCGCTGGCCGCCACTCCCACCCCCCACCCCGCTAGGGTCATTCGTACGATTGGATGTCGAATGCCATTTATTGAAAGAGGGAAGAAACCTTAAATACATACAGGCTTACAGCACAAATGGAGGAACCCCTGGAGGGCAGAAGTTCGCTGCCAATGGTCTACATTCCAGACCCAATGTTCTACATTCTTGCATCTAAGTAGTTAACGCCCAAAATGCAGGATACACAAACAAGGAACTTCCCTTAAGCATTCAGAAGGGTGGATACCGGTAGGGAATCTGAATAGGGAGGACATCTGATCGAGGTCGGCAAGCAAGGCCGCAGCCACTCCCAGTCGGGGGCCAGGGCCCATGGCGCCCACAGGTCCCCCCTTTTTATTAAATGAGCTTCTGACTTAGGTTGCGTGGGACCAGCAGACCACCTTACCCGTCATAGAGACACCTGCCCAGGCCACACAAGTGCTCTGTCTTAGGTTGATGGCAGCCCCCCAAGCATTACCCGTCTCTGAATACTCATTATCATACAGACTCAACCATGTGAGCTGTAGAGTGACTGCTGCCAAAGATCTCAAAGTGGCACTGGGCTTGCAATCTGTGCGACACAGAAAAGACCAACAGAAGTCCTAACCCACCCATAGCCAGGAGGCTAAAGGCAATTGAACCATTCCCTTATTAAACGAGCCTTACTGCAAATTGGAGTCCTTGTAAGGAGGTATCCCATAAGCAAATGGAACTTGAGTTTTAATAATTTTACAACTTTCAAAGCCAATTATAATGTATAAAAGTGGAAATAAATTTATCATGCCCAATAAGAAGAAAGATTAACTAACTGTGGTAGCTACTTTTGCTGCCAGGGTCTCCATTGTGTTAGCTGTAGTAACCAATTATGAAATAGCAATCCCAGAAACAATAGCAGCAGTGGCCACCACTGCTATAACAGCAACAACGGCAACAGCGATGTCAGAGTCTCTTCTGGAGCATGTGAGCATCATCTGTGTCTAGCTGTCACGGTCCACTGGCATGGACACGGCTCCAGGAACACGAACCACCAAAGCCCATTTTTCTTGATCCCAGCACTACTTAGGCTGGCAGGTCTGCAAGAGAACAACTGAGAAACATAAAGAAAACAGAAAACAAAAACAGCAAACAAGGAGCAGAACTAATGGCCTCAATAATGGCTACATTCAGGCTCACAAATTTTGAGGTATCTTTAAAAAGGCTAGATGAATTTCGAGAGGCAAATAAATATTGCACAGAGCCATTCTTGAAAAGTAGGTACTACACCAGCTTGAGGGGGGTTGCAAAATGCGAAAAAGGCTTAGCTGGAATGCTACTGTTAGCAAATGAAGTTTATTGACCTTCAGAGTTATCCTTAATCTCCAAGGTGTGATACATTCTCAATGTTTTTTGAAAAAAGTTACCATACATTACCTTCTGTAACCACATGGCTACAGTTCCTAGGCTTACAATAATGTTTGCCAAGGCTGGCTGTATTGGGCTCTCAATCCCCATTGGCATCAGAAGGGGAGAGTTTTTTACGAAGGCCCAATAGGTCTCTGCCATGTTGGGATTCGGCAGCAGCCACAGGGCACACACAGCCTTTAGGAACCCAAAGAGGAACTTCATTGTCCTGTGGAAAGACACAAACAGATCCCCGGGCCCACACCAACACCGGATCGGGTCCCCTCCAAGTGCCAGTAGAAAGATCTTTCCATCGCACCAGAGGATGATTTGTAACAGGAGCCCTCCAGTGCTTATCTGCAGCAGATACTCCAGCAGAATCCACCGATAAAAAAATTAAAATATATAAAACAAGGGAAAGAATAGAATGTGGAGAGGAGAGATGAGCCCCTAACTCCCCCCTTTTTACTTTAGCAATATAAGTTTTTAAGGTACGATGGCAGCGTTCTACTATAGCCTGCCCTTGAGGATTATAAGGAATACCAGTCTTATTAACAATAGAAAAAATCTTGGCAGAATTTTGAAAATCCCGTACTACTGTAGGTGGGACCATTATCAGTCTTTATGCATTTTGGCACTCCCATGTAAGTAAAAGCATGAAGACAATGATTCTTTACATCCTTAACCTTTTACCCTGAATGGACAGAAGCAAAAATTAGAGAAGAATATGTATCAATAGACACATGGACATATTGTAATTTTCCAAAGGAAGGCACGTGTGTGACATCCATCTGCCACACATGATTAGGTAAAAGTCCTCGAGGATTAACTCCCAAATGAGGAACATGTAAAAATTCCACATAAATAGGGCATGATTTAACTATCTGGATGGCTTGTTCCCGGGTTATGCCTGTATGATAACGGAGAGATCCAGCATTAAGATGATAACGCTGATGTAACTGAGTAGCCTTATCAAAGGCAGAACAGACTAATGTGACAGCCATACGAGTAATGGCATCAGCCCTCTGATTACCTTTACTTAGAGGTCCAGGCAATTGAGTATGAGCTCTAATATGGCCCACATAAAGGTTATGTGAGCGGGACCATATAAGTCCTTGTACTTGCAATAAGTATTCATGAATGGAAGAAATGGATGGTATGTAGGCTGTTGTTTCCAAAGGCATAATGGCATGTGCCACATATTGACTATCAGTATAAATATTTACACTCTCATCAGAAAACATCTGTAAAGCAAGCAACAGAGCCTGTACCTCTGTCACCTGGGCAGAAGTGCCCTGGACTTTTATTCTCTTTACTATGTTACCAGAAACCACCACAGCAAAACCACGTGAAGTGCCATCAGTAAATACCACACGGGCCTGAGGAATAGGAGTCATTTGTACTATCTTGGGAAATATAACAGGATGCAATTTAAAAAATTGACACACATCATTGGAGGGGTAGTGAGTATCAAACTGACCCTGCATGGAGCATGTCAATATGGCCCAATCATTATCATTAGCTTGTAACCATGTTACTTGAGACTGGGTGTATGGGGTCACCACAATATCTGGCTCTTTACCAAAAGTTTGAACACTGATCTTGATTCCTTTAAATATAATCTGAGCGACAGCCTATGGATAAGGAGTGATGATTTTTGCTGGAGAAGCTGGGGAATGTACCCACAAAATAGGACCTGTTTGCCAAAACACTCCAGTAGGTGAATGAGTAAAACAAAATATCAAATACAATAAGGGAGAATTAAGATCTATATACTGTACGTGAGCCTGTTCCAGGGCCTCTTGTACACGTTGTAGGGCTACACGTCCTTCAGCTGTTAATTTACGGGGAGATGAAGGGTCAGGGTCGCCCTTTAAGACATCATACAAGGGGTGAAGCTGACCTGTTGGAATTTTTAAAGTGGGCCGAAGCCATTGAATATCTCCCAGAAAGGTTTGGAAATCATTAAGTGTGCGTAGCTGATCCATACGCAGAGTAATCTTTTGTGGGCATATGCCCGTGCGTAACAATTTATGACCTAAATAATGATAGGGAAAAGATACCTGTACCTTTTCTGGGGCTATCTGTAAATTAGCCAAGCTAAGAACCTCTTGTAAATTAGAAAAGGCATCAAAAACAAGTTTTTTTTATCTTTAGCAGTCATTAATATATCATCCATGTAGTGAATTATATAAACACCTGGAAAAGCTTTTGGAACGGGAGCTAGGGCCAAAGACACATAAATTTGACATATAGTAGGGCTATTGGCCATTCCTTGAGGCAATACCACCCACTGATATCTCTGATAAGGTTCCTTAAGATTTTTTGAAGGAACATTGAAAGCAAAGCGAGGCCTGTCCTCGGGATGCAAAGGAATGGTGAAGAAACAATCCCTCAAGTCAACCATAATTAAGTGTCAATGCTTAGGAATTGCCACAGGGGCAGGCAAGCCAGGCTGTGTTGCTCCCATGAGAAGCATGGTTTTATTTACAGCTCTAAGATCCTGTAATAGCCTCCATTTTCCTGATTTCTTTTTAATAACAAATATAGGTGAGTTCCAAGGTGAAGTGGAAGGAATGATATGTCCAGCATCTAACTGCTCCCTAACCAATGTATACGCAGCCTCCAATTTTTCCTTAGTAAGGGGCCATTGTTCCATCCATACAGGGTTATCACTTTTCCAAGTGATTTTTATCGGTTGTATTATTGAAGGCTGCTGTGCAGTGACCTCTATGGAAAAGACCCTAATCCTCTAGTATCCTCAGGACCTCCAGTGACACAGTTTTTGTCTGTCCCAGGGAGCGGGTCTCCTTGTAACATTTTCCCTAAGCCTTTGTCTGGCCAGTAGCCCTGACTCTTCAGCATCTGTTGTACAGGCTGTGTAGTAAGCACTGTTCTCATATCATTTAACACATCCCGTCCCCACAAGTTCACTGGAATGTCAGGTAGCACAAATGGTTGAAAAGTTCCTGCATGACCTTTCTCATCCTTCCAATTTAAAAGTAGCCTGCTCTGTAATGGCATCTGAACTGTGCCGATACCTTTTGGTTAGAAGTAGAATTTTTAAGGGGCCAATTGGGATCTCAGGATTCTTGTGAAATTATAGATATATCCAGCACCAGAATCCAATAATCTTTTAATCTCAATCCCATATAATTTTGTTTTTAATTTAGGCTGTTTATCATTGATAACTATTTGTCAAAACACCTTTTTCCCTGTACTTCCAAAGCCTCTAGTTATACATATCGGCGCCATTTTGAATTTAAAATATGAAAGCAATAATAATTGAGCAATTCTATCACCAGCTTCTGTTTTTATGGTCCTTTTTACATATGCCAATTATAAAAGCATTAAATACAATCTCTATAAGATTTGAAAAGGTAAACTTTAGGTAATACTCTTTAGTAGTATTTTATAAAATCTTAAAAAGAGGATCCTTTTTTATAGATTTCAAGTAACACATTAACACAAATAGCCAATTATTAACAATGTGGATCAAACAATTTACATGTATTTTATTTATTGGAAAAATAATTTTGTAACCTCTTTGTCAGTAAGAGATTATCATTTATGGGTTTATATTAGCAACATTATTTAATAAGTTGATAACCCAATTTATTTCAGGTGTTATACTTTTATAGAATTAAACCAAGAACTCCTAGAAAGCAACTTAAATTGCAGAGCCAAATTTTTAATAATGATCAACAGACAAGACCATACCTAATATATAGTTTAAAATTGTGAATCCTCTTTCTTTAGTTTATCTACCATGAGAATCCAAACATTCATCCAAACATTTATTAAGACAATCAAAAGAACAGAACATCCTTTATTTACACAGCATTGACTTAGCATTCAATGTCCTGACCAAAACCATTTTTTACCAGAAGTTAGGCCCATTTAAACTTTTAGTGCTAGTCCCTTTCTAGCCCCAGCTCGCTGGCTCTGCCCAGTGTTTAGGCTCTATTGTCAGCGCCTACCTGGGCCGCACTCCATCACGGCTCTGTCTCCCACCGGCCTGTACCTGTCTGCCTGCTGCTTTGGGCTATCACGTTTACGCCTTTGTCTGCCACAGCCGCTGGGCGCGCCCCATACACACAAACTCACATTTAAACTTCCTACTCCCATGAAGAGACTACCTAACAACGAGTTATTCCCATCATAAGGGAAAACAGAAAAACATTTCCCATGAAGGGATCCTAAATATTGAATTATTTCCACTCTGAGGGAAAAATAAAAAACATTTGAACCCAAATTAAGCAAACAGACAGCAAAACTTCTAATCCCTGGGCTCGCTTGCTGTTTAGCCAGCAGCAATGAGGCCTACCTGCCGATTCTTTGTAATTCAGATGCTGCAGCTCTGCACTTGCAGGGCAAAAAACTCAAGAGTTTTCAGCTCTCCTGAAAACTCTACAACTGGAAAAAAATCTTTTCTTTTTCCATTACCATTGGGAAGAGGCTTCTCTCTTTCCTTCATCCTTCCTCTACAGGGCCCAAATCTTTAGGCCTAGTTTCAAAAATTTTTCCCCTTTTTACCGGGAAAATCCTTCTTTCTTGATTAAAATTTTTTCTCCCTTTTCTAACGGGAAATTTCCTTTCCTTCCCTCTTCTCTATTGGGAAGATTTCCTTTTTCATTTAAAATCTTTAGCTGTCTTGCCCTTACTTAACTAACTTTGGTGCCTTCCTGCTTCAACAGTCCAATTAACTGACTGTGAGCTAATTACACCCATTTCAATTCACTCTTACCTTTAAAATGCCGGCCGGCCTTCCAAGAGCATCCGTCAGCTGGTCCTTCTTTCTCAGATCTCGGTGGGACCTCCATTTGTAGCGGTAACGCCCGCATTACCGATAACCGTTTACCATGTCTGAGCGAAGGGCTGCGGATTAAAAAATAGAGACAAGAGACAGCGGGTCATTCGTACGATTGGATGTCGAATGCCGTTTATTGAAAGAGGGAAGAAACCTTAAATACATACAGGCTTACAGCACAAATGGAGGAACCCCTGGAGGGCAGAAGTTCGCTACCAGTGGTCTACATTCCAGACCCAATGTTCTACATTCTTGTATCTAAGTTGTTAATGCCCAATATGCAGGATACACAAACAAGGAACTTCCCTTAAGCATTCAGAAGGGTGGATACCGGTAGGGAATCTGAATAGGGAGGACATCTGATCGAGGTCGGCAAGCAAGGCCGCAGCCACTCCCAGTCGGGGGCCAGGGCCCATGGCGCCCACACACATACAGATCAGGGAACCAAGTGGCTATTGACTATGTTACCCATCTCAGTATTGATGATGAGCCAGGTAAGATGCATGAGTTGATGGGGGTTCCAAGGTAGATGGGTACCAGCTGTCTCAACTCCCGGTATCATAGAAATCAGGGGCAGCAATAGCATCAGAAACACAGGATTCATGGGCCGGGTCATTCTTTTTGGCGTAGCTTGAGTTTCAGTGGGTTGGAAGGATGCTTGGAGGTTTCCCAGGCTTCTCCCCGGTACTCCTCTGGAAGGGCGAATGGGTCTGCCAGTTGAGCATGGGAGTAGTAAACCCAGGTTGCAATGCCATCAACTTTTAGGGTGGTGGGCTGTTGTTAGGATGACAACGTAAGACCCCTTCCATCGTGGCTCCAGGGATTTGTAGTGATGCCTCCAGATCAGGGTAGGGGTGGAAGCAGCCTCATAAATAGCCCAAAACTTGGGCTGTTAGAGTCGGCGCTGATAACAGAAGCTTCACTCTGATATCGAGTCACTCAGAAGCAGTTTATTGTACGTGTGCACACGGGTCAACAGTCAAGCTGAGGACTGAAGACCCTGAAGCTCAAGCTTGCACGCTTATTATAGGGCAGTTTCGCATGGGTGGGGTGGAGGGGTTACTCAGGGTTCAGCCACCTGGCTGAGTCTTGGGGGTTTTGGGTGGCTTTGGGTGGGGAAGCAGTTTCTGGGAAATCTTGGGTACATCTTGTGGTTTTTGCAAGACAGCTTATTTTGCAAGAGCTGTGGGCAAGCTTCGCACCATGGAAGCTTTTGCAAGAGCTGTGGTTTTAGCTTAAGCAGAAACATTTTTTTTTTAAGTAAGAATATAGTTCCCTATTAACTCTTCAGGGCCAGATATCCTGGTGGGTAAACCAGAGTCTGTGGATGGCATCCGGAGGTCCTGGTCATCCATTGAGGCAATTAATTCAGTCTGTAGGCTCAGTATCCTAGGTGGGGGATTGCCATAGATGATTCCAAAGCGGGTAAGTCCCATGTGATAGGGCGAGCTTCTCACCATAAACAGGGCAAAGGGAAGGAGAGTCACCCGGTCCGTGCCAGTCTCCAGGACTATTTTGGTTAGGGTCTCTTAGAGTTCTATTTATTCTTTATATCTGTCCTGAACTCTGGGGTCTATATGCACAATGAAGCTTCCAATCTGTCCCCAGTGCAGTGACTATTCCCTGGCTTACCTGGAAGATGAAGGCTGGGCCATTGTTGGACCCTATTACAGCTGGAAAGCCATACCCGGGTAGAATTTCCTCTATTAGTTTCTTTGCCACCATGTTTGCCGGCTCATGTTTGGTGGGATCCACTTCATCCCATCCAGAGAAGGTATGTATAAACACTAATAGATATTTATATCCAAATTTTCCTGACTTTATTTCAGTGAAATCTACCTCCCAGTACACATCTGGTCTGGTCCCTCTCTGTCTGGCACTAGGGTTGGAGAGAGTTGAGATAACATTACTCATTTTACAGGCTTGGCACTTGGACACTATTTCTTCAATAACCTGATTACTGTTCTGTATTTTCACATTGGCCTGTCTCAGTAAGTCTTGCATCCTCTGGATTCCCAGGTGGGAGGATCGATGGATTTTCCTGAGCATTGTCAGTCCCATTCCTTGTGGCAGAATGATCTGTCCATCTGCCATTCTCTACCAGTCCTCTATTATTTGTACCATGAGCAAGGCATGAATCCAAGCAAGATCTGTGGGGGTGTACTGGGGGACCCATGGCAGACTTCTTGTTCCAGGGTCTACCAGGACTGATGCTATTTTGGGGGCTGATGCTACTTCCCTAGCTGTTTGGTCAGCTAGCTTATTTCCTCTTTGGATCGGCCTGGTCCCTTTTTGATGCCTCAGGCAGTGTATGATTGCCAGCTTTGTGGGCCCCCATATGGCTTGCAGGAGGTCCAGAATTTCTTGTTTTTGATTGTCTTTCCCTCTGCTGTGAGCAAGCCCCTTTCTTTGTAGATTGTCCCATGAACACGTGCTGTGGTAAAGGCATTTCTACTGTCCATGTAAATGTTTAATTTCTTTCCTTTTCCCAGTCTCAAGGCTTTTGTTAGGACAATTAATTTTGCTCTCTGTGTTGAAGTTCCGACCAGTAATGGTTCTGCCCTACAATGTCTGAGGATGTGGTCACTGCTGCCCTAGCATGCCTCTGACCATCACACATGTATCTGCTCTGATCCATGAACCAGGTGTCCTTAGCATCTGGTAGGGGTGTATCTCGTAGATCTGGATGGATACAGTGCGCCTGAGCAAGGATTCCAGTACAGTCATGTAGTGGTGCTTCGAGATGGGGGTTGGGCAGCAAGGTGGCTGAAATGTTATTCTGGTGGGGTTGAGGAGCAAAGCTTGGTAGTGGGTTAGTCTGGCACTGCTCAGCCATCAGTTGGGTGGCTGTTTGAGAACCCCTTCCAGGGTGTGTGGGGTGGCAATTATTAAGTTCTGCCCCAAGGTCAATTTATCGGCATCTCTGACCAGTAGGGCCACCCATGCTGTGATGCTGAGGCATGGTGGCCATCCTGCTGCCACCGGATCTAGTTTATTTGAAAGACAGGCCACTGGCCTTTTCCACAATCCCATTGTTTGGGTTAGCACTTCTTTGCCACCCACTTATTTTCATCTATGAACAGACAAAAGGTCTTATTTATATCCGGCAGGCGAAGAGCTGGAACCTCTAGGAGTTTTTGTTTCAAGGCATCGAATGCCTTCTGCCTGTCCTCTGTCCAAAGTCCAAGGTGTTCTTAGTTGCTTCTCATAGAGGTTTGGCCAGCTCTGCAAATCCAGGGATCCACAGGCAGCAGCATCCTGCTGTATCCAGGAACTCCCTCACTTGTTGTGTAGTTGTTTTGTATCTCTCTTTACGGGAGTCTGACAGCCATCTCTGACCCCCTTCAAGGATGTACCCCAGATACATTACCCTGGGCTGACAGATCTGGGCCTTCTTTGCAGAGGCCGGGTACCCCAGATCTCCTAAGGCTTGTAGCAGATCTTCAGTTCCCTTTCAACAGGTCTCTCTGTCAGCACCTGCAATCAGCAAGTCATCTACATACTGCAACAAGCTTATATCAGAGTTCTGGGCTCTATACTCACTCGGATCCTCATGTAGAGCCTTATCAAAGATGGTTGGAGAGTTCTTGAATCCTTGGGGTAATCTAGTCCAGGTTAGCTGACCACTGATTCCGATCTCTGGGTTGTGTCACTCGAAGGCTGTAGAGAGCTGCGTTCCGTGCCTCAAAGATGGCGCTGGCTTCTGCCTTCCACCCTCCCAATGGTGAGTGCTCTCTGTGATAAACAACTCCTTATTTGGCTAAGGCTAAGGATTTGGCTTGCTTCCATACACCTGGACCTATCCGCAGTACCCACGTGGCAGATTGGGGTTGGCTGCCCAAAAGCTATTTAGGTTGTGGGTTGGCTTTTCCCCGGGGTCAGAAGTCAGAAGATTGTTCAAGGTTCCTGAATAAACTGCTGAAAGAAGAGCTTGGTGTTGCGTCTTTCTTGCTGGTTGAGGCGGACTCGACAAGTGGTGCCCCGTATGGGGAACCTCCTTCTCTGAACCAAGAACTTTCTGCAGTCAGGGTGGTGCACCGGTAAGTTTCCAGGTAAGGTGGGAATCCGCGACAAAAGCGGGAGAAAATATATTTGCTCTACTCTGTAGACAGAGAGAGAGCACAGAAGCACATCGACGGGCGAGCAAAAACAAAAGTAAGATTAATTTTCTCTTTGAGGTTGACGACAGTCAACCATGGGCGCTTCTTCGTCGCACCCAATTTTCCTGGCTCTTAATGAGCTGTTACTTTCAAAGAAATTGAAGGTAGAGAAAAGTACTTTAGAGAGATTTTTGCAGGAGTGTGATATCGTTGCTGCCTGGTTTGCAGTGTCTGCGAGTCTTACAGTGTCCTCTTGGGAGAAATTAGGTAGAGATTTAGACTTTGCCGTTGAGCAGGGTACATTGAAAAGTGGAGTCAGACCGGTATGGAAGCTAGTGAGAGGTTGCCTTGAGGACCAGAGATGTAGTGAAGTGGTGGAGAATGGCCAAGCAGCCTTGGAAATGCTACAGGAAGAGAGATCTGAAGAGGCCAATAGTGATAAAGGAGAGAAGGAAAAGGAGGGAGGAACAGGTAGATTGTACCCTGCTCTGTCAGACTTCGAGGAATCAGAGGGTTCTGAGTCAGAGGATTTGCAATCTATCATTGAACAGATGGATAAAATAACAATTAGAAAGAAAAAGAAAGAGAAAAACTCGAAAAGGGAACTTCCCCACCTACATGCTGTTCTATGCCAGTAGCCCCCCCACCGTATGGGAGTGGTGCATCCGGGAGCTCTTTTAGCCTGGATGTATGGAGAACAGTCAGAACTGAATTAAACCTAGCATGCCCGGTGTTTCAGGATCCTCAGGGGCAGCGATATCATGAACCTTTAGATTTTAAGGTGATAAAATCTTTGGCCGAATCCGTGTGGACCTATGGGATCACAGCCTCTTTCACTGTAGCCCAGGTGGAGGCTTTGAACAGGCATTGCATGACACCTACGGACTGGAGCAGACTTGCATGATGAGTATGTTTGAGTCCAGGCCAATATTTAGATTGGAAAGCTTTCCTGATAGAATTTGCTAATGAAGAGGCTGCAGTCAATCAGGCTGCGGGAAATACTGCTTGGGACAGAGACATGCTGCTCGAACAGGGTCGATTTGCTAATCAACAAACGGGTTACCCTGTTCAAGTTTATGAACAGATTAATAAAATTGGCATAAAAGCATGGAAGGCCTTGCCTAGTAAGAGTGAAGTGAGTGAAAACCTTACAAAAATTTTACAGGGACCTACAGAACCATTTTCGGACTTTGTTGCCCGAATGGTTGAGGCTGCAGGTAGAATCTTTGGAGACCCGGATGCGGCTATGCCACTGATTAAGCAGCTAGTTTATGAACAATGTACAAAGGAATGCAGGGCTGCCGTAACCCTGTACAAGAACAGGGGGCTAGAGGTATGGATGAAGGTTTGCCGAGAACTAGGGGGGCCCCTGACTAATGCTGGTCTAGCAGCAGCTGTGGTTCGGCTAGCTCAAAATAAAAGAGGAAGTTCAGGTGCTCGCTTTTTATGTTGTTAATGCTCTTAAGGTATTAGAAGCAGCTGGACCTATTAAAAGTTCTAGCCCTGTTTGCTCTTTATTTTGACAATTACAGCAGTTGATTTGGCAAAGAACGCTTCCCTTTTATCTTATAATTTCACTTATGCAGCAAATTTATCTAAAGAATTGTCTAGCTATCTTTTAGGTAAGTGGTCTGGAGAGTTTGACAACCTGATGGAACAGCTGAGAGTGGCTATTGTCAGAGTGAATTCAACCCGAGTGGACGCGGGATTGGCGGAAGGACTGTCTACATGGATCTCTAATACCATGGATCATCTAAAGGAGTGGGCGGGCCTAGGGGCTTTAGCAGGCCTTTTGGTGCTGGTCTCCCTGGCTTGTCTGTGGTGTATTTGCAGGATCAGGGCCTCTCAACAGCGCAATGCAGCCGTGATCATACAAGCCTTTACTGCCATAGAGGCAGGACAGTACCCCCAGGCCTGGCTGGCCACTCTTAAGGATTAATTTGAAGTGCAGGATGTGAGGTTGGTGCACTGCACTCGGGATATACATTTCAAGTAGTTCCGAGAAGAGCATGTCTGATTGCATGTGGGTTGATACCCCAGCTCCCACCTCTGTGAAAAAGGGTATCGGACAGGTGTAGTGTTCTCTGAGTGGATGACACCTGGATAAGCACTAGTACGTTGTCCCAGTTTTCAACAGAGATCAGATCTCTACTCTTGCCTGCCTGTTTTTAAAATAAAGAAGGGGGAACTGTAGAGAGCTGCGTGCCGAACCTCAAAGATGGCGCTGGCTTCCGACTTCCACCCTCCCAATGGTGAGTGCTCTCTGTGATAAACAACTCCTTATTTGGCTAAGGCTAAGGATTTGGCTTGCTTCCACACACCTGGACCTATCCGCAGTACCCACGTGGCAGATTGGGGTTGGCTGCCCAAAAGCTATTTAGGTTGTGGGTTGCATTTCCCCCGGGGTCAGAAGTCAGAAGATTGTTCAAGGTTCCTGAATAAACTGCTGAAAGAAGAGCTTGGTGTTGCATCTTCCTTGCTGGTTGAGGCAGACACGACAGAAGGCAAAGTACTGCTGACTCTTGGGGGCCAGAGGCAGGCTGAAGAAGGCATCTTTCAGGTCCAAGACTGTGTACCATTGCTGGTCTGGGGGCAGTGTGCTCAGTAGGGTGTAGGGATTGGGCACCATGGGGTGTATGTCCATTACCCTTTTATTTGCTTCTCTTGGGTCCTGTACTGGCCTATAGTCATTGCTGTGGGGCTTTCTAAACAGTAGCAGTGGGGTGTTCCATGCAGACTGGACTGGCCTTAGGACCCCAAGGGTCAGCAATCTTATGTGGGGTGTTATCCCTTTCTTTGCTTCCAGGGGCATGGGATATTGGTGGGCTTTAACTGGGTCTTCATCTGCCTGAATTTCCATATATATATATATATAGTCTATGTTTTGCTAGCTCCATGCCCCAGTTTCTGTCCACGCTCGCAGAAACTTTTGAAGCCATTTCTCTATCTCGGGTTCAGGGGCCATGGGCTTTTGGTGTAGTCTATATTCCTCCATCAGGTTGGCAGTCATTAATATTTGGACTGGCTTCCCATTTTGATAAGAACTGGACTTTTTTTGTCAGAAAAGTAGATTGGGGCTTTCATTTTTGACAAAAGATCTCAGCAGATAGGGGCATTCTGGAATTACTAGGAATGAATGGGTTACCCTTCCCATTCCAAGGTCCACTGTTCTTTGGGTAGTCCATGAGTAAGATTTAATACCTGTAGCTCCTTGCAACCATGTGTTCTGGTGGACATGGGTCTGCCTGGTATGAGGAGGATGAGTTCTCTGTCCCTGTATCCACTATGAATCTTATTGGTTTCCTCTCCACTCTCAGGGTTACCTAGGCTCAGGGAGGGGGTCTGAGCCCCATCTCCCCTAATCACTATCTTCTTCTAGAGCAGCCAGGAGTATCTTAGTGGTTGGGGTCTTTCATCCCTTGTCCTTAGGACAGTCTCTTACCCAGCACCTTTCCTCCTTACAGTATGCACACTGATTTTTGCCTACCTTAGGCTTGGACCATTGCTCCCTGTCTCCACTCTGGGGGGATCCAATTGGTCCAGTTCCCGTTGCCAAGAGTATCTCCTTTAGCTGAGCTTCTTGTTGTTCCAGGATCCTTGCTGAACTCCTCTCCTGTCTCCTTTCTCGTTTTCCTTCTTTCTGTGCCCTTTCCATTTCCCACCTCTCTTCTTTCTTCTCTTCTGTCTCTCTCTTATTATAGACTTTACTGCCAATGCCACTACTTCCCTAAGATTCTTTTCACCTAATCTCTCCATTGACTGTGGCTTTTTCTTGATATCTGGTGCTGCCTGATTTATGTAGGTGAACATTATCATCGGATTCCTCTGCCTTGAGGTCATATGGCATATATTGCCAAAAGGCCTCTAGTAAGCATTCTAAGCAAGCAGCCGGGCTCTCCTCCTCTCCCTGTCTAACATCACAAACCTTAGCCATATTAATCAGCTTTCGTGCAGCCTCTTTGAGACCTGCCAACAGAGCCTGGGGTAGATGTGGAGCCTTTCCTTACCTTGCACCATGTTGTAGTCCCAGTCGGGGCAGGTGGAGGGGAAGTAGGCATTGATGATTAATGGATTGGATATAGGAACCCCCATGGGCCCAGAACCAATTTCTTGGTGGCCTCTGGGACAGATATTTTTGACCTGATGAGAAGCACTTTTAGGTTTACATTTAGACATATTTAGATGACATCTAAAACAAATCCAAAATGTTGAGCTTGTGACTGAATAGTAAGTAGTCATTGCTCTACCAGGTCATCAGGGCTCCTAAATGTTAAGCTCTGAACCATAGAACAGGAGAGTAATCTGAAACAAATCTCATTTTGGACTCATATCCGAACCTTTATGACTTACTTAAACTTTTATATCTTAGAACATTTTCCTAAAAGTGAGCTAACAAGCTAGCTATAGCCTTGCAGGAGGATCTGGTTGATGCTGCCATGCTGACAAAGTTAGAGCTAGCCCAGCTATCAGTACTATCAGAAATCTGAGAAGGATAAACTATATCTGAGTGCAGACCAAGAAGCTTCCAATCCTATAAATTACAGGGACCAAACCCTACCCAGGTCTCCATAGCGTTGGAGGCACCAGTCAGAACAGCATCAATCTTCTTCCACCATCAGATCCATAAGGCAGAGTATTTTTTCTGTGGAATAGGGACATGGAAGACTGACCTTGATCAGGCAAAAGGGTGCAATCAATTCCAGTGTCCTACTGCTCATCCACAGTCTGGGCTGGGTCCTGGTGGCAGGCGTTTCACTGGGGCATCTTGCCCTGTGGTCAGCGTTGTTATATTTCAGGCAGAGACGTTGTGGTGCCTTGTACGTAATCTTCTTTGGAGACCTTGGGTCACTGCTAGGATCTGGAAGCCTGTCTGATATAGTAAGCTTTTAGATCAACATTTAAATGCCATATTCTGCAGATCTCTGAAGTATGAGGGCTGTCCAGGCATATCTGAATAGACAAACTTTGTTTCTAATTACTTGTTTCAAGCTCAACCCTGAAAACATAACAAACTTAGCAAATGCAAGGAGGCTAGACAACATTCTTAAGCCTGAATGTACCTTGGGTAAGGAGAAACATTTTTTAAGCCATTGGTTTTTAACTATAAAAAGTAGCACCCTGACTTCTCGGTCAACTTCACCGAGTTCTCCAAGAAGTGCTCCGAGAGATGGAAGACCATGTCTGCAAAGGAAAAGTCCAAGTTCAAAGATTTGGCCAAGAGCAATAAAACTCGTTACAACAGGAAGATGAAGAATTACATTCCTCCCAAAGGTGATAAGGAAAGAAAATTGATGCTAATGCTCCAAAAAGACAAAGATGATGAGGATGAGGATGAAGAATAAATGGCTGTCCTAAAATGTGTGGCGTGTATGTACTCAGGCAACTATCTTGCTAAGAATGTGAAATTCAAGTGCAGCTCAATATTAGCTTCAGTATAAAAACTGTACAGATTTTTGTATAGCTGATGAGATTCTTTGTAGAGAAAATACTTTTTTTAAAAAGAGGAGTTTGTAGCTTTTCAGGGGCTACAACGTACAGTTAGATTTAAAGCTTTTGATGTTGAATGTTCCTAAATATTTAATGGTTTCTTTAATTCTTATGGTAGCACAGAAAACTTAATAGGAATTTGTATTGCCAGTAATTGTTTTAGGATGTTGCATTTTTTTTAAATTGTAATAAAATAATGTATATTTTAAAAAAAGATATACGGAAGTAAGAGAAAGGTAAAAGCTCAAAGTCAAAAGGGTAGACAAGATAATTTAAAGTTTAAAAAAAAAGCTGGCAAGAAACAAGCCAAGCTAAGACCAGGCATTTACAATTAAGAATAAGATGGATGACACACGTCTTTAATCCCAGCACTTCAGAGGCAGAGATTGGAAGATCTCTTTGAGTTTGAGGCCAGCCTGGTCTATAAAGTGAGTTCCAGAACATCCAGGGCTATTACACAGAGAAACCCTGTCTTGAAAAACTGTCTATTTGGGAAGCTGGGTGAGAGGTCCCCCATAAGAGTAAAGTGTAAAAACAACAGGGGAGGGTAAGACCTGCCAGAGCCATGTTTGCCATGTTTGGGCCTGTTAGAGTCCTTCAGTTTCTACACAAGGGTTTGCCAAACTGAGACAGTGAAGAACCAAGGCCTCTCCATCTTGTAAGCCTCTCCATTTTGCAACAGGCCTTAGATTTCGAATTCTCAGTATTGATGACATAAATTCCAGGAACCAGAAAGTACAAAGTCAGGATATCAGGAACGGCCACTTGGCAATCTGGTAGCAACTGATTAACCACAGAACGCCTGTCTGCCTGGACCATCTGTGAGCCACAGAACTCTGTTAAGGGCCCTTGTTCCTCCTTTCTTGTTTATTGTCTTGTTTGTCAGTGTGATTTGTTATATTTCTGCTCACCTCTCTTTTGCTAACACACAAGGACAAGCCATGGGAAATACCGCTCCTTCCCCTCTAGACCTGATGTAAGGATTTGTCCTTAATTACATCATCAGCCTTCGACAGCATCCCAGCCTAAAAAGCAGGTGGGCCTTCTGTGCACCCCTCTCTTTCCTTTCCACTCCTTCCTTCCGCCGCCCCCTCTCTCTCCCTCTGTCTCTCCCCTTCTCTCCCAATAAAGCTCTAAAAAGGTAACCATGGCTCGTGACTCTTTTAAAACAGAAACTCTTACCAAAGTCCTTCTTGTGATTTCCCTCAGTACTCTAGAATATATTGTAAAGTTACAATAGTTTAAACAAGAACAGAAATACATGCATATACCATAACAAAAATAACTCTCAATTTGCATCAGCACTGTACCGCAGACAAGAAACTGTTGGTGACATTCCATTCTTGGAGCCAGACCTTGATCAGGTTTTAGCCCCAGGGCAGGTCTTGGGAGCCCCACCCAACAGCATGGAAGAGAATGGGGAAAGTGTGCACCATGGAGACAAAAGATTGCTGTTAACCTCAGACCCTCAAGTACACGAGAACAGACTGAAAATGACTCCATGCCCTGGCTGGGCCCACAGACCTGTAGGCCACTCCTCAGCTGTGACCCTGGAGGGGCAGTTAGTTCTCCACCAGGCCCCACACTGAGCTCCTTGAGGCTCCTGCTGGCTCCCGCCAGCTCTGCCCCATGTCCACACAGGAGCCCAGCCAGAACCTGCCGGCCATATCTGGGCCCCACAGTGCTCACAGCCCGCTTTAGCACAAAGCCATGCCTAGTTCCCATGCAGCCAAGCCTCTACTCCACAGCTTTTTGAGCGAGCTGGGGCCCGAACCCGCTGCATCTAGCCCTCTCAGCGGCGCCCTGGGTCCCCGAAGTAGCAGCTGTGCAGCCGCAAGCTTTCTGCTGCCTGCTGCCTGTGCTCTGGTCAGAGAGAGCAAGGAAGCAATGTTAGGTTAGTCTGTGCCAGTTCAACCACCGAAGGGGTCTCCATCCCTTCGGCTGGCAATCGGCCCACAAATCCCAATGCACACACAAGCTCAGGCATAAAACACTCACACATGTGGCCACAGTTCTCACACATTTATACATTTATGAAGGTATAACAAATAACACTGACGAACAAGATAGGCAGACAAAAAGGAAGAACAAGGGCCCTACAGATGGTCCAGGCAGACGAGAGTCCGGAGAGGGAGCCTCGATAATGCCAAAGACCTACAGATGGGACAGGGACAATTCAACAGAGTCTCCCGATCCCCAGATGGATCCAAACAGACGGACCCCTCACAGGCATCTCCCGATCCCCAGACGGATCCAAACAGACGGACCCCTCACGGGCATCCTAACAGACGGACCCCTCTCGGGTGTCCTATGTCGGGGGGGGGGGGACCTGTGAGGACCCCCGCGTCCTGATGAGGGGTTGGAACGTCTTCCAACTCCTCCAGGTCACCTTATAGGCGCGTCTGCCAAGGTGAGCCTGTCAGATTCAACCGCCGGCTTCGGATAAGAAAATGAAAGTAAAAGGAAGACAAAGACAAGAAGATGGAGCGCTCTTACCGATCGGTGCAGATGGACCTCCGGAGCTCTTAGGTGTCCCAGCGGGGGGGGGGTGTCTCTGGGGATCCCGGACGAGCCCCCAAATGTTGTGCCCAGATCGTGACCCCCAGAGAGACCACCAAAGACGAGCATGCCGGAATGCAAAAGCAAGGTTTAATTCTGGATATCCAAAAGCAATACAAGCCTAGGCAGGGACTTCGTCCAATACATCCAATGCAGTGGAGGCTGGAGGAAGCGCCCACCTGTCTGCAAGCTCAGTTTTTAAAGGGGAAAGTCACAAGGTTACATCATTTAGGGGTGCTAGTACAGGTACAATTCTGATTGGCTCGCTTCTAGGGACTTCTAGAAATTACTTCTAAGGGAGTGGTTGCCCGCCACCATTTCTCATTGGCTGCCCTCAGGTGGGGGCATTTCTGTGGTCAGTTACCCTGGAAACCAGGGAGAGGACATTCCATAGTCTGGCAGGCATTACCTCGTGGCTATCTTGTGACTCTGTACTTTTACACTTCCTGGTTTCTGGAATCTGAACTGACTGGTTTCAGTAACTAAAGGCCTATTCCCAAAAGGAGAAATCTTAGACCTTAATTTTAGGGTGAAAGCATTTTGGTCTTATTTCTAAGATGGATCATTTTGGTCTCACACTTTGATCCTAGCACTCCGGAGACAGAGATCCGTCTGGATCTCTGTGTGTTCAAGGCCATACCAGGAGAGAAACAGAGCCGGCAGTGGTGGCACACACCTTTAACCCCAGCACTATAAGGTTGAGATAGGAAGTGAAATGGCTGGGCACAGAAAAGCATATAAGGCCAGAGGAGACAGGAACTAGAGGCCTTTCGGCTGATGACTCAGGGGCTTTTAGTCAGAGGATTTATGGAGTTGGCGAGGTGAGAAGTGGCTGCGGCTTGTTCCTTTGTCTCTCTGATCTTCAGCATTTACCCCACCCCAGTATCTGGCTCAGGGTTTTTATATTAAAACCATTAGGGATTCGTGCATCACTCTTCCTCTCCAGACTTTAAAGGGAGCCTGTCCTTCGCTTTGAGATCACATCGTGTTTAGATCTCTACATATTGTGTCGTTTCCGTCCAATGTTCTTCTTCCCCCTTGAAGCCCACCATGGCCTTCAGCCCCTCTCATTGTAATGAGCCTCTTTGAAGGGAATCATGTTGTCAGCGTCTTCTGCTGCCTGACCAATGCCCCTCCTGTTGGTTAAACGGCTCGCTGCTCGTGGCTGGCCGCGATGGAGGAGAATCACAGGCCGTGGTTACATTTTTAGAGCTTTATTGGGAGAGAAGAGGGGGGAAGAGAGAGAGGGAGAGAAAGACAGGACAGAGAGGACAGATGGAAGGAAGGAGCGGAAAGGAACGAGAGGGACGCACAGAGGGCCCACTTGCTTTTTAGGCTGGGACGCCGTCCCAGGCTGATGGTGCAATTAAGGACAGAACCCTTACACCTCCTCTTTTATAATACTTCATTCCTGTCATAAGGGTGATGTGGGTGCCTCGGGCCCTGGCCCCCGACTGTGAGTGGCTGCCGCCTTGCTTGCTGACCTTTACCAGATGTCCTCCCTATTCAGATTCCCTGCCGGTCTCCTTCTCACCTGAGGATCACCGGAGAGCTTACCGGAGGTTCTTTGTTCCTACATCCCGTGTTTGGTGTAAACAACTTAGGTGCATCCTGTATTTGGTGTAAACAACTTAGATGCATGAATGTAGAACATTGGGTCTAGAATGTAGACCATTGGTAGTAAACTTCTGCCCTCCGGGGGTTCCTCCATTTGTGTTGTAAGCCTGTATTTAAGGTTTCTTCCCTCTTTCAATAAACGGCATTCGGCATTCAGCCATGGCGAATGACTCGCTGTCTCTTGTCTCTATTTTTAATCTGCAGCCCTTCGCTCGGACATGGTGAACGGGTATCGGTAATGCGGGCGTTACCGCTACAGGGTGACAAGCTGGTGTCAACACAAAAACACTATTCTTACCTTAAAAGGAGATAAGAGATCATTTATTTTGAAGTCAAATATGAGAGACTATGGCCAAGAAATACAGACTTGGGTCACCCCAAATTCCATATTCCACTGTGGTAAAGTTTGATGAGATTTTTCATAGTAACAGCACAAAGAAAGCTACAAATAAGTCACCTTTCAACTGCAATGGCAAACACTAAGTGGGTGGTTAGAGCAAAGCAGAGAAAACTCTGATTAGAACTTTAAAAATTGTGGAGTGGTTAGAATGCTGCAGGTCCAGAGTCCAGTTAGAATTTATCTCAGCCTATCTCTATCTGCCTTTTTAGCCATCTCTTCCCACTTCTGTGCCTGATCTCAAATCCATGTGATGAAGTGGAATCTTTTAAAATGTATCAACTTCACAGACTCTCGTTTCCACCAACCCAAAAGGTACGAGTGTCATCACACAGCACACGTGGAGCAAATGTGGCAGGCCTTAGCATGATCTGAATCCAGAAAGCATGAAGCAGAGGAAACAAGTAAACACACTAGCACAAATCTGTAGTGTTTTTTTTACAGCAAACCAGGCACTATTTACTGTTTTGCGTGGTTTTGTTGTGTTTGGGGTGTTTTTGTGGGGTTTTTGTTCTGTTTTGTTTTGTGTTTTTCAAGACCGTGTCTCATTATGCAGCTCTGGCTGTCCTGGAACTCACTATATAGACCAGGCTGTCCTCAATCTCACGGAGACCAACCTGCCTCTGCCTCCTGAGTGCTGTGATTAAAGGTGGTGTGCCACTACATCCAGCAACTTTGTATGTTTTATCTCATCTAATCTTCAGAATAACTCTACATTCAGGTACTATTTTAATCTTCATATTATAGTTGAGAAAATTTCCCCACAGAGACTAAGTAATTGGTTCATAGTCACTCAGGTCATGTATTTAACACCTGCAGCCTATTTTGGGCCCAGAAGTGTTATAACAGCAGCCACTTGGAAGGCTGCTCTAAGGCAGGACAATTGGGGAGTAGAGAAGACATGAGAAGGAAAAGGCTCTTTCATTCTTCTAGCTCTAAGACCCAGAGTGTTGTCTTTTTTATGCCGAATGCCGTTTATTGAAGGGGGTAGGAGGTCTTAAATACATGCTTACAGCACAGTGGGAGAACCCCAGAGGGCAGAAGTTCGCTACAGAAGTTTTTCAATCGTGCATCTAAGCTGTTAACGCCCAATATGCAGGATATGCAGACAAGGAACTTCCCTTAAGCATTCAGGAGGGTGGAACCCGGCAGGGAATTAGCAAAGGGAAGATATCAAAGACCTAGAGATTTTGACAAAATTAACCAGGCCACCTGAAAAGAACTGTTAAAAGTGGCCGATGAGGGGCTCAGCAGTTATGTGTGCCTATGTGGTGGCACACACCTTTAATCTCAGCACTCAGGAGGCAAAGACAAGCGGATCTTTCTGAGTCCAAGGCCAGGCTGGTCTACACAATGAGTTCCAGGCCAGCCAGAGCTACACAGTGGGACCCTGTCTGGGACCTCCATATAATTGGGCTCTGAGGAGTGTCTTCCCTTCAGTTCCTCCTTCCAGGAAATCCTCTATCCCAGAAATATGTCTCTTAGTTTATTCTGACCCTGCCAAGTTGGCAGTCATCTTGGGGCATGGACTCACACTACAGCTCTGCCACTCCTGGAGAGAGACACTCCATCTGAAATCTGTTTCCCATCGCAAAAATGCAAACTGTGGGGCTTGTGTGTCTGTGAGCAATGGCTGTTAACATAGACACTACTAAGCCAAAGGTCTGGTGCATTACATTGTGTGTAATGACCAATGTGTGAGTCAAAAAAAGCAAGCAGTAGGCATCCCACCTTACACACACACACACACACACACACACACACACAAAAAAAAAAAAAAAAAAAAAAAAAAAAAAAAACAAAACAAAAAAAAAAAAACAGGCCCACGGATTGTGGTATTTGGATCCATAAATGTGGATTTGATAAACTCCAAGCACAAGAGTAAAACTGTTTAGAAAACTATTAAGAGTTAAAGAAGTTTCAGTAACGAGTATTTGCTGTGGGATGGTAGAATCACAACAGTTTGAATTCTTGGCGAATCGTCCTGAGAGACACACACCCTTTTATAGTAGAAGTGTTTTGCTATCTTCTTAGTTAGCAAACTTTGTAACACTATTGATTCTTCCTGAGACAAGCTGTTTGCGGTGAGGTGCCAGGGATAAATAGGAACTGAGCTCTAATTGCATAGGGCATCATCAGGTCAGGCTCCTAGCTGTCAAAGTCTGATGGTTGGAAAGAACGGATTTTGCTTTAGTTGTATTTGGTCTTTTTGTGTCAATAGTGAGGTCTTTGGATTCTGAATGGCCCGAATTAGAGCGCGACGCCCGCTTGTGCCTCAGATGTCCAATCTCTTGCTCGCCTTGGCAACCGACACTTCCGGAATCCAGGAGATACCGGAAAGACACTCGCACGCTTCCGGTGCCGCTGTTGTCATTTCTTAGGGTCCTGGTGGCGCTGGGGGCCGGTGAGCCGTCACGCCTGCAGGTCGTGCCGGGAAGGGAGGTGCGGCCAGCACTCGGCCGCGTCGCCGGCGGGTGCCGGGGTGCCTGTCCGAGGCGAGTCGCCTCGTCCTCGTTCCGCGAGGTCGGCTCGGGTTGGAGCCTGTGCGTCAGTGCTGCACGCGGCAGACCCGCCAGGTGAGCGGTGCCGCCGTACGCTACTCTCTGGAATGGGCCCCACCAGAGTTGGCACTATAGACGTGCGGCGAAGTCTTCTGCTGAGCTTTCGGGACAGTAAAGTCAGTGGGGAAGTGTCCTGGCTTCACGTGTGTGCTCTCAGAGAGTTCACAGATTAGTCTTTAAAAAACAGAATCAGGCTCAGCCGGGCAGTGGTGGAGTACTCCTTTAATCCCAGCACTCGGAAGGCAGAGGCAGGGCAGTCAAGGCTACACACAGCACACAGAAACCATGTCTTGGAAAACCAAAACCAAAACAAACAAAAAAAAAAAACTACAACAGAAAACAGGCTCAGAGGAAAATGTCTAACTCTGGGGTCTTCAGTGCCTGGTATCTGGAACCGCAGCTTACATCCTAGTTACCCCTGAGGAGCTGATTTCCAAATGGCATGCATAAACGGGAAAACATTTTCCCCAGACTTTGTCAGCTAAGTTAACCACATTGGTTTACCATATCTCTGTCCCTGTGTAACACAGGTACACATGTGCACGTCTGGCAGCCAGTCCTGCCTTCTGAGTCTCCCCAGGAAATGGAGCCCACATCTGTGTAAACTGTAGAGTTGTGGTACGAGAAATGGTCCAGCAGAGGTAGGGGTGAAAACGGTCCATGGGGTTACGGAATCGATACTACTGGTGTACCTGGAGAGACCAGCAAGGCTTGAGTTAAGTAGAAAAGATCTCCAAAGTTCTTACTCTATCTAGTTCCTCCCTTTTGAGTGGCTCTCCAAGAGTTTGAAGGCCACGACTGAGTTCTGCCTAAACCAGTGCAAGTACAGTGTTCCAGTATGAGGTACAGCAAGGAAAAGAAACCCGCTGTTTCCACCTGGGGCGACCAGGAGAACTGCCTTCAAAAGAAGTGACAGATGAATAAGAGTTTGTCAGAAATGAAGAAAAAGAAGGGGAAAAGTGCAAACAGGGAAAGTGTGTGTGTGTATTTTATAGAGCGTTAGTCCCAAACTTTACTAGTTGAAGACTTTTGAGCCTCCACTCCCAGCATAAGTCTATTAAAAAATTAACAATATATATGATTTGAATTTCAGTGCATACTACAGAACATATTAAATTGGGGCTAAATAATTTAGTCATTTTTTAACAACCTATTTTCTAGCATACCCTACATTGGAGGTCATTGCTATCCTTTTAATTTGGATACTTGGGGAGAATAGTTGGAGGTGTGTGTGTGTGTGTGTAAAAAGCTATGAATGCAAGCTGGGCAGTGGTGGCGCACACCTTTAATCCTAACAATCCAGAGGCAGAGGCATTAGGATCTCTGTGAGTTCAAGGCCAGCCTAGCCTACAGAGCGAGTCCCAGGACAGGTTCCAAAGCTACACAGAGAAATCTTGTCTCAAAAAACAACAAAAAGCTATGAGTGCTAAACATAGATATTTAGTGTGAGTCTAAAAGTTTGAGAAGGGAAGTCACCTGGAGTGATTTCTTTATTTGTACTTTTCCCCCTAAAGCTTTGATTTAGCTGCAGAATCTTGCCAGCCAAGGGCTGAGTACTCCAGGACTCTGATTGTTCTCCTTATGTTTCTCTAGGTGACACTTCTGCACTTCTTTCTTGACTCTGAAAAACAGCTCCTGCAATTTGAATCAGAGACTCGTTTTCAGTGTGCCTGCTGTAGCTGGAACTAGCTTCTTTTGGGGATCACAATGACCATGGAAGGCAGGGGAACATTAGGTCTTATCCCCAGGACAGCTGGGTATCAGAAGCAGGAGGGGAGCTTGACTGTGAAGCAGGAACCAGGAAGCCAGACCTGGGGACAGAGCTGCAGCTTCCAGAAGAACTACCCTCCTGTCTGTGAAATCTTCCGGCTACACTTCAGGCAGTTATGTTACCACGAGATGTCTGGGCCTCAAGAGGCACTGAGCCGGCTCAGGGAGCTCTGCCACTGGTGGCTGATGCCAGAGATCCACAGCAAGGAACAGATCCTGGAGCTGCTGGTGCTGGAGCAGTTCCTAAGCATCCTGCCCAGGGAGATCCAGATGTGGGTACAGCTCCGTCACCCTGAAACTGGCGAGGAGGCTGTGGCTGTAGTGGAGGATTTCCAGAGACACCTTAGTGGGTCAGGGGAGGTAAGCAGTCAAGTTTACAAGCTGTTGTAGATGTTCTAGATGTTTCTAGAACTCTTCTCTTGACTTGGACTAGCCTGAAAAGAAGCATCCTTCATTTCCCACACTTTAGGCTTGTTTGCCTTTAGGATTCCCAAATCTGCACCACTGATAGATGGGAAATAGTTCTGTGCTGCATGCCATAAGCAAAAATATAAATTCAATTGTCTTCATCACTGTTCTGTTGTGCTGAAGAGACACCAAGACCAAAGCACCCTTATAAAAGCATTCAATTGTGCGCTTGCTTACGGTTTCAGAGATTAGTCCATTATCATGTCGGGGAGCATGGTGGCAGACAGACATATCTGGTGCTGGAGAAGTAGCTGAGAGCTCTACAATCTGAGTTTGGGGAGGTAGTCGGGAGACTGGGAAACCTCAAAGCCATCCCCGGTGATATTTTTTTCTAACAAGGCCACACCTTCTCATCCTTTTAAATAGTGCCATTCCCCAATGACTAACCATTCAAATCTATGACCTGTGGGGGCCATTCTTATTCAAACCACCGTATTCCTCTCCCTGGCCCCCATAGGCTTGTAGCCATATCATATTGCAAAATGCATTCAGTCCAACTTCAAACGTCCCCATGTTGTGCCCAGATCGCGACCCCCAGAGAGACCACCAAGGACGAGCATGCCGGAATGCAAAAGCAAGGTTTAATTTCAGGATATCCAAATGCAATACAAGCCTAGGCGGGGACTTCGTCCAACAGATCCAACGCAGTGGAGGATGGAGGAAGTGCCCGCCTATCTGCAAGCCCAGTTTTTAAAGGGAAAAATCACAAGGTTGTATCATTTAGGGGTGCTAGTACAGGTACAATTCTGATTGGCTTGTGTCTAGGAATTCCAGAAATCACAATTCAATTTTCCTTCTAAGGAGGTAGTTGCCCGCCACCATTTCTCATTGGCTGCCCCAAGATGGGGGCAGTTGCCTAGGGGGCCAGGGAGAGGACATTCCATAGTCCGGCAGCCATTACCTCCTGACTACCTTGTGACTCTGTACTTTTACACTTCCTGGTTTCTGGACTCTGAACTGACTGGTTTCAGTAGCTTCTGGCCTGTTTCAGTAACTTATGGTCTGTAGCTAAAAGGAGCAGTCTTAGGCCTTTAGTTTTGGGGTGAAAGCATTTTGGTCTTTTTTGGTTCCACACCCATAGTCTATCACAGTCTCAACAATGTTTAAAAGTTGAAAGTCTCCTCTGAGACTCATGGCAATCTCTTAACTATACCCCCTCCCCACCCCCCCCACCCCCCGTAAAATCAAAATCAAAAAGCAGATCACATACTTCCAACATATAATGGCACAGGATATACACTGCAGTTCCAAAAGCAGGGAAAGGGAGCATAGTGAGGAAATACTGGACCAAAGCAAGACTGAAAACCAGATTCTGCATCTCCATGTCTAATGTCAAAGCGCTCTTCAGATATCCACTTCTTTCATTCTTGTTGACTGCAACACACTTCTTTCTCTGAAATGCCTCGAGGTGGGGCCCTACAATTGAAATTGCCCTCAGCACAGTCTTTTGTGCTCCTGCTAGGATGCCCATTAATCCTCACTTAAAGCATCCAACTACTTTTCTAGTCCAGAGTCCCAAAGTCTTCCATATTCCTCCAACAAATACCATGGTCAAGCCTGTCACAGCAATACCTGAGTCCCTGGCACCAACTTAGTCAGTTTTCTATTGCTGTGAAGAGACTCCATGACCAAGGCAACATATGGATCTATAGGCAGAGAGAGACAGAGACTGGGCCTGGCATCTTAAAGCCCACTTCCTGTGACACACTTCGTCTAATAAGGTGATACCTCCTAATCCTTCTAATTCTCTCAAATGATGCCACTCCCTGGTGACTAAGCATTCAAAGCTATGAGCCTATGGGTTCTATTCTTATTCCAACCACCATACTAGCCAAACTCTGAATCAGGTTAGTGTATGTGTGTTTATGTGGAGGAGAGGTGCATGTGCAGCTATGTACATACATATGTGCGTTTATTTGGAGGGGAGGTGCAGGTGTGTGTGTGTGTGTGTGTGTGTGTGTGTGTGTGTAGGCTAGAGAACAACTTCAGGTGTTGTTCCTCAGGTACTGGTCACCTTGGTTTTTGAGGCAAGATCTCTCTGACCTGGGAATCAGTGGTTAGGCCAGGTTCCTGGCCTATGAGCCTAGGGATGTGACTGTATATGCCTTTCTAGGGTTGGGATTACAAGCATGTGCTATCATGCCTGACTTTTTTACTGGTTCTGGGAATCCCAACCTAGGTTGTCATGACTATACAGAAAACACTGTGTTGACTGAACTATCTCCCCAGTGTCCTGTTTGGTTCTTGTAAGTGCAGATAAATGCTCTTTAGTACAGTAGCTGTGGGTATGGGCAGAAGATATAATTTAATACACTGTAATCTAACTTTGTGATCTACTGGCCGTTAAATCCCACTAAAGTTCTAGTATTTTACCCAGGACTTGGGCATATGGTTTCCTTCAACCACTACATTGACCATTTATAAACAATAAACCTCATTAGAGACATCTCCTACTGCTTGACATGGATGTGTATGGCCACGTTGGTTTTTGAGACAGGATTTCCCTGACCTGGAAATCAGTGGTTAGGCTAGGTCTCTTAGGGTTTTTATTGCTGCGAAGAGACACCATGACCATGGCAACTCTTTTTTTTTTTTTTTTTTTTTTTTTGGAGCTGAGGACCGAACTCAGGGCCTTGTGCTTGCTAGGCAAGCACTCTACCACTGAGCTAAATCCCCAACCCAGGCAACTCTTATAAAAGTGCCCCAGCCAGCAGGGCTTCAATGGGTTCTCGACCACCCTAAGGACTGAATGATAGGGACAGGAGATACAAAGGAATACACCAAGTCAAGATTCTGATCAAGGTACAATTTTATTTTTCTCCAGGAGGGTTTATATAGTTCCTACAGGGTAGGGGGAGCAAGAATTGTTATCTACGTAGGGTGGGGCAAGCTAACAGGATGTTTATGTAGGATGTTTACAGGGTGAAAGGGTCAAGGGCTCTGACTCAATGTCCTGTTGCTAGGCAACCTGACTGTAAGATGATCTAGTTCCCTGTCTTATTGGGGGTCTGTATTTTTCCACTAACTAGAGATTCTGTCCTTGTCCCTGACATAAAAGAAAATATATAATTGTAGTGACTCACAATTTCAGAGGTTTAGTCTGTTATCATCATGGCGGAAAGTGAGGCAGCATGCAGGAGACATGATGTTAGAGAAGGAGCTGAGGGTTCTTACATCTTGACTCACAGGCAACAGGAAGTGGTCTGAGACACTGGGTGTAGCTTGAGCATGTATGAGACCTCTAAGCCTGCCTTCACAGTGACATACTTCCTCCACTAAGGCCACACCCACTGCAATAAAGCCACACCTCCTAATAGTGCCACTCCTTTTGAGAGCCATTTTCTTTCAAACTACCACACTAGATTCCTGGTCTATGAGCCCTAGAGAATCTGAAGTAGGCATAAGTAAGTCTAAGTTGGCTATTTAGCTCTATGATTCTTAGAAGGCAGGTTTTACAATGTGTCATAATTCTTATACATGATCATATGTATACACATATATAAAAATGGGTTGTTATTGAGCAAAAAAGACAGCTGAAGTTGTCCTCCAGCTTCTGCACACTTGTGCATGTGCAACTGCACACATATGTGCACACCCACATATAGATACACAAAGGACTATCTAGTGGACAACTTGAAAACTGGTCTTTACTCAGGGCCTCAGGCTTAACAGTATTTACCATCTGGGCTGTCTTGATAGCTTCACATAGTTCTTAAGCAAATGTGTACCCAAAGATCTGACACAGCGGAACTGGCTATAGAATCTGTTCTAAGAGAGAGATGGCAGAGAAGATTGTAAGCTTTGCTGTTAGCCAGTTGACTTTATTGGTAGTGCTGGAAAGATAGCCTGGTTCTTCATTTCCTTGGCTTTTTTCCTGTATGGGTTATCTTAGAGGTTTGGGTTCTCTACCTTCAAGAATGCACTTTTGAACCCAGTTCTGTTTCCTTATCTCTAGGTTTTACATCCAGGACAAGAACAGGATATGCGTTTAAAGAAGATGATATCTCTGGATGCAATAGAACAATCGCCTACCTCAACCTCCAGTCAGGGCTCGGCCCCTGAACCCCACTGGGATCCTCCTTATGACCCTCATGGACACTTCGGTACTTGTCTTTCCACTTCTGTCCTCAAGTCATTCTTGCTTCTACCCCCTGGAGTCAGTTTCTTTCATCAGCCCAATTTGTACCCCACTGAAATCCCAGATTACCCTTATGGCTGGCTTCCTTCCTTAGTGGCTGTATCTGACCTTTTTGTCTATTCTCTTATCATACACGTATCAAGTTTTCCTCAAGCATTTCATTGGAAACACCACTGAGGACTAGAGACATGCAATACACTATGCTTATTTTTAAGAGTTCTTATCTAGGTGGTAGGGAGTCGGTCATACACATAAACAGAAGCAACCTCATAAGATACATTTAGGTAAAGCTGGGTGTGGTGGATCACACCTGTCATTCCTATTCTTGGAAAGCTAAGACAAGAGAATTTTTGAGAGTTGAAGGCCAGCCTGGACTACTTAGTAAGTTTCGAGCTAGCTTGTGCTTCAGATTAATACCCTGTGTCAAACAAAACCTCCAAAACCAACTACCACAAACAAAAGATACACATGGATGGTATCTGCCCCCGGTCACAATACTGGCATTGTAAGAGGGGATGATTGGATAAAGTGCATTATGAGGCAGAGTAGGTAGAGGACACTAGAGCAACTAGCAAGAGATATAATAGTTAAAAAGTGGAGGATGGAGGTAGGGTACAAGGGTACACGCCTTCAATCCAAGCACTTGTGAGGCAGAAGCAGAAAGATCTCTGAATTTGAAGCCAGTCTGATTTACATATCAAGCTCCAGGCCAGCCAGGCTACATAGTGAAATCTTGTCTTAAAAAACAAAGTGAAACATGGGGCTGGAGAGATGGCTCAGTAGTTAAGAGCACTAGCTGTTGTTCTAGAGGACTTGGGTTCGATTCCCAGCATCCACATGGCAGCTCACACCTGTCTGTAACTCCAGTCCTAGGGATTCTGACAATCTCACACAGACATACTTGAGGCAAAACACTACTGAACATAAATTATTAAAACAAAACAACGACAACGACAACAACAAAAGAAGAAACTGAACTTGCTGTTTCAAGGAACACTGTCCAGCTTGCTGCTATGTGACAGGTCTGAGAGAGCAGTGAGGACTGTATGATTAAAACCATGAAAGTAAGAAGAATCACTGATAGAGGGAGAAGGAACCACAGAGCTGGACTTGCAGCAGTTCCAGATGGCAGGAGACTGGCTAAAGACCTGCTTTTCCAGGTTCAATTTCCAGTACCTACATGGTTGCTCTTCACCACCTCTAACTCCAGTTCCATGGGATCCAACACCTGGTCTCCACACCAGGCACACAGATGGTGCACAGACAAAACACCCATACATGTAGAATAAATTAGATTTTTTTTTTTAAGGCAGGGAGGTAAATCAGTCTTGGAAGTGGTAAGGAAATTAATGCAGAGAAAATGTAGTCAGAAGTAGAGCTTCAGACAGGCTGGAGAGAGACCTGAAAGGAACCTCCAGTTCTCAGTTTGACCATATATCACCTGCTGTACTCTCTGAAGAACATTCCCAGCACACTTAGGATTCCCAGCACACAGAGGTCTCTGGAAGAAGCTAAGAGTCAGTATATGTGGAGCTTCCTGGATGCTCACAGTTCCCACCTCTTTGGGCACGTAGACCTTACAGAGCTGAGAGCAGGGCTTGACCCACTGAGTTCCCCTTTCACCCCAGGTCCTGGTTTTCTTGAAGTGGGCAATGCCAGGGGCCAGGCTAATGTGGGGAACTCCACAGCAACTACTGTGCTTAGAATGGTCAGGCCTCAGGTGAGTGTGGCTCTGTTTTTCTTGATTCCATGTCGAGTGGTGGGGCAGTGGGTGGAACTTACCTCTAGACAACCTGAGGAGGCTCCTCTGGTTTTCCTGCCCAATGCTTCTCCTGGAGCTAGGTCCCTGCCCCTGGTGTAATGGGTTCCATTTAGCCCCATTTTGTTCTTTTTTTATGAGTTGACCCAGCTCTTTTCCACTATCCTTTTGTACTTTGTTACTTCTGTACTCCTGAGAACTCTGCTCTTCTGGATGAGACTGTTTCTGAACAATAGAAGCTTGTCATTCCAGGAGATTACAGCGAATAAGGACTGTATGCAGAAACCATGGAAAAGCCTGGCACTCAATCAGAATGCCCTGTAACTAGAGTTTTCCTGCCTGGCCCATAGTCAGGACAAATCTCTGTCACCTGCCAGTCCCATAGCCGCTCAGACCCAACCAAGTAAACACAGAGACTTATATTGCTTACAAACTGTATGGCCGTGGCAGGCTTCTTGCTAACTGTTCTTATAGCTTAAATTAACCCATTTTTATAAATCTATACCTTGCCATGTGGCTCGTGGCTTACCAGCATCTTCACATGCTACTTGTCATGGCGGTGGCTGGCAATGACTCCCTCCACCTTCCTGTTTTCTCAATTCTCCTATCTGTTAGTCCCACCTATACTTCCTGCCTGGCCGCTGGCCAATCAGTGTTTTATTTATTGACCAATCAGAGCAATTTGACATACAGACCACCCACAGCAATGCCCTGTACCAGAACATGACAGAGAAAAATGAGCATGGCATGGCCTCACTGGGTAATGATTCTCATCCCCTGTAACCAGCAGTCTGTCCTCTGTACATCATCTTCACTGTATTCTTTTGATTTGATTTGTTTTAACTTTTTACTATGAATATTTGCAAACATAAAGTAGATGTGGATAATGAACTTCCCTATACCCTAACCCAGTTTAACAGTGATCATCATTTTCTTTATTTAATGACTGATCAATAGTAGGGAGCTAACTTGGGTTTTCTTAGACATATGTAAGAGTCTCTTAGGTTTTGGAAGTAAAGATCTTTGTGTTGAGGGATTAAACAAAGCAATCCAATTATGAGCTGGGAAAAGGCAGTCTGGGAGACTCAGCCATGCAGCACGTGAGTTTTACACCAGTGTCCCCTGTGACTAATGCATCTGCTCTCGGGGCGTTTGCTTTCTGTGATTTCCCTTCCACTGATGCTCATTCTTAAATCCTGAAACCATAGCTTCTTCTCAGTTCTGTCTTCAGTCCTTTCTTTCTGACTGCTCACTGCGACTTTGCCTGGCTCCGTGGACCATCTAGCTTTAGATCTTACTCTGTTTTGGGGTCAGAAGTTCCCTAGAGTGTATTCCGACCAACACAGTGTTTTAGTTTCCTCTGTGTTTTGGAAGTCACTGGCCCAGGCTACAACAGATGCTGCTACAGATTAGCTAGACATGGGTTTTTCTGGCCCCTGGCCAGCTCTAATCACCTGTTACCCCTTGGGGGCATGTTCAGGGTTACTTGACCCAAAGTGTAGTTCTGTGAGATTCCTCTGCAAGGCCTGAGACCCATCCTGTGATTAGCAAACTCAGGACAGTAGCCAACTTAACAGAGGATGGACATGAGAGTTACTAAACTAAATATTTTAAAGTTTCATTTGTTAAAGATATGTTGGCCTTGGCCTCATTGCAACATGATTTAAAGGAACCAACATTTTGGTATTTGATGATAACCATGAATGACTACAGTACCTTTCCCTAGATTTTGCATTTGAATTTCCAAAACTGCAGACCAGTGTTTAACTATTTAATTTCTTTATTATTTTAGAGACAAGACCACAAAGACATGCTTTAATTTATATTTCAAATCACTGATGCTTCTTTTAATTCTTATAGATATATAGAACTAGCTTTGCCCAGACCCCAGCTCTGCTATCCCCTCCAAACACTGTTCTAAACCTGCATACTTGTTCCCATTGACTTGTATCACATGAGATCAATTTGAACTCTCATCACACTGTCACAGTGGAAATTCTCATCACCTCACTGCCACCTTTGCCTTCTCATTTCTTGCCAACCTTCTCTCCCTCCTTCAACCAACATCCCCCCCAACTCTCTCCACAGGTCTTACTGTGTAGCTCTGTCTGGCCTGGAACTCTATGTAGACCATCCTGACCTTGATCTTACAGAGATCTACCTTCCTCTACCTCCCAAGAGCTGAGATTAAAGGCACTACCACACATGGCCCAACATAGTTTTGGAGACATGTGGAACTGTACAATGTCACAGTGGAGAGGAACCTAATTTAACCATTCACTAAGAAGACAGTATCACAATGACTAGAAAATGATGCAACATTTAAATGTGCTACACAATTTAGCTCTTACTTTCTAGTCTTTCTCCTACCTAGGCTGTACTAACTCAAGCTTCCTCCATTCATGCCTTTACTCCCCATTCTCTATGGACCATTATCCCTCTGTGTTTTAATATTCTTTTTTTTTTTTTTTTTTTCGAGACAGGGTTTCTCTGTGTAGCTTTGCACCTTTCCTGGAACTCGCTTTGGAGACCAGGCTGGCCTCGAACTCACAGAGATCCACCTGCCTCTGCCTCCCGAGTGCTGGGATTAAAGGCGTGCGCCACCACCGCCCGGCTAATATTCTTGAAGAAGAAAGGAAACTGCTTTCTCTCTACTTTGAAATATGTTGTCTCATTCCTTAATATGAATATGACTTTTTTTTTCAGCTACAAAGAAAAAAAAAGAGTAAAAGTTGTTTTCTTCTTTCTTTTAGCAACATGTAAGAACAGGATGGAAAGTTCTACATACACTCCAAAGCATGGCATTTCTAAAGGGTCAGGTTCATTGGACCCATCCCAAGGGGGACTCTTTGGAGTAGCCTTGGCAGAGTCTGGAGGTGGCTGTGAGGACCCTTCAGCACGGATGGAAGAGCAGCCCTCAGATGAAGAAGGGAGTGAACTAGAAAGTGGTTTCTTAGAAAAGAAAGATAAGAAAAATTCCACAAAAGACAGAAATGAGGAATGTAACGATGTAGAGGAACATCCAGATCTTTCCTCTAGGTCTGTTGAGCATCAGCTAGAAGCAAAGAGACAAACGTTCTATAAATGTGATGAATGTGACAAAGTTTTCAACCAGAGCTCACTCCTCCTTGGACACCAGAGAATCCACACTGGAGAGAAACCCCATGAATGTAATGAGTGTGGGAAGACCTTCCGACAGACACCTCAGCTAATTGTTCAGCTCAGAACACACGTAGAGGAAAAACCTTTTTTTGAATGTAGTGAGTGTGGGAAGACTTATCATCACAGTTCCCATCTTATTCAACACCAGAGACTCCATGATGGGGAGAAACTTTATAAATGTAATGAATGTGCAAAAGCTTCCACTCAGAATTCCCAGCTCATTGACCACAAGAGAACCCAAACTGGGGTCAAACCTTATGAGTGCAATGAGTGTGGGGAGGCATTCATTCAGAGTAAAAGTCTCATCCAACATCAGGTCCTTCACACTGGTAAGAAGCCCTATGAGTGTAATGAGTGTGGGAAAACATTCTGTTCCAACAGAAACCTTATTGACCACCAGAGAATCCACACTGGAGAGAAGCCTTATGAATGTATTGAGTGTGGCAAGGCCTTTAGTCGAAATAAATGTCTTATTCGACACCGGAATCTCCACACTGGGGAAAAACCATACAAATGTAGTGAATGTGGGAAAGCCTTCAATCAGAACTCTCAGCTCATTGACCATGAACGAATTCATACTGGAGAAAAGCCTTTTGAATGTAGTGAGTGTGGCAAGAAATTCAGTTTAAGTAAATGCCTTATTCGGCACCAGAGACTTCACACTGGAGAAAAGCCCTATAAATGCATCGAGTGTGGAAAATCCTTTAATCAAAACTCTCACCTCATTATACATCAGAGAATTCATACTGGTGAGAAACCTTATGAGTGTAATGAGTGTGGGAAGGTCTTCAGTTACAGTTCTAGCCTTATGGTTCATCAAAGAACCCATACTGGTGAAAAGCCCTATACATGTAAAGACTGCATGAAAGCCTTTAGTGACAGTTCACAGCTTATTGTGCACCAGAGAGTTCACACTGGTGAGAAGCCTTATGAATGTATTGAATGTGGGAAAGCCTTTAGTCAGCGTTCCACTTTTAATCACCATCAGCAAACTCACAATGTGGAGAAGAAGCCCTCAAGTCTGCTTCAGACAACATCTTAAGGCATGGTTCCCTGAGATAGAGAACAAAGAATTTTGAGTTAGTATTGTTTATAAAAATATTTATCAGATTCTTGACAGGTGGTGGTGGCGCATGCCTTTAATCTCAGCACTCGGAGGCAGAGCCAGGATCTCTGTGAGTTCAAGACCAGCCTGGTCTACAGAGCGAGATCCAGGACAGGCACCAAAAATACACAGAGAAACACTGTCTGGAAAAATAAAAACAAAAACAGAAGAATATTTACCAGATTGTCTTTGCAGCATTGATCAAATGGCCATTGCTTAGCACCTTCTGTCTGGCCACTCAGGTAGGAGAGCACTAGTAACTCAGTAGTCTCTCCTCATGCACCATTGGAGAAGTATGAACATCTTTTATTTGCTTCTAACTTTTATTTTTTAAACTATCTTAAAATATATCTCATTTTTTAGTTTTGCATTCCACAATTTGTTTGTGATTTTCAGACTTTGTTTTAACTTCTCCATTTCACCATTTACTCAAAGACATACTACAAGAACCTCATCACTCTTACTTTGTGGCTATAGCTCTCTTCATTTACTTTGCCCCCTCACATTTTTTTTTATTGTGTATGTGTGTTTTGCCTACATGTATGTCTGTGTACCACTTAAGTGTCTGGTGCATACAGAGGCCAGAGTAGGTCATCAGACCCACTGGAACTGGAGTTACAGATAGTTGTCAGCCACCATGTGGATGATGGGAATCAAACCCGAGGTCTTTGACAGAGCAGCCAGTGCTCTTAACCACTGAACCATCTCTCTAGCCTTCACATTTGTTTTTTAAAGTTAGTCCAGTATATAACTTCTTATCATTTAAGTTCCCTCCCTAGAAATTTTTTCCTTTTACTTGTTCATTTATGTGTATTTGTGTATGACTGTACATGTGAGTGCAGTGCTTTTAGAGGCCAGCGGAGGGCACTGATTCCCTTAGAACTGGTGATCCTGAGGTAACTGACATGGGTGCTAGGAATTGAATTTGGGTCTTCAGCAAGAATAGGATATATTCTTAACCAATGAGCCATCGCTCCAGCCCCAGGACTTTTTTTTTTCTGAATGCTTTCCCTCTTAAACCTCTGTTGATCTGATCTCAAACATGCTTTGAGTTAGTTGCTATATGGTACAACTGTTATATTCCCTTGTAAGTATTTATATATTTTCATAACAATATGTAGGCTCTTTGTGGGTATATATTTTTCACATATATAGATAGTTAATTATATTAATTGCTAAGTAAATTTTTAATTAATTAATTTATTTTTCTATTATCAGCTTGATACAATATAAATTCTTATCCTAATAGTGAAATGTTTCATTGAGGCTTGCCCAGTAATTGAGTAAAACCAAAACTTATAAGCCACAGTCATCCTAGGGTCCCCCCTGCTATATAGCCTCCCTGGTTCTGTGGGTTGCAGTCTGATTGTTCTTTGCTTTATATCTAGAATCCACTTATGAGTGGGTACATACCATGTTTGTCCTTCTGGGTTTGGGTGACCTCACTCAGGATGGTATTTTCTAGTTCCATCCATTTGCCTGCAAAGTCCATGCTGTCATTGTTTTTCTCTGCTGAGTAGTACTCCATTGTGTATATGTACCACATTTTCTTAATCCATTCTTCAGTTGAGGGGCATCCAGGTTGTTTCCAGGTTCTGGCTATTACAAATAATGCTGCTATGAACATAGTTGAGCATGTATCTTTGTGGTGTGATTGAGCATTCTTTAGGTATATGCCCAAGAGTGGTATGGCTGGGTCTTGAGGTAGATCAATTCCCAATTTTCTGAGAAACCACCATACTGATTTCCACAGTGGTTGTACAAGTTTGCATTCCCACCAACACTGGAGGAGTGTTCCCTTTGCTCTGCATCCTCTACAACATTGACTGTCATTAGTGTTTTTGATCTTAGCTATTCTGACAGGTACAAGATGATATCTCAGAGTCGTTTTGATTTGCATTTCCCTGATGACTAAGGATGTTGAGCATTTCTTTAAATGTCTTTCAGCCATTTGAGATTCTTCTTTTGAGAATTCTCTGCTTAGCTCTTTAGCCCTTTTTTTTTTTTTTTTTTTTGGTTTTTTTTTTTTTTTTTTTTTTGGTTTTTCGAGACAGGGTCTCTCTGTGTAGCTTTGCACCTTTCCTGGAACTCACTTGGTAGCCCACGCTGGCCTTGAAGTCACAGAGATCTGCCTGGCACCGCCTCCCGAGTGCTGGGATTAAAGGCGTGCGCCACCACTGCCCGGCCCATTTTTTAATTGGATTGTTCAGTATGTAAATAATTTTTAAAATCTCCCTCAAATAATCCTTAAATGATTGACAAACCCCCCTCTCCCCTCAACTTTTAAGCTTGGGAGTGCATCTCCAGTATCACATACAGTATACTCATTACTATATCATAACTACTAGTTTATTGTGCTTAAAAAATAATTGTGTGTGTGACAGAGAGTGAGAAACACAGCACATTTTTGTTATCTATTCAGTTGTGCAGTCATGTCCACTTACACGTGCATTGTGCAGTACAAGGATTTGCTAACTCCATTCTGCCTCTTCAGTGAGCAGGTTGAGATAGATCACAGTCAGAAAACTACAAAGGTTTGTTGATGTCCATGGCTGCACCGGGGTCACTGACATACACCACCATGAATTTCTGTGTGTATGCTGGAGATCTGAACTCAGATCCTCATGCATGTGTGGCAAGTACCTTGCCTATTGAGCCGTCTCTCCAGGCCCATTGTACACACATTTTGGGGAAATATTCTGAGGAAAAAGTGGGGAAGTTTTCTATTCTAACATACGGTTATGGGCCCCTCAAGGAATCCATAATGTAGAAAAAGGGTCTTCATCTGGGTGTGGTCGTACATGCCTGTAGGTCTAGCACTTGGGAATCTCTCAGAAATAGATATTTGTAAGTTCAAGTCAGTTTCGACTACACAGCAAGTTCCGGGCAGGCTCTGTTGAATCACTGTCTTCAAAGGGGAGGAGAGAACATGAAAAAAAAAACAACCTGATAGAACTTTTTTTTTTTTATCTCCATTTCATGTACATGTGCTTATGGAGGTTACAGGACAATTTGTGGGAGTTGGTTCTTTCCACTAAGTAAATACCATAGGTCAAAGTCAGAAGTCAGGTTGTCTGGCTTGGTAACAAATGCTTTTACCTGCCAAGCCATTTCACTGATCTTCAGTTTAATTTTTATAAACTGTCCCATCCCCATCGCCCCTGCTCCCCTGCTCCCCTGCTCCCCTGCTCTCTGTCTTGTGTGTGTGTGTGTGTGTGTGTGTGTGTGTGTGTGTGTTAAAGTGTGTGTCACAGCATGTGTGTAGAGATCAAAGAACAGCTTTTTTGTGGAGTCAGTTCTCTCCTTCCACCTTTATGTGAGTTCCAGGGATTGAACTCAGGTCACCATGCCTGCTCAGAAAGCACGTTTACCCACTGGGCCATCTTGTTGGCCCCTGTATTAGTTACTTTTCTGTTGCTGTGGTGGTGCACGCCTTTAATCCTAGTACTTGTGAAGCCAAGGCAGGTGGATCTCTCTGAGTTAGAGGCCAGCCTCTTCTACAGAGAGCTAGTTCTATGACAGCCAGAGCTACACAGGGAAACCATGTCTTGAAAAACAAACAAAAAAAGGGGGGGTGGGGAGTTAGGCATTGTGGCTCTAGCAAAAAGCTGGATGATTACATTTTATACACAAAGCAGAAAGAACATGAAATGGGATGAGGCTATAAATCTCAGTCTCCAGCAAAGCTCTGCCTCCTAAAGGATCCACAGTCTTCCCAAATAGCACCACCAGCTGGAGACAAAGTGTTCTCAGCTACCACATCCACCACCCAATTTACCTATTCCCTCCCCACTTGGTTGTTCAAGACAGAGTTTATTAGCTTTGGCTGTCCTGGAACTCACTTTGTAGACAAGGCTGGCCTCAAATTCAGAGATTCTCCTGCCTCTGCCTTCCCCCAGTTTACTTGAAATCAGAATTCAAACATGGGAAATAGTTCCGGTGGTCAAACAGGATGGTAAAGGGCAGGAGGTATACACTGAACCATTGCCTGTGGTACATGGAAACAACACACACAGCTACATTCTGGTAAAGGGTAGGAGGTATACACTGAACCATTTCCTGTGGTACATGGAAACAACACACACAGCTACATTCTGGTAAAGGGTAGGAGGTATACACTGAACCGTTTCCTGTGGTACATGGAAACAACACACACAGCTACATTCTGGTAAAGGGTAGGAGGTATACACTGAACCATTTCCTGTGGTACATGGAAACAACACACACAGCTACATTCTGGTAAAGGGTAGGAGGTATACACTGAACCATTTCCTGTGGTACATGGAAACAACACACACAGCAACATTCTGGTAAAGGGTAGGAGGTATACACTGAACCATTGCCTGTGGTACATGGAAACAACACACACAGCTACATTCTGGTAAAGGGTAGGAGGTATACACTGAACCATTGCCTGTGGTACATGGAAACAACACACACAGCTACATTCTGGTAAAGGGTAGGAGGTATACACTGAACCATTGCCTGTGGTACATGGAAACAACACACACAGCTACATTCTGGTAAAGGGCAGGAGGTATACACTGAACCATTTGCCTGTGGTACATGGAAACAACATACACAGCTATATTCTGGTAAAGGGTAGGAGGTATACACTGAACCATTTCCTGTGGTACATGGAAACAACATACACAGCTACATTCTGCAACATAGTCAAGAAAGTCATGTAGTTATAATTTTGCCTGCATGTATGTCTGTGCACCACATGTGTGCTTGGTGCCTGAAGAGGCCAGAAAAGGACACCAGATCTCCAAGAACAAGAGTAATCGATGGCTATGGGCCACATGCTTCAGAATGAACCTTCCTGAAGAGCAGCCAGTGCTGTTAACTGCTAAGCCATCTCTCTAGTTTCACATATTATCAGCAGCAGCAGCAACATCATTATTATTTTATTATTATTTGGTTGTTGTTGGTTTATTTTGGGGGTGTTTGTTTTATTTTGGGTTTTTTTTGTTGTTTTGTTTTAATGCTGGGTCTCAGTTTTAGCTCTGGCTACCCTGGAACTCACAATATAGACCAGGTTGACCTTGAACTCACAGAGATCCATCTGCTCCCCCACCCCCGACATCCCAAATGCTGGAATTAAAGGTGTTTGACAACAGCCTGACAGAAATCATGACATTTTAAATTCTGACCTATGAGGGGCTAGAGAGGTGCCTCGGTGGCTAGAGGCCCAAGTTCAGTTCCTAGAACTCACAACAGGTTTCTCACAACCCAACTACCTGTAACTCCAGCTCCAGGAGACCCAGCGTCCTCTTCTGGTCTCCTGAACTCACATTTACTCAACTGCACAAGACACACATAACACATAATTAAAAATAAAATAATATTCTGACCTACTTTGGGAGATGGCTTTTTCCAAGCTGGTTGTGGTGCATGCATGCATTTAATCCTAGCACTTGGGAGGCAGAAGCAGTCAGATTTCTGTGAGTTCGAGGCCAGCCTACATAGTGAGTTGCAGGACAGCTAGGATTATGTAGAGACCCTGTCTCAAAACCAAACCCCCCCCCAAAAAAAAGTATCAGTATCAGAAAGCATGTGTTCATGAAAAATTCTAATGATTAGGAGTAAATTTTAGATTTATTGTTAATACCCATACAGTGGCTCTATCAAACAAAACATACCATATACCTACCTCTTATATCATGCTTTGTCCTGATGGAGCCCTATAGAAGCATTTACTCCATGTGGTAAAGGGTGTTGTTATGATGCCAAATGGCTTCAAAGCACCTCATTGTTTAAGTACTCAATTCATGAAGGAGCATTGTAGGTTTATTCTTCATTGGATCAAACCAATCCTCCCACTACTAGATGCATAGTGCTACTTTACAGGATGCCCAGCAGAGTAAGAGGCAGATTATCTTTTAAGGCATACAAATGTTTTGCTCCAAAACACAGTAGAAGACAAATATATAATGGTCCATTCCTTTTCTCAGTGGTGGGTATTCCTAAAATGATGCCTAATTAGGATTGCCAATTCACTAAAACTGCAATGTTTCTCTCCTTGGTAACCAATTCCATAGACTTAAAAAGTTTTTAGGAATGAGTGAGTGTACAGCTGGCATCACATGATAGTAGCCAATAAAGTTCTTTCCCAAATTATTTCTAGTTGCATTGCCTTCTGTATAGATATTGCATAAGTGAGATGTTCAACTTCCTAACATGGTACTATATGGATGATGGATAGAGTTCCAAGGACCAGCAGTCACTCAAGGATTGGGTAAAAAGGTCAGTAGACAGAGTAACACCAGGACAAAATTTATTTACCCTAGGCTGAATAAAGAGTTGACCATAGCTGAATGGGATGCATTTGGGCCATGGGACACATATGTATCCAGCCACGAGACTGAATGCATTATTGATATGGATTATGCTCATTGTTAATAATAAAGCTGATTGGCCAATGACTGGGCAGGAAGAGATTGAGCACAAGACTAGGGGAATTCTGAGAAGAGGAAAGGCAGAGTCTGGCAGCCACCAGTCAGCCACCAAGGAAGCAAGGTGTATTAGAACACAGGTAAAGTCATGAGACACATGGCAAAACATAGATAAGAAATATAGGTTAATTTAAATGTAAGAGCTAGCTAGTAATAAGCCTGAGCCATTGGCCAAACATAAATAATATTAAGCCTCCAAGTCAAGTATTTGGGAAGTGGCTGCTGGGTATTTGGGAGTTGCTGCAAGACAAAAATTTCTGCCTATACATTATTCTATTTCTACTTTTAGAGATTGGAAAATGCTATATTCCTCCTTGAGGGTGTACATTCTGCACCTCCATAGCAGAGGATATCAGAACTACTGCAGTGACCGCATACCTGTGGCAGCCTTGGAAAGTCTAGAGCATATTCTGATACCAGGAAGAAGTCACAGTGAAATTTTTCCAATCAGCATTAGGTTGCCTCAGCAATGAACAAAAGCAAAACCAAACCAAACCAATGCTGCCCAGTTTTTAACCAGGCAGCCATACAACGAGTGTCCTCAAGTTGTATAGCCATTTCCTCTGAATTGATATATTTCCACCTAGAGGAAGTAGGTAAGCTACTGATACAAGGGAAGTTAAACTCATAAGGCTCAGGAAGTAAACAAAACTTACAAAGTATTTCTGGAGAGGTAGTTAGCAGTTATAAGCTTTTGCAGGGGACCAAAATTAGGTTCATCGCACCATGTTGAGACGTTCACAACCACCTGTAACTCCAGAGATCCGATGCCCTCTTTGGGCCTCCATGGGCACCAACATGCATGCATATATGTGTGTGAGACACACACACATTTTTTAATCTTACAGGGCTCAGGAGATCCTGAAACCTAGAAAATTCATAACACCCCTCCCCAATAATAGGTGGGAGAAGGGAATGGGAGAAGAGGGGGGGGAACTGCAGTTATGATATAAAATTAATTAAAATAATTGCTGGAGAAAAGAGACTCTCTGATCAGTCATGATGCAAGTAGTGCAGAACTCTAGGGATCAATATTTGTGAACACACACCCATGCTAAAATGTGGGTTCCAGTGACAAAGCTGCCCTTGAGTGGTCCATGTTCCTATAAGGAATCTCTCACGTATGTTCCTGTAATTCTTTGGTCTGTTGGTGGTATCCTGTATGGAGGGAAGAGAAATTGTTTACATCTCCCCTGGAAAATTACATAACACAACTGGCACAAGAACAGGGATCCAAAGGGAAAAAGATGTAAGTTTTTAATAGATGAGCCTCTGCAAGACATTCCAGATTTGAACAACAGTGACCAATGTATTCATTATTCATTAGTATGCTGTGGGATGGCCTGTATGTCAAATGTGTTACTCTGATTGGTCAATAAATAAAACACTGATTGGCCAGTGGCCAGGCAGGAAGTATAGGCGGGACTAACAGAGAGGAGAATTGAGAGAACAGGAAGGCGGAGGGAGAGACTGCCAGCCGCTGCCATGACAAGCAGCATGTGAAGATGCTGGTAAGCCACAAGGCACATGGCAAGGTATAGATTTATAGAAATGGATTAATTTAAGATGTAAGAACTAGATAGCTAGAAGCCTGAGCCATTAGGCCAAACAGTTTAAATAATATAAACGTCAGTATGTTTATTTTATAAGTGGGCTGTCGGACTGCCGGAGCTTGACGGAACCCGTAGAGAAAACTCTCCAGCTACATTAGTATTCATTAGTAAATCACTCTGGTCATTCCTTCAGACCATGTGTAGTCCCCATTCTTACCAGCTACTACACTTGTAGTTGCAGACATCATTTACCATTGCATAAACTGTAATACCTTCTTAATAAATCTGTGTTTGTCCTTGACCCTCTCTTAGCCTGTTCAGTACTAACTTTAAAAGTCAAAGAGCTGAGCATTTACACAAGGTTATTTTAGTATACCCCCAGACAGAGCAGAGAAGTCACAGAATTTATAGGAACAGGTTTCTTGGCTCATTTAATATCTCGTGGGCAACAGATATTGGAACATGTGACAGAAAACAAAACAAACAACAAAAGAAAGCTCGTGTCTGTCTTTGGTCCCAAGTTCCTAACAGCTAGCTTCCTGCACTATTTAGGGCAAGTCCTTACCACAGCCTCCTTACCTGTCCCACATAATTCCTGACTCAAGACTTTTACTCCTAATGTTCCATTAGGAACAATTTCCCCCAGATGTCTACATGTTTTCATCGCTTCCTAAATATGCTTCATCTATGCAAACAGCCTCCCCCACCCCCACTTTTGATTCACTATTTAGTACCTACTGGGTATTTCTTCTTGCCTCCTTTTGCTTGAACACAGGGGACCTCATTTTCTTTACTACTGTATGTTCAGTTCTTAGAACAGCGACAGAGCAGTCACCCACCAATACATATTTTTACATGCTGCAATAAAAAGTAGCTGCTCTTGGCTGTGAGGCTGGGGTTGTCTCTGGAAGAGGACTTTCATTACTTTTGAGAGCCTCAGTATTAGGTAGAGACCTCGCTGACCAGGTTTCTGTTCCCGCTAACTGAGGCCTTGCCCAGGTTCCACAGGATCGCTTGTCATTGGTTGAACTCTCCAAGTCCGTCCTGCCATCCAATAATAGTGATGTCTGGAGGCCAGGGCACCTGCAAATCAGCTCTAGGGCACAGAGATGCCGAGACCTCCGGTTGCCTAGAAGGGCCATAGGGACGGAGGGGCGGGTCGGCTGGACGACTCAGCCCCGGGGTACAGAGATGCGGAGACCTCCCAGTGCCTAGAAGGGCCGCAGGCGCAAGGAAGGGGAGCAAATCACAGCTGCAGTTCACAGGCTTTGTTCCGAGGACTGTGTGTGGTTCGGTGAGGGATCCGCGGCAGCCAGCTGAACACCGGGCTCCAGGAGCGAGGTGCATGCTGCCTCCCTAGGTCCTGGGGGTGCCTGCCTTTGTCCAGCATCTCCTCTGCATGTTGGAAGAGTGACGGGACCCGCCAAGGCTGTCCGGGTTCAGGTCGCTCCAGGACTACCTAACCACGGACAAACCCAGCTGTGTCACCAGTGAGGACACTGGGGTCGGGAGAAGTGGGTAAGCTTGCTCAAGGATATTCATTCATTTATGTTTGCACTCAGCAAACACCGTCCATCGCTTACGAGTTTGCTGGGCTGCGGCGGATATAGTGTGTCCAAGGCAGGTAGTCTGAAAGGGAAGATAGGAGCAAGCTTAGAGGCAGACCCTGCCCTGCGCATCAAAAGGGAAACAGCATATTATTCCGAGGCCTAACAAAATTAAGAAATGAATTATCAGGAAAACATATAGCATCCATTTAAGGTTTCATGTTTAATATTTATTATTGTTATTGTTACTATTGTATCATTTGAAATAGGGTCTCACTATATAACCCTGGCTGACTTGAAATTTGCTCTGTAGTCCAGGTTGGCCTTGAACTCACACAGATCCTCCTGCCTCTGCTTCTCGAGTGCTGGGATTAAAAGTATATGTGGCCACCATGCCCAGCTACTAGTCTTTTTTTTTATTATTATTAATATTATTATTGTGTAATGTGTGTGTGTAGGTGCCAACACTCATATCACAGCCTAGTGTGAGGATCAGAGGACGTCTCTCCATCCACTGTGGGAAGTGATTGAACTAAGTCATATTTAGGTATGTGAACTTAGGTCACCTGCTAAGCCAAGGTATCATCCCTCTTCTAGTCAGTCTCTCTTCTTAAATTATTTTGTTAGTTGTGTGTGTGTGTGTGTGTGTGTGTGTGTGCTTGGCGAGCACTTTCACACACTGACCCACCTCACCAGCCTGTAAGCTTGGCTCTCTCTCTTTAAGATCTGTTTGTGTGTGTGTATGATGTGGGGGTGGCAAATGTAAGTGCAGGTGCCTACAAAGTCTAGAAGAAGGTTGGAGTTCAGGTAGTTGTGAGCCACCTGATGTGAACTTGGGTCTTCTGGAAGAACAGTATGAACTCTGAACCACTGAGCTATCTCTGCAGGCCTCTGCCCTAGTCTCCTTAAAGAGACTTAACAGCCAATTACTCGCCTTCTTCCATCTCAGGGGAATTCTCAGTTGGAGTGCATTTTGCAAGTAAAGAATATGGAGAGTCTTAGGTATCCACAGAACAGGTGAAAAGGAGTAGATTTGATGTTTTAGAATAAGGATTTCTTTCAGACGTAGAAGGCTTGATCTAGAGCAAGTCATTCAGTCTCTGGGAACCTCATTTCTTCATCTTTCAAATGAGGATGATGGTGCTATTGTTTAGTTCTACAGGCCAGGAAGTTAACAAAAGATGGACACTACCTTGAGTGAACACTTAGAGTTGAGGTCTCAGAGAACTCTTTTTTTTTTTTTTTTTTTTTTTTTTTTTTTTTTTGGTTTTTCGAGACAGGGTTCCTCTGTGTAGTTTTGGTACCTGTCCTGGATCTCACTTTATAGACCAGGCTGGCCTCGAACTCGCAGAGATCCACTTGCCTCTGCCTCCTGAGTGCTGGGATTAAAGGCGTGTGTCACCACCGCCTGGCCTGAGAACTCTTTCATTGTGTTTGTTTACAGCGATTCAGAGCCTGTCAAGAACTTCTGCACTTAACCCGAGGAAGCAATCAGGCAGAATTTCTGCTGGGCAGATCCTTTGGATTGAAGCTACTGTGCACGATGAGGAGGGTGAGTTACTCTCTTCTCTCCCAAATAAGCCATAGCCACTCAGTCTGTGGCGTTAGTCTGGGGACAGGAATCTTGCCTACCAGAAAAAAATGGGGATCAGGATTGAAAGGAATTCTTTCCTTTCTCCTCCCTTCAATTCTTCCCCCTTAATTTTTTTTCTGTTTTGAGATAAAGCCTCAGATACCCCAGGCCACCCTCAAAATTGCTATGTAGCCAAGACTGGCCTTGAACTCTGATCCTCCTGCCTCCACCCCCCAAGTGCTGGGATTATATACTTACACCACTATGTCTAGCAGACAGGGAGACTTTTGAGGATATTATCAGGTAAGAGAAAACACAGAAACGAGAGGGGGGAACCTCTGGACCTTGAGGGATAGAGTTTGGGTGATGGGAAAGAATATGAAGGAACTCAGACTTGGGTGCCATGGGACTTAAATTTGAATCCTAGTGCTCTTTGAGGTCCAGTTTCCCTATCTGTCCATTTGGATATAAGTCTCAGAGCTAGATGTGGTAGTCCCACCACACGAAATGTGGAGCAGTTTCCAGGATTCAAGATTACTGGGAGTTCGAGGTCCTCCTCGGCTACCTAGTAAGACCCTATCTGAAAACAAACAAAAGCGGAAAATGTCTGGTATGCTAGTGTGTCCCTTCCCACTCTCAACGTTCTACAGTCTGTGAGCAGCGTGACTGGTCAGTGTCTTAGGGGATGTGGATGGTTATGCTGAGATATAGTTGTTAGTACACAAATACATTGTCATATTTATTTAGAATATGGAGTCTTTTAAAAATTATTGCTGCCTGGCATGGTGGTGCATGCTTTTAATCCCAGCACTTGGGAGGCTGTGATGATATTTTATTTGTATGTTAATAAAGTTTGCCTGGAGATCAGAGGAAATAGCAAGCCATTTTAAGTAAACACAAAAGTCAGGCAGTGGTAGCACAAGCCTTTAATCCGATCACTTGGCAGGCAGGGTCTCTGTGTGTTCAAGGCCATACTAGGGAACGGAGCCAAGCGTGATGACACCTGCCTTTAATCCCAGTACCAACCATAGAGACCTGGAGGTCTGTACAGACAGGCAGTGAGAAGGAAGTGAGGTAGCTGGGCTTAGAGCCAGTGAGAGGGCAGAACAGCAAAGCAATAAAGGTGCAGATAGACAGGATGTAGCTCACTTTGGAAGCTGCAGTGTGGTGAGGTAAGGTTAGCTTTTCCTATTTCCCTGATCTCTAAGCCTTTCACCCCTATATTTGGCTCCGTGTTTTTTATTTAATAAGACTGCTTAGAAATTCATCAATAGGAGGCAGAGACAGGGCAGAGACAGGCAGACCTCTGTGAGTTCCAGGCTAGTCTGGTCTACTTAAGTTTTAGGACAGCTGGAACTACATAACAGTGAGGCCTTGCATATATGTGTAATTTTATGTATTTGAATGTTCACCTGCATGTATATCTGTGCACCATGTGCATGCCTGGTGCCCATAAAGGCCAAAAGAGGGTGTCTGAGCCCCTAGAACTGGAGTTATGGCTAGTTGTGATCTGTCATGTGGGTGCTGGGAATTGAACCCAGGTCCTCTGGAAGAGCAGTCAGTACACTTAACTGCTGATCCATTTCTCCAACTCCTAGAATATGGAGTCTTAAAAGAATGAACAGGGGGAAGGATGAAGGTTGTGATGGGCAGTGGACTCACCTTGCACCATCTCCAAGTGCACTTATATTAGCTAAAATCATGACCGTGCTCACCTCAGCCCTGAAGATAGCATTTGCTGAGCTCTCTAGTGACAGGTAGTGTATGCCACTGACAGGCAGGTGTATGAACCCTGTTCTCTAGGGCTGTAGAGCTTCAAGTGTGCGTGTGGAGGAAGAGGAGAGCGCACACGCCAGCAGTTGTATTGCAAGGTGACCTATCATTTATATTTCACTTTTGTTATTTTTTTGAAGCACAAAAAGTTTTATGTAGTCATATGTCTTTTTTTTTTTTTCCTGTTATGATGTCAGCCTTTGTCACAGTAAGGCCTCTGTTTCTGAGGTCAGGTAGACCCTTGGTTTTTTGGTTTGTTTTCAGTTTAAACATTTCCTTCATTTGTCTCTTGAGTTTTTAATTAATAAATTAATTAATTTTTAAAATATTTATTATTCCTAATCACACTGTAGTTAATGATCAACAACCTTATGACCATTGCTCAAAGGCACCAGACAAGTAGATGACTGGTGAGTCAAGGTTATAGCATCCTTGGGAAAAGCCTAGCCTTTTCATATTTTTCAATGCTTGCCTGAGCTTGCGCTCTGGGGACTATTTGTCTAGATAGCCTTAGTGCCCTACTGACCCCACAGCCTTATCCTTCTCTCCTCTGGCTTCTCCAGTCCTATCTTCAGAATGCCTGGGAATGCTAAGACATCTTGAGGCAACTTCCCATCCAATCAAGCACAGGGTAGCAATAGTGAGATTTCCTTCTGGTTAAATCCTCAAAGTAGCTCTATAGTCCAACTTTTATTAATTAAAGGATATAGGGTGCAAGATCATATCTTCTGTATGTTTAACTATTCAACAGTCAGTCTCAAAGGGAGCACAGTGAGAGGAAATTAGTGCATTAGATTTGAGCTGTGCTAAGATTGCTTACATGTGCAGAGTTTTGTGTCCAGTAGATTGGAAAAGTCCTGTTTATTCCTGATACATGGTTTTGTGTCTCAGTCCCTCTTGATGGTGCAGTTCCCTACTCTCTTTACATCTTTGGGACTTTACAGTTATACCGTGCACGGTCCTGGCAGAGGTCTTGTTATTCTTACACCTTTTCCCTCAATTTAGCCTTTCAAGTTTATACAGTAGTAGATTTCATTTTCAGAATGATTAACATGCTGAAAACCAGACACCCGAAATTAGCACAGAAAGCTGACTCCAGCTCATGTAAGCCCTGCAGGCGATGCTGGGTATGACTTAGCATCAGAATGGTGTGACCCAGGCAGCTCAAATACAGAGATGTGGGCTGGGCCTGGTGCCCAGACCTTGAGAAAAAGATGAAACCTTAGTCATACCCTAAAACAATCTTGGTTGCTATTCTGTACTTCTGAGTGTTGGCTATAGGCCAGCCACCGCATCACTGTTAAGTACGAAGTTACTAAGTTCAGCAAGAGCAGCTAACTGAAACAAGGGACCTTACCGTATACCTTTTTTCGGGACCAGACTCTGCTTACCTTGCCTCCCGGTTATTTTGCTCCTATTTAGAGTTGAGCGAGAAGAAAGTAGAGTGGATTTTATACTGTTCTTTGCATGTTCTGAGACTAGACCTGCTGTGTTCTTCTTCACTGTCTTTAACTTTTATTGCCCTTTGCCTAACTTCACTTTTCTCATCATTTTGAACAGTTCTCTGCCTTTGAACACTTGCCCTTCTACACGAGACCCTGTGATCTACTACATCTTGTTTTCGTTGAATAATTCTTACCCTGTTGCTGACAAACTGGGACCTGTACACTTTCTCTTTCTCCTGTCGGATGGTGAAATAAACTGAGGAGGTATTGATTCTAAAGCGTCATTCCTGAAAAATCAGAATCACATTTTACCTTGGGGAATTCCACATAAGTGTTGCCACAGAAGTAAAAGATTAAAAGGAAAAGATGAGACTAGAAGAGCTACTGGAATGCCCCCAGCGTGAGAAGATGAGGAGAAAGATGAGAAAGCTCAAACGTAAGGCATTTGAAGATAGTAAATCACCCACAGAAGGGAGTGGCCAAGAATGTGAAGATGACGGTAGTCAGTGCTGTGACTCTCCAACACACGAGAGAGGTCTTGGTGCAAAGAGACAGTATGTGTGTACTGAGTGTGGAAAAGCCTTTAGTCAGAGTGCCAACCTCACTGTGCATGAGCGAATCCACACAGGAGAGAAGCCTTATAAGTGTAAGGAATGTGGAAAAGCCTTCAGTCATAGCTCCAACCTTGTGGTCCATCGGCGAATTCACACAGGACTGAAGCCATACACATGTAGTGAGTGTGGGAAATGTTTCAGTGGTAAGTCACATCTCATCCGGCACCAGGAAATCCACAGCGGAGAGAAAACATATGAATGTAAAGAGTGTGGGAAAGCCTTTAGTCGGAGTTCAGGACTTATTTCTCATCACAGAGTTCACACTGGTGAGAAGCCCTACACTTGTATTGAGTGTGGAAAAGCATTTAGCAGGAGTTCAAACCTTACTCAACATCAGAGAATGCACAAAGGAAAAAAGATTTACAAATGTAAAGAGTGTGGGAAAACATGTGGTTCTAATACAAAGATTATGGACCATCAGAGAATTCACAGTGGAGAGAAGCCCTATGAGTGTGATGAGTGTGGAAAAGCATTCATCTTGAAGAAGGCTCTTAATGAACACCAGAGACTTCATCGTAGAGAGAAACCTTATAAATGTAATGAGTGTGGGAAAGCTTTTACTTCTAATCGAAACCTTATTGATCATCAGAGAGTTCACACTGGAGAGAAGCCTTATAAATGTAATGAATGTGGAAAAACCTTCAGACAGACTTCTCAAGTTATTCTACATTTGAGAACCCATACTAAAGAGAAACCCTATAAATGCACTGAGTGTGGGAAAGCCTATCGTTATAGCTCACAACTTATTCAACATCAAAGAAAACATAACGAAGAGAAAGAAACCTTATTGTTTGTGGGCCAGGTGTGATGGCACATGCCTTTCATCCCAGCATTTAGGAGGCAGAGACAGGGAGATCCCTGTGAGTTCTAGAACAGCTAAGGCCACACAGTGAGACCCCTGTCTTAGAAAAAAAGGAAAATTGGCTCTAAGGCTAATTGCTACTTTTCTGAAAATTAGATTTTTAGTAACATTAAATTTAATTCTGCTTCTAAGAATCCATACAGGGAAAATAATAAGTGCTAAAGTTTAGCAAAAGGGATATTCGTGCCAGCATTATATATAACTGAAAGGGAGAAAAAAACTACCATAGATTATTTCATGTGCGGGATGAAACAAATGATACATCTATTCAGAGTATACCTCTGAAGCCAGTCTGTTTTTAAAGAATTTTTAATGTGTGCCATGGGGGAAATTTTGAAGAAAATGGAAAATGAAAGAATAAAATACCCAGATAAAATATTTATGCCTAGGAAAAATGGGGAAAGTGAAGAGGGCCAGACCTAAATTTCAGCAATGGTTATCTCTGTTAATAAGTTGTAGGGGATTTCTATTTTCTCCTGTGTACTTTTCTAGACTTTCTAGATTTTTTACAATGAGAGTGTTACTTTTATATTTAAGAAAACAGTATATTTTAAATATAATGAATATGTTCTCATTTTTATTCAGTGGTGGTAGGAAAAGTGCCTATTATATAGTCTTAAAAAGCTTGGGATTCACCCTAATACTGGCACTCCACTTCTTACTAGTAAAACCAGTGCAGTTTTAAAGTAAGTGGACTCTATGATCACTGTTAGGTTAACAGAACACAGCAAAAGACATTAGTTCACCTTCTCTTTCTGCATAGTAGAATGATCATACATGATGGACAGCTACCCTTCCAGCAAATATCTAGACAATTAAGAAAAATTTTTTTTTCTTTTAATGAACTAGAGGAATTGTAGGCTCAAAAAATAGGAAGTGGAGAATTTTGTCTTCATCATGTTATTTGGGACTGAGTAGGTGAAATACAGTTAGGTTGAGAGAGCTGTGTCCTGATCCACTTGCTGAAACCCAGCTTAAATACTTTGGACAAATGACTTCACTACTCAGATTTCTGGTTTACCTCAAAGGGGTACTGTGAGGATTAAGTGAGATGATGCCAGTGATGTATGCCAAGACTGGTACATGGCAGAAACAAACAGCTCCAGTGAAAGTTACTGGAGCCATATTTCTAAACACTCCCAAAAGAAAATAACTTAAGAGATATTTAGCATTTAGCATATTTTCAGGTGTAATTAACAGGATTCCAAGTAATAATAACTTTCATCTTTAAAATGTCATTGTTTCTGAAGAGGTCATCTAGAATTAAGCAGCTCATCCTTTGTTTTTGTAACTCAGCAGTTCATCAGACTTGCAATAACTCCATACATTCTTCATCAAATTGCTTTTCTTGTTCATTATCTCATGGTTTCAAGCCACTGGCCACAGCTGCATTCTTCTTCACACAGCTTCCCCAAAGATAGGACTGAAGGAGAGGAGCAGAACATTCTTCTATAGTTTATTACTATTGAAAAAAAAAATGTTTCCCCAAAGTGGGGGGAGAATGCTGATTAATTAATGTGACAAATTTGACTGGATTCCTAACCCCTGGGGAATTGAACCTGGTGCTTCACATACTTGCCAGGCACTGTACCACTCATTTGTAACACCCTGATCTTGATGGGAAGCTTTCAGGAAGGTATTAGCCTATCTTTAGTCACTATCAAAAATTTTTATTCCTTAGTTCAAAATCCACCTAACTATATTTAGAATCTCTCCATTACTAATTCCTCCTGTATACAATAAATTCCTTAAGTCAATACTGTTTGTCTCATGCACCTATGTCCTTTCAGAAGTTACTGAGGATATGATATCTCATTTAATTCTGCCTATAATTTTGTAGGAGAATTGAATTTCCATGATGTTAGTAACTGGCTAGTCAGTAGCTGGAGCTAGGATTTGATCTCAAATTTGTCTTTGAAGTTCATGTTTTCCTAATTATACAAAGGATCTCTGCTAACTGGTGATTCCATATGTGAAAGGGAGAACAGACGCTCTCCTGGGAAGTCACCTCTATGAATCTGGACAGTTACTTGGCTGAGGTTTGACAAGGAAAATTCTCTTCTCTGAAATTTGTGGCCTGTTTTTATGCCTCATAATTTAGTTTTCAGGTTTATATGTTTCTTGCAATGAAGGAATGTGGGAGTTGTGTGTTTATTTCAAAAGGGTTTGTTTGGTTTTTTTTCTATTTTGATAAGATAGCAGCTTACATATCATTTTATGATACAATAGTCCCTCTGCATACTTACTCAAAGAGTTTTCAGGGTCCAGAGCAGAACTGCTGCATTCAGAGGCATGCAATACTGAAGAGAGTTGCTAATGCCTTCTGTATCGCTGAGCAGATTTCCTGTAGTTGGTATGTCATCATTTTTCTGTCTGTGACATAGCGCCTGAAATTACTTCAAATAGATTGTTTTTATGTAAAGACCTTGTGACATTTAAAAGTAAATGTTTCCTAGAAAGGATCGTGTGCCCTCTCATCTCTGAAGGTTTGAATACTGAACATGTTCGTGTTTTCTGCTGCAGGAAGACTGAGATTGTAGTCTCTTGAGGTGTCTGCCTTGAGCTGTAGGAGTAAATGTAGACAGCAGTCCCTACAAGGACCTGTCAGATAAATACTCTGCTGTATGAGTTGAACTGCTCACTCATTTTCCTCAAGACTTTCACCTCTCGAGTTGGACCATGCAGCCCTGATTACTCTTTCACAATAGGCTGTGAATTAGGGACAATCTGAATTTTTCTTTTCTTTTGTATTTATTTTATTATTATTGTTGTTATTATTATTATTTGCCTCATGGAACCCTGTGCATTCCCCAAGGACAGAAATTCGTGCACAGTTCTTCATTTTCTAGGTTTGGTCTTCTTCAACCCACACACCTCTCTTCTGTTATTCTCCATTTTCCATCAGAAATGAATTCTGTTGAAATAGGCATCATGAGACTGTGTATTGCTTGACTTGACTTCATCTCTAGCCTCTTGCATTGCCCAGTTTCTGTCCCTAAAGAACATGAAGAGGTGGTGGTTTAGGCCACAAATGACCTGACTGTATAGACCACTATAAGGAATAAAAGTGTATATGCTTGTCAGAGTTGAGAAGAAAGTGGGTAACAAAATATATTTTATATAGCTGTGACTAAAGGGAATCTGTAAGTCAAAGCTCAAATGTGTTCTCCCTGTGCTTAGAGATTTTTTTTTAATAGTGTGTACTGCAATTTAGATGGTGCATACTATACGTCTTAATTGGAAGAAAATTGAAACCAAAGAGCTGAGTAATTGTATGTAAACCACATGAGGCCAAGTTTTATTGCTGCTCTTCATCCTCAGTGACAAACCTCCATTCTAAAATGTTCAGTGTAAATAAAAAACAATGCTCACATTGTTAGAGTTTTTTTTTAAGTTAGCAAGCTGACTTCAATCACCACTAATATTATAAAATCAGAGTTGTAACATCCTTTTTTGCAGGAAGTAGTGATTCCTCAATAAACATCTTTTCTTATAACCTTGTCCTCTTCTTTTTGCCCCATTAAGAGTGGAAAGGAACCAGCTTGAGCCACTGTAAGGGGCCTGCTCCTCTTAGAATGAAGAAGGGATTGCTCCAATATGAAGTTGCTTTTCATAGCTCCCTGAGTAGACCTCTTAAGCCCTGAGATAAAACCATGTTTGCACTGCTCTCTCGCAGCCTTATGTGGGTAGAGGTGACTACAGTACAGGCCATGGGGCATCTTTGTGGAACAAGTGTACATCAAAATACACCCTCACCTGTAGAGTAACGATTTCCATTGTTTTTCTGGTACCCAAAAGTAAAGTATATGTAAAATGTTTTGGATTGGGAAGGTCCTCAATAACATTTCACAGAAAAAAAAAAAAAAAAAAAACCCAAAGCCAAACTATTTGGGGTCTCTCTGATCAGTAGTTTCAAGAGTTGTGACTGACACCCTGACTTCACTAACAGTCACAGCAGGTTATAAGATTGGAGGGTTGTCAGCTTCTTTGTGTTAGTTTGCAGGCAAGCTGGCATCGTTAGATCCTGATTAGCAGCACAAGCTCCATTTTGTCCCAGTCTGCCATTCTGCCCAGAGCTGCTACCAGTGATTTCCTGAGGCTAGGCTGCAGCACCCCCTCCCTCCTCTCACAGATGTAAATCTCGAGCGTTCAACCCCATTCTGATTGGTTGGCCCAGAGCCTGTCCCGACCACCAAACCACAGAACTCCCTGATAGGTTGAAGGTCCCCAACTATATTACATTATGATTGGATGGGACTCAGGAGCTGTCTGTTTGTGGGTTTTTTCCCCCCCCTTTAAAACTGGCTGCTGGGCTGGAGAGGTGGTTCAGAGGTTAAGAGCATTGTTTGCTCTTCCAAAGGTCCTGAGTTCAATTCCCAGCAACCACATGGTGGCTCACAACCATCTGTAATGATATCTGGTGCCCTCTTCTTGCCTGCAGAGATACGTGCAGACAGAACACTATACATAATAAATAAATAAATCTTTAAAAAGACAAAAAAAACAAAACAAAAAACAAAAACGGCTGCTGCCCCTTCCTCCAGGACGTGGTTTGGAGTCTGAACCCTGCTGCCTTTCTGATATATCAGTTTTTCTAAATACATTTTTGGCTTGCTTGAACCTGTTGTTTTGTGGTGGACTATTTCTGGATTCTCGGACCCCAACAGCATAACTTGTCTGTTCACGGATAAACATTCACAACAGTGAAGAGAAGATCCGCTCCGATCCAAGTCCTGGCTATACCACACGGCCCCCCTTTCTCCATGAGTCTGACCTCAGAGTTCAGAGTGATCTGCTTCAGTGAGGATAAAAGCTTAGGTAGGCGAAAGAGCACTTGCCTTGGATTTCCAAGTCTTGTTGGCAGAAAAAGTACTCAAGCTTATTAATCTTTAGTTTCCAGTATTAGGACAATATTGTCTGTCTTAAAGGATTCTTGTAAAGGAGCAAAGTTAAGTGTGTGAAAAAGGCAGACATGTAACAAGCGATGTTTATACTCTTAAGTTTTTGTTTGTTTTGACATCCTAGATGTTCTGATTTGAAATTTAGCTTAATCTAAATGTGAAGGTCCTTGCCTGGAAACAGCTTTGTCTCTGAGCCCACGAGTCATGGAGATGCAGCTTCCTAGAGTCTCAGGATTGGGGTGGTATGGGGGGAGGGGGGAGGCTGGGCCATTATTCTGGGCCTTGTCTTCTACTTCCTGTGTTGTCTGCTGGCGGCCAGACTCAGGCTGGACCCCGAGAGTTGGAGAGCAGGGTGAGCGCAGGAAGTGGACACCAAGGGCCGGGAGGGAGGGGCCTCCAGCAGCGGGCTTGCGCTCTGAGGGCCTCTGTCATCACAGCTCCAGGGATCAGGCAGGAGGATCACAAGTTCCAGGTTGGACTTGGCCGCTTGTGTCAGGGTGGCGGGGAGAAAGCAAGAGTGAGCTCAGGAGGCTGGTTCTCGACATCAGCTCAATCTCTGCCTTTCCAGGCTTCTTGCAGGCTGGCAATGCCTTCAATGTTTGACATGTCCCTAGGGCAGTGGTTCCTAGTCTTCTGGAGATAGATTCGTTTTGGTGTTTAGGGATGTGCTCATTGTCATCCAATTTTATAACTTAATGGAACTGAAAAAAGTAAACCATTGTCTCTACAGAGGAATATATTTCATCACTTAAGTACCAAGGCTATAAACTGAGAAAAATGTTGTCCTGTGCCAAAAGTCTTTGCCAATCTGGCAATGACTATAATCATTTCTCTTTTTTGGCCTAACAGATTAAAGCTTTATCTTGGACTGGTGATTGGAAACAGGTGTCACATGTCTCATCTTAAAAATGGCATTATTTTAGACTTTGGGGCTTAGGATTCTTAGATTTATATTTTGCTAACATGCAGTAGCCTGGATGCTCATGTGTGAATCACTCAGCTTCTCAACCTTTAATTGCTGCCTCATAAACCCTTTTTGAAAAGCAAGACAAGTGTGCAGTTTGTTTTGATCTGCAAATGTGGAACTCTAGGAGCAGGTGAGAGGGCTCAATATGAAAAGGAGCTTGCCTAACCAACATCCCAGAACCCACTTATGAGTGAGTACATACCATGTTTGTCCTTCTGGGTTAGGGTTACCTCAGGATGGTATTTTCTAGTTCCATCCATTTGCCTGCAAATTTCATGCTGTCATTGTTTTTCTCTGCTGAGTAGTACTCCATTGTGTATATGTACCACATTTTCTTAATCCATTCTTCAGTTGAGGGGCATCTAGGTTGTTTCCAGGTTCTGGCTATTACCAATAGTGCTGCTGCTGCTGCTGCTGTGAACATAGTTGAGCATGTATCTTTGTGGTATGATTGAGCATTCCTTGGGTATATGCCCAAGAGTTGTATGACTGGGTCTTGAGGTAGATCGATTCCTAATTTTCTGAGAAACCACCATACTGATTTCCACAGTGGTTGTACAAGTTTGCACTCCCGCCAACAGTGGAGAAGTGTTTCGAAAGGGGCCTTTCTTAAAAGACAATAATGACAAGAGAAAGTTGGTTCCACAATTCTCTAAGACAAGAGAATCTTGTGAAAGGGAAAAATGATGCCTGGAAATGGGGAACCAGCTTCCAGGGAAGCAACTCCTCTATTTGGGAAACCTCCCGCCTGCATTTCAGATAGTCTCATTACTATGAGACATCTGGACCTCAGGAGGCTCTGAGGAACTCTGCTGCAGGTAGCTGCTGGAGCTGCTGGTGTTGGAGCAGTTCCTGAGCATCCTGCCTTTCAAGCTCTGGACCTGGGTGCAGCTCCGTCACCCTAGGAATGGCGAGAATGCTGTGGCTCTGGTAGAGGAGCTTCAGAAAGATCTTGATGGACCAGAACCGAAAGTGAGTGAGGCTGACCGTGTAGTGGGAGAAGGAAAGAATTAAGGTTGGGCTGTCAGTGATCCTGTGATTTTCCTTAATCATTGCACACTAGCAGCCTAATGCTAATTAAAGCATGTCTGTGAGCTATTCAGAACAGTGTATGCACTGAGATGTGGGTTGAGGGTTAAGCTCTTTCAGTCAGGTTGAGAATCCTCACACAAACACTGACTCTACCTTGTCCTTCAGGATGGCAATGTTGAGTGTGGTTCCATACCTTTGGAGATGATGGTTATAAGTGTTCCCCTAAACCAGTGGTTCTCAACCTGTGAGTCTTAACCCCCACGGGGTTGCATATCAGATATTTACATTATGATTCATAACAGTAGCAAAATTAGAGTTATGGAGTAGCAACGAAATAATTTTATGGTTGGGGGTCACCACAACATGAGGAACTGTATTAAAGGGTTGTAGCATTAGGAAAGTTGAGAATCATTGCCCTAAGCAAAATCATATTTGTTGTTTCTGTAAGTCTGGTTGGAATAGTGATGTGGTACTAGGGTGCGAAAAGGAGTGGCACAGCAAGAATGATGCTTTCCAAACCAAGTGGTGTCTCATGAAGATAACCCTGTCTCTTAGGATGCCAAGGTAGGACGCTCATTGCAAGTTTTGGGCTATCTTGGGATACTTAAGGAGCACCCCCCCCCCCGGCACCCTCATTGGGGATTGTGCAAGACAAGTGCAGAATTGAGATATGTGCTTCTAGTAAAACTTTAAATCTTTGATCTTAAATTGGAAACTTGGCACTATTTATCATGTTTTTAAAATAAGATTCATTTTTCTTAAGTGTGTGTATATGTGTTTCTGTGTAAATACATGTATTCAGGTGCCCATGGTGGCCAGAAGGGACCACTGGATCCTCTGAAGCAGGTATATGTGAGCCATTTGATGTGGGTGTTGGGAACCAAACTTGTGTCCTCTGGAAGAGCAGGAAGTGCTCTTAACCACTGAGTCATGATTCCAGCCCTATGGTTTTGTATTTTTTTTTACAGATATCCTATGTTTATTATGCAAAAATTCACTATGACATTCTCCTGCATATATATTATGTATTTTGATCTTACTCCGATTATTTTCCTTCAACCTGTAGTTCATGAAAAACACTTGTATGCAGAAAGTCGAACTATAACTCAGATGTGGCAATGGTATCAGGCATCAAGGATGGACTTGTTTATTTTATTGAAAGTCAACAATTATAGAATCATATTGTTGCTGGAGGGCTTCTCTCCAGGTTCCCCAAGCCCCGCAGTCCCACAATCCACGCATAAAATAATCACTTATAAATCGCTTATATCACTTATAAACTGTATGGCCGTGGCAGGCTTCTTGCTAACTGTTCTTATTGCTTAAATTAATCCATTTCCATAAATCTATACCTTGCCACATGGCTTGTGGCTTACTGGTGTCTTCACATGCAGCTTGTCATGGTGGCAGCTGGCAGTTTCTCTGCTTCCCAGAACTCTCCTCTCTCCTTGTCCCACCTACTTCCTGCCTGGCCACTGGCCAATCAGTGTTTTATTTATTGACCAATCAGAGCAATTTGACATACAGACCATCCCACAGCACTTCCCCTTTTCTTTTTTTTAAAAAGGAAGATTTTAACTTTTACACATCTCCAAAGCCAGCTTGGTATATTTGGGAATTTGGGCGTAGCTTCTCTTACTACTTCCTGCTGGAGGGGGGGGCACTGTATCTTATGGGGACACAAAGAAAATTTTAGGATCATGGAGTAGTCCGTGAGGCTGTATTGTCTGAGCCAGTTGCCTTGAAACGATTCTGGATGTTGGATCATCTGGGCCATGGTGTCATGGGAGACCTTTCAGGTGGTCTTGGCTGGTCAAACCTGATGTATCTTAATCTGGAACAAATCCATAGCCTCTGGCTTTCTGTAGAAACAAAAACAGAGCCTCCTTTCCAAAGCAACATATCCTTACATCCAAATTTTGAAGTCAAGGTACCTTTAAAATATACATTTTGGCATAACTCAACAGCTTTTGCAAGCAAATGTTTTTCTTCAGTTACAAATATCAAAGAGAACATAATCCAGATTCTCTGTGTGGTAGCCATCTTTACGTAGCTTATTACCTTTACTGTTTTTTTAAACACTTTATTTTTAGATACTATTGTTTATATAACAGTATTTTTTTTCAAGCCTACGTACATTTTTCATGCATTATAAACTATTTCATCTGAATCAGTCTTATTGCGAACTTATTGCTTTAAACTGTAGCCTTCTAAGCCTGAAACAGCGCTGTGGCTGCTGGCTCTGCCCCCTTCAGCTTCCCAACATGGCAGTGGTACGTTTTCCGCCAGCTCTGGGAGCCATCGTGGGTCTATGCTTTTATCCAAGCAGCGTGTAGCCCAGAAACCTCTTTTTTTGTTTTGTACTAGCAAAGGCTAAATCCACCACGCAGATTAATGTGCCACTTGCAGAGGCCTTATTCCCGCCATACTGCAGATCAAGCTCGCACGCTAGGAACCCGCCAGTAGCTCAAACCGGCAGCTGCTGCTCATTTGAGAGAGACAATTAGGAAGCTGTTTTTAGCTCCATTTTAGAATCTTTTCTCAGGTTTTAGGTAGAAACTCTTTTTTTTTTTTTTTTAAGATTCATTTATTTATTTATTACGTACACAGTGTTCTGTTTGCATATGTCCCTGCACACCAGAAGAGGGAGCCAGATCTCATTACAGATGGTTATGAGCCACCATGTGGGTGCTGGGAATTGAACTCAGGACCTCTGGAAGAACAGCCACTGTTCTTAACCTCTGAGCCATCTCTCCAGCCCAGGTAGAAACTCTTGCCCCACGTTGGGCGCCAGATGTAGATGTATCCAACAGTCTTATTAAATAAGAAACACAGAAACAATGTAAAAGAGAAAGCTGAGAGGTCAGAGCTCAGAGCTAAAATCTCACCCTTCCTCCTGCGTGGTGTCCCAGCTTCCCGAAAGAAGGCTATATCCTGTCTGTTCGTCTATTTATAGTATTTTGTTCTGCCTTCTCATTGGTTGTAAACCCAAACACGTGACTGCCTCGTCACTGTCTGAATGTACAGCTCCCTAGGTCTTAAAGGCCTATGTCTCCAATGCTGGCTGTATCTCCGAACACACAGAGATCTATGGGATTAAAGGCGTGTGCCACCACCGCCACACTCTTGCTATGGCTCTAATAGCTCTGACCCCGGGCAACTTTATTTATTAACATACAATCAAAATCACATTTCAGTACAATTAGATTACCACCACATCATATACCTAATTATAGATTATTAATCGACCTTCTTTTAAGACATAAGGAAACTGAGGTAGAAAAGCATTCCTTGGATTGCTTTAGGTTTTATAGCTAGCTGGAAGACAAACCAGATGTGTAGACACTCCTCCAGTGTTACTTCTTGTTTTGAGATGTTTTGTTGTGTAGACCAGGCTGGCCTTGAATTCACTATGTACTCTACTCTGTTCTGAAACTTTTGAAGGTCCTCTTGTCTCAGCCTCCCAAGTGCTAGGGGTATGAGCACATGCCATCACGCCCAGCTTCCCGTGTTATCTGTAGTGAAACAGCAGAGCTAGTTAAAGGCCTAAGTGGGCAGATGTGTGAATGAACCTGAGTGTAATCTAAAACAAGGTCTGAAGTTAAATCCATGCTCTTAGTTAGTGCTTCCTGCTTTCATGCCCTCCTTAGCCCACATGAAGGACCAGCATCTGTTGCCATGGTTCTGACCACCTCCTCAGAGCCAAGCTTCATTGTTGTTTGATGTTCCTTCTTGAGGGAGGTCTTTCTGATCACATAGATCTAGATTAATGGCAGAAAGAGGCCCATGGTAGTTGCGTCCATTTTCTAAAAGTACAAAAACCAGCTCCATTGATTTTGCTTGGTCCCATGTCCCAGTCTTTGTCCAGTCCCTGATGCTCTGCAAGAAAGGGTGGGTACTCAAGGAATGGCATTACCTTCTCCCACCTCTGATGAGCCAATGGTATACAGCATCCAGGATCCTCCACAAGGTATCCACCTCTCCAGGACCTTTCTGTGCCTCATCTCCCACTCCCAGGAGTTGCATCTTCTGCCAGGTGTAGGAATCCCTAAAAATACTAGTCCTTTTTGGCTCTTCCTACAGCTATCCCTTGTCTCTTCCTGGGTTCCTCTATAACTAGAGTTTTCCTAGTCCTGCCTGGCCCAGGTCAGGACAAATCTCTCTCACCTGCCAGTCCCGCAGCTGCTTAGACCCAACCAAGTAAACACACAGAGACTTATATTGCTTACAAACTGTATGGCCGTGGCAGACTTCTTGTTATCTACTTCTTCTATCTTAAATTAACCCATTTCTATTAATCTATACTTTGCCACGTGGCTTGTGGCTTACCGGTACTTTTACATCTCGCTTGTCATGGCAGCGGCTGGCAGTGTCTCTCTGCCTCAGCTTTCCACTTCCCAGAATTCTCTTCTCTGCTTGTCCCACCTATGCTTCCTGCCTGGCTACTGGCCAATCAGTGTTTTATTTATTAACCAATCAGAGCAACACATTTGACATACAGAACATCCCACAGCACTCCTCCGTCCAGCTGCCTGAGTCTGACAGCTCTGAGTCTTTCTTGCTTGCCAGTTTGTAGCAGATGTTAGACAAGAACAGCAATCATCTCTCACGTATGGCTTCTCCCTCCTCAGAGTCTCCTGTTCCTGAAGTTTCTCCCCTTTCCTAGGAAGAGAACGCAAGAAATCAGTTAACGGTACTTATGCTTCTAAAGCCCAGCCCCAGATGAGGTTTGCACCTTTGTTCTTCTGGTCTGCACTTCCTAAGTGCTTTGACATGGCCATCTCCTTCCTCATGCTGGAGTGCCCTACTAGTTCCCACCATGAAATGTTGGTCTGTGCTGTGAAATCAGACTTTGAGGTTTCCTTCTCTCTCCCTAATGCCCATTCCCCATTCCATGGCGTTGCATGAAGTAAAAGATGTCTTTCTGTGAGGGGAGCTCATGGGATAAGGTGGTCTCACATGTACTTGTCATTTCAGGAGTTGGTCATGTTTGAGGAAGTATCAGTGTGCTTCACCTTAGAGGAATGGGCATTTCTGGGTCCAATTCAGAGGGCTTTGTACTGGGATGTGATGCTGGAGAATTATGGGAATGTGACCTCTTTAGGTAAGGACTCTTCCATAATTCTCATAACCACTGAGCCATCTCTCAGTCCCCATCCCCCTCCCATAATTCTCACCTGCAGTTCATCAACCTTCTGTTGTGGTTATCATCATCATCGTTATTATTATAAATGTAGCATGCACTTTGGGAAATGAAATAATAGACAACTGTAAACATTTGATTATCTTTCATTTTTAAAATGGATTTGGGATTTTCCATCCTTGCTACTATTTTTATACTGTTCAAGTATATGTGGATTTATAAAATTGATCTCATGTTATTACATTTTTCAATTCTTTATTACCACCTAATTTGTACAGTAAATTAGTCATTTCCTTGTTTAAAATTATTTACTTATTATTATTTTAGTTTCCTGTTTTGTTTTGTTTTTGAGCTAGGGTCTCTCTGTGTAGCCCTGGCTGTCCTATGTGTAGACCACCCTGACCTGGAACTCACAGAGATCCTACTGCCTCTGCCTCCTGAGTGCTGGGATTAAAAGTGTGTGCCACCATGCCTGATTAAAACCTGATTATTTCATATAATTTTGTATCTAGCAACCTTTTAATTTTATTGTCTATAGCAATTTACACCATGTGGTTTTACAATTATGAAAATATGTTCTTCAGTATCTCAGCAGTGATAGTGTGGTAGCTCAAATATTCTCTAAATTTTAAACTTTGAAGCATATTACCAAACTGCTTTTTACCAGTGAAATTTCAATTTGATAGCCCCCAAAAATGCACAAGAGGATCTACTCCCTGTAAGTGCTTGTGATTTTACTGGTGTTTAATTAAGCCTTTATTAGGTAAATGTACAATAGGAATTTCTTTTTCCTTTCTGATTATTCTCTTTAGATGTGTATTGGTCATTTTATTCCTATTTGTTCCTCTTCTACATTTTTCTTTGATATAACTGCTTTTCCTTTGTTAAATGTTGTGCTTCTTTTATTCTGTTTGTTTTCTTTTCAGTGTTGTTTATGATTTAAGCCTTAGAAAAAAATGTTTTTTAGAGTTTAGTACATTTGAGGCTTGAGAGATGGCTCAGTTGTTAAGAGCATTTGGTTTGTTTGTTTTTGTTTGTTTTGTAGAGGACCCAGAGTCCATTCCCAGCATCTATATGACGACTTATAACCATTTATAACTCCAGGTACAGTGGGATCCCCTGTCTCAGAAAATCAAGTGAAGAATGATTGAAGAAGCTTACCTGATGCTGACCTCTGGCCTCCACATGCATTCATACACAGGCATGTAGAAGTGTCCCCAGAGAAATGTTTATTGGTCCATTTATAATATCCTGTCAGTGTGGCATTCAGCTTTGTACCTCCGTTTTGTGAAACTTTCTCCTTTTTATATACATATAAAAGTATATCCCTGAGGGGCTGGTGAGATGGCTCAGTGGTTAGGAGCACTACTACTCTTCCCGAGGACTCAGGTTTGATTCTGTTATGCCCAGATTGTGACCCCCCAAAGAGACCACCGAAGACCTTGGATGTCCAGAATGCAACAGCAAGGTTTATTCTGCAGATACAAGTCTAGACAGGGACTCATTCCTACACCCAATACAGTGAGGCAGGGAGGAGTACCTCTTTCTTGGGGAAGTTAGTTTTTATAGGCAAAACCCATAAAATTTCTTAGAGGGGAGGGGGTTAGTACGGGTCCTTCCTTGATTGGTCCAGTTTTTCCCGGGCCTAGACTTTATCTTATTCTAGCTTGTCTGTTTGCCTTGTCAGGAGTTTTACAACTATATTGAGATATCTTTGTCTAAGGCCCCCTTTTTGAGACAATAGAGTGAGGGTCTTGTGCCTAGATCACATCCCCAAAGCCGCTACCGGAGACTTTAGGTACAGAATGCAAAAGTAAGGTGTTTTCTAAGTTTACAAGTCTCCAGGGAGGCTCTTCTAAATCTCTCATTCACAGCAGGGAGGTTGGAAGGAGTGCTCCCCTTTCTTTGTGAGGCTAGTTCTTAAAGGCACAGACCATATAATTTATTTTAACCCACCTCCCTTTTCAGTCTTTTGGTCTAATATCCTGACTGTTTTCCAAAGTCCCTGTAGCAGATACAGCTGCCTGGGGAAAAGGGGTCAAAGTTCTTATCTACACTTAGGAATCCTGGTTTAAGCTTCTCTTTGTCTGTAGGGGATAGAGTGGGGGGTTTTACTGAGGTATCACAATTCTCAGCACTCACATGGTAGCTAACAACAATCTGTAACTTCAGTTTCAGGAGATTCAATGCCTTCTTCCAGCCTCTGTGGGAACTAGGCATGCATGAGGTGCACAGACATGCATGAAGGCAAAACATCCACTCACATAAAATAAATAGAAATAAATAAATCTAAAAAATGTTTTTAAAGTATATCCTCATTGATAGATCACCTGCCTAGCATGTGCAAGCCCCTGGGTTCCATCCCTACATTGCAAAAATGAGTAAATAAACACATGCTGCATGTATCCTTAAAGCATGATTTTAAGCCTTTTAATGATTTCATTCTCAAACTAGGTGTCATAGCACATGCCTGCAATAGTTGCCCTTGGGAATCTAAAACAGGAGAACTGTGAATTCAGTACTATGCTGGGCTACATAGCAAGATGAGAGAGAGACTGAGAGACAGAATGACTGTCATGGTGGTGCTGCCCTGTAGTTCCAGAGCCTAGGAGACAGATGGACAGGGAACTCGTGAGTTTGAGGCTATCTTGATCATGTGGTTGGGTTTAGAGCCAATTAGAAGATGAAACAGAAAGGCAATAAAAAGACAAGTCAGACAGGAAGAATCTCTCTGGGGAAGCTACTTCTGGTGGTAAGCTAAAGTTAGTCATGGCAATTGCTCTGATCTCTTTGGCTATTTCCTCTGTATTTGGCTCTGTGTTTCTTATTTACTTGCTGCGGGCCACAGGAATATCATAAGAACTCAGCTGGTTATGGCAAAGTCACTACCTGGAGCAATCAGGGAATTCCTTCAGAGGAAGCCAAATCCCAAGGAGTTTTTGGTGTTACTTGGCTTGTTATATATCAGCTTTATTCTGTTATGAAAATCATGTGTGCCTTCATAGTTTTCCCAATTGATTTTTCCCTAAGAAGGACTAACAATGTGGATTGATCACTCTCTACACATACACATTCCAGGCATTTGGAGAACAGCCTCAGGAAAGGCTTTCTCTGGAATCAGATATCTCCCCTAGCCACTTTCAAGGACTAAAGGAGACATCACTCAGGTGGTCACCCAATTTCTGAGGATTAACAGTGATAACAACCCACAGGCGAGTCTCCTGACTTAAGGTAAATTCCACAAGGGGACACCGCCTAGGTCAGGTAGACATTAAGTAATAGCTTTACACAATTTAGCTCAGACCCCTCCTTTCTTACAGCCTTACTAACTTTATAGACCTCTAACTACTTACCTAACCACTTCTAGGAATATTTAGATAACCTTCTGTGCTAACAGCTATGCTCAGCCAGAACTCCCAGTTCAAGCCTCCCTGTAATTATCATTATTGGTAGCATCCGGCCAGGTCCATCACCGGATGGAGGAAAGTACCTTATCAGAGATACCTCTGTACTCTCTAAGAACAGACTTAAGCATCCAGGCTACCTGTTTGAGAAGGCCTGGTGGATGTGCTAATTAAGCTAAACTTCCTCCTTTCCCAAATCTTACCTCCAGTTCCAGATCTCCCTTTAACTATCACCAGAGCATTATACCTGTACACAGGTTGCCTAGAGACTGAGCATGCTTTCCCCCACCCTGCAGAAAAACGGCAGACAGCTTGGACAGATAGGATCCACAGGAAAAAAGAAGACAGTTTTATTTTCTCCCATTGACCTAGCAACTTATAGATTTTTAACATATTTTACCAAACACATTTAAGATTATAGTTGTGCACGTAAGATCCCTCTTCTTAGATATAGCCCATATTTAGCTTTTAGTTAATTCATTGGTCACTTCCCCTTTGGGTCACAAATGGTAATTAACAACTAGTGCCCCTCTTTGTAATTCTTTTTTTTTTTTTTTTTTGGTTTTTCGAGACAGGGTTTCTCTGTGTAGCTTTGCGCCTTTCCTGGAGCTCACTTGGTAGCCCAGGCTGGCCTCGAACTCACCGAGATCCGCCTGCCTCCGCCTCCCGAGTGCTGGGATTAAAGGCGTGCGCCACCAACGCCCGGCCCTCTTTGTAATTCTTATCAACCCTCCATTTGATCCTGATAGTGGACAATCACTGCCTGAGGAAGTTCAGGCTGAGTGTCCTGGGTGGAGGGGAGGATTGTGATTTTGGGGAGATATATAACTGTAAAGTAGAGGACAGAGAGAGGAGGAGAGAATGGAAGAACTAGATGGGTAAGAACTTGAGAGGAACAAACTGAGATGGGGAAGAAGTAGATTGAAGGGCTACAGGAGAGTACTAGAGGAACGAGATGGAAGATGAGGAAGAGCCAGATGAGAGAGAAGGAGACGGGAGAGGAGATGATATGGGAAGGAACAAGATGGATGAGAACCTAGAAGGGGCAGAACTAGATGAAGGAATTAAGGTAGAACTTAGAGGGGATCGCAGACAAGTGTAGAGAGAAATCAGGTAAAGATGACCTAAATATGAGAGCAGAATATAAGCTTATAACTGTCACAGAATAGTAAAGTATATGGACTAAGGAGTTTCGTGTACATAGATTCATTTCTTTTCATCAAAGATTAATTATCAGCTGGTTGTAGATTCTTCCTGGACCCTGGGCGGGGACTATCGAGGGGCTGGACCCCCATAGTCCTCGATATTTACTAAGACTGTTTAATAAAAGGCAAAAGATTTATATGATCTGAAGAGAAACCAGAGTATAAGACTGTTTAGAATTTCATCTACACTTCAAGAACATATTTCCCATGTCTTTGATTTTGAAAGAGTGTAAATGGCAAGTTTTAACAAGTCAGTTAGAAAATGAAACCAAGGAAAAAGCAGATATAGTGAAGGAATGTTCCCTTTGTAATTGTGAATGAGAAGAATAAAAAGACCCCACAAGAAAAATGAGTGGAGGGAATTTGAAGAAAACTTGACCTTGGATTGAGCTACTTGTGGATGTTTAGTAGGTACTGAAGAAAAGCTTTATAAATGTAATATATGTTATAAACATTTTAGTAAAATCTCCCATCTTATGAACCATCAAAGAATCCACACTGGTGAGAAACTTCATAAATGAAAAGGCTTTATTTGGCGCTCAAGCCTTCTAATGCACTTACGGAACCATTCTGGGGGGAAACCTTTCAAATGCAATGAATGTGGGAAAGCATTTTCTCAAAGTGCTTATCTTCTAAACCCCCAGAGAATTCACACCAGAGAGAAACCAAATAAATGTAAGGAGTGTGGAAAGGGCTTCTACAGACACTCAGGCCTTTTTATACATCTCTGACTCCATTCAGGGGAGAGATCACATAAATGTGATGAATGTGGGAAGGTTTTCTAAGAATGCTTACCTTATTGACCACCAGAGGCCCCACAAAGGGAAAGAACCTTATAAATGCAACAAGTGTCAAAAAGCTTCCATTCTCAAGAGCCTTATTCTGCACCAGAGAATCCACTCTGGGGGGAAAAAATCCCTATAAATATGATGAATGTGGAAAAACATTTGCTTAAGCCACCTACCTTGTTGACCATCAGCGACTTTACAGTGCAGAGAACCCTTAAAAGTGTAAGGAATGTGGAAAAATTTTCATTAGAAGCAAAAGCCTTCTCTGCTGAGTCCACACAGAGAAGAAAACTTTGGTTGTAGGAAGTGTGGGAAGATTTTCAGTTCTGAGTCAAATCTCATTGACCATAAAAGGATGCACAGCAGAGAGAAACCTTTCAAATGCAATTGTTGTGGTACACCTTTACTCAGGGTGCTTCCCTGTTTGACCATCAGAGACTCCACAATGGAGAAAAGCCCTATGAATATAATCAGTGTGGGAAAGTTTTTATTCTGAAGAAAAGCCTCACTTAGCATCAAAGTTTCCATATTGGAGAGAATCTCTATGAATGCAAAGACTGTGGTAAAGTATTTGGATCCAACAGACACCTTCTTGACCATGAGAGACTCTATAATGGGGAGAAGCCATATGAATGTGTAGAGTGTGGGAAAACCTTTATTATGAGCAAAAGTTTCATGGTCCATCAGAAACTCCCTACCCAGAAGAAAGCTTACAAATTCGAGGACTTTGGGAAGGCTTGCTTGTACATCACAGAATCCACATTGGAGAAAAGCCTTTTGAATGTAGTGAGTGTGGGAGAGCTTTTAGTTCAAACAGGAACCTCATTGAACATAAGAGAATCCACAGTGGTGAAAAGCCCTATGAATGTAATGAATGTGGAAAGTGCTTCATTCTGAAAAAAAGCCTCATTGAGCATCAAAGGATCCACACAAGGGAAAAATTCTACAAGTGCAATGACTGTGGAAAAGTCTTCAGTTACCACTCAAACCTGATAGCCTAACAGAGAATCCACACTGCTGAGGAGCCCTCTGAGTGTAATGAGTGTGGGAAAGGCTTTACCTACAACAGAAACCTTATTGAACATCAAAGAATTCACAGTGGGGAAAAAAACTTATGAATGTCATATATGCAGAAAGGTCCTTAGCTCTAATTAAAAAAAAAAAAACTTATGGTACATCAAAGAATCCACAGTGGAGAGAAACCTTATAAATGTGGGGAGTGTGGGAAAGATTTTAGTCAGAATAAAAACTTTGTGGTACATCAGAGAATGTATACCGGGGAAAAACCTTATGAGTATGAGAAATGCTAGAATCTACACAGGGGAGAAACCCTATGGGTGTAATGATTGTAGCAAAGTTTTTAGGCAAAGGAAAAAAAACCTTACTGTACATCAGAAAGCTGACACATGAAAAAGACTGTGAATGTGTGGAGTCCACAAAGGAATTCTTGCAGACTTCAAGACTTCACCTATAACAAAAAAATTCATACTGTGGAAGAATTATTTTTGTTGCAAATATGAGTCCCAGAGAGAGAGATTCAGTATAAGGGTGCTTACCAGCATGCATAAGATACTGGGTTTGAACTCCAAAACAGTAAAAAAGAAAAATACAGTCATATGTAAAATGAAATGCAATCATACGGAAATAACTGTGTCAGCTTGTAAGAAAATAGCCCCCAAAAGGAGTAGCACTATTAGGAGGTGTGGCCTTGTTTGAGGAAGTGTATCACTGTTGGGGCAGGCTTTGAGTTCTCTTTTTCTCAGGCTTCCCTTAGTGTGACAGTCAGTTGACTTCCTGCTACCTTCTGGTCAAGATGTAGCCATTACCATGTCTGCCTGCACACTGCCATGCTTCCTGTCATGATGATAATGGACTGAACTTCTGAAACTGTAAGCTACCACCTCAATTAAATGTTTTGTTTGTAAGAGTTGCTGTGGTCATAGTGTCTCTTCACAGCAATGAAAACCCATAAGACACTGTTGGACACACCTAGCTCTTAATGGGAAACAAACAAACAAACAAACAAAAAACAACTCATGACCACTCTCATGGACAAGTTGAAGAGACTTTATTTAGACTTCCACATCTAGAAAAACAATCTAAATTCTAATTAAGAGATAGTCTTTTTTGACCTTGGAAAGAGGCTTTGAAGCATTTTAAGGCTCTGAAGAAATCAAGTTTGTCTCATAAAAAGGTAATGGTGAAGTTGTAAATAATAGCAATTTTTTTAATTTAAAAACTGGGCATTGTTCCTAACATTTGCATCATATATTTTTAAATATAGCATAGATACTACAGAAAATCTATATTAACAGTGTGATCCAGAGTTGTGAGATATGGAATTGAGTGGGAAGAGTCTGCTGCCTGAGAAAAACCTAGGAAGAGCACTGAATTTAGAAAGGAAGACATGGGTTTGGATTCTGGTTCTTCCCGTACTATGTGATGTTATTACATCAGCCCCTAGAGTTTCTTTCATAATGCTTGTTTCATTCACGTTTTCATGAGGGGTAAGTGAAAGGAACTTCATAAAAATACTTTGTGAAATAATTCACTTGTCAACAAAGTTGATGAAAGAGGTATGAGGTCAGAGTACATGGCATGATGTAAATTTGTGTCAGAATTACTACAAAGATACTCATTTGTGTAAGAGGAATTTGAATGTAGAATTCTAAAGAATAGACTTTAAAAATAAAGCTGGGGGTGGGTGGGCATTGCTGAGGAGATGGCTCAGAGGTTAAGAGCACTGGCTGCTCTTCCAGAGGACTCTGGTTCAATTCCCAGCACCCACATGGTAGTTCACAACTGTCTAACTTCCACATACTCACACAGACATACACGCAGGCAAAACAACCAATGCACATAAAAAATAAAAAGTAATCATTAAATAAAGCGTGGGGCTGGAGAAATGGTCCAGTGGTTATGTGCCCTTGCTGCTCTTGCAAAGGACCTGAGTTTGGTTCCCAACAGCCACATTTCTGGTCTCAACTACCTGTAACACTAGCTCCAGAAACCCTCTTGATGTCTGTTAGGGCACCTGCATACATGTGGCACACATATACAGACATTCTTACATATAAATATAAAAACTGTTTCAAAAGATTAAAAATAGGTGCTAGAGAGCAGGCTCAGTAGTTCAGATTCTATACTGCTTTTTCAGAGATCCAAGCTCAATTCCCAGCACCCATTTAATCTGGTATACATGTATTATGGAATACTTAACCATGTAATAGATGGTCTCAATGTCATAGTGACCCTCCAGCCACAGCCTCTCCAGAGCTGGGATCATAGATGTGAGCCACTAATCTTTGGCTTGATATTGTAAGATTGCTTAAGATTTACCCATTGAGGGGATCTGAATGAAGGGTGCTGTCTTGACAACTTGTGCGTTTATCATTTCAAACACACAAAATTAAAAAGCCATAACTGAGCTGGGTGGTGGTGGCACAAGCCTTTAATTCCAGCTCTTGGGAGGCAGAGGCAGGCAGATCCCTGTGAGTTCGAGGCCAGCTTGGGCTACAGAGTGATTTCCAGGAAAGGCAAAAAGCCATAACTGTAGTGCTGTGACGCTAATTTGGGGGTGGAGAGCAATTTTGAAATTTTGTGGATTTTCTTGGTTTTGGTTTTTTGTTAGATTTGATTTTTATTTTATTTTATTTTAATTAATTTATTTATTATGTATACAGTGTTCTGTCTGCATATACACTTGCAGGTCAGAAGAAGGCATCTGATCTCATTACAGATGGTTGTGAGCCACCATGTGGTTGCTGGGAATTGAACTCAGGACCTCTGGAAGAACAGCCAGTGCTCTTAACCTCTGAGCCATTTCTCCAGCCCCTGATTTTTATTTTTGAGACCAGGTCTTTCTGTGTAGCCCTAGCTAACCTGGAACTCACTATGTAGACCAGGCCAACCTTCAGCGCATCAGATTCTGCCTCCCAGGTGCTGAGATTAATGGTGTGCACCACTACTCCTAACAATTTTGAAATATTTTAAGACAGTTGAATAAATCTGAATTTGAATAATTGTAATTTTTCTTTTTGGCAGTGATGGTGTTATTTGGAGAATGTTCTTAAGGGATACATATTGAATACTTGAAATAAAGCGTTTTTGTGTTTATAATTTCCAAAATTGACCTTAATTAGTCTGAGAATTAAGGTAAATACTGTCCAGATGAATGATAAGGGTCTTCATTCCTTCAATTTTTATATACCGTTCGCTAATTTGAAAATTAAAATGTTTTCTACAATCTCCCAGGATTTTCTATTTGGCAGCTCTGTGTAGGTGCGTGCCTTACAAGAATAACCCTGCCCTGCCCGCTAATCCCAGCTCTCCTCAATCTCACCACTATTCGGAAATGCACCAAGGAGGAGGACCTCCTAGATTCCTAGAGAGATCGGCCTGTCGTCTGGGGAGCCGGAAGCCCTTCCCGAGGCACTTCCTGTCCGGTCATTGTTCTCTCCCCGCTTACTGCAGAGAGGCTCTATAGTCTCAGTCCGAGAAACTGGCGCTGGCGTGCTGGGCTACCGTGGTGAGCGGGTCGCGGCGGGCGGGGAGAGGGGCAGGATCGCTCTGCACCGACCCATCGCCTCGCGGGCTCGGGAGGTAGCTCGGGGCGCCCCCCCCCCCCCGGGGGAGGGGGGCAGGCGCGGGGGTGGGGGTGGACTGCCGCCGAGAGGGAGGAGGGAGGCCTGTCCAGATGGCTCCGGGCCTGCTGGGACGCGAGGCCCATGGGAGTCTGTCCAGAAGACTCAAAATAGACAACTTAGCATGTGCACATAGGGGAACGAAGTCTCAAAGGCTTTTCTGCTAGGGAAACTTAGCCCCATCACGGGGAGAATTATGATTGGCGCTGTGGTGAAAAGCGTGGCATTACTTGAAAATTCAGTGTGTGAAATAAAGTTAACGTTGGAAAAATGAGTATGATTACTCCATAAGGTACAAAAGGGTATTTAGTAAAAATTAGCACCAGTTTTTAGTAACAGAAACAAAGAGGAATAGGACCAAGCAAACAAAATCAATCTCCTTATATCCAACTAAAACAAAGTAGATTATTTTACACAGACACAGACACAGACAGACACACACACACACCCTTCTGTCAGCTTATCTGAGATATAAAGGTCCTGTTAATTAGTAGTTGTGTACCTGACTTTATGTGGTGTTTTAGAAAGCAATTTGACAATAGGTTAGTGACCTCACAGTTCACTCTAAAGGAATAATGCAACAGGACAAAAGAATGATTTGTACAGGAAACAGCTATTACCAAACTAAGCAGTAAAGCCCATGATTATTAAAGAAAGGTTGTAAACAGTAGGTTAAGTAAATTTAGAGGACTCTGTCAGAATGAGGCATATGTCTTATCTGTTCTATATATTGAAAGACTATTAAGGCTGCTGTGAAACTGAGTCAAGAAATGGTTGTGGCTGAGGTGTACCTCAGAGGTAAGAGCATTTGTCTAGGATGCATGATTCCCACCACTTGCAACAACAGCAAAAACCACCAGTACAGCGTGGTGAACGATGTGCAAGTGCAGTACGAAAGAGCATATGTAGGGGACTAGGCTATACCCAGTCTGGTCACTCTGTATGTGTGTTGATATAAGTATATGTTTAAGACCGATTTAATTTTATGTTTATATAACCATCAGAAAGACTGAAAATTACAGGTTATTGTGCAACAATTAAAAATAAGGATAAACAATGTTAACATGGATAATTTTGTTTTAAGACCAATATTTGGTCTTAAAACATTTTGGAAGATGTGAGGAATACAAAAATCAAACAAACAAAAAACCCTCAAAAATACTAGTAATTATGCCCTTTGAGATAATCATTCTTTCCTCTTTTAGTAATAAATCTTTGTAATGTCCCTTGTTTCAAAAAATCAGTCCAGCCAGGGGTGGGGGCTGGCGCATGCCTTCAATACCAGCACTCAGGAGGCAGAGGCAGGTGGATCTCTGAGTTCGAGGTCAGACTGGTCTACAGAGTGAGTTCCAGGAGAGGCTCCAAAATGACACAGAGAAACCCTGTCTCAGAAAACCAAAATAATAATAATGTTGATAATAGTAATAATAAAAATCAGTCTAGGGGTTGGGGATTTAGCTTAGTGGCAGAGCCTTGGGTTTGGTCCTCAGCTCTGAAAGAAAAAACAAAACAAAAACCAGTCTTACTCTAAAAATACATGTCCCCATGCGGGGGTGGGAAGTGGTGGGTAGGGTGGGGGGTCGGGGACACAAATTATAAGTAAAATAATTATCACTGGATTGGAATTTTCCCTAATATTTTTCCATATTCTTAAAGTTTTTATAGTTAATATATTAGTTCTTCCTCCTTTCTTTTCTTTTTCTTTTTTTTTAGATAGCATCTCACTATGCAGCCCTGGATGGCCTATGTAGATGAGGCCTCTGCTTTCCATGTGCTGGGATTAAAGGTGTGTACCATGGTCCATACCAGGCAAATTGTTAATTTTTAATCAAATAAAAAATGGTTTATATATCTCTTTTGTAATCATATGTGTTTACAACCTATCCCTATCATTTGAAGGAGAACAGACCATTACTGTTCTACTGTGGCCACTAGCCAGGAGCTGGTAACATCAACTAATGGGCTGAGTGTTATCCATACAAAGCTATATTTGGTGTTAACTGTGTTTTCTGGTTTTGCAGGAACAGTACTCATCTTGGCACTGGGAAGAAACTCAGAAGCCTTGGAGACTTGAAGATTAGATAGGGTGTGGCCAATGTTGGGTATTCCTCAGCTATTCAAAGACTCCCCATTGAACAGAGAAGATGACTGCAGAATTGAAAAAGACTATGGGCCGAGCCTCTTGGAGCCCAGTGAAGGTGAAAAAGGAAGAGGATGAGGATGAAAGTATAAGTCAGGCATCCGGTCAACAAGTGTGCTCTGAGAATGTCAAGGTCTGGGCCCCCGGGGAAGGTCCTTATTTAAGCATTGATGTATCAGAAGAGGAGGAAAAGGTAAATGATGATCTGGGGAAAGGAAGAGAAATGCAGATCTCAAATAGTTTCAGAGGCACTCAAGTGCCAAATCTAGATTTTTTTTTTCCTAGATGCGGGCTCTTACCTTTATTCCTTTGGAACATAGTGAGATGTTCTCTTCAATTGATGTGTTATAGTACTGTTCTGTAAGTCTCTGACTCCCAACCATTGCTGCATAGAACTTGGGGAGCTTTACAATATCTTGTTTCCCATATTATAGTCTGTTCTAATCAGACCAGATTCTGAGGAATAAGACCTAGGTTTTTGTTTTTACAAACACTTCAAGTGAAGTGTTTCATTCAGAGTTTAACAGTTCTTTCCAGTGCTTTGCCATGGTTAAAGTCTGCCACCTGGGGTCTCCTTAAAGTGTAACATGGGTTTAGGAGTTCTGGGATGTTGCTACATGGGATGTTGCTACAGATACTGTTCATCTGTAACAAATAGCTCAGCCTGACTGAATTCCTGAGCCTCCTGCCTTCACTACCCATGTGCTGGGATTAAGGGAATTGATCACCATACTTTTGGCTTGCCTTTAGTGGTTTCAAACTCAGTCCAGGTTCATTCAAAAGTTTTCCCAGAGCTCTCTATGAGTGTATGATCAGAACCTTAGTTGTTTTGATCTTTGGGGCCCAGAAAATTCTGCTGAAAAATCTGTCCAAGTGCAGCCCTCAAACTCCCTGTTAATCAAAGATGATGACCTTAAAACTCTGATCATCCTGCAGTGATTTCTCACAAGCTACGGTTACAGGTCTGTGGCAACACACCTAGTTTCTGTGGTGTAAGGCAAGCATTCTATCACCTGAGCTTCTTAAAGCCATGATCCCTACTTGTTTAAGCTAGGGTGCACTAACAGATTAGGATGTATGCTGTATAATTCAGTGAGTTAAAAATCGAAGTGGTAGGCTAGAGGTGTTGTTGAATGCCTTTGATCCCAGCACTCGGGAAGCAGAAGCAGGCAGTTCTCTGAGTTCAAGGCCAGCCTGGTCTGCAGAGTGAGTTCCAGGGTAGCCAAGGCTACAGAGAGAAACCCTGTCTCAAAAAACTTAAAAGAAAAAAAAATCATCAAAGTGATAGCTTAGCTTCTCCACTCAGGTCTCCTGGGGAGTTGGGGAAGACTCCTACCTAGTTTTTGTGACCTCCAGGAATGTGTTCTCATCTGCAACGCTGTAATCACAGTGTTTCAGTCTTCAGTCCCCTCATAAACTATGCCCACTTGTTTCTAGGGTCAGAAAATGTTCTGGGACATGGCAGTGGTCCTAAAAGCAACACAGGAGGCTGCTGCACCCCTTGGGAGCTACTCATTACCAGGGACTCTGGCCAAGAGTGAAATCCTGGAGCATCATGGGAACCCAGCCCTGCTAGGTAAAGTTCAGCTCCCTGATCTCAGTCACATTAAAATGTGTGGGTGAGTGGTTTTCCTTCTTACATCACATAGTATGAAAAGAGCTGCCCATAAGGTTGCCACAGTGAGTAGCTTTTTTTTATACAGTCTGAAGACCAAACAGGTAAATTCTCAATTTCACTTTTTAATCATGCTCATTCCTTGCACTTTTCATATCTCTGCACATGTGTAAACCCATGTCTTCATGTGTTTTGTGGTTATTTATAAGTTGCAAGTGAAGTATAGTATGCTCTGCTTTTTTTGTTTGTTTTCTTTTTTGAGATGGTCTCATATCCCAGCCTGGCCCTAAACTCACTATATAGTCAAGATTAACCTTGAATTTTGAATTTTGAATTTCTAATCCTGCTTTCATCTTCCAAGTGCTAGGATTACAAGCATGTGACACCATGCCTAGTGTATGTGTGCTGGGGATTAGAATCAAGGCTTCGTACATGCTAGGCAAGCACTTTACCAATTGAGTTAATATCCTCAGTCTTAAGTGTCTTTTTTTTTTTTTTTTTTTGAAAGACTTTAAAAAAAAGAAAGAAAACACCTTGGGCTGGAGAGATGGTTCAGCAGTTAGTAACACTGGCTTCACTTCCAGAGGACTGGGGTTCAATTCCCAGCACCCACATGCTGTCTGTCTGTGTGAAACTGTCTGTATGTCCAATTTCAGTGGATCAGACATTTATGCAGAAATACGTGCAGGCCAAACACCAATGCACACAAAATAAAATCATTAAAAAAAAAATACCTTTAGGGCTGGTGATATAGCTCAACAGGTAAAGATGACTGATGATCTAAGTTCCATCCCAGTGACCCACATAATGGAAAAGAAAAGCACTATTTTGACTCCCAAAAATTGACCTCTGACCTCTACACGTGCATTTTGGCATGCTACCTCCATCCCCCAATAAATGTAATTTAAAAATTCTTAAAAGGTACCTTTAGCTTGGTATCATGGCCTTTAATCCCAGTACTCTGGAGGCAGAGGTGGTTGGGTTTCTCTTAGTTTGAGGCCAGCCTAGTCTACCATAGCTGGTCTAGACCAGCCAGGGTTACATAGTAAGACCCTGTCTCAAAACAAACAAAAAATGCCTTCTACATGTGAGGAGTTATAACAGATCATTAGTATGAAAAATGATTTAAAGATTTAAAAAAATTAATTCAGGGCTATCAGATAGCTTAGTGGTAAAGGCAGTTGTTGCCAGGCTTGTTGACCTGAGTTCACTCCCAAGGGATCAAAACATGATAGAAGGAGAGAACCAGCTTCCAAGTTGTCCTCCGATCTCCACATGCACACTGTGCTGTGTGTGCACATACATACAAACAAATGTTTTTTAAAAGGGGATGGGGTGGGGTAATTCAAATATATAAAAATTTAAAAAAAAAGAATCCAAAAAGCAGATGGAAGTGTTCAGCTTTACTGATTGTAAGAGACATCACAGACTGAAAACAGTAATATGTTATCCTCACTTAATTAAATCATTTATTATTATTGTTTTTGCTCATTTGGTTTGGTTTGGTTTGGTTTGTTGATTTGATTTGTTTTGAGACAAGGGGTCTCTGCATAGCCCTGACTGTCCTGAAACTCATTATGTAGACCAGGCTGGCCTTGAACTCATAGAGATCCACCTGCCTCTGCCTTCCAAAGTGCTGGGATTAAAGGTTTGTGCCACTATACTTGGCCCATGAAACCAGTCTTGATTGGCTGTGAAGAATCCTGCTTGTGCAGGAGTGACCTGTAAATGAGGGTTAGGAATATGTTTAGATAGGTCAGAAATGTCTCAGTGGGTAGCTGGGGAGGTGGTATTATATGCTTCGTATCTCAAGAATACAAAAACCAGCTCAGAGGGCCAACAACATAGATTTCAAATTTTTGTTTGTTTGTTTTTTGGACTTTTGAGCCAGTGTCTCATGTAGTCTAGACTGGCCTTGAACTTAGGAACTTCATGCCTCTACCTCCTAGATGTTAGGATCACAGGTGAATACTGTTATACCCCCCTGAGATCTTTTTCTGATTAAATTTTATTTATTTATTTACTGTGTATATGTGTGTGTGCATCCACACCACAATGCACATATAGAGGTTAGAGGACAATTTTGTGGAGTCAGTTCTGCCCTTCCACTTTCACATGGGTACCAGGGTTGGGTAGCATGGAGTTGTACCAGCTAAGCCATCATACAGATTCCAAATCTCTTTTGAAAAAAGTGAAATGGATTGTTAGGTTTATAGTTCAAAATGTAGAGAGCATATATAACAAATTTCATTCAGTCCTCTGCACTAAGAAAAAAGAGTGAAAGGAAGAAAGATATTGATATAAAAACTTAATGGGTCTCTGGATGTAGTTTGGTGATGGAATGTTTACTTGGCATTGTTTTAAGTCCCAAGTACTTTGGAAGAGCAGTGTTCTTTACTGCTGTGCCATCTCTCCAGCCTTAGTGGGTTGTTTTTTTGTTTTTGTTTTTTGTTTTTTGAGTTAAGCAGTCTCTCTGTTTAACCCCAACTGTCCTGGAACTTGCTGTAGACCAGGCTATCCTCAGACTCACAGCAGTTTTCCTTCCTCTGCTATCCAAGTGCTGGGATGACAGGTTTATGTCCCCATGCCCAGATTTTATCCTTCCTTTGCTATTGAGTATCCTCACACACACACACACACACACACACAACAAACCTAAGTTGGAAGGTCTTTCATGGATAGGGATTTTCCATAATGAACTGGTCAGCTCAAGAGAAAAAGGTTAAGTTGAGGCAGGGCTATTATCCTTCATAACTAGTCAGAGTTGTGAGACTTGTCTTCAGGTTACCAGGAGTGTTGTCTAGAGCTTGGGCCTGTTACTCTGAACTAAGTGTTTGTTGTTGTTGACGGATAAAAGGAGAGAAAAGTTTCTTTTAGCTTCAGATAACAGGTTTCAGTTCACTGTAGTTTGTGCAGAACATGATAGCAGGATTATGTGGAGAATGAGATTGCTTACTTCATGATGAACAGGGACCAGGACCTCAAGTTTCCATAACTTTCCCCCAAAGCACCCCTAGCTAGGGGCCAGTCATTCAGCACATGGCTTTATAGGTGACACTCATATTGGAATGTAGAATCTGATGAAAGGAAATGTGTGGCAGGGCACAGACATAGCAGAAGAACCTAGAATAGTGTGGTATTCCCCTCTGATGAGGTCTGTTTGGAAATATAAGAGTTATTTATTCTGACCTTGATGAGCCTGTTCTTTTTCTAGGCCAGGGGAAACTAACATTTTTATTTTCTGTTTCTTAATACAGGTACTGAAACCAAGAACCTACAGTTACTGGTTCCTAAAACAGAGATATGTGATGAAGCAGAGGAGCACCCCATGATTTTAGGAAGAATCCAGAAAAGTGACCTTCAAGGACCTGAGCTAGGAGAATCTTATGAAAAGGGAAATGTGTTAAAAAGGCAGAAAATAAAGAGGGAAAAAAGAGATATAAGAAAAGTAACCATGAAAGACTGTCCATTGTCTGAAAGCTTCAGAGAAGACGAAGACCAGAAATCTAGGAAGTCTAAGAGGAAATATAGCCTTAGTTCTGGTCCAGCTAAAAATCAGAAAATACAGCCTGGGCAAAAGCCTTTTACATGTAGTGAGTGTGGGAAAGGCTTTAGTCAGAGTGCAAACCTTGTTGTGCATCAACGAATCCACACTGGGGAGAAACCCTTTGAGTGTCATGAGTGTGGGAAGGCCTTCATTCAGAGTGCAAACCTTGTTGTGCATCAGAGGATCCACACTGGACAAAAACCCTATGTTTGTGCAAAATGTGGGAAGGCCTTCACTCAGAGTTCAAATCTGACTGTACATCAGAAAATTCACTCCTTAGAAAAAACCTTTAAGTGTGGTGAATGTGAGAAAGCCTTCAGTTATAGTTCCCAACTTGCTCGGCACCAGAAAGTCCATATAACTGAAAAATGCTATGAATGCAATGAATGTGGAAAAACATTTACTAGAAGCTCTAACCTCATTGTCCATCAGAGGATCCACACTGGGGAGAAGCCTTTCGCCTGTAATGATTGTGGCAAAGCCTTTACCCAGAGTGCAAATCTTATTGTGCATCAGCGAAGCCATACTGGTGAGAAGCCATATGAGTGTAAAGACTGTGGGAAAGCCTTTAGTTGTTTTTCTCACCTTATTGTGCATCAGAGAATTCACACTGCAGAGAAACCTTATGACTGCAGTGAATGTGGAAAAGCCTTCAGTCAACTCTCTTGCCTTATTGTCCACCAGAGAATTCACAGTGGAGATCTCCCTTATGTGTGTAATGAGTGTGGGAAGGCCTTCACTTGTAGCTCATACCTACTCATTCATCAAAGAATCCATAATGGGGAAAAACCTTATACGTGTAACGAATGTGGTAAGGCCTTCAGACAGAGGTCGAGCCTCACTGTCCACCAGCGAACCCACACGGGGGAGAAGCCCTATGAATGTGCAAAGTGTGGTGCGGCTTTCATTTCTAACTCACACCTCATGCGACACCACAGAACCCATCTTGTTGAGTAGCAAGAAAGGGTATTTCTCTGCTGTTGGTCATAGCCTACTGCTCCCAATAGTAGGCACCTCTGTTCTGCTTTATTCTCCCTTTGGTAAAACAAAGCCTATACCCTTTCAAGTTACTTTTCTGGAAGGGAAAGTGACACAAGCATTTCAGAGGCTAATTTAAAGAAAATAAAACTTAAACATCTAAAAGCCAAGAACTTTGTTTTAACTGTTTTTAAGCAGTCATGTTTTTTGAAATGGAACGGGGCTCTTTTTCTTCCTATTCATATATTCACTGGTGCCAATCCAGCTAAGCTTCTGAGATCAGATGAAATCATGCACTGTGGGTGGCGTGGGAGCAGATGGATTGTGGCTTTTATAGGAATGGGTCCTGATGAATATATATGTAATGAGCTTATTTGGGGAAAAGTTTTTGTTCAGTACTCCTTTTTTTTTTTTTTTTTTTTTTTTTGGTTTTTCGAGACAGGGTTTCTCTGTGTAGCTTTGCGCCTTTCCTGGGACTCACTTGGTAGCCCAGGCTGGCCTCGAACTCACAGAGATCCGCCTGGCTCTGCCTCCCGAGTGCTGGGATTAAAGGCGTGCGCCACCACCGCCCGGCTCAGTACTCCTTTTTTAAAATTATGAACTAATTGAGCAATAAGCAAGTTGTCCTGGCTGTATTCTGGAGCTTTTAACTTCATGTCTGTCTAGTATTCTGAATGAAGCAATAACTAGTTAAGTAATCACCTGACCTAGCATTCACCAACTCAGCTGTGAACATTCCAGAAGCTTTCCCATCACCAAAGTCTTTTAAAAAAAAAAAAAGAAAAGAAAAAGAAAGAAAAATAAAACCAAGTCTTTAACAAGCTGCTTCTTTCAAGTGACAGGAAGTAGAAAATAGCCTTTTTCCTTATTGTCTGTACCTCCCAAACCTTGACATTGCAAAGTTCTAGGACCCCTGACATGTCTGTTCTGAGTATTCCCTTATCTAAACGGCCAGGTGGTTAGGGACTGATGGAGACACCAAATTCCAGCAACTTTGATTTACTAAGATTGAGAACTGTCAGTAAACAGCTCCGCTCCCTAAATTCCTATAATATTTCTTTGGGTAAGGTGCTACTAACATTCCCCAGTAAGAAGACATGCCCAGGTTGTCTCTGATATCATTCTCCCTATGCTTAGCAAATTTCACTGGGTTTCATTCTCACATTCTGGATGGCATTTAGAAAAAGTAGTGGAAAAATTCTAGTTCTGAAACAAAACAATTTTTTTGGGAGGAGGCACAATGTGATTCCTATGATTTTAATTTGGTTTTTGAGGATTTCAAAGGTTATTAGGATGTGAGGACTTAGAATGAAGAAACTGGCTAAGATAAATTTTTTTTTTTTTGGAGTTAAGGATCGAACCCAGGGCCTTGTGCTTGCTAGGCAAGCGTTCTACCACTGAGCTAAATCCCCAACCCTAGATAAAATTTTTATTACTACCAAAAAAAAAAAAAAAAAACCAAAAAATTTTTTAAATTGAGCCTTGATCCCTGGGAATATGATTTATAAAAGTATGCAGCAAGTAGTTTCTGTAATATTGCCTTGTATTTAGATTGGTCTTTGTTGTGTACCTGCCTGTGTAGGAACATGGTACCTGGCAGTTCTCTCTTGCCTTAAGGATGATCCTAAGGAAGGTATAAACGTGGAAGCTTTAGGTGATAGACATTGTGGCATGCCTTAGGGATCTGACTGAAATTTGGGCAGTCTCACTTTTGAGACTGTCTACTATGTTCTGATGTTTGTGAGCATGCATTCAAGAGCATCTGTTGCTAATTGTCAGCTTGGTGGTAAGTACTATGCAACTCCTATGCAAAAGTCTAGACACTTGCCTCGTTTATATAAGATTAATCACATAAGGTCTTCTAGATTAAAGGTCAATTTCACATGAAGTAAGCTTACTATTTCCTCAACTTTTTAATTTTCTTATCAGTCTTTGTTAAAGTATATGTAACTTTGTTTCCTGGTTTCACACTATTCATAGAGATACAAGAATGCAAAAATAGAAATCAAGAATGCTTAGGCCATGTGGTGGCACATTCATTAAATTCCAGCACCCAGAGGCAGAGGCAGGTGGATCTCTTGAGTTCAAGACCACCCTTGTCTACAGAGTGAGTTCCAGGACAGCCAGGATTGCACAGGAAACCCTGTCTCAGGAAAAACAAACAACAACAACAAAAAAAAAAACCTCATGCTCTCACTGACTGTAACAGTAGAGCACCATATGGTTCTGCTGAGATCAGATAGCTCAGTGTTAGAAGAGCAAGTCTGAGGGGTTAAGCTAGTGCTCTGAACTTGATCCACTAAGAGACCAAAAGGATACTTACATGAGCTGGAAATATAGCTCATTGATGGAGTACTTGTCTAGCATGTGTAAGACCTTGGTTTTGATCCTCAGGACTGAAAAAAAACAAAGTGCTTTCCTGAAATGAGATGGCAGCTGGGATTTATAATTATTAAGACTCTTAATGCCTTGACTTAACATACACTAATCTTCAAAACTAAATTTTTGTTATACATACTTGTGTTGTGACTATACAAATTCATGTTAAGAAAAGCTACACAGATGATTCTAAGTACCTAACCTTGATGTAAAGCCAAGGTTCCCTAACTTTGAGGTTATGATAATATAGGTCACTTTTAAATTTTCTATTCCCAGAACTTAGAATTTTTTTTTATACTCTGGAAGAAATTAAAATGTGCAGAGTTAAAAGATTGCAGTCAGATAAAGCCTGTGTGTCAAAAATGGGTGTAATTAAAGGTGAGAGAGGACAAGTTCCCTTGTAAAGGTCTGTGTGCAGTCTCAGCAAAATGGATATTTTATTGGCTGCACTAGATGCCCTTCTGGGTCTTCCAATCATTTCCTTAGGCATTTAGATTCTGTGACCCAATACACTGCCAAGTTTTACATAACATTTTTTTATGTTTGTAGTGTGAAGGGCGATCCTAATTAGTCTTAACAATAAGAACCCAGGGTGAAAGTTGAAAGATCAAAGAAGCAGAGCAGCAGCCACCAGAGAGTTCTTACCTCTAAGAATCCTCAGACTGAATGGGCACTGAGATCCGGTCTCCACTTCCCTAGTGCTGGGATCAAAGGCATGACCCTGCCTGGTGCTGAGATTAAAGGTGTGAGCCTCACAAATGCTGGGGTCTATGTTTCTCTTTTAGACTGGTTTAATCTTGTGGAGCCCAGGGTGGCCTTGAACTCCTGATCTTCCTGCTTCCTTCCTTCCTAAGTGCTGGGATTAAAGGTGTGTGCCACCACTGTGTGGCCTCTATGGTTACTAGTGGCTAGCTCCACCCTCTGATCTTTAGGCAAGGTTTTTTGTCAGAACACAAACAAAATACACAACAGTAGTGTGACTTTCTATATTTGTACTTTTATTTGATCTCCAGATTGGAGTTTTCCAGAAACTCCAAGTTCAGGACCTTTGATCCTGGCCAAATCACACCAGCTAGTGAATTCCTGTACTGATGTATCTGCTCACTACCCAGCTAAAAACAACTCTTTCCAATTCAGTTACAGCCCTCAAGTCATATTGTTTCCCTTATAGTTTATATTTTATTTAGTTTTTTTTGTTTTTTGAGATAGGGTTTCTCTGTGTAGCTTTGCGCCTTTCCTGTAACTCACTTTGGAGACCAGGCTGGCCTCGAACTCAGAGATCTGCCTGGCTCTGCCTCCTGAGTACTGGGGTTAAAGGCGTGTGCCACCACCACCTGGTATATATATATATATATATATATATATATATATATATATATATATATATATATATATATATTTTAATAGTTAAGTTTACAGAGTCTCTCAAGAGTCTTCCCCAGATACATGACCTTTAGATCTTGCTTCTCTTGATTGCCCCCCTCACCAAATGGTGCCATTTTATCTACTACTGAGATACTATTTGGTTAGTCATTGTCCCAGCTCTGATTCTGTAAGTGGTCTAAAAATATCGCTATTGCTGAGGGCGGGGGTGGGGGGTGCGGGTGGGGGTAGGGGGGATGGTTCTCAGGACATAATGAGTTACAATTGCCCTGATGAGGTAAACAATCTTCTAGGCTTTTACTATTCCTAAAATCTAAAGATTGGAACAATTAGCCTCTGCTTTCAGCATTCCTTAAATAATTAATAGATGTTAAAAACAAAGATTTTTATGTTTTGTCAAAGTAATTGCTTATATTTTCTGCTAAGTATGTTGGGCTTCTAAGAAACCTGGTCTAGGCTGGGCACAGTACTGCACAACTTTAATCCAAGCACTGGGGAGGTAGAGGCAGGTGGACCAAGGCCAGCCTGGTCTACATAGTGAGTTCCAAGACAGCCAGAAATACATAATGAGATCCTGTCTTGAAAAAACAAAAACAAAAAAACCCCAAAATTCAAGAAATCCGACTTAAGGTTTATTTTAAAATCGATATATATGAAGCTTTAATCCAAGTGCTATACAACAGCTGTATTTCAAAGCACAGTTTGTTGTTCAGTATTATAACTGACCTCCTGGGTGTTATAACCATACTTGAAGGTCAATACTGGTGTGGACAAGTGGTCAGAATATCAATATTTGGCCACTATCCCAGGTCAGCTGAGTTCCAGGGACTCTGGACACCCTCAAAAGGTCCTACAGCTGTGGTAAGTCACCTTTCTTCTTGGTCAGAGGAGTCTTGGTTGGAGTCTAACCAGTGTACATTCTGCAAAGACGAGAGTGAATACAGAAGGAAATGCCCTCAGTGCTTCTAAGTGATGTCACATGGTCATTAAAGACCATAGTATCCCAGCAGATGGCACAACTGATAAAATGCTAAAGGAGCCAGGATCTCTCCCAAGTCTCCAGTAATCAGAGGACTGTATCTAAAACTGGCCTTAACAACAGCAAAAAATGGTTAATTCTGACCACCTACCTACACAGTCTTAAACACCTAGTAAGAAAGCACAACCAAACTGAAAAATAACAAAACTCTAAACTTTAAAAGGTACAAGCAATGAGTCCTGCTTTACAGGTCTTTGCATGGGTTACTAACACACCAGAAAGAGTACTCAGAGTTTCACCAGTTGTTATCAGACTAAAAGTCCACCCAATGCCCTTCCTAATTGTAAACAAAATGCTGTTTGGATAGTCTTGATAATTTTCATTTCTCCTTTGCTTTACAAGATCTCAAAATCAGATTGAGACTGTTGGCAAATACCACCATCATTATTTTTGTTAGAATATACTGTACATATGTTTCTACTCTTGCTAAAGGTAGTATACTTATGCAGCTCATTTAACAATGTAATGTAAATTTCTAGTCCTTGAAAGTTTATTACAAACTAATTAGGACAATAAAGAAATGCAGGTTAGTAGTTAGTCACCTATAACAATCAAATGTGTAGTCATGTTAGGTATGTTTTCAAGGTCAAACATATTTTAGATAGACAGGTGGCCTTCAAACACTTCAGAGATCTACAGAATATGGCATTTAAGATGCTTGAATAACATAAGGCTTTTCATGACAGTGAGACACATCTGCTTCTGGCAGCAGCAATCTACTTCAGAGAAGATGATGGGCATCAAAGAATCTCCATATGGAATTTGCTTTCTTTGTGGCAAAAGTTAGCCACTGGGCAAGAAACTGCCCTTGCCTCAACTGCTGACACTATGCTGTCCAAATTAGACAAGCAGGACACAAAGGAAAAAGCTTCTACAAACTGTGCCAAGACAAGGTAGGAGAGTCCTTCAAAATTCCTGCTTTGCAGAAAAGTCTGTCAGACTTTCTAGGCCTGTAGGTCAAAGATGGATGTCCTAACATTACAGAGGAACTGTGGGTGACTATCCAAGTAGCCTCTGTTTCTGTCAGTTCTATAGTTTTGGAAGTTGTTGGCTCTGCACTTCCTGTTTACTCAAGTAATAGTTTATCCTTCTTGGGTCTCTGATGGAGACTGAAGACTAGATAGTTATAGTTTTATAGTTCTTCTTGTTACCAAATTCAGAAAAGAAATTTATATAAGCGATATAAAATGTATAAGGTTGAGAGACATAAAAGCTTAAATTGTTTATCTAAGAAAATGTTTTGAGGTCCAAAAATAAATTAGTTTTGGTTGGTAATACAAGTTAGGATAGAAAGTGAATTAGGTACAAAACTTTAGACTCACCAAGATAGGATTTAGACAATACCTGATAATTGTTCTCATCATATACATTTTACTTATACGTTAGAGTTAAAACCTTTCCTTTGCCGGGCGGTGGTGGCGCACGCCTTTAATCCCAGCACTCGGGAGGCAGAGCCAGGCGGATCTCTGTGAGTTCGAGGCCAGCCTGGGCTACCAAGTGAGTTCCAGGAAAGGCGCAAAGCTACACAGAGAAACCCTGTCTCGAAAAAAACCAAAAACAAAACAAAACAAAACAAAAAAAAAAATCTTTCCTTTTTTTATTTAGACAAAAAAGGGGAAATGTAGAATAATCTTTTTTTACACTGAGGATGTGTCACTTGGATTGGTTTAATAAAAAAAGCTGAACAGCTAATAGCAAGGCAGAGCAGATGCTAGGAAGAAGGGTGGAGTCATAAGGAGACACAGAAGCATGACATGTAGGAGATGAGGTAACAAGCCATCAGCCACGTGGCAGTATACAAATTAATAGAAATGGTTTAAGTTATAAGAGCTAGTTAGAAACAAGCCTAAGCTATCAGCCATTCAGCTTTTTATTAAACTAATCTGAGTGACATATCTCCACAGTGTACAAAAAGATTATTCCACAACACTTTAACATCAAGATTTCCACCCTCACATTTGGAAGTGAGTTTTACGTGTTTGTTTGCTTGTTTGTTTTGAGATGGAATACTCCTGTGTATATCAGGGTGATCTGATAATCCCTATGTAGTCCAGGCTAGCCTTCAACTGTGATAAATCTTCCTGCTCAGCTACTGGAGTCCTTGGCTTTTAGGCATGCATCATCACATCCAAGCTAAGAATGAGAATTTACTGTTTGACCTTTCCTTCCTATAATAAGTCAGAGCCCATGCCCATCTTAGTTGTGTTCAGTTTTTTTTTTTTTTGGTGTCCCACTCTACCATTAATTTTCTACCACACTGAAAGAAATTCATGGTGGTACACACCTTTAATCCCAGCATTTAGGACTTACAAATCTCTGAGCTTGAGGTCAGCCTAGTTTACAGGGTGAGTTCCAGGCCAGCCAGGGCTACACAGAAAAACCCAGTCTTGAAAAATTGCCACCTCCCTGCCCCCCCCCCCCCAAGGTCATCCCAAAATGCAGACTATTATTGCCTTTAGTAGCACATCTTTATATGGGAAGGCGTGCTGCACCATTTCTGGAGCTGGGACATCAACACAAACCCTCAACCTTCCGCTTCACTGGAGGAATCAGATAAAGATACCTGGCTCCCTAGAATGGTGTGGGAGGTGGTTCTTAGTCTCAGAGTCATGATATGGCAGCACTAACTGTTGTTTCTTAGATCTAATCCAGTTCCCATGTTGGTGACCTCAAGCTCCATCACTTGGGCTTGAAGAAAGCAGAGGAGGCCCAAGAAAAGCTCTAGCTTTTCTGAGGTTAGCTGCACTCACCCACATACATAATTTAAAATAAAATACATCTTTAAAAAATGGTTCTAGCCAGGATTGGTGATACATGACTTTAATCCCAGCACTCCAGGGGCAGAGGCACATGGGTCTCTGAGTTCAAGGCTATATTGATCTACAGAGTGAGTTCTAAGCCAGTCCGTGATATATAGTGAGACCCTGTTACCATATAACAGAACAGGTTTTAAATAAATTATATGAAAAACAGTGGAGTTGTTTGTTACATGAAAAGACAGGTTTTTTTTTTTTAAAGGGTAGAATTATGCTGTGGTATTAAATTTTTTTCTGTTTTCTTGACTGTTTAAGAATAAATTAGCCTGGTGACAGCAGCACACGCCTTTAATCTCAGCACTTGGGAGGCAGAGGCGGGCAGATCTTTTGAGTTCTAAGCCAGCCTGATCTACAGAGTGACAGCCAGTGCCACACAGAGAAACCCTGTCTCAAAATAAAACAAAACAAAGAATAAATTAAAGTTCCACAGAAAGCTTATTTTCAAAATGCTAAATTTTGAAATAATCACTGACTCCTGTTACTGAACATCTTTAAATAGTATGAGTTGCAGTTTGTAGGTTTCCTTGTATGAATATGGAAGACTTCGTGAATCTCCATGCCATTGTTGCACAGGGCCATACAAATCTCTGTATTGTTCCCTAGAAAGTACTTACTTTCTTTTTTGAGACAGTCTCTCACTGTGTGTTGAAATTCCTCATACCTCTGTCTGTTTTCCACGTGCTGGGGTTATAGGTTATTACATCTGGCTTGGGAAGTTATTTTCAACCAGGCACATAGCCATGCCTTCATCCAAACTAAGGTTTTACTAATAAGGAAGATACAAAAAATGCTCATATATTTGAGTGCTCGGTCACCAGAAAGTAGAACTGTTTGAAGAAATTACAAGGATTAGGAGATAGGACTTTATTGGAGGAAGTGTGTCATTGGGGGTGAGTTTTGAGGTTTCAAAACCCAATGCCAGTGGGTGGTGGTGTCACAAATCTTTAATCCCAGTACTTAGGAGGCAGAGGCAGCCTGGTCTACAAAGTGAGTTCCAGCACTGCCAGAGCTATTCAGAGAAGCCCTGTCTCAAAAAAACAAAAAACAAAACAAAACAAAACAAAAAAACAAACCCATGCCAGACCCAGTCTGTCTCTCAATGTCCTGTCCTGTTTCCCCATCCCCCACCCCACTGTGGATCGGGATGTAACTCTCAGGTACTTCTCCAGCACCATGCCTGTTGTTGTCTTGGTCATGGTGTCTCTTTACATCAACAGAACAGTGATTAAGACAGGTCTATTTATTATAAAATTCTCTGTGAGCTATTAATGTTAGATTTTTGAAATATGCAACTTTAGAAAATTATAACAATGCAATTCTAAGTATGAAGCAGGAAAAGGATATATATAACAATCTCAGTTTTGTTTAAAAATATAATTTACATATATACATACCCACAGGTGGGAGGTAATAAAATGTTAACAGTAGTGAATATCTAGCATTTCCAGTCAAAGAGGCATTACTGGATGGGTTTTATTTCATGAGTTTGTTTCCTGTGTTTTTGAAGTTTTCTGTAATGAACCTGTAGTACTAGGGGAAATTGTCACTTCAACATATAGGAAAGTTAATGTTTTAAAAAATACCTCATTGCTTTCAGTCCACAATGTTTATACTTACTCATTTTCATCTTCATTGTCAAAAGAAAGGAGACTACTGTTTCTTATTTGTTTTTGTGAGTTCTTTCTAACTGAATTCTGCTTATTTATATCATCTTCATTTGTTTTCTTTTTTTTGGAGCTTGCTGTTAAACCTGAACACTTTTCATCTGAGGAACGCTTAACAGGTTTTCGATACATGATTCTTCCATCAGCTGGAGGTGGTTCTTCATCTGTGACAAAAAAAGAAAAGCTGAAGAAGTTTCTTCTCTATTTTGCTGTTAACAAAGAGTCATTTGGCAAGAAAATCATTCACTATACTTAAGGATGTCCTTGAATAAATTCAGTCTGCTCTATTGCTTCTACTTATACCCTACCCAACACATGCAATCACTCAATAAAAACTCACTAAAGTGTCCCATAATATTATTAGTACCCAACTGATTACAGTAAAGATGGAGAAGGTGATGGCCTGAACTTAGGGCCTCGTATGCTAAGAAGGTGCTCTACCACCAAGCTGTGTTTCCAATTCATCAGGTTCTTTTCTGTGTAGCTTTGTGCCTTTCCTGGAACTCACTTGGTAGCCCAGGCTGGCCTTGAACTCACAGAGATCCGCCTGGCTCTGCCTCCCGAGTGCTGGGATTAAAGGCGTGCGCCACCACCGCCCGGCCAGGTTCTATTTTGAAATGTGTTTGGAACCACAATATTTCTCCCTAAAACAATGTAACAGATGTTTAGGAATAATACAAGTGCACTACATAACGTACTACACTTGAAGCACTAACTGATTACACAGATCTTTGTTGACTGGTTGACCTGTTTTATTAATAGGACACTTTAAACAGTGCACTAAGGAACGTCCATTTATTGTCTCTCACTGATGGATACTTGAGGCACAGAGGTGATCACTTGCTAAAGGTTACACACAATAATTTTTGGACATACCTGCTTTGGCAGCCTTTATTTCTGCTTTAATTTTCATGACTTCTTCGGCTGTTAGGTCTCCCTTTTTTAAAACCACTACTTGAGGCTGTTCGTCTTCTTTGTCACTGTGATTACCATCATCATCTGGGAGCTGAGGCTGGATTTTCTACAGAAAATATAAGTATAATGTGTAGGTTGCTAGCCTTTAACCAAACACAATCACTGCCACTGTGAGCATCTCTAATTATTAAAGTGAAATGGGTAACTATCCATGAAATGAATATAAAATGAATTAATTAACTCAAAGAGCTTAACTTCACCACAGCAGAAAACAGGTCTACCTGCCATTCACTCAGGGGCACTTGTCCAGTGGGATTCATTTCTATCTAGCCTACAAAACACCAAACAACCCCACCTCACCATCCAAGCCACCAAATTATGGAAAATAACAGGTAAAAGTTATTTTCTCCTACTTCTGCACATCTAATATCCTAACAGCTTCAGTTTAGTAGATATCTTATCAGCTACTTTTCAAAGACACAAATGATTATGTAAAAAATTTTGTACATAAACAATGCTGTACATATTGTTTAACTTAGGAAATTTCTCAAACAGAAACCCTGTACTCATTGTATGCATGTAACAAACGTATTCTGTCAGCTAAATCAGATTTGTTTAAAAGCTAGGCACCATATATTTTTTTAACTAGAAAAGTCTTTGCATAATACTTTGAAATACAGAATCACCTAATTTTTCAAATTATTGCCTAATACTTAATTTTGTGCAGTCATCTTGTTATGTGGAAAACCCTGCATGACTTGGCCTTAGCCCACTGCGATACTCTATCCCATATCACTTTCACACCCTCTAGACTCTTACGTTTGAGTACTTAACAGTCCATGACTATATCCACTCCTCTGCCTCCTTTGTCTCTCAAACTGTGTCTAGGAAGCCCCACTGCTCCACGCCAACTCTTATTCATGTAGCCTCCAAGACTAAAGAGCCTCTAGAAGTGCTTCTGAAGATAATCGCACGTCCTCTTATGTGACGTGTGCACAGCTCCTAGGCAACAAGGACGACACTGTGTTCACAAACTTTATTAGACAAACTCCTTTGAGAAATACTGTTTCATCTCCCTATCCTGAGACACACAACCCGGACAACAGCAGGGATTCTACTTCTAATCCTGGATAGTTCCCCAAAAGACTCCAGATTCGAGTCATTTAATCAAGTGGCCTCCATTTCCTTATCTGAAAAAGGGGACGACGCTGTCAATCACCTTGCTCACTTAAAGTGAGATCCGCAAGTGAGAAAGAAAGGACCGGGAAGCTGTCTTAACTAGCTCCTAAGGGCTAGGTCATCTTCAAGAACAGCACTCTGAGAGAGGCCAGGCCTGGGGTCCGACGCCCGCCGGGCTAGGGGCTGGCCGCGAGTGAGGGACCTGTCAGGTACGCCCACACTGAGGGGCCGGAACTGGCGTGTAGACCGTGGATCCGACGCGGTGCGACACCCGCTGACTCACCTTGGTCTCTACGGTGGGCCCCTCCCTGTAGCCGACTCGCTCCTTGAAGCGGGACAGGAAGGCGGGCTCGGCAGGCCGCACGTACGACACCTGGTTCCGCTTGCTCATGGCGGTCCTCACCAAGAGCACTCGCCGCACTCGGCAGGGTAGAGGCGCCGTCGCCCGCGCCGACTTCTGACGTTGCGGATGCTCTGACGTCACCCGACCCCGCCCTCGGGAGGCGTGGCACGTGGGCGGCGCCAAATTCAAATCCGCGGCCATTTCGGCGGGAGGATTCTGGCGGCCCCTGTGGTCGCGAATCCGGGCGGAGGTCGCCATGGCCCCGGGCTGCAAAGGTAAGTTGTGGACCTGTCTCGTGAGATCATCGCCGCTGGCAAATGCCGGTGTGAGGGGACGGCGGCGCACACGGTGGGAACTGGGTTCCACACAGAGCGCAGGCGCCCGGTTCAGCCCCTGCACCCCTGCGCGCCCTTCCTGTGCCCCGGACCTTGCTGTTTCCCTGCCAGCTTCTTGTGTTGGTGTCCTGAGGGCGGACGCTTGCGCGCTCCACTTGCTGCTTGCTTCCACATTTCTGACTTTCTTGAAGGAAAGGGATTTGCGTTCCCTTTGGTGGCCTGCCCTCAGAGGAGGGAATTTTAAAGCGAATTGTAACTATGTTTACAATAGTTCCCACTCTTCATCCTCCAAAACTTTGTGAATTCATGAAACCAGAATTGCATCGTAGTACAGAACCCTATAGATAACTATTTTCTGTAAATTTAGTATACTCAGAGATAAGCTAATAATAAAATACAGCAGTTATAGTAATATACAGTAATTTATGTGAAAGTGGTTTTGACATAGTTTCTTAGTGTGTTCGTCTTTCCTTTTGTCATATGAGGTGCTACGGTGTCCACCTGGTGAGGGAAATGCTAGAGACAGTGTGACAGAGTTAGGTTCCAAAAGTCACTCGAACACAAGCGTTGTCATATACCTAGTTGATCTGATAACGAAAGGCTGAGGCTATTAGGAGAGTAGCATATATAGTGTGGATAAGACCCTGGCTCAAGGGATTTGTGTAGCAGAACATGCTACTGAGAGTAGGCTGTTTTGAGGTCAGGCTTCATATTGAGATCTTGTCTCAAAAAAAGAAAAAGACTTAGGATTTGTTTAGTTCTGAATTTTCTATTTAGTGGTTTTTGGACTGTGGATGATGGCTGAAGGGAAAAAAACATGGAAAAAGGAATTGCAGATTATGAGTAGACTAATACCTATTCTCAATCTGTTTTCATTCGGAAGAGTGATTTAACCCCACACCTTCACTTTGTGTGAGTGCCACCTCTTGCTTAATCCTGTAAGTTACCATTCTTAAATTCTTTATTTTTAACTATGGTGTGTGTCAAGGTGTCCTTGGAGTGGTTAGATACCCGGGAGCTGGCATTGTGAGTGGCTGTGAGCTGTTGTGTATGAGTGCTGCCATCTGTGAGCTGTTGTGTATGAGTGGCTGTGAGCTGTTGTGTATGAGTGGCTGTGAGCTGTTGTATTCATATGTTGTATTCATATTCATATTCAGATGCTGCCACCTGTTTTTTTAAGGCTGATAGTAAGATTTGAGAATGGGATGAGGAGATGCTTAAGATTGTGAAATTATACATTGAATTTTACTACAGTGTTCAGGTTTGTAGCTCTTTGTCAATTATAATTGTTTCCTGATTAGTTGTTTAATTAAACCTTTAAGTCCATTACACCATTATCTGAAAAATTAGTGTCATCTTTTTCTCCTCTGCCACTTTCAGTATTAAGGGAACTTAAGCATGTAAATTGGTACTTTATGGATCTTAAATGCTTATCCTATTTTTTGTATCATCACAGTATTTATTATAATTCTTTTTAAAAACAGGGTCTCACATAAACCAGGCTGGTCTTAAGATTTCTGTGGAGCCAGAGATGATCTTGATCTTCTGATCTCCTGCCTCCATCTCCCAAGTGCTGGGAATAGAGCTATTCCTGTAGTCAGTAACTCCCTCAGCCTCAACTAGTACTCTGATTTTTATTACTACTCACTAGTTTTATCTATTCTTGAAGCTCATCTAAATCAGACTGATATTCTTTTTTCTTATAATGACTTTTGTGAAATTTTGTGCCTGTGGGCATCCATGATAGGCAGCAGCACCTAGGTCTTTTTCATTGCTCTTTGGTGTTCTTTAGGTAAGCATATTACAGTTTGTTCTGTTTTTGATGGGCTTTTTTTTCCTGTCTCATCTTGAACTTAGGTTTCTAGGTTGAATTATCATGACTAAAACATCAATGAATAGTATTTAACATGTTTTAGGCATCCGCATCATGATCTCAAAGTTAAAAAATTTTTACAGTGAATGTATATAAGGGATTTCCTTGTAATGTCAGAATTTATGATAGCGGCATGATAAGACCATATACTTCCTTAACCTTGGGTCAAAAGGTAGCAAAATGAAGTGGCTGATGGTATGGAAGAGGAATTCAGAATGCCTAGTCCTAGCACTTCTCACAACATCTCTTCAGGTTTCAGTCAGGAATTGTGCACAACTGCCTGCTTCTCTGGAGTATGTTTGTTGAGAAGGGTCTGTCTATGTAGTTCTAGCTGTCCTGGTGCTTGCTATATAAACCAGCTGGCCTCTGACTCTGAGATCCTCCTGAATCTGCCTCTGGAGTGATGGGATTTAAGGTGTACACCACTGGCTTCCTCCCTGAAATTCTTCGTTTCATTTTACCTCATTGTTCAGGTAGCTTTGCTTTTGGGGGTGGACTGGGGAGCGGTAAGAATTTTCTTTTGGGATTCTTTTAACTTACTGAAAACTTGCACACACATGCTCATTGCTATCTGGTCACTTAGAAGATCTCTGGCAATCCAGAGGTGTTCTCTTTATGAACTTCTCCAGTTTTTTCTTTTTGTCCCGGGAGTCTAGCTGCATTTACTTTCCCAAACCAAAGCATTTCTCCTCAGCTCTCATTGGATTCTCCCAGCCTGCACTGTGGCTTGTGATCCGAGAGCTCACTGCCTTTGTTTCCTTCTCTCAGGACCACTTTTCTATGCTGTCTGTTGTCCAGTGTCTGAGAACTTGTTGCATATTTTTTGTCCAGTTTTCTAGTTTCTTAAAACAGGTAAGTAAATCCTTGCTACCCCATCATGGCTGACAGATTGAAAGGCTGTGTTCTGTTGATAAGGATAAGCCAAAACATGAACTCAGATTTCAGCTTTCATAACATGAAAGCCGTCCTTTTGTGTCCTGGACTTTCTTTTCATTTTTGTACTAAATTTTGTACCAGGTACTAAAGTGCTATTTCTTTCATTTTCTTTTCCTTCCTTCCTTCCTTCCTTCCTTCCTTCCTTCCTTCCTTCCTTCCTTCCTTCCTTTCTTTTCTTAATAGGTTTTTTTTTCGAGACAGGGTTTCTCTGTATAGTTCTGTGTAGTTTTGGTGCCTGTCCTGGAGCTCGATTTGTAGACCAGGCTGGCCTCGAACTCACAGAGATCCACCTGGCTCTGCCTCCTGAGTACTGGGATTAAAGGTGTGTGCCACCACCTGGCAAAGTGCTATTTCTTTATCACATTACCAACATTTGAGAGGACTGTGAAAGGTGGTGTAGAGGTGTGGTAGGTTGGTAGCCTTGTCTGTTTCCTGCTTCACAGGTGTTGATTTGAGGTATAAGTGGAAGTAGAATCTCCAGAAATGAAGTTCTGTGATAACATTTTTGCTTTGAGTTCTTGTATGAGTAGAACTTATTGTATGATATTTTGTTTGTGTTCTGACAAATAAAGCTTGCCTAGAGATCAGAGGGCAGAGCTAGCCACACTAGTTAGCCATAGAGGCCAGGCAGTGGTGGCTCACACCTTTAATACCAGCACTTGGGAGGAGGAGACAAAGTTATAAATAAGGAGGTGGAGACAGGATCTTGGCCCCATCCAATTGAGGATCTGAAGAGGTAAGAAGTCACTAATGGCGACTGCTCTGCTTCTCTGATCTTCAGCTTTCACCCTGATATCTGACTGCTGGTTTTTATTGTTAAGACTAATTAGGATCACGCTTCATCTGACTTCCAATGTGGGGCTTGTATCCATGACCCTGAGATTAAGGGTCTTATGTTCTACCCACTGAGCAGACGCTTCAACTTGTTACTGTCCTAGTCTCATTCATTCAGAGATAGTTATTGTGTGCTTACTATGGATCAGGCACTCCTTTAGGTATGCTTTTTTTTTTTTTTTTTTTTTTTGGTTTTTTTTTTGGTTTTTCGAGACAGGGTTTCTCTGTGTAGCTTTGCGCCTTTCCTGGAGCTCACTTGGTAGCCCAGGCTGGCCTCGAACTCACAGAGATCCGCCTGGCTCTGCCTCCCGAGTGCTGGGATTAAAGGCGTGCGCCACCACCGCCCGGCTTAGGTATGCTTTATAAGGTGGAAGAGTAATAGATATGATAGTAATAATAATAGTTTCTTTGAATCTGAACAGAGCCAAGAATGGCGTGGGAATTTTGTCTGTGTTGTGATCTGATGTTCAATGGAGTCAGGCCTTGGTTCGAGAGGTGGGGTTCACATTCAGCTGGTCAGAATGGATCGTAGGTGTCTCTAGGATCTAGAACACTTCTGTCCTATAGCTCCAGTCATTCTTTCTTAGCATGGGGTCATGGGGTCATGGTTATAGTGGCACATTTGCAATGGTGGAGAGAGCTCAGATTTGGACAAACATTACCTACCTAACATCCAAGTGGAGATTAGCAAATAGGTAGTTTTAATACCAGAATTTTAGAGGCAGAGAGGGGTGAATTATTGTGAGTTTGTGGTCAGCCAGAGCTAGTGAGTCCTTGTCTCTAATTAATTAATTAATTTGGAAATCATCAATATATACCTAACATAACTCATGAGACTGAATATGGTCACCGATATAATGGGCTGGGATTGAATGGGGAGGAGAATTGAGGGCAGGATTTGCATGTAGATATAAGGGATCTGAGAAAGTTGTGTATCAATAACTGAGGAAAAGATTTCCATAATGAATTGTTTTTCCTTTGTTGGTCCCTAGCCTTGCACTTAGTATATAATGTAACTATAATTACCTCTAATGATCTTGTTCTATGAAGTGGCACAGAAAAGAAAGGTGAAACAGGTGGTAAAGACTTGCCCAGTTCCAGAAAACATGCAGAGAAGTTCTTTAGATATGCTGCAAGAAGACAGCACGTCAGTTCCCTAGACCAGTTTATGAGAGACGACCAAGGCAGAGAGAAGGTAGAGGTTTTATAGTAGTTCAGGGGCATGTTGCTTAGTCCTGTGAGCCACTTGTGTAGGGTCCAGGTTGGGACAGATAGGCAAGCATCTCACTGTCTTACTAACTAGGAAATTTTACAATGTAAATCATTTTTATTGGGACTGGCCATTTGTTCAGGAGTCATGAGCTGGCTCCAGATGTCTATGTAAGATATGATAAGTTACTAAGGCCAGGCTCCAAGGAATTGAGGCCTAATTGCTGAGGTGAGAGTTTTGCTTTTGTCCTTTTATCCTTACAGATCTCTTATCTTCTTTTTCTAGCTGAGTTACGAAATGTGACAAATTCTCATTCTTCCCAGTCAAGGTAAGAAAAAGTCTTGCTGATGAAAAAAATTAAGGATATAGTGTTTTTAAGGTAACTGTTTAGTATGGTCAGAGGTGCTTAGTTCAAAATTTAGCTTGTGTTCAACTAGCTGGAAGTATAAGAAAAATGCATACTTTCCATACCATCCCAATTCACAGTGAAAATCTGGAGTGAATGGCATGATAATTTCTTGGGAAGACTTGTTAGTACTAGTAAGAGAGAAATAACAGAAAAGCAACACTGAGCTCCTTGAAATAACTGCCTTTGATTTTATTCGCAGTAAAGGTTTGTGAAGATATCTGCTGGGAAATAAATCTTTAAAGGGTATGAGTTATGTGAAAATTAAAAGGAGTGAATTTCAGTGGAGTAGGCCTAGGACTTGGACTCATTATAGAAATGCTACAGGCAATTTGAGATTAGTTTATTTTGTAGTTTCCTTTCCCCAGTAAACTTACCTATTACTTTTTGTTTTGGTCTTAGTAATGAAGGTGATGCCATCAAAGTTTTTGTGAGAATTCGTCCTGCAGAGGGCACTAGATCAGCGGATGGAGAGCACACCTTATGCTTATCTGTACTCTCCCAGACCACTCTCCGGCTCCACTCCAACCCAGACCCCAAGACCTTTGTATTTGATTATGTTGCAGGCATGGACACCACTCAGGTAGTGATCATTGGAAACTTACCCTTTCATTTGGAATATGTGAGGCTTTATTTGTTGTGATTCAATTTCTGATCACTTTTTAGTTGGACAGATTTCAAATAAGAAAGCTAAAACTTCCATAAATATTTTAAATCTAATTTTATTAGGCAGTTGTCTTCTTTGTTCATCAAACTATGTTCCAGAATCAAACAAACCTGCTTTCTGTTTCTTTTTATACATACTGATGAAATAAACGACAATTTCAGAGCCATGTAAACAATCACTAAATAGAGTTGACTTTCTAGTTCAAGGATTTAAGATGACTGTTAGCCATTTAAGATGGCTCAGTGGGTAAAATCACTTGCTTCAAAGGTCTCACTAGCTGAGTTTAAACCCCAGAACCCACATAAAGATTGGAGGAGAGAACTTACTCCACAGAATTGTCCTCTGACCTCTTCATCTGTGCCTGCCCCCCACATGCACAGGTTTTAAAAAGATACTGTTATGTCAGTAACTGCTTTTCGTTTTGTTTTGTTTGTTTGTTTTTCAGCCATTGAGAAGGAGTTTAATTCCTGTTTTTTTGGTTTTTTGAGACAGGGTTTCTCTGTGTAGTTTTGGTGCCTGTCCTGAATCTCACTCTTTAGACCAGGCTGGCCTTGAACTCACAGAGATCCACCTGTCTCTGCCTCCCGAGTGCTGGGATTAAAGGCGTGTGCCACTACTGCCCTTTGATAACTGCTTTTATTTTATTTTTTTATTTAATTTAATTTTTTTGGTTTTTTTGAGACAGGGTTTCTCTGCATAGTTTTGGTGCCTGACCTGGATCTCTCTCTGTAGACCAGGCTAGCCTCAAACTCAGAGAGATCTACCTGGCTCTCCCTCCTGAGTACTGGGATTAAAGTCGTGCACTGCCGCCACCACCACCTGGCTCTGCTTTTATTTTTTATTTATTTATCTTTATTTTGTGTACATTGGTGTTTTGCCTGCAGATCTGGCTGTATGAGGGCATTAGATCTCCTGGAACAGGAGTACAGACAGTTGTGAGCTGCCATGTGGGTGCTGGGAATTGAACCCAAGTCCTCTGGAAGAGCAGCCAGTGCTCTTAACCACTGAGCCATATCTCTACCTCTGATGACTGCTTTTATAATTAAATCCAATTTAGTTAAAAATCTAATGCCACTGTCTAGCAAAACCTCCTACAGTGATGGAAATATTTAATATTTGACCTGCTACAGTAACCTCTGGCCATGTGGTGAATTAACTTTAATTAAAACTAAATAAAATTTAAAATTTGATTCCTTGGGTACATTAGCCATACATGCCTCTTAAACATTTAAAATTTGGCTGATATGTTGGATGATCCAAGTTGGACACATGTAGCTAATGTTTACTGTATCAGACATCACAGTCTTTATTTTTTCCTTTGAGATAGGGTCTTGTGTATCCCAGGCTAGTCTGAAGCACACTGTGTAGCCAGAGATGACCTTAGACTTCAGATCTGCTTGCCTCCAATTCCTGAGTGCTGAGATTACAGGCATGTACCAGGATGCCTGGTGAAGTGCTGGGGATTGAATGTAGGGCTTTGCCCATACTAGGCAAGCACTCTGCTCAATGAATGGGATCCCAGCCCCTCACAGGTCTTTATTATACACTTGATGTTTGTTTGTTTGTTTGTTTTGTAAAATATTTAGAACTTTTTTCTTTTCAGCTAGGGAATTGCTACTCAATGGAAATGTAAAATGAGCTACACTTATAATTTAAAATATCTTAGTAGACACAGTGTGAAGAAAAAAAAGAAACAGGTAAAATTGATTATTAATCATGTATATTATTTAACTCAATGTGTCCAAAATACCACTTCAATATGTAAATAATGTAACTATTATTAAGGTATTTCCCAACCAGGCAGTGGTGGCACATGCCTTTATTTTCAGCACTTGGGAAGCAGAGGCAGGCGGATATCGGTGAGTTCGAGGCCAGTCCAGTCTAGAGTGAGTTCCAGGACAAACCAAAAATAAGAAGTATTTCCCATTAGAAGAAAATCTCCTATATATTTTGCACCTATACAACATCTCTATTTGGACTAATAACCTACATCAAGCTTTCAGTAGCCACATGTAGCTTATGGACAGTTTAGGTTTAAGAATTCTTACATTGTTGATAAACTGCATCTACTTATAAGTAAAAATAAAACAAAAATCCTTTTAGAACAAACTAGTGACAAAATAAGTGAAGAAAATATAGAACTATGAATTTTGTGATAATAATAATATTTATATGTAATATAAAAAATTTATATGCATGCATTTAAATGTCTATCTTATATGTATTGAGTGTTTTGCCTGCATGTATATACGTATGTGTGTGTTATGTGTATGCCTGGTGTCCTTAGAGGTCAGAAGAGGGTGTCAGATGTCCTGGAATTATAGTTTTGGATAGTTGTAAACCACCATGTGCATTCTGGGAATCAAACACAGGTCCTGTACAAAGCAATGAGTGCTCTTAATCACTGAGCCTACTCTCCAGCCCCATATGCATTTAAAAAGTCAGTTTATATGTATGGGTATTTTGCCTGCATATATGTCTGTGTACCACATGTGTGCCCAGTGCCTTCTGAGACTAGAGGAAGGTGTCAGATCCCTTAGAACAAGAGTTAGTACAGTTATGAGTCCAACATGTGGGTGCTGAGAATCAAACCAAGGTCCTCTGGAAGAGCAGCCAGTAGTGCTCCTCCTAACTACTGAGCTATGTCTCCAGTCACCTGCATGCTCCCCACCATGAGGTAGGGTCTTAACTTTGGAATTCACTATGTAGTCCAGGCTGGCCTTGAACTCCTGCCTACCTCTGCCTCCCAAGTGCTGGGATCAAAGGTGTTCACTACTATGCCCAGCTTGCTTTTTTTTTTTTTTTAAAGACAATTTTTTTTTTTACTAAAAAATTGAAATGGTTGGGAGATATTGGAATCACTAAAGTACTAAGGACCCAAGTTTGATACCCAGATCCCATGTGTAAGCAAAGCCAGGTTTGGTGGCCCCACATTGTAATCCCAGTGGTGGGAAGGCAAAAATATGGATCACTGGGACTCACTGGTCAGCCTACCTAGCTGACTTTGTCAGAAAATTAAATCAAATGAAAAACTACAGTGGATAGCACCCGAGGAACAACAGCCACAATGTCATTTGCACCCCCTACACATGCACACACACACACACACACACACACACACACACACACACACACACAATCTGTACATACATACATACATACATACATGCATACATACTTACATATATACGTGTGTGTGTGTGTGTGTGTGTGTGTGTGTATACAAACACAGGTCCTATACAAAAGCAATGAGTGCTCTTAATTATATATATATACACACACACACATCCAAAGAATTGAAATACACTTGTAAGCAATATCAATACTTTAAAAAGTAATAAAACTGTGCTGTATTATAGAAATTGCTAAGGTTAAAACAATAAAGTTGACACTGTTAGGTTTCTCAGATGGTGCCAAGTGGCCAAGTTTTTTTATGTTTCCCTGGCCATGTTGCTCCAAAGCAATAGATACACTTTAAACCTATGACTATATTAGAGATTAATGGACCTAACGATATTTGTAGTTCTACCTTTTATCGTCCAGCCATTTGTCTTAAGTAGATGCAACCTTCAAGTAATCATAGGTCTTAAAGTCTAAGCACTTAGTTTTTATTATATGAGGAGATGTAGGTTAGAAGTATTTTTATTTAACATGTTTGGTGCTTATATCTTAGGAGTCTGTATTCTCAACGGTGGCTAAAAGCATTGTGGAGTCTTGCATGAGCGGTTATAATGGGACCATCTTTGCATAGTAAGTTGTTGTCTGTCTACATCTAAAGGTATGATAGTGCTTGTATTGGTTCCTACTTATTGCTGTGTTAATAAGTCACCCCAAACTTAGCAGCATAAAATAACAGATTTATTTTACAGTTCTCTTAAGTCAGAAGTTCAACATGGATCTTACAGGGCTAAGATTAAGCTGTTTGTGGAGCTTCATTCTTCTGGAAGCTGTACATGAAAATATCTTCTCCTTTCCTAGTTTAGAGACCATTCACCTTACTTGGCTCAGAGCAGTGACTCTTCCTGCTTTTCACTCCTGACAAAGGTTTTTGGATTTTTAGAGACACCTGTTATAAGTCACCCTTACCTGGGTAATCAAGGTGAGTGGATTGAGCTCCACCTCTTGGAGAGGAGAATGATATTTGGAATTTTTCTGAAAGAAAGGTTTGTCTGTTTTTCCATTTGTTTATTTATCTGTTTATATGAGATATAGTCATGTCTATTTCTGTTATACTTTGGGTTGTAATCTAGTGATACAGTCTTTTGTTCCATCCTTGGTCATGGGTGCTCTTTGAAGTTTCTGTGCCCCCTTCACATATTCTGCCCTTGGGTTTTTGAGCACTTCCTTGCTGTATCATGTTACATGACTTTCCAAACTCTTACATTTCCCCTAAACTAGTTCTAGAATAAAATCCTGGTTCCTTTATTTGAAAATAGTAATGAGAAACCAAGATTTGGCCCCTTAGATGTGTTTATTACTGCTGGAGAGTGACTGTTCTGAGGCTTTCTCAGCAGACAGGCTAGGAAACATATGTGCATGCCCTGTGTCTGCAGAGGTCTGGAGCTGTTTCTGTGTCATCCATTCGTGTAGCTGTCACGCTAAGCTGAGCATCTCTGCCTTTCCTGGAACTTGACATATAATAAACACTGGTTCCTGGAGCTAGCCATCAGTATAAACGCATGTTTAGCCTTTCTTTCCCGTTTACTACCCTTGCTGTTGGTGATAAACCTTTCACTGTCTATCATCCTTTTATTAACTTATTCAACCTTAGGATACATGTAAAGCAGTTTCAGAATTAATGTGTATCACTGTGAGAAAAATATTAACTGTAAAGTATTTATATACGGTTCCCTTTTCATGAGAACTAGTCTGCAGGGAAAAGGCTTTCAGATCATTCTAGCTTGGGTCTCTGGGACCTGTTCTAAAATGTATGGTGTCTTTAGCAATAGGGACTTACCTTCCATCTCTTGGAGGGCAACAGCAATAGGCTCTATGTTCTAGGAGTCTCTTGGACAGCCCTGCCCAACATATAAGAGGGCTTCTCATGTCTGGTATTTTGTTAGGTGGTCTTTGACCCAGATGAGAAAAATTTTTATATATATATATATATATATGCGTTACGTGTATTTTAGTCTTTTTTAAAGTAAATAATTAACAGTGTGATTTCTTATGGCTTTTTCAGATATCCTTATTGTTATTTTATTTTCTTCCCTCCTTCTATATTTACCTCCATCCTGTTCCCCAAAGAGCCTGCCCCTTCCCATTTCTTGGATCAGACTATTGTACCCTGCTATTCTCCTCTCTCTTGCTCCCTAACCCCTCTGTCCTGGCAATGGTCCTGTTTTATTTTCTTGGTTTCTGTATACCATGTACTCACATCTGAAGATTTGGAGCGAGGAGACTTTAAATGTCCCCTTTTAAGACCTGATGTAGAAAGCCAGTTCATCATGTCTTCCCATAGCAGCAAGAATTTTCTCTCTAGATTATTTTGAATGGTGAAATTCAAAATGACTTTAAAATAGCCACAATTGCCACAGATTGCATATCTTCAGAACTGTTTTTGTTGGCAACTCTATAGGCTTGCTTGCTTGCTTATTTATGTGTTTGCTTATTTGTTTATTTATTTATTTAGAGGAAGGGTCTCTCTGACAGCTCTGGCTTTCCTGGAACTTGACATGTAGACCTTGAACTCACAGAACTCTGCCTGCCTCTGCCTCCTGAGTGCTGGGATTAAAGGCGTGCACTACTATGTCCAGCTCTATAGGAATATTTTAGGTGCATTCATTAATATATTAATTCAAATTCCTTTTTATGTTTGTGGGTAGAACTTCGAGATAAACAAGTGATTTATTGGTTGGGTGATCATACAGATCTCAGAGATCTGCCTGCCTCTGCCTCATACTGGGATTAAAGGCATTTTCCACCATGTACAGCCTTAAACGTATTTTAAAATAAAGTCATTTAAATATCTTTTCAAGGCAGAGAACTTCGAAATTACTACATTATTTAGCAAAAATTAGAAACAAATCTGCTTGATTCTGGTTCAATAAATTATGCCTGAAGATTCTGTATCCATAAAATACTGTTGTAGCTATTTATAAAAAATGAGATAGGCTTGCTGGGCGGTGGTGGCGCAGCCTTTAATCCCAGTACTGGGAGGCAGAGGCAGGCAGATCTCTGTGAGTTTGAGGCCAGCCTGGGCTACAGAGTGAGTTCCAGGACAGGCTCCAAAGCCACACAGAGAAACCCTCTCTCAAAAAACCAAAAAAAAAAAAAAAAAAAAAAAAAAAGGCATCTGTTTACTGACTGAGATATCTGAGGTACAATTAGTTAAAGGAAAAGAAGATTGCAGAGCAGTCTGGAGAGGACCATCCCATTACATCTTAGTAGACCATACTAAATTAGAAGGTTAATCTGAATTTTATGTGTGAAAATAACATAAAATTTTCTTTTTTTCAGTGGGCAGACTGGCTCAGGGAAGACATTTACTATGATGGGTAAGTCAAGACCAGTGTTTGCTGGCTAACTGCACTTTCTATGGTGACCACTTGGAACAGGTTTTAGGGGAAGGCATTATTTTTTGTATGATGTTACTTTCATAAAAATAGGGATGTTTCTCATGTTTCTACCAGGTTGTGAATTCCTGGATAGTCTGTTTGTTAATCCTGATTATAGCTATATTCCTCAGCTCAATGCTTGGCATAGACTAGGTATAGATTGAGTGCTAGACACAATTTTGTGTGTGTGTGTTTACAAATACATATAATCATATTACTTATGTGTTCATGTGTGTGTGTGCATAAATACTACCAAGGACCAGATCCCTGGTTTATGACTCTTACCCTATTCCCCTAAAGCAGCTGATATTAAGATTGTTCTCATTATGTTTGCTTGCTTTGGAATGTCTACAAATGAAATTTTATGGAAAAATAATGTAAGATCACTCATGTTTCTAATATTATTTTTCTACCTATTATGCATATCTGCTCCCCTCCTTTCTTTTTCTTTTTCTCTTTCTTTTTTTTGAAATGGTCTTACTGTGTAGCTCTACCTGTACTGGAACTTGCTACATAGAACAGGCCTTGCCTAGCTCCTTCTTTCTTTCCTTTCTGTGTGAGTCCCTCCCCAGGGAGCTCCCCACCACCACCAAAAAAAAAAAAAAAAAAAAAAAACCAAAAAAACCAGGATCTCGTGTAGACTAGGCTGATCTCAGACTCACCATGTAGCCACAGATGAGGTTGAACTTCATCCTCCTATCTCCAGCTCCCAACTGCTGGGATTGCAGGTGTGCCCTCCACCCAGTCTGTATCCTTAAAGTACAGTTTACAAGGACCATTCACAAACTTCTCAGTGCATGCTGCAAGCCTGTACAAGACAATTGTAAGGTTTTCATTACTTGCCTGTATCCCAGCCGTCTGTTAGTTCCTTTGGTCTCTAGAGCATACTTAACTAATATTTATAATACCGTCTATGTCATTTTGTTTTCTGAGCGTGGGCGGCTGTGTTCGCCGGGCTGACTGTGAACTTGCAGCAGTATGCTTGATTTGGTCTCTTTGTCCTGGGATCGCCAGTGCGCATCACCACTCTCAGCTACACTTGTTCTTCTCTTTTCCTGTTTGTAACAGGGTCTCACGATATTGCCCTCGCTATCCTTGAACTCCGTGTAGATCAGGCTGGCATCAAACAAGCAGTGAGCCAGTGTGCTTCCTGAGTGCTGGGATTAAAGGTGTTAAGGTGTTTGCTACCACACTACCATCACCCCCCACCTTCTCCAAAAAAAAAAAAAAAAAAAAAAAGAAGAAAGAAAATCAAACAAGCAAAAGACCAATAAGACAAAAAATGCCCAAACAAAAAAAGTCCATGAAGTTCATTTTATGTTAGCCAACTACTCCTGGGCATAGGGTCTGCCCTGGAGTGTGGTGGGTATACCCAGTGACACTCCATTAGAGAAAACTAATTTTTCCTTTGTCAGTGAGTATCGGTTGCAAATGGCTTCTTGGTTACGGATGGGACTCCATGTCACCTTCTTCCTTCTCATTGCTGGGACCCTGTTTGGCTTGAACCTGCCTAGACCTTTTCTAACTAATTACTGCTATAGTTGTCTGTAGGAAAACAAACTTTCATCTGGTATAACCATTCAGCTCACTGTTTAGTTTTTTCCTACTCAGAAATTATAGGTAGGCAAGGAGAAGCTTTTCAGAGGGTGATTGTTGGCAGCATTTGTAGCTCTTTGCGTTTGACACCAGAGAGTGCCGGTAGCGGGCAGGTCTGAAGCAGAACAGATGGTTCCAATGCAGCTGTTGCAGGCTTCAGGTAGTAGGATCCATAACAGGAAGCTGGGATTCCTTAGTCCTTGGCAAAAGCTGGTGTTGCAGCTTCCGAGTAGGCCTACATAGTGAGATTCTTTAGCTATTCACAGTTAACACACAAGACTTCACAAGGTATGAGAATTTCTCCCCACCAGCAAGCAAGTTATCAGCTGTGTGTCCCCCTAGTGCAATTCATTTTTCATTCATCTACTTGAAGCTTGTGCTGGATCCTGTAGGTTTAGGCTCAGTCCCCAAGGCAGACTGCCTTCCCCACTGCAGGTGCTAATTATAAGCTTTGCTTTGTGGCCCATGTTGCAAAACAAAACAGCTATAAACTGAGGTTCCCACAACCACAACCCTTAAGTTTGCTATTTGCAATGTGTCGGTTGGGACTCTCACAGGGCTTGTATATCAGATATTTACATTATAATTCATAACAGTAGCATGAAGTAGCAACAAAAATAATTTTATGGTTGGGGTCACCACAATATGAGGAGCTGTATTACAGAGTACGAAGAAGGTTGAGAACCACTGCTCTAAAGCTTCACAGGACTCAAGGAAACTAGTTTATCATAAGGCCTTATCTTGAAAGATTACAAATAAACAGCATGTGAAAGCATTACTTGGTTACTGAAAAATACCTGAAAACAGTTTAAAGGGGGAAGGACTTATTTTAGGGCCCTGGTTTCAGTCTATGGATGGCTGGGGTGTCATGGTGAGACAAAAAATCATGGCAGAGGTGACAGAACACAGTTGTTGCTTATGGTGGCCAGGAAGAGAGGCAGATTGTCTGTGCTAGTGTGCTTCCCCTTCCCCATTTCCTCCATCTTCTGGGCCTAGCCTGTAGGATCGTGCGACCAACATCCAAGGCACCTTCTCTATAGTTAATTATCCCTGGCATGAGAGTCCTTGAAGACAAACCTAAGCAAAGTAAACCTTTGCTGTACTAACCTAGGCATTTCTCTATCCAGTCAAGTTGATATTGTCACACAGTCAGATGAAGAGATAACAGGAGGGGTTAGTGGAGTCTGAAAGAGAGGAGTTTCTGTCTCTGGAGTGGGGTTCATCACTCCTATGACATGGGTATGCTCTTGTTCACCTCATGGAAGTACCCATGAGTTGTATTAGCTATTCACAAGTTCCCAGAGCCATCTTTTTGACTTTTTTTTAAACATGTATTTTTATGTGTATGGGGTGTGTGTGTGCACTTCTGTTCAGATGCCTACAGAGGCCAGAAGAGGGCACTGGATCCCCCTGGAGCTGAGGCAACAGGCGGTTAGTTGTGAGTCACATGGGTGCTGGAAATTGAGTTCTGGTACTTAGGTTAGAGTTTCTATTGCTGTGATAAAATACCATACCCAAAAGCACTTTGGGGAGGAAAGGGTTTTGCTTATTTTGCTTACATTTCCACATCACTGTTCATCATCAAAGGAAGTCAGGATAAGAACTTAAACAGGACAGGAATTTGGAGGCAGAAGCTGTTGCAGAAACCATAGAGGAATACTCCTTACTGGCTTACTCAACCTGCTTTCTTATAGAACCCAGGACCACCAGCTTAGGGGTGGCCCCACCCACAGTGAGCTGAACCTTTCCACATTAATCACTAATTAAGGAAATACCCTACAGGCTTGCCTGATCTTTTGGAGGAATTTCTCAATTGAGGTTGTTGTTTGAATCTTAAATGGTCTTTTTAAGAAAAAAAACAAAAAACCCAGAGCTAGATATTGGGGTGAAAGCTGAAAGTTCAGAGAAGCAGAGCAAGCCACAGCCACCACCTCACCAACTCCACGGATTCTCTGACTGAAATCCTCTGAGTCCTCATCCAAATGGGTCTCAGCTGAACTGCTTTAGTTTCTGTTTTCTCAAGCCTTATATACCTTTCTCCACCCAGCCATCACTTCCTGGGATTAAAGGTGTGTGCCACCACTGCCTGGCTCTGTTTCCAGTGTGGCCTTGAACTCACAGAGATCCAGACTGATCTTTGCCTCCCAAGTGATAGGATTAAGGGTGTGTGCCACCACTGTCTGGCCTCTACATCTAATCTAGTGGATTGCTCTGTCCTCTGATCCTCAGGCAAGTTTATTAGGCTACATAATATATCACCACAAGGTTCCTTCCTCCAAGATGACCCTAGCTTATGTCAAGTTGACATAAAGTCTAGCCATCACAAAGAGGAAGCAGTCGTAACTGCTGACTTTTTTCTCCAGCCCTCTGTATTTGCAGGGGGGGTGGGGTGAAATTTGTTTTGGGAATGGCTGTAAAGCATTGACCGGTAATCAACTTTACCTTCAGTGTCTCTTCCCCTCCTCCTTGAGGTTGGGAGGTGAGACATTTGATCATGTGGTTCTGCTAGCCTCCAACCCCTCCTCCTGTCGTTATTTAAGAACTTTCTAAACATGACTTCATTAGCATCATGCAATTTTGAGTGGGCTTGTTGTAAATTGTCTTTCTCCTTCATTGCTCTGATCTGTTGTGTAGCTGCCTCAGGAATCAGTGACAGAAGCAAAAATTCTTGAGGAAAGGGTATTCTTATCACTCTGTTCACTTAGGGAATAACAAGGGGTGCAGAACTTGTCAGCTAGGAACTGCAGAGGTCCATCAGTATATAAATACCATATTGCAAGCTGAAAGGAGTACTCCTTACAACTCTTACACATCTGTCCTTCTCAGTTGTAACAAAATAGAAACACCACTCTGCATTTCTGTCTGCTAGGAATCTGTGGAGATGTCATTACTGTGTGGTTTTTACTGCCCAATTAAAAAAATGATAGCAAATCCTAATTTTTAGTACTTAGTGTGCTTGATGTAAACTGTGATTTATTTTCAGACTCTCAGTTCTTTCAACAACTCTCTGGTTATTGACATTAATACCCCCATTTTATAGTTGAAAATTCCGAATCTCAGAACACACAGTGTGGGTCCATGACTCAGAGAGCAGGTCAGTCTGTGTCTTAGTTACTCTTGTCTTCCTGTGAAGAGACACCATGACCAAGGCAACTTAGAAAATAAAGAGTTAATCGGGGCTTACAGTTTAATAGGTGAGTCCATGACTCTCATGGCGGGGCGGGGGCATGGCAGCAGGTAGACAGATATGTCACTGGAGCAGTAGCTGAGACCTTACTTACGTATAATCCACAAGCAGGAAGCCTGGAGAGTTAGTTATTTGAGAATGGTATGGGCTTTTGAAACCTCAAAGCCCATTACCAGTGACACACCTCCTTCAAAAAGTCCACACCTCCTAATCCTTTTCAAACAGTTCCACTAACTGCTGTGAGATGGTCTGTATGTCAGATTGCTCTGATTGGTCAATAAATAAAACACTGATTGGCCAGTGTCTAGGCAGGAAGTATAGGTGGGACTAAGAGGAGAAAAGAAAGAACAGGAAGGTGGAAGGAGTCACTGCCAGCCGCCACCATGACAAGCAACATGTGAAGATACCGATAAGCCACAAGCCACATGGCAAGGTGTAGATTTATAGAAATGGGTTGATTTAAGATATAAGAACAGTTAGCAAGAAGCCTTCCACGGCCATACAGTTTGTATGCAATATAAGTCTCTGTGTTTACTTGGTTGGGTCTGAGCGGCCTTGAGACTGGCGGGTGACAGAGATTTGCCTGACTGTGGGCCAGGCAGGAAAACTCTAGGTACAACTAACTGCAGGCCAAGCATTCAAATATAGGAGCCTATGGGGGACCATTCCTATTCAAACTATCACAGCCTGTGAAAACAAAGGTCACATACATAAATAGAGTACAGTCATGTCAGTACCTGACATTTGAAATAGATCACACCTATGTTTAGAATTGGTTGGTGGCTACTGTGGGCCTTCCCTTCAGTATCACTAATGGACAGTTTTATTACTTAGTCTTTCACAGGTGTAAATGTAACTTGCTTGAAACAGAACTAGGAAATTAATTATACTGTATATCATTCTATTTCTGTATAAACTGCCTTTTGCTATTGCTATTTTAAAGGATTGTCAGAATAAAAGATTTTTGTTTATTCTTTTTTTCTCAGGACCATCAGACTCTGATAATTTTTCTCATAATCTGAGAGGAGTAATCCCACGAAGTTTTGAATATTTGTTTTCCTTAATTGATCGTGAAAAAGAAAAGGTAAAGCTTACGTAAAAATAAAATGTAGGGAGTCTGGAGAGATGGCTCAGCCATAAAGAGTTATTGGCTGCTCTTCCAAAGAAAGGACCTGCATTCAATTCCCAGCACCCACATGGCAACTCACAGCTGTCTGTAACTCTAGGGAATCTGATGCCTTCTTCTAGCCTCTGTGGGCACCAGACATGCACATGACGCACATGTAGGCAAAGCACCCATACCAATAAATTAAAGAAAAAATTTTAATGGAAAAATAAAATACTGATAGAGTGCTTACCTAGAATGCAATAGGCCCTGGGTTTGATGCCCAGCACTGAAAAATCTGAGTATGTTGGTATACACCGGTAATCCCATCATGCTGGAGGTGGAAGCAAGAAGATCAGAACTTCAAGGTCGTCAGTAGTTCAAAGCCATCCTAATCTATATAGAGTGTTCAAGGCTAGCCTGACCGCTAGCATACATAAAAGAACTGGTTGCTTCTGGTACTCTCAGAGATTTTTTATGAGAGAAAAGTGTATAGAAAATTTCAACCAAGGAAAATAAAGTACAGTGATTTCAATAAGAAATGTCCCCCCATAGTCTCAGGCATTTAAATTCTTGGTTCCCACTTGGTTGCAGTTTTTGGGGAGTCTTGGGAAGTATTGCCTTGTTGGAAGGAGTGTATCATTGGAAGTGGGCTTTGGAGAAAATCTCAACATCATTTCAAGTTATCTCTCCTTCCTGGTTGTGTTTTGAGATTTGAGCCCTCAGCCTCTGGTCTCAGCTCCCAGTTGTTCCTGCCCGCTGCTCCCTTCTTTCTGCCATCATGGATTCTATCCCAGTGGAAGCCCTTCATTCTACAAGTTGTCTTGGCTGTGGTATTTTATCACAGCAACAGTAAAGTAAATCATACATTAGAAGTCCCACCATCTAGTTGTACCCAGACTTAAAGGTGTGCATAAGTCCTCATGATGTTCATCAGCGATGAACCCAGCCTTGTTTGTTGGCTGTACTTGCTTGCACCTCACTGCCATCTTGCTCTTTGTGGATTAAGACTCCATCATCTTGAGAACACTGTCTTTTCCCTCTCACTGGTTCCTAGGTTGGACCATTCTCATGATTGCACTTATTTAGCTTGGTAGATTCCAGAGTTGAGAATCCTTGGTATTATGTACTTGATAAACTTGTATACCAAGGAAATTGTAAGTAGCATTGGCTTACTATTTACTCCATTGCAGAAATATACCCAAAATTGCAGTTAGATATACAAACTGCATGACAGTAAAATAATTAGCTTTTAACACTTTGTGTTTCTATGGTTACATTTTTAAAAATTATTTGTTTTTATGAATATCAGATGTTTTGTTGGCATGTATGTCTGTACCACAGGCATGCCTGGTGCTAAAGGCCAGAAGAACATGCTGGATCCCCTGGGACTGGAGTTACAGATGATTGTGAGCCTCCATGTGTGTGCTGAGAATCTAATGAGGGTCCTCTGGAAAAGCAGTCAAGTGCTCTTAAATACTGAGCTATCTGTCCAGCACCTAGTTGTTTTTTGTTTTGTTTTGTTTTTTTAAACAATTTTTAAGATTTTATTTTTATTTTAAGTGTATGTGTGTTTTACCTGCATATAAGTGCAGTATAGGTGTACAGTGCTTGTAGAGGCCAGAAGAAGGCAACATAGAATTGATGTGTAATCTATATGTGTGCTGAAAACCAAGCCCAAGTCTTTTATAAGACCTGTAAGTGCTTTTAACCACTGAGCCATATCTCCAGCCCCAATTTTTTTTTAGAATGAATTAGTTTCAGTCTTTTAAAGCACATGAATCTTGCTTCAAGTAAAACTTTATCTGGTGCTGATGATATGGTTCAGTAGATAAAGACACTTGCCACCAAGCCTGATGGCTTGAGTTTAGTCCCTGGGACCCAAATGGTAGAAGGAGATAACTGACTCCCAAAAGTTATCTTCATCTACATGTACATGCCATGCATGAGAATGCCTATTCATACAAACAACAAATGTTAAAAACAAAACTATGAGGAAGTACAATATGGAAAACAGTGGAAATCCATTTGAAGTGCTCAATTCCTATCCACCAGCAGGCTCCATGGTACCTCTCCAAACTGGACTTCTGGGACTGCCGGGGTGATATTTAAAAGTTAAATAATGTAGCCTGGCAGTGGTGGCTCATGCCTTTAATCCCAGCACTCAGGAGGCAGAGGCAGGCAGATCTCTGTGAGTTCGAGACCAGCCTGGTCTACAGAGTAAGTTCCAGGACAGCCTGTCTCAAAAATCCACAAAGAAAAAAAAGTTAAATAATGTTTTGAAATTAGTTTTCCAGATTATTTTCACTGATGTTTCAATGTTTTACATGATATTAAAGGTTAATAGGGAAACATACCTGAAATAGTTCATGGAAACTGAGGATAAATGTATAAACTGTTAATTGGAGGTTTTCTTTTACAGGCTGGAGCTGGGAAGACTTTTCTGTGTAAGTGCTCCTTTATTGAGGTCTACAATGAGCAAATCTATGACCTGCTGGACTCAGCATCTGTCGGACTATACTTAAGGGAGCACATAAAGAAGGGAGTCTTTGTGGTTGGTGCAGTGGAGCAGGTGGTGACCTCAGCTGCTGAAGCCTATCAGGTACCCTGCCATGAGGTTGTGTTTGATGTTTGGGCAATAAACATACCTCAAGGAATCAAGAATTGAATTTCATAAAGGCATGACACAAACTCTTTTGAGAAGTAAAGAAAAAAGAATGTAGCAATATTTTCCAGATTTCTCCAGCTTTGGGCTGGCCATGGAGGTTACATACCTGTACTCCTAGAACTTGGGGGGCAGAGAGGCAGGAAGAATTGTGAGTTTGAGGCTATCCTTGGGCTGCTTGACTTTACAATGCTTGTGGCATTTATTCTAATAGCACAATAATTCTTTAGTATCTGTTGCTCTGGGAGCTCCCTGTGCAGGGCCTCCTAGGAGCACTGATCTGTTCTTGTGAGGCGGCATACAAGCGTAGTGAAGGAACTTCTAAAAACATTCTACTCGTTTTTTAAAGAGCCTGATGTGGCCGGGTGGTGGTGGTGGTGGTGGTGGTGGTGGTGGTGGTGGTGGTGGTGGTGGTGGTGCATGCCTTTAATCCCAGCACTCAGGAGGCAGAGCCAGGTAGATCTCTGTGAGATCTACCTGGCTCTGCTTCCCAATTGCTGGGATTAAAGGCGTGAGCCACCACTGCCTGGTAAAAGCTATTTTTTTTAAACTATGCAAATACATAGTTGACCTAACATTAAATATATTTATTTAATACTATGAAGAGAGAGCATAAAGTACTGTTGAAGAACTATAAAAGCTACAAATAATTTCAGTTAAAAAAAGTTATAGGTCAGTGGTAAAGAGGTTGTCTAGTATTCAAAGGTCCTCTGTTCAGTCTATGACACTGACAGATAATTTCGGTTTTATATATGTAGTTATACACACACATATGCATATATAGTTCTATTTAATTTTCACTGTAGCCTTTGAAGTAACTTTACACCTTACACATTGTGACTCTTCTCTAGGTTGTGTTTCTCAGGTCATCAGCATCACCTAAAGGCCTATCAAGACTTTGAGCTTGGGCCAAGTGTGGAAGTTCATTCTTTTAATCCCTGCACTGAGAGGCAGAGGCAGATGAATCTCTGTGAGTTTGAGGCCAGACTAGTCTAGTTCCAGAACAGTCAGGGTTACACAGAGACCTTGTTACAAGCCATGACTTCTCCCCAAAAGAAAACAACTTTGCCTAAGGTTTGACATTCTAAGCATCCTTCCAAAGTAAATGCCTCATCTCAGTCCTCACTTGATGTTGAATCACAATCTAAATTCTAATAACATCCAAAGGTGGAAATATGTATATTGAACTTAGATATTCTGCCCTGTGAAGTTAGTATCTACATGCTGTTTTTTTGTTTTGTTTTGTTTTTGAGACAGCGTTTCTGCATAGCTCTGGCTGCCCTGGAACTCCGTTTGTAGATCAGGCTGGCCTTGAACTCACAGAGATTTCGCTGCCTCTACCTCCCAGTGCTGGGAGTACATTACTGTGCCTTGCTCTCCATGCTCATTTTTGAATATAGAAGCAGAAACTTTTTTTACAGCCATACCTTATAAATAGTAGAGTCGGGGTTTGAACTTGCCTAACTAAGAGTCTGTGGTCTGAACATTGATATATTTTCTTGTCAGAATGGAAAGAAGGAAAAAAAATTACTTTGTAGGGGAGAAAGCTGCCAAAATTTTAGATTAAAGATAACTCAAAATACTCCTTTTTAGTTTTGAATGTTTATTATCTAAGCTAAAGAAAAGGATGCATGTCTGTAGTCACAGTACTTGGGAAGTGGAAGCAGAAGGATCAAAGCTAGCCTGAACTACTAGTGAGTTCCAGGCCAGCCTGGGACACCCTGTCTCTTTCTGTGACATGAAGAGGGAAAGAAAATAACCCTTGATGGGCAGTAAACCTTCTCACCATTCTTTATAGCTCTCCTGCTGATTTTGGTGTCCAAATATATACTACTTAGAACTTGTGTCACTATAAATTTTCACAAAGCTAGATAACAGTGGAAAGGCTGTGAGTTCCCACCCCTGTTCCAACGAGAAATTACTGTGTTGTGAAGGTGCAAAATTACTGGTGTTATTATTTTTCATATTACAATGAGAGATTATTAAGTGCTTATTTTGTGTTTTGAGTTTGTCTTAAGTGTACCTGTTGTGGCTTCTTATAATATAGTTTACTTTTCCCCTAGGTCTTATCTAGAGGATGGAGGAACAGGCGTGTAGCATCCACATCTATGAACAGAGAATCCTCTAGGTCTCATGCAGTCTTTACAATCACAATAGAGTCAATGGAGAAAAGCAGTGAAACTGTGAACATTCGGACCTCCCTACTCAACCTGGTGGATTTAGCAGGATCTGAGAGACAAAAAGATACCCATGCAGAAGGGATGAGGTTGAAGGTAGGAATGAAATTATGACCTTCATATTTAAGTGTGAATTCTTACTAAAAATCAGTGCCATACAAAGTATAGTGAAGACCTCAGAAGAAAAAAATTGTTCCTGCACAAAAGAATCAAAGATTTTATATGGTCATGATAGTAAACCTAAATGAGATAGGACAAGTCTGTTGGGAGCAAAAGTGACTACTTTTGGTCAGGAGGAGACAGAGACAGGATGGTATGAGGTGGACCATTGGGAAGAAATCTGGAGAGGTGGCTTCTGAGTAGTTGTCTCACAGAAAACACAGTTTGGTTTAGGAGAGAGGAACAGAGAATACCTGCCCTGAAGAGTGATGTGTCCAAGTTTGTTGGGCCTTGCAGAGTAAATGTGCATTGGATATTTCAGTGTGTATCAGTGAATAGATCAATTATAGAGCAAGAAAGCACAGGTCAGTCAGGAACAGGAGTGTTGGGCCAAGTTTGTACCCAGCCTTCTAAACCCTGAAAACATTTTAAAAGTTTAGAGCAAATGTGTAGCTTCCTGTAGAAAGCATATTTTATAACCACTTAGATCCATTAAGTCTTCACTGCCAGAATCAAAGGGAGAGCAGTCAGGTGGGAAGGTGCCTCGCCTGAGCTATTGGCAGTGGGACAGAAATTCAATGTGATGTAGTTTAGGAATATGACCTAAGAAAGATTAACTGGAAGTAAGAGAGAGATTTGAGCCTGCTGAGCTGGCAGTCAGCAAAAGGCTCATGTTTCTGTCAAGAAAAGAACATATTTGTACAGGTTCTCTTATACTTGTAGTGGTGTTACCTTCAAATAACATGCTTGTACAGGTATTCCTCAACTTACAGTGGTATTACCTCCAACGAAACCTGGTTAAGATGAAATATCCTAAATCGAAAGTACATTCAACCTATCTAACTGTTGCTAAACATCCCAGCTCAGTAATATCTCATGCTGTCTGGAGCTGCAGCTTGCTGCTGATGACAAGTAATGAGACAATGTTATATCACATTTGATTTGCTAGAAGAAATAAATATTCAAATTCCAAGTGTAGTGCATTTGTATATTTGTAGCATTCTGCAGTTACAGTGTACATGAAATAGGAAATGGGGATAATTGAGCATATTGTTTTAGCTTAGAAGTTGGTTTTCATTTTGCCCCTCTGCTTTTCCATCCCAGGTTGTCGACTTGCTACCTATATTTTAGCTCAGAACACCCAAGAGTGGCATTGCACCAATATTTTTGTTTTTCCCCTAATTCCTTAGGAAGCAGGTAATATAAACCGATCGCTGAGTTGCCTGGGCCAGGTCATCACTGCACTTGTTGATGTGGGCAATGGAAAACAGAGGCATGTCTGCTACAGAGACTCCAGACTTACCTTCTTACTTCGGGTAAAGCTGATCACTGGCTCCTACCACCTGCATTATAGTCACTGGGACTGATAGGGGAGATTTTCTTAGCTTTTATTATTTTCTGAAAAAGATCTTAGGATTTACAATCTAAAATATACACCATTGATGTTGTTAAACAGGACTCCCTTGGTGGTAATGCCAAAACAGCCATAATTGCAAATGTTCATCCAGGATCCAGGTGTTTTGGGGAAACACTGTCAACACTTAATTTTGCTCAAAGAGCCAAGCTGATTAAAAACAAGGTAAAATACTGGAGTATTTAATATATCAAGTAAATTAGAAAAATATTTGCACATACTTTCTTAATGATTGCCCTAATGTTACCACTAATCTTCCTTCTGTAGAAGTTCATCTTGCTTGTACAAGCTTGCTCTTCTTCCTTTCCTCCCTTCCATTCCTGTATTCTTAAGGCAGTTTTCCTTTTGTTAGTGCAATGGAGAGTAATTAGCCTAAGCCATGCTAGCAGAGTTGGTGCATTTGATGGTGCACGCACATAGGTTTGCATGCATGTGCCTTCCCTGTGCCCATATGTGATGTATATGGTTGTAAAGAGTAATGCTATGAAAATTACTTGATAATAGTGAAATTTGCCTTTTTTTTTTTTTTTTTTTTTGGTTTTTCGAGACAGGGTTTCTCTGTGTAGCTTTGTGCCTTTCCTGGAGCTCACTTGGTAGCCCAGGCTGGCCTGGAACTCACAGAGATCCGCCTGGCTCTGCCTCCCGAGTGCTGGGATTAAAAGCGTGCGCCACCAACGCCCGGCTGAAATTTGTCTTTTAAGTTGTGCATATCGCCACATATTCTTCATTTTATTTTAGATACAACAAGTGTCTTTAATATTGGTATATTCCTCAGGCCAGGAAGCTTTTCTTGTAAAGTACTAGTTGATAAACTACTTAATGCTTCATGTACCATATGGTCCATTTCAACTACTCAGATCCGCCTTTGCAGTAAGAAAGCAGCCCTAGACCATATGTAAACAGTGGCAGTTTCTGTGTCCCACCACAACTTGACACACAAAGAAGCAACAGTCCATATTATGCCTTTGGAGAGCACTTTACTGATCTTAGTACAGAATGTCAAAAGACCAACAAGACATCTATTTGGAGAGTTGAACACTCCTTTGGTTTTAGACAAAACAACTGTGCCATGAATTGGTAGATCAATCCCTTCCTTTTTCAAGGAGAAAACTGGGCATCTTATCCCCAGGTCATCTAGCAGAGTGAAGTAGACCATGTTGTTCCTTCCCCTGGGTAAGTGAGAAAAGCATAGGTCTTGTCTTTTACCTTACTTCTTTGGGCACCATCCCCTGCTTACATGAATGTTAGCAATATGAAGAGGAAACATCAGTAGAACTTCCTGACTCTGTCTTAGCTTACCAGAAGTCTTGGGAGAGTAGACCTGTGTTAATGATTGCAGTTATGATGTCACTGATAATAATAGTGATGTCAGAATGCCTCATAAGGAGGCTGGCTATATGAATCAGAAGCCATTGGAAATGACTTAAACATGAACAACAAAACCAGCAGCTTTGTAGTAGTTGCTCCCAATGGTAAGTCCTCTTCAGCCTGTCAGTGGGAAGAGCTAAGATGTCTGGGAATTGTTTAATGATGAACAATTTAAGTCTTTCCAAGTGGGCAGGGTGAACCAAAGCAAGAACACAGGGGACTTGGGTTGTCGCAGGGTGTTTTCCTTGCTGAAATAGTTGAATATTGCATAGCTAGGTCTTTGGTCTGTCTGGCGGTTAGGTATTGGCATTTTTTATTGCCCTTCAGTTTTATGAGTTTTTAATAATGGTCTAATTAATAAACTTTGCTATGTTTGGTTGGTTGCTTGTTTGTTTGAGACAGGATTTCTCTGTAGCCCTGGCTGTCCTGGAACTAACTTTGTAAACCAGGCTGGCCTCAAACTCAGAGATCTATCTGCCTGGCAATAAACTTTACTTTTAAAGCAGCTTTAGTTCTATAACAGAATTGAACAGAAGGTACAGAACAATTCTGTATTGTTCCTGTCCCCATACATGTGACCTCCTCACTACTGACATCACACACCAGAATGATGCATTCGTTGGTAATCTTTTTTTTTTTTTTTTTTAAGTTTTTAAACAAGACATCTTTAAGAAATTGAAGACACTATTTAGTCACCACAGTGATAAATCTGTCTATGGCTTTTTTTGACCTTTTAGAGGCCATTTAAAACAGGACATCACTGGGCTGGAGAGATGGCTCAGAGGTTAAGAGCACCGACTGTTCTTCCAGAGGTTCTGAGTTCAATTCCCAGCAACCACATGGTGGCTCACAACCATCTGTAATGAGATCTGGTGCCCTCTTCTGGCCTGCAGACATACATGCTGTATACATAATAAATAAATAAATCTTAAAAAAAAAAAAGAAAAGAAAAAAGAAAGCCTGATTCATCTTAAAAAAAAAAAAGGACATTACTTTAAGAAAGTGAAGGTGACATTTGGTGTGGTGGTAGAACCACAGTGGACTGTGAAACCAATCCCTGCTTCCAGGGCCAGCTTTAGAAACAGAAAGTAGCTCTCTTTGGAGAGGTCAGTTTCTTCAGTTTCTGCTCAGGCTAGTCCTGTTGGGGGTCATGCCCTTCTAGGCCAGACTCTGCCCCCAGTGGTTTCTGGACAAAGGGAAAATGTCCTTACTGAGATGTTTGGTTCCTGTCTTTGAAAGGGAAGGTAGGATTCTTAAATCAGGGTAATACACTCCAGTCTGAAGGTGACCTGGCCTAGGGTGGCCTAGGACTGATCAGATCAATGGGATCCGTGTGTGCCTGGTGAGGAGGGGTTGGCAAGAGGAAGAGAGCCCAGCTGTGCTGCTTGGGCTCTGATTGTTGGTATATAGGCACAGGAAGAGGGAACTTTCCATTTCAGCGTATGATTTTGGTGGCCTTTCGGCTGCTGGCAAGACAAATGTGCAGTTTTCTTTGGACTTTCAGTGCTTTATTAATTCCTGTCCAGGCTGTGGTGAATGAAGACACCCAAGGAAATGTCAGCCAGCTGCAAGCTGAAGTGAAGAGGCTCAAAGAACAGCTATCTCAGTTTACTTCTGGGCAGATAATACCAGAAAGCTTACTGGCCAAAGGTAGGACGAGCTCACTGCCCTTTATCCTGGGGAAGACTTGATGAGAATGTTAGGTCAGGAACTTCTACTGTGAGATAGATAGATGGTCAAAGTACAGCGAGGCTTTCCCGGATTTGTCACATACTCTCCTCCTTATTTCACCTGTGTAGGAGGGTAGTTCTTTGAATCAGATGTTTTATGAGGTGCACTAAGAAAGGGGATCAATGATTTTAAGTAATTCATCCCTAGTAAGTGCTAAAAAGAGATATGCTGGATTTATGAGAATTTAGGGAAACAATTATTTTTCCTGTTTAACTGATTTCATTTGATCACTCCCAAGATTCTGTCTGAGCATATACAATTTATATATGTTCATTAGGACAAGGAATGCTTCTTTAAAGAATAGCTAGTAGCTGCCAGGTGGTGGTGCACGCCTTTACTCCCAGCACTTGGGAGGCAGAGGCAGGCGGATCTCTGTGAGTTAGAGGCCAGCCAAGGCTGCACTGAGAGACCTTGTAGTGAAAAAACAAAAAAGACAAACAAACAAACAAGAATATCTAGTAGAATTAACTTGATATCTATAAAACTGTAAGAGAAAATAATCGGGGGCTGGGAGTGTGTTTTGATAGTAGAACACTTGCATAAAATGTGTGAGGCCCTCGGTTTGATTTCCAGTACTTTACAAAACCACACCAGCAAACAAAAAGCAAGAGTGTGCATTATACTAAGTATAGTCTATATACCTGACTCTCAGTACTCAGGAGGCTGAGGCAAGGTTGTGAGATTTGGACTAGCCTAGGCTACAGAATGAGTTTTAGGCTAGCCTATACTACAGAGCTACAGACTGAGTCACTCAATAAATAAGAGTTTGCATTAGATCTCAAAAGGCACATGTGGATCTCCTTCAGTTTCCTTATAGACTCATTTCTAAGCTAGCTCTGGTGGCTTATGCCTATAATTCCAGCATTTGAGAGGCTTAGGATATAGTTCAAGGCCAGCCTAGACTATAGTTTTGTTTTGTTTTTAAAAACCCATTTCTGTTTCTTTCATCACATATATTTGTGCTAAGTAAATAAAGAGAAACTTGTTTTCTTTGTAGAACAGCCAGTTTACTGAGAGAGTTAATGTGAAACTGATAAATGAGAGTCTGTTCCTTTAGATCATTTGGCAGAAATAAAGACTGTTTTAGTTCTGAAAAATGAACATATTGCTCCCTTCCCCTTTTTAGACAAAGAGAAGAATTACATAGAACATTTCCTAGAAGCAATGCTGTTCTTTAAGAAATCTGAACAGGAAAAGAAGGTAGGAAATTTCATTGGGAAAAGGGATTCAGGACATCTTGAACTTTAATGTTGTGGTTGGTTTTCATTACTTCAGTGAGTGAAACACATAGTACCAGATGTGTAAGGAAAAGGCTCCTTGCCTTTGAATTTAGAGTTAATACAACCTGCTGGGTTTATGAGAATTTCGGAAAGCTGAATTATTTTTCATGTTTAACTGAATCATGAATTTCTTAAGTCTCTGGTAGAAAAAATTTCCCAGCTAGAGGACCTCACCCTGAAAAAGGAAAAGTTTATTCAGTCTAATAAAATGATTGTGAAGTTCCGAGAGGACCAAATAGTGCGTCTAGAGAGGCTCCAGAAGGAGGCACGGGGAAGCTTTCTGCCCGAGGAACAGGACCGTCTGCTGTCAGAACTGAGGGATGAGATTCAGACTCTTCGAGAACAGGTGAGTGCAATACACCTGCTTGTTTCTAGGGAGGAGCTCTAAAGCATATTAAAATGTTCACTAGTAACTGGTTCTTTAATACAGTGCTTAAAGTGACTGGTAACATGAGTTGCATAATTTCTTTTCCCCTTTTCCAAGTTTTAAGCTGAAGACAGAAAAACCAGTGTTACCCTAGTCTCTGGAGAGTTGAGCTTTTTGAAGTTCTTCTCTTTCCTAGAAAGAATGAGTAGGTAACAGAGACACTCAGTTTGAAAACCAAAATAACTTAACAAACTTTTTTGTGTCCAGTATGTTTAATACATGTTCAATCAATAGGCTAAATATTTTTACTTCCATTTATTTTGTATACTTTCCTGAACTTTGCTATCTAATGTATTTTGGAGGGCAATTCAGTCTTAATAGACAGGAATTCTCCTTATTCTCCTTCTTTAAAGATTTATTTACTTGTATTTTATGTGTGAAGGTGTTTTGCTTGCATGTATGTCTGTGTACTATGTGTATGCCTGGTGCTCAGGGAAGCCAGCAGAGGGTGTTGGATATCCTGAAACTGGAGTTACAGCCATGTGGGTGCTGGAAGTTAAACCCAGGTCCTCTGAAAAAGCAGTCTCTAACTGCTAAGACATCTCTCCATCCCCTTACTCTTTTTTATTTATTTTTCTGTGCTGGGGATCAAACCCAGAGCCTTTTGCATGCTAGGCTCTTGGCTGTTAATTTAGCCATTCCCTTGTGGGAAGAGGTTCCCCTGTTGCACGCCTCTGGGCTTCGGTTCTAGGTGGCTTGGGTGGAAGTTGCAAGCAACTTAACAAACATATTTTGATATACCCACCAGTTACCAAGTGATTTTCTATGGAGGCTGTAGTAGATAGAGTATAACTAGGATTACTGTGTTCTAGAATTTCTGAATGGTTTTTTTTTTTTTTTTTTTTTTTTGGTTTTTCGAGACAGGGTTTCTCTGTGTAGCTTTGCGCCTTTTTCCTGGAACTCACTTGGTAGCCCAGGCTGGCCTCGAACTCACAGAGATCCGCCTGGCTCTGCCTCCCGAGTGCTGGGATTAAAGGCGTGCGCCACCACCGCCCGGCTCTGAATGGTTTTTAGAGATACCAGTGCATTAGCAAATTTTGTGAATACATGAAGTGTGTAATTTCTCAATGTCACAGGTGGAGCACCACCCCAGAGTTGCAAAGTATGCTATGGAAAATCATTCCCTCAGGGAAGAAAATAGAAGACTGAAATTATTAGAGCCTGTGAAAAGAGCCCACGAAATAGATGCCCAGTCTATTGCAAGACTAGAAAAGGCTTTCTCTGAAGTGTCTAGCAAAGAGAAAAATGACAAAGGTAAGAAGTGATTGTTGTGAGAAGGGGCTCTGAAGCAATGATTTCAGTGGTTGAAAGCACTGTCTGCTTTTCCAGAGGACCCAAGTTCAATTCCAAGTACCCACATGGAGCTTAGAACTGTCTGTAACTCCATTCTAACAGAGAATCTGATGCTCTCTTCTGGCTTCAGTGGGCACCAGGCATACATATGGTGCACAGATATACATGCAAGAAAAATGCCCATACAAATAGGTTTAAAAAAACAAACAAAAAACTAAAGAGAGTGTATAGGAATGGAAAGATAATGTCAGTAAGGTGCTTGCTGTGTAAACATGAGAACCTGAGTTCTAGATCTCACAAGTTAAAAGGTTGACTTTGTGCTTGTAATCGCAGCACTGGGGAGGCTGAAACAGGTTGTGTTAGCTCTGACCAGCCTGCCTCACCCTAGGAGGCAGTGGTAACTACAGCGTCACCTGTCACCAGGTACTGCTCATTTCCACTATCAGCAATGGGCTGCAAACTTCCCTATGTGACACATGCACCCATTAAAAGTGCCTGTTCGTCACAGTCCTCTCTTGCTCCCTTGTTCCTCTCTTGCTCTCTTACGTATTCTCTGTCTGTCTGTCTGTTTGCCTCTCTTGTGTCCCCACTCCAGGATGGCCTTTCTTTCCCCCTCCCACAATAAACCTCTTGCACTAGACTTGTTGTGAGAGGCATGTTCTCTTAGCAGCTCACCCTGGCAGGGCCGACAGCGATACCAGTTTTCCGCCTCCTTTATCCTTTCAGGTTGATCCTGGGATTCTCTGGCTAACCAGCCTAGCCTATTAGGAAAACTCTTAAGCCAATTAGAGACGCCCCCTCTCAGAAAAAGAAATTCTGGGTAAGGGGTGGGTGGGGGGAGCGGAATCAAGGTGGATGGCTCCTGAGGAAAGATACTCAAGGCTGATTTCTGGTCTGCACACACACAAACAGAGAAAGAGGAAAGAACATTTATTAGCAGGCTGTGTAGGTGATGCACACCTGGAATCCAAGTGCTCAGAAGGCTGAGGCTGGGGGATAGTGAGTTCTAGGCTAACCTGGGCTATGAAGTTAGACCCACACCCACCTCAGAAAACAAACTTAAAAAAAAAAAAAAAGAATTGAAAGCAGGGCTGGAGAGATGGCTGGGCGGTTAAGAGCAATGCACTGTTCTTCCAGAGGACCTGAGTCTGGTTCCTAACACACTTGAGGCAACTCCCAATCTTTTGTAACTCCAGCTTCAGGGGATTTAACACCTCTGGCCTTTTTGGGCACCTGCACTCAGATGCACACATCCAAACACAGGCATACACATATACACATAATTTTAAAAATTTAAAAAAAAAACAAAACATTTTTTTTGTCTTGCTTTTTACATTTCCTTTGTCTAATTCTTTTATTATTCAGTTATGACTTAGTAGAAGAAGATTCACAGTTATTTGAGTGTGGAGGAACATGATTTTATATGCAAAGTTAGAATTACCCTTGTTTTCAGTTTTCTCTCCCAAATAGTTCATTGCCTATTCACAATGGCCAGTAGCACCAATTTTTACAAGTTCAGCTGTGCAGATGTTTCTGCCTAGCACCATGCATGTTGCTCATTAGTCACTGTTAGCTCTTTATCCTAAGGAATGGCATGTTGTCTTAATTATACTTCTCCATCCTGTTGTCTCTGCTTCTTGAACATAACTTTCAGTGCCCTTGAGGGTATATTGTGTCTCTTGCTGACATCTGTGTTCTCATATTTCTAGGACTCGCCTTCCAATCCATTTTTTATTTATTCTTGGGTCTCAAAACAAACCTGGAAGAGAGCGTAGAAAAATGTTACGTTATTTTTTTGTCTTTCAAAGACTGAAGTGGTTTCCTTCTTAATAGGGCTGCAAGGATTTTCTCCTAAAGCACTAAAAGAACCAAATTTCTTCACAAACACTGAGAAGTTAAAAGCACAACTCCTGGAAATTCAAACAGAGCTGAATAATTCAAAGCAAGAATATGAAGAGTTCAAAGAGCTAACTCGGTAAAGTGCAAACACACGCTCATCACCTCTCTTAATACTCTGTATTAATAATTTGGCATGTTACTTTAAATATAACCCTTCTAGCAACTCACTTGTTTTGGTGCACAGAAAAAGCACTTGTTTCTTGTAGCTCTTTACTGTATATTTGATAGTAGATCATACAAATGTTTTAAGCAGTGCTCACCTGTTGAGTGTCAATTGAATATCTCCTTACCAAATTTAAATCAGTTATAAACTAAATCTAGATTTTTTTTAGAAATTAGAGATTTATTAATACTCTTACTTGATGCTCATTGTGTAAAAGGATAAACTATAAACTATATTCATACTATAACCAAGGTTAATCCTAACCTAAAATGTAGAGAAGTGTTAATATTGGAAGTGACAATGAACTTGAGCTCTGTGAGAGCATAAACGGCAATGTACTTAAAGATGTTTGACGTTACTGATTACCTGAAGGACTGTCTTAACAACATCTATTAGGAAAAAGCAGCTAGAACTGGAATCTGAGCTTCAGTCTTTGAAAAAAGCAAACCTCAATCTCGAAAACCTTTTGGAAGCAACAAAAGCCTGCAAACGCCAAGAAGTTTCTCAGCTGAATAAAATACATGCTGAAACACTTAAGGTGGGTAATTGGTGTTTCTATTTAAATTGGATCTCTCTCTCTCTCTCTCTCTCTCTCTCTCTCTCTCTCTCTCTCTCTCTCTCTCTCTCTCTCTCTCTGTTTTTGTTTGTTTTTTGTTTTTTCAAGACAGGGTTTCTCTGTATAGTTTTGCTGCCTGTCCTGGAACTCGCTCTGTAGACCAGGCTGGCCTCGAACTCAGAGGTCCACCTGGCCTTGCCTCCAGAGTGCTGGGATTAAATGCGTGCGCCACCGTTGTCCAGCAGGTTCTGTCTCTTTTATTAATAAAGGTTATTTCCAAACACAGATATCAAAACACACTAGTGTTTTGATATACTCCAGTGACAAGGTCAAGGAGGAGGAATAAAACATTTGAGATCAAATTCTACTTTGTCTTTAACTTTAGACAAACCTTTTTTCCCTTTCTTTTTTTTTTTTTTCTTTGAGACAAGGTCCCATGATAGCTAAGGCTGTCCTAAACTCACTCTGTAGCCTAGGTTGTCCTTGAACTTTTGGTCCTCCTGTCTCTGCCCCTGTGCGTACTTGGATTATGTGTGTGTGCCACTGTGCCCAGCTTTGCAGTTTGCTTTTGTAATATGCAGAGATGAGTCTTAGGCCTTTGGTAGGAGGCAGAGGCAGGCATCTTAAATCCTGGGGTTACAGTCATCCATCATCATGCCCAGCTTCAAGGTCCATTTTTTAAACTTCATTACAATTTTGTATGCAACTATACTGACTGATGGTTTTATTTCCATTTGGTCTTTTCTACCCAATACTTCAAGAACACATCCTCTTGATAACTCGATGAATAAAATTTTAATTTTTCCTGTTCATACAATCTCTAGATATTTCCCTTTGTATTAATGATTCTTTCCACAATCATTGTTCTGCAGATAATTACCACTCCAACCAAGGCTTATCAACTCTGTTCTAGACTGGTACCAAAATCAAGCCCTGAGGTGGGGAGCTTTGGCTTTCTGCACACACAGAATTCCTGCAGTTTAGATAATGATATATCGAATGAGCCAGTGCCACCTGAGATGAGTGAACAAGCTTTGGAGGCCATTTCTGAGGAGCTTCGAACTGTGCAGGTGATGCTTTAATTTTAGGAAAAAAATCACTGAATGTTCATTTAAATAAAATTTTCTACTCGTTTAACTCACTATAATTTGTTGTTGTTGTTTTGCTTTTCCAGACAGGGTTTCTCTGTGTAGTCCTGGCTTTCCTGGAACTCGCTTTGTAGACCAGGCTGGCCTCGAACTCACAGAGTTCGGCCAGTCTCTGCCTCCTGAGTGCTGGGATTAAAGTGGTGAGCCACCACCGCCCGGCAACTCCCTAAAACTTTTATGTTTACATATATAAAGTTTTCTGTTTTATTGGTTCATTTTTTATTCTTTAGCAAATCGTTATATAGATCAAAGTTTAGGGAGGTTTTAATGTATTTGAAATAACTTGAGTTTTGATTACATTGAGATCCTATTAGTTTGTTAACTAAATTTTACTCCTTTGTCCAGTAAAAGTTGGAATGGACACCCAAAATCTGAATTTCTTTCCTGTTCCAGGCCAGAGAAGCCCTTGTGATGAAAATAACCCCATGCAACACTGAGGAAGCTTCTTGAAAGGCTCTAGGGTGGGGCTGGAGAGATGCCTTAGCAGTTAAGGGCACTGGCTGCTCTTTCAGAGGTCCTGGGTTCAATTCCCAGCACCCACATGACAGCTCACAGTTGTTTGTTGTTTCAGTTCTGGGGACTTTATGCCCTCGCTTAGACATATCTGTAAGCAAAACACCAGTGCACATAAAATAAAAATAAATAAATCATTTTTTAAAAAAGAATTATAAAAAAGTCTCTAGAGGGCTCAGTGGTTAAGTCTTCTAAAGTTTACAAAGTTCTCTAGAGGCCTCTACAATTTATTTTATACATACATTTTATATACATACACATATGTACACACCCACCAAGCCATCTCTCCAGCTCCTACATCTATCTCTTCTATCTATCTATCTGTCGATATTCTTTTTGTGGTTTTTCGAGACATGGTTTCCCTGTGTAGACCAAGCTGCCCTCGAACTCAAGAGATCTGCCTGCTTCTGCCTCCCTAGTACTGTGATTAAATGCATGCTTCATCACGTCTGACTGGGGCTCTGTAATTTAATTCAGGGTTGAATATTAACCACTTTTCTTTGTGATTGAATTTATCCATTTTGATCATTCACAAATATAATTTTGAAACATAGGCATGATCAGAATAGCCTTTTGGTGATTTCTGGCTCCACCAGTCCTTTGTTATGTTTGCTTCTATACGAGTTTGAGTTTACTTTAGTTTCTTGTCTCTTTAATCAAAAAGAAATAGGGCAGGAGAGTTCTCTCAGGAGTTAGGCTGCTTTTCTAGAGGACCTAGGTTCAATTCCCAGTACCCACCTAGTAGCTTACAACTTTCTGTAATTCCAGTTGCAGATGATCCAACACCCTCTGATCTGGCACCTGTGGGCACTGGGCGTGCAATTGGCACTCAGACATACATTCAAGCAAAACATCCGTACATAAAACTTAAAAAATTAATAGTTTTAAAATTCTATTAAAGGCATTTTTGATGACTGAAATATGTCTAATGCAGGAACAACTGAGTGCTCTTCAAGTCAAGCTGGATGAAGAAGAGCATAAAAACCTGAAACTTCAACAGCATGTTGACAAACTAGAGCACCATTCTACACAAATGCAAGAGGTGAGGGTCAGAGCATAACCTCAGAAAATGTTGAAATATCATTAAAGCAAAGTACTGTGAGATGAGGATATGCCTCCCTTGGACCCCTTCCCACTCTTGAAGTTCTTTTTATTTTTCCTTAATAAATTTATATTCACTCTGTCCCTGTTTGCCCCCCAAAACAACATTGCCATTGAAAATTCCCTTACCAAACACTGGTCAACTTTTTATACTTCTCTGATAGTGAGACAGACATTCATTGTCTGGGTTTGGTAAGGTATACAATTGGACTGTTCGTTTAGAAGAAATCAAAATGATTTGTCCACATTCTTGTACTGATCTTGGGTTGTGTCAGTCATCTTCATTATAGTTCGTAAACAACCAAGTTTTGTCTTGTCATTGACTTTATAACTAGACATTAAATACAGAAATGGATGCATTGTTTTAGCATACTCTTCCTGTATATTTACTCTTTCCCAAAGCTTTTTTCATTAGAAAGAAGTGATTGGACCAAACAGGAACAGGATCGTCTTGCACAGTTGAATGACCTTGAAAAACAGCTTCAGGATACTCAGACTAAGAATGACTGTAAGTTTGGATAGTTGAGGACACTAGTATCTTTTTTGATCATTTAAATTAACTTTTTTAAAAAAATTTTCTATTCTAAGGGGTTACTTGTTTGTTGTTAGATAATTGGTCTTGAATTTTCATGGTAAAGGTATAATAAATAGCCAGCCGGTAGTGGCGCATGCCTTTAATTCCAGCACTTGGGAGGCAGAAACATGCCACGGACTGGCCCACCGGGAGTACCATGACCGTAGGAGAATCAGGGCTTGGGTAGTCAGGAAGGCAAGGATTCGGCGACTGACAGACAGACAACACACTCAAAAGTGGTTTGAATCTGCTGCAATTTTACTTCTGTAAATCAGTAGTTTATATACAGAAAAGAAAACTATCAAGTCATACAGGGAACAACAAGAGCTTGGCAATAATTCAATTACATCATCTTTTTAAAAAATCAAGCACACAGTTACTAATCGGCGCTAGACATATCCCTTCACTCACAAGAACTTTATGACCCAAAGAGAAGTCTATGTTTTTATAAACTTAGTACAGTCCCTAGACTTGTGTAGGCTTCTTGCAGCTGTGTCCTTCATCTTTATCTCAGCTGCTCGCTAGTTTATTATTCATTTTTACTTTTCTGGTTCTCATGACCCATTTAACCAATTTGGATGCTGCAGATCCTCCCTAAGTCTTTCTTCAGTTCTTTACCATATATCTCTTCTAATATAAAACATTTTTACCTGCTGGAATATGGACACTTGTACTTTTACACCTGTAAAAGGTGTAAAAGGGTTCTGCTGTAGTCCTTAAGTTTTCCATGCTGAACTTCCTCAACAGAGGGGCCCACTATCTGCCTCCTATGAGATAATGTTTTCTGCCATAAATCACTTTGGTTGGGATTCCTAAAGGATTCCTAGTGGGTGAGTGTTCATTCCCTAGAAGTGCCTGAACTATTATACTTTCTATTATCTAGCGGCTTGAGGCTTGAGGTCTTTAAGGAATAGTTCATTCTGCTATATCTAAATAAGGTCCATGTCCAGCTTCCCCTTTCCTCCACAGTTCACAACCCAAGCATTCATTAATTTTGGCTGTGTTTTATAGATTAATAGAACATTATCAGAAAAGCAGTTATACAGAACCCATAGCCCAGAGAGCTCATGATCTGTGAAGCACGTCTCCTTCGAGAAGGAGGCATAACACGGGCACTCTGCCAGGGACCTCCAGGGAGCTTAGTCCCGTGGGACACGTATCTCCCGTCCGCTATTATTGACATAATTGTTCATGTCACACGGACGACACTGGAGTTGGTGTGGCAGAAACAGGTGAATCTCTATGAGTTCCAGGCCAGCCTGGGCTACAGAGTGAGTTCCAGGATAGGCTCTAAAAGCTACACAGAGAAACCCTGTCTCAGGGGGAAAAAAAAAAAAAAAGAAAGAAAGGAAAAGGTATAATAAATAAAATGGGTCATAAGACAAATTTTCTTCAAGATTACTCACAAATAAATGTTACAAGTGTTTACTTAACATTTATTTAAGAGCTCGGAGATGGCTCCATTGCCTTATAAGCTTGAGGACCTGAATTCAGAACCTAGAACCCACATAAGAAAATGGGCATGGTGTCACACACAAATCTGGTATCCTAGTAATGTCAAGATGGGAGGCAAAAGGGGCAGATCCAGGTCCCTGGACAGCTAATTTAACCGACTTGGTAAAGCCCTAGGCCAGTGAAAGACTTCATCTCAAACAGAAAGTGAAAAGCACCCGACATCTGTACATGCACACACATGAACTAGCATACCTGAATATGTACAAACACATGCACACACAAAGTTTAAAGTACTTTAAGAATGAAGTGTCTTTCATTTGAAAGTTGAATTGCACTAATATTGACAAAGTAAAGCGTAAAAGCATAAATTATTTATATACATTTCTAGGAGTAGGGTGCCATTTCCACCTTTCTCAGTTTATTTTTCTCTTCATCAAAGCATTTTCAGATAAGCCAGGAAATCCAGCACTTAGTAGATGAAGTCAGGAGGTTCAGAAGTTCAAAGTCATCCTTGGCATCACAGCAAGTTGGACGTCAGCCTGGGATGCATGAGACCCTGTCTCCAAAATATTTTCAGTAGTTTGTAGTTATACTAGAAGTACTAGAAAGTCTCTTAATCTAGTTTTCAGCTGGAGTTTCCTTTTGAGACTAGAAGTGTTTAACGCATGTTGAAAAGCTCTGGTATATTACTAAAGCGTTTTCAACAGCTAAGACAACACTGTTTCAGATATGTTAAATATCACAAGTTTTTCTTCATATTAATAGTTTTGTTGCATGTTCTACAGGGGAAAAAAATTCTTAAAATGTCAAGTGGCCTAAAAATGAGGAACAGATGTTAATTCTTCCTGTTTCAGCAGAAATGTTGGAACAGCTGGGTGTGGTAGCACATGCCTGTAATCCCAGCACTCAGGAAGTGGAAGCAGGAAGGTGAGGAGCTCAGGGCTATCCTTGCTACATAGTAAGAATAAGGCCAGCCTGGGGCAAAAGAAACGGAGGGCAGCTGTGATCTAAGGAGAGGAGAAAAAGAGAAATCTTAGTGGTTAATGTTCAGTTGTTAATGTTTGTCCTTGCAGTGGTAAGGTCATATTTATTTGCCTGGTTTTAGAAAGGACTGGTAAAGGGACCTGTTGAGACCTTGATTTCTTTGTTTTCCAGTTTTGAAATGTGAGGTACATGATTTGCGAATTGTTCTTCATTCTGCTGACAAAGAACTTTCTTTGGTGAAACTGGAGTATAGCACATTCAAAGAGAGTCAAGAGAAAGAACTAAACCAGCTTTCAGAAAGACATGTGCAGGTTCAGCTTCAGCTGGACAACACCAGGTAGAGTTGTTCTCTGTTGCTTCAAGGTGCCTGTTTGGTTGTTCTCAATACTGCTTGAAGTAGTATAAGCCCAACACACATTGCAAAAGCCAATAACGTAATTTATTAATCATTTATCACAAGTACACCATGTTTTCTTAATCCAATTGGCTTCACCACAAACTGGCTTTGTGATTTTCTTAAGACTTCTGATTTGTTGTTTGTTTTGTTTTTCTGAAACAGTATCTCGCTATGTAGCTTTGGCTAGCCTGGAACTCATTCTGCTTCCTGAGTCCTGGCTTTAAAGGCATCTGGCCTAATCTCATCAAGTCTTGATTTCATTTGTTTATTTATGAGACTAGAGCTAGATCAAAAGTGTAAAGAGTCTACTGAGCTATCTATTTAAATGCTATCTTAAAAGCAATGACTATCCTAGCCTTTAAAATATATTGGTCAAAATGTAATTGTTCTTAGTGTCCCTGGTTCCACTGGACTGCTTATTCTCTGACACTCAGTGGCTGTTCATACTTCTGAGTGCACTACCATCTGTTTCTTACTAATTGTTGCCTACTTGTCAACATTCTTTACACCGTGAACACATGTACATGTTCCCCTCTCTCTACTTCTCGTCTTTTAGCCGCCACTTCATTGTCCTTTGTAATTTGCTGCTTCTGCCCTCCTTCATTTGCACAGCATGTGGTTCTTCATCTGGTTAGCAGTGTATAAGACAAGACATCTGTTTTGCATGGTTCAGAGATGAGATTATTGGCTCTTTTTTTGGCTGACCACTGGATACTGCACATGATGCAGTGTGTTGGGGAAAGGAGCAATGTGGTGTAACTGAACAAGCAACAAGTAGTTCTTTGCTGAGGTTATACTCTCTCTTGCTTAGGAAGAAGCCATATTTTCTATCACATCTTCCTAGAGCTAGACTTTGTCATAAATGGTTGGTGTTGAATTGTTGACAAAATGTGTAAATTGAGTGGCTAGTGCCTGGCTAGAAACACTCACATGAGCCTCATCACCAATTGTCAGCTAGCTAATAAATTGCCAATCCTTTAACCACATGAACAAGGATGTGGAAGAGATGCTTCAGGCTAACACTCCCTTTCCATCCATATCTTCTGGTTTAGTGGTCCTCACATGAGTACCAAGGGCATTTCATTCCACACAAGACCATGACAGCTCTCTGACAAATGTAAATGGTTTGTGATAGAAAAACTTGAACTTCAGAAAATCTGACTCATAGAAACAAATGTTTATACTTTCCATTTTAAAATATCTTGCTGGTAAAGACTAGAAAATGAAAAGCTTCTTGAGAGCCAAGCCTGCCTACAAGATTCCTATGATAACTTACAAGAAGTAATGAAATTTGAAATTGACCAACTTTCAAAAAAGCTCCAAAACTGCAAACAAGAAAATGAAACTTTGAAGTCTGATCTGCATGTAAGTGATGAGCATTGTTATAACTGGTGGATGTATCCTGGATCTGTGGTTCCTGTCCTGTGTCCTCTGACTTCCTGTGCCAACCACAGTCTTGATGTTTGTTAACTGCCTAATACTCCTGTCACTTCAAACCTAATACACAGTTGTCTTTTAGAATTTGATGGAGCTTTTTGAGGCAGAAAAAGAACGCAACAACAAATTATCATTACAATTTGAAGAAGATAAAGAAAATAGCTCTAAGTGAGTGCTGTTAATTCTTCCCATTGATTAGAATATTGTTCAATACTACATTCTTTATCTTGCTTTGGGGGACTGTAGGATCTCACTGTCTAGCGAAGGCTGGCCTTACCTGCAGTCCTTCTGCCTGGGTCTCCCAGGTACTAGAAGTACAGACATGCACCACTGTGCACAGCTTTCAACTTGTGGTTTTCTTACTAACACCTTGTGGAGAGTTATTTTCAGTTGCGGATGTAGCTAAGTAGCTGTGATACTTCTACACAAGTAGCTGATAGTGATCAGAGTGAGGGCCATCTCTAAGTGGCAGTATGAATTATATGACTATACTTTTGTTTGTTTTATTTTTGGGGGAGGTGTTGTTGGTTGGTTGGTTGGTTAGTTGGTTGGTTGGTTGGTTGGTTTGTTAGTTTTGGGTTTTTTTGAGACAGTGTCTCACTATGTAGTCCTGGATGACCTAGAACTCATAGAGATCCACCTGCCTACCTCTGCTTCCTGAGTGCTGAGATTGATAGACACCACACCAGGCTTCTGATTATCCTTTTATTATTGGGGAGTAAGGAGTGACTTTTATTTCTGTTTCTGTCAATTTTTTCCTATTCTTCCCCCCCTCCCCAAACTCTCATTAAGTCTCTCTTCTCCCTCTCCAAGTTCTTTTTCTTTCTATTTCAGTGAGTCTGTCAGTGATCTCATGATCACACTAGGGAGAAGAACTGTTTTTCAGTTACTATTTACAGTGGTTTTTTATGACTACTCTTGGTCCTGATACACAGTGAAGTTAGAGCATGCCCCTACTTGGGATATAGACAGCAAATACTTAATCATATTCAGTAAGTCAGGTCTGTGCTGTAGGTGCTAGAATATGTAGATTAAAACAGTAAATGAGACATCCCTGTGGTCATGGACCTCACATTCTGTCTCAGACAGATGGCAGTAAATACTGTGTGCTGTGTGTTGGATTATCAAATACCAAACACTGAGGAAAAGTAGAGTTGTGGCACAGAAATAATTCCTTACTGAATAGTTGTTAACAAATGCATTCACCTTTCTGACCTCCTTAGGAGTATGCTCTCTAACTCAGGATTTGCCTAGTAGACTTCATTTGCATGGCATTTAATTTCTTCTAGGTATACACTCAGTTCATGTTTACTTAATTCTTCTTTTCCAGAGAAATCTTAAAGGTTCTTGAGGCTGTGCGTCAGGAGAAACAGAAAGAGATGGCCAAATGTGAGCAGCAGGTCAGCTTCTTATTCTGAGTCTAGAATTGGAAATTGGTAACTTTTATTCCTGAAGTCTAAAAAAAAAAAAAAAACTGTTTCAGCATTCACTGTTAGAAGTCACTAACTAACAATAAGACTGAAATTTTGACTAGGTTTTTGTTGTTGTTAAGGTTTAAACTTAGGCTTCTACCAATGAGGTACATTCCTAGATCATGTTTGTTTGTTTTCTGAGACATGGTATCTCTGTGTAGTCCTGGCTGGCCCAGAACTTGCTTTGTACACCAAACTGGTCTCCAGCTCACAGAATGCTGGGATTAAAGGCTTGTGTCACCACACTTGGTCACTTTTAACCCTTTCTGACTTCCAGGTGGCGATAATGATAGCTGCTGATGCTCACTTAATAGAGACCACAAAACCACTCCAGGCCTTGTTAATATAGACTTTGTAATATGCAAAGCAGTTAACAGCTTGTTTTTGTTGTTTTTAATTATTTTCTAAAACTATTTGTTTTTCCCCATAGATGGCAAAAGTACAGAAACTAGAAGAAAGCTTGCTTGCTACTGAAAATGTGATCAGTTCTCTGGAAAAGTCTAGAGATTCTGACAAGGTAGAGAAAGTTTGAGTTTTATGCTTCTGCATTTTGTTTCTTTATTTTTGCTGTTGGTGCTGTATGTTTAATTTTAGAGCCTTGGTTTCTCTATGTAGCCCGAGCTGGCTTTGAAACCACCTCAGCTTCTGGGATACAGATATGTCATTTCTGTCTTCTGTACCATTTGTTACCTCCACGGTAACTGAACACTGTCTGCTCCACGCACATTCAGGCTCTTTTTTATTTTTTTCTTTTTATTCATTCATTCGTTCGTTCGTTCGTTCGTTCGTTCGTTTCGTTTATTTATTTATTTATTTATTTATTTATTTATTTATTTATTTATTTATTTATTTGAGACAAGGTATCACTATGTAGTCCTGAATGGCTTGGAACATTTTATGTAGACTACGCTAGCCTCAAACTCGCAGAGATCCACCACCTGTCTTTGCCTCCCTAACATTGAGATGAAAGGTGTACACCACTACATCCAGCATACACTGTTCCCTTAGAGAGCTTATGTAACACATCTTGCCCTTTCAGCTAGAATGCTGATATTACTTTGACACTTTTTTGCTGACTGTAAGTTCATGATACAATAATCAAATCCTTATTGCTGACTTTGCCAGAATAATAAAAATGACTTGTCTATCCAAATATAAAAATGAGCATAATGGTCTACACCTATCACCCCCGCTGTTAGGAGACTGAGGCAAGAAGGGCAGTAGTTAAGAGGCCAGCCTGAGGTACATGAATATTTGGAAGCTAACCTGAGCTACATAGTAAAGCCCTATCTCAAAAAAGAAGAAAGAAAAACTTTTTTAAAAAGTTGTGAAAGGCCGGGCGGTGGTGACACACGCCTTTAATCCCAGCACTCAGGAGGCAGAGGCAGGCGGATCTCGGTGAGTTCGAGGCCAGCCTGGTCTCCAAAGCAAGTTCCAGGAAAGGCGCAAAGCTACACAGAGAAACCCTGTCTCAAAAAACAAAACAAAACAAAAAATTGTGAAAGGTAGAGTGTTACATAATACTTTGCTAAAGTAAATTGACTTCCTTTGTTGCATTTATGAAACAGAAATGGTTTATGTGTTAGCTACATTTCTTATTGATGTGACCAAACAACTCCCCCAAAAAATTTATAGAAGGAAAGATTTATTCTGACTCATGAGGGGCAAGGCACGACTCCATGTTGATAGGAACTGTTTGTAGCTGCTTCCTGCATAGCACCTAATAGGAAGCACAGAGAGCTTGGGTAGGATTGGCGCTGCCTATAACCCTAGTGCCCACATCCTCCAGCAAGGCCTCACCTCTGAAATGGTCCACAAGCTCCCAAAACAGCACCACTATCTGGGATTCAAGTGTTCAAATTAGACTGAGAAAAATTTCACATTCAAACTGCAACAGTTCATCTTTTGAAATGATCTCCATAATGTCACTGGTTTTGAAAGTAATGTTTTTGTCCTTGTCAGGAACTTGTTACTAATCTCATGAACCAAATCCAGGAGTTAAGAACATCAGGTGGTGAAAAAGCAGAAACCATAGACACCCTGAAACAAGAACTCCAGGACATAAACGTAAGTTGAGTCACACGATGCTGAGCTTGAGCATGGCACAATTCACAGGCTCTTCAGGTAGCTGTCCCCACAGATTGTAGAATTAACACACAGAGGACTTCTGAGATATACAGTGCACACACGTCTGGACAGCAGCACTTCTGTGCCAGGTCTTTGTCTTGGAATAGTATTCTCAGCACCATTCAGGAACCACTGATTAGAAATAAACTGGGTGTTGCCAGTAACAGTTAATGCTAAAGTAGGGTTCCTTATTTGCCTCAAGAAACATTTTTAGTTAAACTTGCAGGTGTTTATTATATGGAATTGTGTCCCTGATCTGAGACTCAAAACCATTTTCTGAAGTAGCTGTTTCTTAAGTTGAATGTGGATGCTTCCTTTGCTTGGATCAAGGTGAAGATTTTCATCCTCATCTGTTCTGTTCCAAAGGAGCTTGCTTTGCTCAGTATTTATCTTCATAAGCAGTCTCTAATGAGATGACAAAGCCAGGTGGTTTTCTCTAGCACCTCTGTAACTGTCCTGTTTTTCTTTGTCATGTACACTACTTCTTATTGCTTCATTAACAAGAGTTTGTGAGGCTGGAGAGATGACTTAGTGGTAAGAGCAACTGCTACTCTTCCCACGTTGGGCATCCACAACCACCTGCCACTCCAGCTGAATGGGATTATGCCCTCAATGGGTACCTGCACACACCTGGCATGCAAGTGTACTTGCATACACACACATAAAAATAACAAAACTCAAAACAACAACAACAAAACCAACCACCAGGTGTTGCTGAATCTGGTCCTCACCTGGAGCTGAGATCACTTCTAAGTTACTTTGGTGTACAGAAGAGCAGTGAAAGCTCTTGTCCATGACCTTATTTTCAACAGTGTAAATACAGTGCTGCTGTGGCCGACAAGGAGGAGAGCAGAGAGCTTATCAGGAGACAGGAAGTGGACATCCTGGAACTGAAAGAAACTCTCAGACTGAGAATCCTCTCAGAGGATATTGAGGTAGGTATTATTAACGTGACACCTTCCTTTTCTTTCTTTTTCCCTGCCTGCCTCCCTGCCTCCCTCTTTGAAACAGGATCCTCTCTGTGTAGCCCTGGCTGTCATGGAACTCACTGTGTCAACCAGACTGACCTTGAACTCATACAATTCCCCCTGCTTTTGCTTCTCGAGTGCTGTACTAGAAATTTCTATTTTCTTTTGTGCCTTATTACTTGACAGTATGTTTATTTATGTAGGGATGTTTTTAATGAATAACTAAAAGACTCTTTTTAGAAGGAGTAATTGATACTTAGGGGCTGACAAGACAACTCGGAGGGTAAAGTTACTTCCCACTGAAGCTGACCACCTGATTTTAATCCCTAGAACCCACATGGTGGGAGGAAGGAGAGAACTAGTTTATTGTTGAAAAATCAGCAGTAAAAGTTATGTCCTGGGGGCTGGAGAGGTGGCTCAGAGGTTAAGAGCACTGGCTGCTCTTCCAGAGGACCTGAGTTCAATTCCCAGCAACCACATGGTGGTGCACAACCATCTATAATGAGATCTCATGCCCTCTTCTGGCCTGCAGGCATACATGCAGATCGAATACTATATACATAATAAATAATTTTTTTAAGTTGTTAAATCCTATTCACAAAAAAAAAAATAATGTATCAGAATCTTAAGGAGAAAATTTAGCAAGTGTTAGGATATCAGAGAGATTCCAAATGATGAAAAGGAAGACTTGAAAAGGAAAATACAGAATTATTGTAGACATAGAAATTTATGTAATTCCAATTCAAATCCCAATTTTTAAAAACTGATGAGAGCTTGGCATGGCAAGTGTTAAAAGCAACAGTTGCCTTTAACCCCACTATTTTGGGAAGCCAAAGTAGGTCTATATAGGAAGTTCCAGGTCAGCCAGGTTTACACAACGAGCCCTTGTCTTGAAGGAAGAGAGAGAGGGAGAATCCAGATATAAGTATAAAGTACATATAATAAAAACTGCAAGTCAACTAAAGTATCTAATTGTGTGTTCAGTTATGATGTATCCAAAGGTGAAACAGAATTCACCTGAGAGAAAGAGTGAATACGTGGGAGAGTGTAGGATAGCAAGTTCCTCTGTGTGCACGAGCAAGTGAGCATGCATGTGTGGATTGAGATAAATCCTTATTGTACCTCGGAACTCACTGATTAGACTAGGCCATCTAGCCCCCCGTGAGTCCCGGGCATCATCCTGTCTCTATCTTCCCAGTGCTGGGGTTAGTGGCATGCCATTATGCCCAGCCTTTTACATGAGTGTTAGGAGCTGACCTCATCTTCGTGACTGTACTAGTTTCCTTTCTGCTGCTGTGATGAAGCACTCTGATTGAAAACAAGTTAGACAGGAACATTTCTGTTTGTCTTACACTTTCAGATCACAATCCATCATTGAGGGGAGTCAGAGCAGAAACCATGGAGGAATGCTGCATGATAGCTCACTCCCTGGCTAACTCACAGGTTCATGATTAGCTAGCATGCCTCATGATGATGCTCCCCACAGTGAGCTTACCTGAAGACACACTCTAATCTAGGGAGTTCCTCACTTAAGACTTTCCTCTTAGATGATTGTTGTATCAAATTAACAATCTAACTAGGATACACGGGAAGATTTTATTCACTGAGCTATCTTTCCAGCCCCTTGGGTCCTCTTTTTTATTACTTATTTATTTTTAAATATTTCCCCCCCACCCCCCAATCATATGTATGTATGGGTGTATGCAGTACTCTTAAAGTACTACATGGATCTCCTGGAGCAGGATTTGTGGTGGTTATGAAATGCTGGGTGTGGGTGCTGGGAACCAAAATTAAGTCCTCTGCAAGAACAGCACTTTATTAAGAGCTGCTCATCTCTCCAACCCTGAGATCATCCTTTTAAAAACTGTGCACATGTCCATATGGGAAGGAAGGATGAGCAGATTCTGCTCTGATATGATCACTACCTATGCTGTGTAAGTCACTTTCCACTACCTAATTCTCTGAGTCTTCAATAGCCGGTGCCATGGTGAATTGTTACAACCCTTCTCTGCCTGGGCTGGAGACATCTTTAACAGCTATTTACATTCTAGGATATAAAAACGCAGAGTCAGGTTCAAGACATGGCTCTGTTGATAAAGTACTTGCTGCATAAGCATGAAGACCATGTTTGGATCCTCAGCAAATATAAAAGCTGGGCTTAGCAACCTGAATCTGTAACCATAGAGTATAGCACCAGCAGACAGAAGCAGACAGATCCAGGGTGCTTCCTGGCCAGCCAGTCTAGCCAAAATGGTTTATTCCAAGTTCAGTGAGAGATGCCTGACATGACCTCTGACATCTGTACACATCACATAGGCATGTACACACACACACTGTGTGTGTGTGTGTGTGTGTGTGTGTGTGTGTGTGTGTGTGTACAAATATTATACACATACAAGCCCCTAAAACTCAATTAGTAGGACATTAAGTAAGCTCTGCACTCTGGGTGTTCTCTAAAACCCTGAGTGGGAAAAGGCTACTACCCAGCCTCACACAGGAGAGTGGATCTACTGAAATCACCCCTAGGCCTGTTCACGTGTGTATCTACTGCTTGGGTTGTCTTGGAGTGGTTTAGTACATAAGCCAGAGGGGAGACATTTTCAAGATTTTTATATACAACTTCGATAACTTGAATCATGTGTAGTAATGTTATAGTAATGATTTGTGAGACGAATGACACAGTTAAGAAATGCTTCCTTTGGACATTGCTCCCTAACAGAGGGATATGCTGTGTGAAGATCTGGCGCATGCCACCGAGCAGCTGAACATGCTCACAGAGGCCTCAAAAAAGCACTCTGGACTCCTGCAGTCTGCTCAGGAAGAGCTGACCAAGAAGGAAGCACTGATCCAGGAGCTTCAGCACAAGGTGGGTGGCCACTGAGCCCCTCCGGCACCAGCAGGGAACAGCGTGGTATGGTTGTCCTGAGTTCCTGCTTTGGCTAAGTTCTCTGTATACAGAAAGTAGGCAAATGGGTTGATTAGAGACTCTGGTGTTCCACCATGGACTGTGAACTTGTGAGTTTCCTCGTGTGAGTCTCACTTAGCGACTTCCCTCCCTGCCCTGGGTCTTCGGCATAGGACAGCAGTGTCTGCCAATGACGTTGTGACTGAAAACAGTCAGATGTTAAAACAAAACTATAGCCTTCTCCAAAGTAATAAATTGTACACACATATACATTTCAGAAACATCTTTTTTTGCTGTTGTTTGAGGTAGGGTCTCACTATTTATCCTAGGTTGGCTTTGAGCTCATCATTCTTTTGCCTCCATCTTCCGGAGTGCTGAGAGTACAGGCATATGCCACTACACCCAGAATAAAATCTCTTTTTTACACAACAAATAATTGGATACATTTATGAGGTTTATACTGATAGGTTGTGCTGGAGTGGGTTGAAACAATCTTGCTTTGTAGCTCTGGCTTGCCTGGTGCTCATAGGCAACCCAGACTGGCCTGATAATCTATAATTCAGGCTGTCCTCAAATTCATGATAATCCTCCTACCTCCACCTCCTGAATTCTGGGATTACAGGTATCAGGCATCTCAACTACCACAATGTGTTGCTCTGATGTTTGTATATATTATATAATGATTAAATCAAGTTGGTTAATATATCCATTACCTCACTTAGGATTTTGTTTGTGATACAGTTTTAAAACTGCTGTCTTTCCTGTCTTCCCTGTTTTGAACTATCTTTTTTTTTTTTTTTTTTTTTTTTTTTTTGGTTGTGCTCAAAATATATTGCATGGTCTCAAAAAACTTGCTTTTGTCTGAGTTTGGTAGGCTTTGATAGACATCTCTCATCCAGGGCTCTCTAACTCCCCAGTCTCTGGTAACTGCTATTCTACTCAACACCTCTGAGTTAGGCTATTTGGATTCCACAGGGAAGCTAGATCATTGTGTTTCTGCACTTGGCTTCTATCAATTATGTGACAACTTCTAGGTTCATCCATTTTATTGCAGATGACAGAATTTGCCTTGTCTTACAGGCTAGCCAGTGTTCTTTCGTTTGTAGGTACTACTCTTTTTTTTCTTTTCATCTGTTGGTGGGTAATTAGGTTTACTATATACTTTGGCTGTTGTGAAGAGGGGTGTGGTTAACATAGGAATGCAGCCCTCTCTTCAAGTATTACATTACAAACTGGGGGGATGGTTCAGTAGATAGAGAAGTTGCCAGGCAAGCATAAGTCCTGAGGTTTGGATTTGCAGAACTCACATTATTATGTAATACTTATAATTATGTAGTGCATAATTATTATTATGTACTCACAGGTAGGCATGGCGGCCTACTTGTAATCTTAGTATGCAGGAAGCAGAACCAGGGAATTCCCCTGAGCAAACTGCCTCAACAGCAATTGGCTTCCACAGATCAGACACATGCATGTGCACTCACTCCCACACATGTGTGAGCACACACATGCACAATTTCGTTTTCTTCAAATACAGACCCAGCACTGAGATTGCTGGCCATGTGGGAGTTCTCGTTTGTTTTAGGCATGACTTCCCCCCCCTTTTCTGTGGGTGTGTACTGACAGATCAATAGCAGTGTAGTCCCTCCATGTCCTCCACTAGTACATCTCTTTCATCTTAACAGGGAGATAAACACTGTGATTTTGATTTGCTTTTCTCTGAAGGTTGTCAGTGAGGAAGCTTTTCTTTTTAATTGGACTGTGTGTTCTGAATTATTTTCTAAACTGTAACCTGTTATCTGTTCAATTTGCCAGTTAAACCAAAACCAAGAGGAAGTAGAGCAGAAGAAGAATGAATATAACTTCAAAATGAGACAACTAGAGCAGGTGATGGATTCTGCTTCCGAGTATCCACAGGTACCTTTCCAAAAAAGTGATTTTCAGAATAATCAGGTTTTCAAATGAGGAAAATATGTAAATAATTAATGTTATTCCTTTTAATTTTAAGGAAAAAGCTCTTCATTAACACCCCCTGTCTGCTTTCTACTTGGTAAAGTCTTTTGTTTTACTTGGATAGGAACTAAAAAAAATAAGCTAAATGGCCTTTCTCTAGGGGCTTGGCATACACATACAAATGCACATTTTATCAGGTGTATAGTCTACAGATGAAATCTGCATAGCGTCATGTAATCAAGCATTTGGATGAAGTATGATTTTTGTTTCAGAGTCCCAAAACACCACCACATTTTCAAGCTCATTTGGCAAAACTCTTGGAAACACAAGAACAAGAGATAGAGGATGGACGAGCCTCTAAGACTTTTTTGCAACACCTTGTAACAAAGCTAAATGAAGATAGAGAATTAAGAAATGCTGAGATCCTCAAAATGAAGGTACATGACTTTTTTTAAGTCAGCAGCTTCCTCCTAGCTGTTTGATTCAAGGTCAAAAGGTCAGAACTTTTTCATAGAGTCTTCCTCCCACCCTTGACTGCTTGCAGTGTAGTTCGTTGTCCCTGGGAACTCCCAGTTTCCTTTCCTTCCTTTTTTAAAGATTATTTATTTTTATTTTATGTGTATTGGTGTTTTGCCTGCATGTATGTCTGTAGGAGGGTCCCCTGGAACTGGAGTTACGGACATTTGTGACATGTGAGTGCTGGGAATTGAACCCAGGTCCTCTGGAAGCATTCAGTGCTCTTAACCAATGAGCCATCTCTCCAGCCCCCCTTTCCTTCCTTTTTAAAGCTTTTCAGTACATGCTTACTTTACTAAGTCTGTAAGTGCCCTTCCCTGCCTTGTGGGGTTTTACACAATAGTATCATAGTCTCTACCAGCCACATTGCCATGAGCAGTGAATGAATAGAAGGCCTGATTCCTTGAATTTCACCTCATAGTGCTGTCCTACTGCTCCATCTTTGCCAGCTCAATACCTTCAGCACATTATCCCAGCACAGTTTGAAATGTGTGCATGTATGTGTTAGGTGCATGTGCTTGTGGGAGCCAGAGGTCAACATCACACATCACGTGTGTCTCTCCATCACTTTCCACCTTAACTTTTGGGGCAAGGTCTCGGCGGGCATTGCACTGACCCAGCCATCTTCCCAGCCCTTCGGTGTAGTTTTAGGTTTAACTTTCCTTCTCTCCTCTCCTTCTTTCCCTTGCTTCTTGTGACTATGTGTCGTATATGATGCAGTGTGTGGTTTTTCTGTGTGTGTTTAATGCATGAGTGAGGACATGTATACCACAGAATGTGTGTGAAGTTGAAGGACAACCTCAGGCATCAGCCTTCACCTTCCATTTTGTTTGCTGCTGTGTGCACCAGAGGTTAGCTGACCCAAAGACTTTACAGGGATTCTGTTACCACCACCACCACCTCCACCTCCAATGTAAAGAACATTGGAGTTATAGACAGGTGCTACTGCACCAGGTTTCAGTGGGTTCTGGGGAACTCAAGCTCAGATCCTCACACTCATGTGGGGCAAGTGTTTTATACACTAAGTCATCTCCCCAGCTGCCTTTCACCTTATTGAGATAGGGTCTTACTATATTGTAGCCAGAAGTTTTCCTGTGTCCCGCCCAGTCTGCAGCCGCTCAGACCCAAGCAAACACACAGAGGCTGATTAATTAAAACTCCTCCGCCATTAGCTCAGGCTTACTACTGACTAGCTCTTACATTTAAACTCAGCCCATTTCTGCTAATCTATATGTCGCCATGTGTTCCGTGGCTCTACCTGTGTGCCATTACATGCTGTTCCCAGGTTGGTGGGCTAGCGTCTCCTGACTCAGCCTTCCTCTTCCCAGAATTCTCCTTGTCTGCTTATCCCACCTATACTTCCTGCCTGGCTACTGGCCAATCGGGGTTTTATTAAACCAGTGTACAAAAGCATTATTCCACAGCACTATATAGCTATATAACCAGGTTGGCTTTGAACTCATGGTCCTCCTTTCCTTAGCCTCTTGAGTGCTAGGTTGACAGGGATATGCCACCATACTTGGCTATAAATGAGGATCTAATTTGAGTGTATGCTGTGGCACCAGTTTTTAATATGCTTAAACTGTTTAAGACACTGAACATGTTCATGAGTCACATTTCTAAGATTTATTTATTTATTATGTATGCAGAAGAGGGTGCCAGATCTCAGATCTCATTACAGATGGTTGTCAGCCACCATGTGGTTACTGGGAATTGAACTCAGGACCTCTGGAAGAGCAGCCAGTGCTCTTAACCTCTGAGCCATCTTTCCAGCCAGTGCTCTTAACCTCTGAGTCACATTTCTAAGACTTACAAGAGCTTGTTACAAACTGTGTTTAATCCAATAACACTCAGTGCTGTACTTAAAGAGTAATGTAAAAAGGAATGCCTGTCTCAGTCACAACCTTTTCTTTGGGGAAGTGGGGGGAGGGGGTGACACAGGGTCTCACTTCATAGACCTGGCTGTCCTGGAACTCCTTATGTCCAGCAAATTCATATAGTTTTGCCCACCTCTGCCTCCCAAGTGCTAAAATTAAAAGTGTGTGCCACCACACCCAGCTTCATTCACAACCTTGAGAAGTAAAATAGCACCCAGTCTGATGTTTTTCTGAAAAAAATCATTTGGTGTGTTCTCAGGATCAGTTGTGTGAAATGGAAAATCTGCGCCTGGAGTCTCAGCAATTAAAAGAGAAAAACTGGCTTCTGCAAAGCCAGCTGGATGATGTTACAAGGCAGGACAGTGGGTGAGTAAGAGCCTGAAGTCCTCCAGCTGGACTTGCTGTGCCTGCACATCCTTAAGTGAATGAGGATAATGTGGGTTTTACCAGACAGGACATCCCCCTGACCTGGGGAGTGCGTGGTTGGTTTTGAGTTGTCTGATGAGGGTATTATGCCCAAGTCATGAGCCCCCTGAGATCACCAGGAGTCTGAGTTCACATGTAAAAGCAAAGAGCCTGTATTGCAAGCTCGAGCTTGGGCTTTCCCGCCCATTCCACGCAGTGTTTGTATCACTCGATACAAAGAGAGCCTCGAGCTCAGTTGAGGCAGGGTTTTTAAGGAGTAAAGGATTCGAGGTAGGGGAATTCTGGGTTCAGACGGGGTGAACTCCTGATTGGGCAGGAGTGAGGCAACACAGTTTTGTCAAACAGTGATTTGTACTGGCGTTGCTGCAAGGAAGTTGGCAGTTTATATAAAAGTGATGGAAGCTATCCCTTATGTTCTAGAGCATCTAGTACTTGTTTGTCTCAATTCTGATTGGTTTCCAGCAGGGTACAGTTTGTGGCTTTTCCTTGTTATTGTAATGGTGGGGCCTAGTCCCAGTATTATTCATCTGCAGCCTGTCATGGCAGCACCAGTGTTAAGTTAGGCCTCTACAAGCATGTGGCTTTCTATCATGGGAGGATAAAGCACCTACCAGCTTTGTGAACTAAGCATTTGGAATACATTCAGAAGATATGAAATACTTGAACCAAACTACCTCCATTTCAAAGTTTTGGGTTTGTTTTTTTTTTTTTTTTTTTTTTTTTTTTTGTATGTGTGTGTGTGTTTTGCAGGGGTGAGTGGAAGGGATTTTGAGATAGGATCTCAATAGGTAGCTGTGGCTGTTCTGGAACTCATTATGTAGACCAGGATAGCCATGAACTCACAGAGATCCAACTGCCTTTGTCTCCTGAGTGATGGGATTAAAGGCGTGTACCACTACACCTGGCTTTTTGTTTTTTTTTTTTTGTTGTTGTTTTGGTTTTCTGAGACAGGGTTTCTCTTGTGTATGTAGCCTTGACTCCTGGAGCTTGTTCTGTAGATCAGGCTGGCCTCAAACTCACAGAGATCCACCTGCCTCTGCCTTTCAAGTGGTGGGTTTAAAGGCGTGTGCCACTACATATGGCTCTAAGTTTTTCTTTAATTCCTTCTCACATATTGGAATTTTAGCTGGGTAGAATCTTGCCCTGAGGTCACCACTCCCTTTATTCCATTTCTTAATCTGTTTATCTCCTTGAACACAGGACTCAGCTACATTCCACTTCCTTGTGCTCCTTTTCTCCTCAAATTTTACATATTATAATTTACCCTGCTCAACTTGCTCCTTTTCATTATAAATCTTCATTAGAGTTACCACTAATATCCACACCACAGAGTCTATACTAGGCTGTTTTGAGATTTCTTCTGCCAACAGAATTTTTCTTAATCCAAACTCTTCACTTTAGCCTCAGGCATTCTCTTCAGACAGGCAAAAGGCAGCCACTTTCTTCACCAAAATATCACAAGAATGATCTCTAGGCCACATACTAATAATTCTTTTCCTATGAACTCTTATAAAGAAAAAAATTTAATTGGGTGGCTTACAGTTTCAGATGTTCAGTCCATTATAATCATGAGGGAACATGGTCGTGTGCAGGCAGATTTAGTGCTGGAGAAAGAGCTGAGAGTTCTACATCTTGCAGGTAACAGGAAGTGAACTGAAACACTGGGTGTGGCTTGAGCAAATATGGAACTTCAAAGCCCATCTCCACAGTGACACACTTCCTCCAACAAGATCACACCCACTCCACCAAAACCATACCTCTTAATAGTTCCACTCTCTTTGAGGGCCATTTTCTTTAAAACCACCACAGTTTCTAGGTACCAAGATGGAGAAAAAGAGAGCGTTTCTACCAATTGGTTCTGCTTCACAATATGATTCAGGGAAAGCAACCTAGGCAGACCAAGGCATCTTCAGCATCTTGCTAAGCATACCTAAGGCCCTAGGTTCAATATCCAGTACCACAAATAAAATCAAAGTAAAACAAAAAGTGTAAAGCACAGGGTGCTGGTGAGCATATCTTTCAATAACTAGTTGTTAAGTGTGTGGTGTAGAATTATGATGTTGCCATTTAACTTTCTATAAGAGGATTAGCCACAGGAGGGACTACTTATAAACTTGGTGTAGTCATACATACCTGTACATTATGACTCAAGATGTACAGACAAGAAGATCAGAAGTCCAAGGTCATCTTCAGCTACATATCAAATTCAAGGCTAGCCCAGACTATATAAGACTGTCTCCAACAACAACAAAAGGCAGGGAGGTGAATTGGACAGAAAGAATTCTCTGAGATGGGACTCTTACTGAATTTCACTCCCTAGATTGGGTCCATGCTTTTTCAAAAAAATCTTAGAAGTTTGCCAGTGGTCTAGGCACTTTTAGAAGCTGTCCTGAGACTGTCTAAAATATATGAGATAACCAAAATTGAAAGTGTTAAAGGCAGCTCTGCTAAGAGTGTAAATGTTTCCCTTCACGTCTTAGTGAACAACATACAACTGACTTAGTAGGACTAGAGTCAGTCAGTAGTAATAAGCCGCTCCCTCTGAGTCAGTGGTTCTCAACTTGTGGGCCATAACCCCTTTGGGAGTCACATATCAGATATCCTGCACATCATATATTTACAATTTATAACAGCCAAATTACAGCTGTGAAGTAGCAACAAAATAATTTTAAAAGGTCACAACACTAGGAAGGTTGAGAACCATTGCTCTAGGTGATTCTGGTATTTGCAGTCCACAGTCTGTTCACCTGTTTTCCATGTGCTCCACACCTTGCCAGTCTTAGGAAGAGCCTCAGAACTTTCCCAAGTCATTTATTAAGCCGCGAAAGTACTTTATTTCACTTCTTTTCTTTTTTTGAGGGGGGGGTAGGGGGGTTGATTTTTCAAGACAGGGTTTCTGTTTAACAGCCCTGACTGTTCTGGAACTCGCTTTGTAGACCAGGCTGACCTTGAACTCACAAGAGTTCCACCTGCCTCTGCCTCCTGAGTGCTGAGATTAAAGATGTGTGCCACCATTATTTCACTTCTTTTCAGGTGTGTGTGTGTGCAGACTATAACCCAGTCTAGTTCATAGGGCTCATAAATAACATTCTGTTGGTGCATAGTCACCTTGCTTGGTTTGTTTGTCTGTTTTATGGCCTTAGCTGCCTTAAAACTAGTTATGTAGATCAGGTTGGCCTGAATCTCAGAAATCTACCTGCCTCTCCCTCCTGAGTACTGGAGTCAAAGGTGTGTGCCACCAAGCCTGGCTTCCTCCTTTCAGTCACCATGCTGAATAGCTGTAAATGTGATATGGCTACCGAACTCTAAAATACTTAATGTCTGGATATTATTTTATGTGTATAAATAATACACATAATAAAATTGTCCACATGTATATCTAACAATTGTGTGCCTGGTGCCTAGAGAGGCCAGAAAAAGGTGTTGAGTTCCCTGGAACTGAAGTTACAAGTAGTGACAAGTAGTTGTGAATCATCATGTAGATGTTGGGACACAAACCCTCTGGAAGAGCAGCAAGTGCTTTGAAGTGCTGAGCCTGCTCTCCAGCCACATTGTCTGAATCTTTTTTTTTTAATTTTATTTATTTTATTTTACATTACCATTCAGTTCTACATATCAGCCACGGGTTCCCCTATTCTCCCCCCTCCCACCCCCTGCCCTTTCCCCCAGCCGACCCCCCCATTCCCACCTCCTCCAGGGCAAATCCTCCCCCGAGGACTGTGATCAACCTGGTAGACTCAGTCCAGGCAGGTCCAGTCCCTTCCTCCCAGACTGAGCCAAGTGTCCCTGCATAAGCTCCAGGTTTCAAACAGCCAACTCGTGCAATGAGCACAGGACTTGGTCCCACTGCCTAGTTGCCTCCCAAACTGATCAAGCCAATCAACTGTCACACCTATTCAGAGGGCCTCATCCAGTGGGGACCCCTCAGCCTTTGGTTCATAGTTCATGTGTTTCCATTCATTTGGCTATTTTTTTTTCAATAATTGAGTAAAACCAAAATTTATTATAAGCCACAGTCGTCCTAGGGACCTCCATGGATCTATGGGTTGTGGTGTGATTGTTCTTTATTTTATATCTAGAATCCACTTATGAGTGAGTATATACCATGACTGTCTTTCTGGGTTTGGGTTAACTCACTCAGGATGATTTTTTCTAGTTCCATCCATTTGCCTGCAAATTTCATGCTTTCATTGTTTTTCTCTGCTGAGTAGTACTCCATTGTGTATATGTCTATTTTATTAGATATTAGGATAGCTACACCAGCTTGTTTCTTAGGTCCATTTGCTTGGAAAGCCTTTTCCCAGCCCTTTACTCGGAGGTAGTGTCTGTCTTTGGAGTTAAGGTGTGTTTCTTGTATGCAGCAAATGGATGGGTCCTGTTTTCTTATCCATTCTGTTAGCCTGTGTCTTTTTATAGGTGAGTTGAGACCATTGATATTGATGGATATTAATGACCAGTGATTGTTAATTCCTGTTATTTTTTTTTTTTTGGTTGTGTTGTGTTGTCCTTCTGTGGTGTATGTTGGTGTGGGATTATCTATTGCTTGATTTTTCATGGATGTGTTTAGCTTCTTTGGGTTGAATTTTCCCTTCTAGTGCTTTCTGTAGGGCTGGGTTTGTGGACAGGTATTGATTAAATCTGGTTTTATCCTGGAATATTTTGTTTACTCTGCCTATGGTGATTGAGAGTTTTGCTGGGTATAATAGTCTGGGTTGGTATCCGTGGTCTCTTAGTGTCTGCATAGTCTCTATTGAGAAGTCTGGTGTTATTCTGATGGGTTTGCCTTTATATGTTACTTGGTCTTTTTCCGGTCTTTTTGCGGCTCTTAATATTTTTTCTTTGTTCTGTGTGTTTAGTGTTTTGATTATTATGTGGTAAGGGGATTTTTTTTTTTTTTTGATTCAGCCTATTCGTTGTTCTGTAAGCTTCTTGTATCTTCATAGGTATTTCTCTCTTTAGGTTAGGAAAGTTTTCTTCTATGATTTTGTTAAATATATTTTCTGTGCCTTTGAGTTGGTATTCTTCTCCTTCTTCTATCCCTATTATTCTTAGGTTTGGTCTTTTCATGGTGTCCCAAATTTCCTGGACGTTTTGTGTGACTTTTTTGTCTTTAGTGTTTTCTTTGACTGACGAATCTATTTTCTCTATTGTGTCTTCTGTGTCAGAAATTCTCTGTTCCACCTCTTGCAATCGGTTGGTTATGCTTGTTTCTGTAGTTCCTGTTCGTTTAGTCAGGATTTCTATTTCCAGCATTCCCTCAGCATGTGTTTTCTTTATTGTTTCAAATTCATTTTTCAGATCTTGGAATGTTTCTTTCATCTGTTTAATTGCTTTTTCTTGGCTTTCTTTGATTTCTTCCCATTTTGTTCATTTTTTCTTCCATTTCTTTAAGAGAGTTTTTTATTTCCTCTTTAATGGAGTTTTTCATTACCTCTTTAAGGGAATTTTTTATTTCTTCTTTAAGGGAATGTTTTATTTCTTCTTTAAGGGCCTCTATCATCTTCTTAAAGTCGTTGTTAGGGTTGATTTCTTCTGTTTCTTCTCTCTTGGTATGTTCAGGTCTTGCAGGTGTAGAATCACTAGGTTCTGATGTTGCCATATAGGTCTTTATGTTGTTGCCTGTATTTTTGCACTGGCGTCTACTCATCTCTTCCTCTGCTCGGTGCAGGTGGTGTCTGTGTCTGAGAGTGCCTCCCTTGTTCTAATTTTTAGTCTTGGTTCAGTAGGAGTTCTTGGTTAAATTGGTGCTATTGGGCTGTTTCTTCAGGGGCAGCTGATCTCAGTCGGTGAAGTATATACTTATGATTCTGGTGATCTGGTTTGGTGGCTGGGCAGCATCTTCTTCTGTGTTCCCAGGTCACGTTTTGTTCATTCGTCAACTCCTCAGCTGATCTTGTTTCTTCAGACTTCAAACTGTAGGGTGTGGTGGTATTGTGTTCACCAAAATATTGTGTACCTTAATAAACTTATCTGGGGTCAGAGAACAGACAGCCACTAGATACAAAGGCTAGAAAATGGTGGCACTCACACCTTTAATCCTAGCATTCCAGAGATAGAAATCCCTCTGGATCTCTGTGAGTTCAAGGCCACATTGGAAACAGCCAAGCATGGTGACACGCCTTTAATCCCAGAAAGCCAGCCTTTAATCCCAAGGAGTGGTGGTAGAAAGTAGAAAGATATATAAGGCGTGAGGACCAGAAACTAGAGGCATTTGGCTGGTTAAGCATGTGGCTGGTTAAGCTTCAGGCTTTAGAGCAGCAGTTCAGCTGAGATTCATTCGGGATGAGGACACAGAAGCTTCCAGTCTGAGGAAACAGGACCAGCTGAGGATCCGGCGAGGTGAGATAGCTGTGGTTTGTTCTGTCTCTCTGATCTACCAGCATTGACCCCAATAACTCGGCTCGGGTTTGATGTTATTAATAAGAACTTTTAAGATTCCTGCTACAGGCCGGGCGGTGGTGGCGCACGCCTTTAATCCCAGCACTTGGGAGGCAGAGCCAGGCGGATCGCTGTGAGTTCGAGGCCAGCCTGGGCTACCAAGTGAGCTCCAGGAAAAGGCGCAAAACTACACAGAGAAACCCTGTCTTGAAAAACCAAAAAAAAAAAAAAAAAAAAGATTCCTGCTACAGTAGGGATCTGAATCCTCTCCCGGGTGGATTTCAGCTGAGCTGGTAGTCTCACCAACACCTCCAAGTTGTTGGGTTTTGCAAGATCAGCAGCTGGGCCCTGGGTTGTCCTCAGATGGAGTGTTCAGATTCGTTCTGGTTCCGTCCCACAGAGATAGCTTCTTCCCTGGGTGTTGGGGTTAGAGGCGTCCCTGCCTCTGCTTGTCGCTGCTGCCAGGTTTGTCTACCTCTGCGGGCCACCGCCGGGCCTGTATGACCCTGTCGGCCACAGCTGCCAGGCCTGTCTACCTCTGTGGGCCGCCGCCACCGGGCCTGTATCCACATAGTCTGAATCTTGACAAAAGAAAAAGATTTCCTAATCTTGGGTCAGTGCACGAACAGCACACCTCTCCCTGGCTTTGGGTGACTTTTGATATGTAAGTCTCATTACCAGTTTTGACTAGGCTACAGATGTGAAAGAAGGAAAGAAACCTTACTATACTAAGCCTTACTTAATGGTCTCCTGCTCACAGAGATTCCTAGTGAAGGCCACAGCACTCAGGCAGGTTCTCCAGTGAGGTCTTACTGGCCACTGAACTACATTCACTTTCCCAACCCAGGCAAACTTGCAGAGATGCACATGCCGTCCAGACTGTCGTCCTTTGATTTGTTGATGGAGCATTTGTTCCTGCTCTTTGCATGCATATGAAGCCAGAGTGGTTATCAGAAACCATTAACTAACTAAATACTCAAGAAAGGGAAGAATCGGGTTCCAAGAGGCCAGACTACCAGGGATCTCTGGGCAACTCTTCCTACCCCTGAAGAGCCCTCTTCTGCTGGCAGTTTGTCCCCTTTTGTTCACAGTTGATCATCACATTGCCACTTTTAGCTAAATTTCTGCACTAACTTTTCCTCCAAGCTTGGTTAGATTTCTGCACTCTACTGGTCTTGCTTTTACACTGGTGACTCAGTTCTGAGTTTTGGGGAGGGCCCTATTTATCCATCTGTGGATCACACTGATTACTGTACTAACTTAATCAGTACAGAGGTAGCTTTCCCATAGCTACATATAATAAACGGTAAATTAATCCTTGAATATACTTGACAGTGTTTCCCTGTGCACTCCCTAATCTATGCAGCAATCAGAGTCGTCCAGACAGTCAACAGCTGAAGAATGAAGATGAAGAGGAGATTGTCAAAGAAAGACTTGCTAAAGTATGGCTTTTTTTACACAAGTTTTCTTCTGTGAGAATATTTAACATTTATGGTTATTTCTTTTAGAAACCATTTTGCTATTGAAATTATTGTCTTTACTGTATTCCCACTGATTATCATGATATTTACTATTAGTATTAGTATATAACTGAGAAGTAAAGGTGTATCTGTCAGCCAGGCATAGTGCTGCACACCTGTTTCTAGTACTTGGGAGACTGTCGCAGAACAATGCCATAGGTCTGAGGCCCCAACCATAGACGGAAACAACAAAAGGAAGAATGTATCTCCCTTTGTGCTTCTGTGGGAAGCACTACATTTCCCACATGCAGTTATCTACTTAGAAACAAGTGTGATTGTCTTATGTGCACAGTGTAGGAATGCTTGTGAACCATTACCTTTTGTACACATGTATGGGATTGTTAGCACAAAGGAAAACGGACTTGTTTTTGTCTTCTTTTTAGTAAAGATATTAAAGAATCTAACCATCTTTATTTTTTTTAATTATAGAATAAACTTATTGAAGAAATGTTGAAAATGAAAACAGAGTAAGTGTACTATCTTATAATTCACCTCTTTTTTTTTTTTTTTTTTTGTATTTCTTTTGTATTTCTAAACTTATTATGGGGAGAGGGCATGCACTCCATGCCAAGTGTGTGGATGTCTGAGGAAAACTGGGGTTGGTTCCCTTCCACATTGGGTTGTCGTATCACAGTTCATCAGGTTTGTGCAGCGAGTGTTCTACCCGCTGAGCCATCTTGCCTAGTTCTTTTGTTGTTGTTTTTAATTTCATATGTATGGGTGTTTTGCTTTGCCTGTATGTATGTTTGTGCATGACATAGGTGCCTGATAGAAGCCAAAAGAGGGCATCAGATACCCTGGGACTGGAGCTACAGAGTTATGAACTGTCCTGTGGGTGAAATACTCCTCTGAAGGGAAAATATATCCATAAGATAACTTCCCTTCTGTGGCATATGTGAATATAATTGATGTTTATTAAAGCCTTTTTTTAAGATATTAAAATTTTTATTTTATATGCACGTATTTTTGTATGGGTATGCACACATGCATGCAGAGGCCAAAAGAGTTTATGGGATCCCCGGCAGCTAGTTATAGGCAGCTGTGACCTGCCCTTTATGTGACCTGCTCCAGTTCTCTGCCAGGACAAGAGCTCCTAACTACTGAGCCATCTCTCTAGCCTCAAAATTTTTTTCTTGATGCCATTTGCTTAATAGGATTTTCATGTAAAACCACTTTTAACAAAAAATAGCACATGGGCAATCTTTAGTTTTCTTGAGTTGCTATGGGGTTTTCTCCTCAGAATAGTGAGAGCAGTTTAATGGCCTTCCAGCTGGTAGTGGTTAAGCTGACATACAGAAAGGTGAACAATCCAGATAAGATCGTAGAACTGCACCCAATTTAGATATATCCTTTGGGACCTTGTCACTGTATGGCACATATTTCTTGTGGTAACAGAAGTCTTCGATATGTGGTCCTTGAAGTTACAGAGCTCACATTGCACTGTGGTTACACACACAACTCATTTTCTCAGGGAACTAGCTATCTAACTGTGGTAACATAGGTAGGAAATGTTTAATTTCAATGTGGTTGAGCTTGGTGATATCATCAGGAACTGAGACTTCCCTCATTCTGGTTTTGGTACTCCTGCTACAATATACCTACTCCAGTTCCAGCATCACGTCTCTATAGCCCCCCTCCCCTTCTCTCTCTGTGAGGTTTCATCTTAGAGCCCTGGCTGGTCTAGAATTCATTATGTAGATCAGACACTTACTCAGAGCTTAGAAAACTAGTGTCCAGCAAGGAGAAGATAGAGAAGGTAGAGTTTACCATGCTTAGCTTAGGCCAGGCATCATCTTCTGCTGGGAAGTGGATGGGCTAACATTCTTTTCCCCTCATAGAATTGAGTTCCATAAATAAGAAGCCAACTGTCTTTATTTTTTTCTCACCGCTTCAATACAGTACTGACAAAGGAAAGAAAAAAGGTTTTTTAAAATGTATAGCTCCAGAGGGATAGAGTGCCACGGTGGGGAACGGCACAGCGGCAAGACCAGGAAGCCAGCTCTCACACGGCATCTGCAGTCAGGAGCCAGGGAGAAAACAGGAAGTATGGCTGGGCAAAAAAACTTGATACACACCTTCAATCCTAGCACTCAGAAGGCAGAGGCAAGTGGGTCTCTAGAGTTTAAGGCTAGCCTGGGCTACATAGTAAGATCCACAACAACCAGGGGTACATAGACCCTGACTCAAATATAACAAAAACCTTCAAGGCATGGGCCCTAGAAGGATGTACTTCCTCCAGAAAGTCTCCAAAATAGTGCTAATCAGCTGGGAACCAAGTGTTAAAAATACATGAACCCAAGGGCACTTCTCACATCCAGATCACAACACATGACTGACAGAACGGTAGGCAGGGGCAGATCACTTCACTGCATTGTCTCTGAGTATTGCTGAGCATGCTCTGGAAACACATCACCTAGACTGAGCTGGCCTGTGGAAGATTTAGATCCTGTGTATCATCTCATTCCAGCAGTCAGTATTACATTCCACATGCATCATAGCAAACAGTGTTTCCAAAAGAAAGTTTAGAAGACTAAAACAATCTTATAAAGTGGGTGAAGCCCTGTACTTTTTAATTGAGTTATATAAAATGGGTAAACCAAAGTACATGCTCTTGAGGAAAGAACTAATGTTCCATTGTCTGAGGCTAGGTTTTAAATCAGAAATCATTCTGAGATTGGAGACACTTAAAGCCTACAGACTGCAATGATATCTTACTTCCATCTCCACTTGGGCAAGCAAAGTTTCACACTAAATTTTTATTACTTGGAAAAACAGTTTGAAGCCAGTCATTGTGGAATATACCTATAATCCTACCACTTGAGTAGGGGAAGTAGGTCATCCTCAGCTACATAATGACTTTAAGGCCAGCCTAGGCTACACAAGACTGTAGCTCCAAATAATAAATAGAAGAGTTTGAAGTTTTTCTTTTCCTTAAAGTATTTCCGTAAAGTATTGACCTAACAAAGCAATCACATCTGATATTCAGTACTATCCCTCTAGCATGTTGAGGAGGGTAGAATCCAGAGCCTGGGCTGCTGTCATGAAGCGGTTTACCACGTGGGTCAAACCCAGTTCTAGCTTGTCTTCTCTTTTTGTTGGTTGGTTTTTCTTTCCCTTTTTTTTTTTTTTTTTTCTCTTTCTGGTTTTTTCGAGACAGGGTTTCTCTGTGTAGCTTTGGAGCCTGTTCTGGATCTCACTCTGTAGACCAGGCTGGACTCGAACTCACAAAGATTCACCTGGCTCTGCCTGCGGAGTGCTGGGATTAAAGTCATGTGCCACCACGGCCTGGCGGTTGGTTTTTCAAGACAAGGTTTTCTCTGTGTAGACCAGGCTGGCCTTGAACTCAGAGATCCTTCTTCTGCCTCTGGAGTGCTGGGATTAAAAGTGTCCGCTGACACTGCTCAGCAAGCCTGTCTTCTTTTTGCCAGCTATACAGGAGACCTGAAGATTGGTGATGCTTTCAAATCAAAATTCTGAACTTAGAAGGAAAAACCTAGTTTGAGTCCTGTTTTATAAGTATATTTTCTTGAAATACCATAAAGTAATGCTATTCTTCCAGCCTAGAAGAAGTCCAAAGTGCCCTTCAGAGTAAGGAGAAGGCCTGCCACAGGATGAGTGAGGAAGTTGAGCGAACCAGAACTTTGGAGGCTAGAGCATTTCAGGAAAAGGAGCAGCTGCGGTCAAAATTGGAAGAAATGTATGAAGAAAGAGAGAGAACTTCCCAGGTATGTTGGGTTTTCCATGCTAGGTAGAATACTTGAATAAATAGAATTAACAAAAACCACATCCTTGGTTCAGTTTCTCTAGTGTGCACAATGCCCACAGAAGCTTGATCACCTCTCAGTTGCTACTTTTGAAAAGGGCTAGATAATGTCATCTTCCCATTCTTGGATTGACAGGAAATGGAAATGTTGAAAAAGCAATTGGAGTATCTTGCTGAGGAAAATGGAAAATTGATAGGTCATCAAAACCTACACCAGAAGATTCAATATGTAGTGCGACTCAAGAAGGAAAATATCAGGCTTGCTGAGGTAAACAGAAAACTGTTCTAAATAAATTTACGGTGGTTTTAAAGTGGTTACTTTAGTAAATTGGTCGTCACTATTTACTTTTCTGTTTTTGAGACAGGGTCACACTCTGTAAATTAATACTTGCCAGATTTTTATTTAATAATTAATTTACAAATTAAACATTGTAGCTTTAATTTGAATATATAGTTAATTAAGTCAAGAAAATAGTTTCAGCCAGGCAGCGGTGGCGCACACCTTTAATTCCAGCACTTGGGAGGCAGAGGCAGGCAGATCTCTGTGAGTTCGAGGCCAGCCTGGTCTACAGAGCGAGATCCAGTACAGGCACCAAAACTACACAGAGAAACCCTGTCTCAAAAAACCAAAAAAATTAAAAGAAAAAGAAAAAGAAAATAGCTTCTCCTGTAACAATTAGAAACTTAATTTTATTTATTTATTTATTTATTTTTAATTACAGGAGACAGAAAAGTTGCGTGCTGAAAATGTATTTTTGAAAGAAAAGAAAAAGAATGAATCCTGAAGATCCCAGCCAGCTTCTACACATCACTTTGTTTAGATTGGTATTGGTTCTTTAAAAGTGAGATTGGACTTGCCCAAGTAATACAGCTAAGCTGAAAGACCTTAACTATGAATCATGATGTGTAATAGCCCTCAGTATTCTGATGGATATTCTGCCTGCAAACACAGCAGACTGTTAAGTGGGTAACAGTGCATTTCCAGGTCTCAAGTCACTTGTAAATCCTGGAAAACGCTTTAAAATAAAAGCCTAGAGCTCAGGTCTCTGGTGAATGTTGGTCAGGTCCTTTTGTCAGACTCAGCTTGATAAACTTGGTATGAATTTGATGGCTGACTGATTTTTGCAGCATACTTGTTTATATAGATGTTTGTTTGTTTGTTTGTTTATAACTGTTGTCATGTGCATTTTCTACAATGTCTAATTTTTCAAATAAAATTTTTTAAAAGCCAACTTAAAAAAATTATGTGTATAAATATTTTGTCTACATGTATGCACGTGTACCTCATGTGTGCCTGGTACCCTTGGAGGTCAGAAGAGGGTGTCAGGTCTCCTAGAAGTAGTTACTGATGGTGTGAGCCACCTGTGGGTGCTGAGAACCAAACCCAGGCCCTCTGCAAGAACAAGTGCTCTTAACCTCTGAGCCAACTCTCCAGCCCTAGTGTTGAGTTTGGACCAGGATCATCGGGTTTCATGTGATCCAGGTTTGCCTTGAACTCACTATGTAGGCAAAGATACCCTTGAACTCTTTATCCTCCTGGCTCTACCTCCAAAGTCCTGGGATTTCAGGTGCACACCACCACACCCAGGTTATTAATTAGGTGTTGACATTGGATGCACAAACAATCAACTAAATGAACCCTCTAACTTTGTCTTAGATTGCTTTAAAATCACTAATTATGGAGGCCACACACTGTTTCCCGCTATTTCTCTACATATCACACCTAAGAGGTGTTAACATTTGTCTACTTTACTCTGCCAAAACATGAAGACCATTTCTGCTAAAAGCACAGTGTTACTTTTCTAATCTCTGGGATGAAAACCTGACAGAGCAACTTAGTTTTATTTCAGCTTCTGTTTCTGCCACAATGTAAGGTCTGTCTCCACTGTCAAGTCCAGTAGGCCTTGCTGAGTCTGTTTCCTCATCTGCAAATGGAACCTCTCAGCCTATGACAAGGAAAGCTACACCGTGCAGACGTGGCATCCACGTGCAAAATTTTATTATTAAAGGGGGAGGGCAGAGGAAAGAGAAAAGGCAGCCTCCTGGAAGGAGAGGGAGGGAGAGGGGGAAGGGGCTTTCCTTTAAAGGGGACTTTATGTAAGATGACATCATGCTGGGCAGGTCCCCAAGGGGAAGGCCAGAATGCTAACATTTATACCACATACAACTAATTAATTGGATAATTATGCTTTTTATTTATTTTTATGTGTATCTGTGTTCAGGTATGTGTACATGAGTACAGGTGCCTATGGAGGCCAGAAGAAAAGCATTGGAGCCTCGGTGGTGGCGTGTCTTTAATCTCAGCACTTGGGAGTTGGAGGCCAGCCTGGTCTACAGAGCAAGATCCAGGACAGGCACCAAAACTACAAGGAGAAACTCTGTCTTCAGATCTCCTGGAGCTATGAAGTGAGGAGCTGTGAGGCTGTGGGCTGCCTAAATTGGTAGCCTGGAAACAAACTACCAGTTAGTGCTCTTAACTGCTAAGCCACCTCTCCAGCCCCCAATAATCCACCCTTTTATTTCAGCCACAAAATCACCTGTATAAGAAGCAATATGGCATGTTAAGAATGTCCATGAAAAGTTCTTAACAGGAATAGTGTGCTGAACAAAGAGTGTACTGTGAAATTATTTTTGTTTTGTCAAAGTCCCATACATACATATTATTTGTATTTTATGTCTACAAAATAAGTCTCACTACGTAGCCCTGACTGGCCTAGAACTATGTAGATCAGGCTGCTCTCGAACTCACAGAGATCCAGTTGCCTCTGCCTCCTGAGGTGCACCCCACACCTGGCACACTTCATATACTTCTAAAGCATTTTGTTTTTTAAGGAGATGCACTCCCAACATACACTCCCATGGATTAAACTCAGGACTTTCTATGTGTTAGGGAAGCACTAAGCTAGGTCCCCGACCCTCCTTTTTAAAAAGCATCTTTTTGAAATAGTCTCAAAAAGTTCTTGGCTAGCCTAGTGCTTGCTATGTTGGCCAGGCTGGCCTCAAACTACGGTAATTCTGCCTCAGCCTCAGCAGTCCTAGGGTTACAGCCATGTGCCACCAGGCTGCCCATCCCTCCTCCTCTTATGTGAGAGTGTCTCCATAAACTGCCTAGATTACTATTAGCTTGTAATGTAATGACAGTAGATAGTGTGTTTTAGTTTTTTGGGTAATTTTTTTTTTTTTTTTTTTTGGTTTTTCGAGACAGGGTTTCTCTGTGTAGCTTTGCGCCTTTCCTGGGACTCACTTGGTAGCCCAGACTGGCCTCGAACTCACCGAGATCCGCCTGGCTCTGCCTCCAGAGTGCTGGGATTAAAGGCGTGCGCCACCACCGCCCGGCTGTTTTTTGGGTAATTTAAATGAATTTAGAAGTAATTGTGGTTCCTGTGGTCCCAGCAGAGTGGTTAACAGCGTTTTTCCTGTCTCCACACCTGGCACCTGCGTCCACGAGGGAGCAAGAGAGGCAGCTGGAGCATCTTTAAGATGCAGACTGGCTTCAGAATCTGAAAGCCAGGAATCAGCATTTTAGGTGCTCATCCATGCCAAGTGGCAGGTATGGAACTGCAGGACACCCCGTCGTCTCAGCAGCAGGTTCCCCCGGGCTGCGGGGTTCTTTCAGGATCTGGGTCACTTCAGCGGCAGGTTCACCTCTGACAAATTCCGCTCTCCACAACTTCAGCACTGTGACAGATTCCCCTCGGCAGCAGATTCGTCTCACGCACAGCAGGTGGCTCTGCGCCCCAGGTTCCCTTCGGTGGCGCATGGTCCTCACTAGCAGATTCCCATCAGCACCCGGTTCGCTTGAGCCGCGCGCGGGCTGTCCCCAGCCACAGGCTTGCCTCAGCTGCAGGTCCTCGGCCCGATTCCCCTCAGCAGCAGATTCGCCTGGTCCCGAGGTCTCCTGAGTCCTAGTCCCTCCTCTTCCTGGCTCCGCCCGGCTCGGGAGTGCGTGGCCGTGGCCGTGGCGCGCGCGGCGGGGCTCATGGCGGCCGGGCCGCAGTCCTCGGGGTCCGCCGTGTCGGCAGCCGCTTACCCCGACTCACCGGTGGAGCTCCCCGCTCGCCTGCACGCCGGCGCGATGCGGCGCCGCTTCTGGGGCGTGTTCAACTGCCTGTGCGCCGGCGGGTTCGGGGCCCTGGCCGCCGCCGCCGCCAAGCTGGCCTTCGGCAGCCAGGTGCGGACTGCGGGGGCGGGCGCCTGCCCGGCGGGGGGCCGGCGGGAGGGGAGGGGGGCCGCCAGCCTTGGTTCGGGCCTCCTGGGGGAGGACATCCTCACCCACCTCCCACTTAAGCCCCTTGGACCCCGTGCCCCAGCCTTTGCATGTGACTCCTCGGGCGACTCCTCTTCCTGCCTTTGGCAAGAGCTCTGACCAGTGAGCACCTGGGGAGAGGAGCGGATGGCCTTCCCACCTGCACAGTCTGAGTCTTGAGCCAGCCTCCGCCTCATAGAGAGGCTCGAGACATCGGCAGCCTAGAATTCAACCCTGACCGGAATAGGAGACTGCTTGATTCTTTACATTTATGGCGATTTAGAGCCAACCTAGTAGTTGCAATTGCCAAGCTTGAAGCGCATATCCCTTTGGGTGTTCATCGGTGCATAAGTGGTCCAGAGTGAAATGAAGGACTCTAGACCATGAAAGTGTTTCTTAGTCTTTTTCAGAAGTGATCAATCAGGCTTTCATTATCCACTGTGTAAGCAGGCTGCCCTCGGCCCTTACGATGCCCTTTGTAAATCATCCCTTTCCAAAAGACTACTCAGCTACAAGAAATTTGAGGTCTACACAAAAGAAAACTACCCCCTGCCTACAGCATCATTCTCTGTCAACAAGGTCTGCATATTCTTTGTAGGAGACTCCAAAAGATCCCCCAGCCTCTCAAGTTTCTGTCCATGGTGGTTGTAGCTGCAGTGATACTTTCTCCTGCAGGTGAATATTGGCTTTTGTGTCTTAGGCATTATTGCCATGGCAAGCACCAATTCTCTGATGTGGACCTTCTTTAGCCGGGGCCTCAGTTTCTCTATGTCTTCAGCCATTGCATCTGTCACAGTGACTTTTTCGAACATACTCAGTTCGGTGAGTAGCCTGGTGACCTTGTTCTTACTCAGGGTTCTAGGTGAGTTGTCCTTGGGGAACCCCTGCTTTTTCAGGCTCAGGAAAGAACAGGAAGTAAAACAGGTTGGAATGGCGCCAGCTAAGGAGCAGTTAAATATGGAGAGCTTAGTTAGGAATGAAATCTGAGTGTCATTCTGGGCTAACACCAGCCATGTGAAGACATTCCTCAGCATGTCTCTCATAAATCTGGGAACTTTAGCTATGGGGAGAGAAGGGGCTGGTCAAGGTTCTTTGTGTAAGTCCAAGGCCAGCAAGGTGGAGCAAACCCAGTCAGTCCTGAAGTGGAAGGAAAGACAGCCTAGGTAGGTTTTATGATTTACTGGCCCCACCTGCTGGCCTGTGTTGGGCCTGTTGTTCAGTTGGTGTAGCTCCTGACTTCTGCAGAGGAGACAGAAGTGCATGGATTGATCTGATGAAGGTAATAGCTGATGTGAAGCAGCAGACTTTGGCCAGCCGCTAAGGAATGGTAGAGCCTACTAGAGTAGGCCAAGTCCCTTAAAGCTGTCTCTCCCACAGGCCATCTTAGGCTACGTGCTGTATGGAGAGTGCCAGGAGGTCTTGTGGTGGGGAGGGGTGTTCCTCATCCTCTGTGGACTCACCCTGATCCACAGGAACTTCCCACCCACCTGGAAGGCAAGCAAGCAGCAGTGACACCAGTTGGTGGATAGACCACGGTAAAGATGACCATCATGACACCATTTGGTGGATAGACCACTGTAAAGATGACCATCATGACACCATTTGGTGGATAGACCACTGTAAAGATGACCATCATGACACCATTTGGTGGATAGACCACGGTAAAGATGACCATCATGACACCTTTTGGTGGATAGACCACTGTAAAGATGGCCATCATGACACCTTTTGGTGGATAGACCACTGTAAAGATGGCCATCATGCCCAGCCATGGATTGACAAGTAGGCCTGCTTCTGGGGTGACCCAGGAGTGCAGCCTTTGACTGTCAGCCACAAGGAGATGCCAGACCAACCACAGGCCTCTGACCACCTCGCAGCCTGGAGGGTTGAAGCATTAGCTCCTGTAAGAGGAAGACCACCACCACAGCATGAGGACCAAGTCCTTCAGCGTTGGTACAGTGCTTTGATTCTTGTGCTCCAGGGCTACCTCAGTGAGTCCTGGAGGACTCTGTGATCTTGCCCAGCAACATGGCAAGTACCTGAGAAATGTTGTGATTATGATCCTCCTACTTGACCATGACCCTTCATTTACCCCAGAATCGGCAGCTGGGGAGCTTCCTAAAGAAAAAAAAAAAAAACATGTGATGTGTCAGATAGTCTGTCACATCCATGAATCCATAGCAAAAGAAGGACATTTGGGCTAATAAATACTTATTTGTAAGTATTGTTAAAGCTACTGGGTGTGGAATCTTAATTCTTTTCCAACTGTGAGGGTAAGGGAATGTAGCCAGGTAGCTGAATTCTCAGAATTGGATTAGTGGAGATTGTGTGCCCCTGACTCCATGTCAGCTCTGCCCTCCCATACTCATCTGACAGAAAGAGCATACTGACACACTTCCACTGCTTCTGCCAGCTGGGACCTAGCCTCTCGTCAACATTCACACAGGAGTTTCTATCTTGACATCTTTTCTGTTCCTGCATACTGAAGTCTCCAGTGACTAGACATGTAGTATGGAAGTTCACAAGGTCCACTTCTGGTGTATGCTTTTGCATTTGCTCTCTCCTCTGCCTTAGACTCCCTCACTTGCCTCACTCTTGGGAACAACCTCTGTTCCTAGTTCCAAACGCCTTTAAACCCTCCTGGGAGCCAAGACAAGGCTGTCAGTTTCTTAGTCCACTTTGACATATTAAAACCTCTTGACCACTACATGAACAAGATGCTCTAGTATTTGTAGATGAATTGCTGAACCGTTTGTTTAAATTAAAAAAAAAAAAAAAGTGAGCCAGAACCTGGGAGATCAGAGGAATAGGGGAAGCCACAGCTAACCTCACCTCACCAACTCTGCAGCTTCCAAAGAACACTACTTCCTGTATACCCACGCCTATATGCCTTTCTGTTCTGCCAACTCATTTCCTCTCCGCCCAGCTATATTACTTCCTGCCTGTACAGACCTCCAGACCTTTATGGTTAACTAGTGTTGGAATTTAAGGTGTGTGCCACCATGCCTGGCTCTGTTCTCAGTGTGGCCTTGAACTCACAGAAATCCAGACCAATCCCTGTGTCTCAAGTGATAGGATTAAAGGCATGTGCTACCATTGCCTAACTTCTATATTTAATATAGTGGCCAGCCACTCTGTCACTAACCACTTCCGTGTTTATGAGGACTTCATGTTCCATGTGATGGTCTGTTTTGATCTTGTCATTCTCCCAGAGAGAAGAAAGCCATTCAAGGCCCCATAAGGTGTGTTCCCATGTGGGCCAGGTGCCAATCAAGACCAAGCATGAGGGCTAGAAAAATGGCTCAGCAGTTAAGAGCACTTGCTGTTTTTGCAGAGCTCCTGGGTTCATTTTCTAGCACCCACATGATGGCTTACAACTATCTGTAACTTAGTTCTAGTGCATCTGATGCCTTCTTCTGTCCTCTGCTGGCACCAGGTGCACATATGTCACTTAAACATATGTGCAGACAAAATAGTTACTCACATAAAATAAGTCTCTTAAAAAATAAAAAAATAAAAAAGACCAAACATTGAAGGTTGCTGAGAGCCCCTGGTAGGGTCTCTCTGGGCAAGCCATCCCTCAGGTCAGAAGTCTCTCTTGGCCCAGGTACTATCCTGAAGGGATTCTGCCTCCTATCTAGATTCCTGCTGAATTCGTAGAGAAACTTGATACTGGCTAGTCCACAGATACGGAAAACCACAAGATCAAGATCTTTTCCTACAGAGAGGATGAATTGTTCTCTGGAAAGCAGAAATGTCTGCCTCTGGAATCACCTAAGAAGACTGGCAGCATTCATATCTTTGTTGCAGAGGGTGGTTCTTTTGCAAAAAGAATAAACCACAAGACAATATTTGTCTTTCTGATGTGCATCCTGGATTGTGGCTTGAGTTTTGTTTGCTTCAGGGCTGGAGATTTGACATCAGGTTCTTTTTTTTTTTTTTTTTTTTTTTGGTTTTTTTTCGAGACAGGGTTTCTCTGTGTAGCTTTGCGCCTTTTCTGGAACTCACTTGGTAGCCCAGGCTGGCCTCAAACTCACAGAGATCCGCCTGCCTCTGCCTCCCGAGTGCTGGTATTAAAGGCATGCGCCACCACCGCCCGGCCTGACATCAGGTTCTATAGCCTGTGGCCTTGATAGGGTAGTTACCATTTTCTGTTCTTGTTTTTTATTTATATTTTAAAGGGTGCAACTCAGCAGTTTTTTGGTATATCCACAAGATTGTCAACCATCATTAATTCCAGAACATCTTTGGAAAGATGTACTCAATAAAAGTCATACCCATCAGCAGTTATTCTCTGTCCCACACCTCCTCTCCAGTCCCTGCTATCACAAATGTTTCTGTGTCTGTGAATTTGTCTATTCTAGATATTTCATATAGTGGACTTTTTCCTATGGTCTCTTGTGTCTGGCTTTTTTTTCCCCACTTAAAATGCTGTTTCTAAGGCTCATTATTAATGTAGCACATTTTAATACTTCATTCCTTTCTGTGGCTCAATCCCACCCTACCTTGCAGGTAGTTTGATCTTGTTTTGGACAAGGTTGTTTCTACTTTGGGGCTCTTATAATACTGGTACAAATATTGGTATTCAAGATGTTTTGTGGAAATGTAATTTCAACTCTATTGAGTATATACCTAGAAATGGGATTACTGGGACACATAAGCCATTTTAACTTGGTCTTTTTCTTTTGTTGTTATTTTGAGACAGGGTTTCCATATGTAGCCCTTGCTAGCTTGGAACTTGCTATATAGACCTGGATGACTTCAGACTCACAGAGATTCATCTGACCCTGCCTCCTGAGTGCTGGGCTTCCTGTTTAACTTTTTGAGGAACAGCTGTGCAGCCACACCATTTCATAGTCTAACCCTTCAAGGATGAGTGTCCCAATTGCACCACTTCTTTGGCAACACTATTATTACCCATCTTTGTCAGTTCTTATGTTAATTGTACATTAATTATGACATTTTCATGCATATAAAATACTTTGATCATACTCAACCCCCACCTTTGTTCTTTTTTTTTGTTTTTTTGTTTTGTTTTGTTTTGTTTTGTTTTGTTTTGTTTTGTTTTGTTTTGTTTTTCAAGACAGGGTTTCTCTGTGTAGCTTTGCGCCTTTCCTGGAACTCACTTGGTAGCCCAGGCTGGCTTCGAACTCACAGAGATCCGCCTGCCTCTGCCTCCCGAGTGCTGGTATTAAAGGCGTGCGCCACCACCGCCCGGCCCATCTTTTTTTAATTTTAATCATTGTTTTAGTTTCTTTTCCTGTAGTTGTGATAAAATACTCTGACGAGTCAGCTTGAGAAAGGGTTGATTCTGCTCATGTTTCCATCACTCTGGGGAAGTCACAACGAGTGGAAGCAGTTGGTCACATTGCATCCACAACTAGGAAGAGGGAGTGATCAATGCTTGCTATTGCTCAGGTCCTTTTCTCCTCTTACACAGGATTCCAGCCAGAGAATGGTACCAATCACAGTTGACCATTCCCCACCAGGCATTCCCAGAGGCTTGTCTCCCTGCTGGCTCAAGTCTGTGGGATTGACTATTAACACTGTCACAGCCATCCTCGTGGTATCTTCTATGACTTCATTTACATTTCTATAGTGAGGACCGTGTCAAGCATCTTCACTATGCTTATGAGTCATTTGTGTGTTTTCATTGGGAAAAGTGGCTTTTTTGGGACTTTGGGCATTTAAAAAAAATCAGACTTGGAGAGGTCTTGGTTTGGGTTTTGATTTTTATGATGAACTCATTATATAGGTCAGGCTGATCTCAAAGTCATGGCAATCCTCCTGCCTCAGCCTTCTAAGTGCTGGGTCTATAGGAATGAGCCACCACACTTGGTTGGGCCTGAGAATCTATAATAAATGATGCTTTAGTGTCTATCTCTGCAAGGAACTGGGGTTAGAGATGACTCCAACTCTTGCCCAGTTTTCCTAGCTGCTGCTTAGGAGAAACGCTGGCCACTTGGCACCAAAACAGCTGAGCATTGAAGTGGGGTAAGAGAGAGGAGAGGGCAGCAGAACTGAGATCCTCAAATCCAATTCATGCTGTAGTTTCTGCCTGAGGGGAGAGGCTCAGGCAGTCCTGGCCAGAGCCTCCCACACTCAGCCCTGCCGTGGTGATGGTTCACTGCCCAGAGCTATTTGTGATCTCTGCTCATACACTATCACATTACCAAAACTCAGTCCACATCTAGACCCATCCTGTTCTGGCTAGTTTAATGACACAAGCTAAAGTCATCAGAGAGCCTCAATTGAGAAAAACAAAACAAAAGGCTCAGTGGAAAGAACAGGCTGTGGGCAAGCCTGTAGGGCTTTTTCTTAGTGATGATGGAGAAGAGCTCAGCCTCCTGTGGATGGGGCCATCCCTGGGCGGGTGGTCCTAGGTTCTATTTAAAAAAAAAAAAAGAAAGAAAGAAAGAAAAAGCAGGCTGAGCAAGTCACGATCAGCTCCAGTAAGCAGCACCCCTCCCTGGCCTCTGCATCATCCAAGTTCCTGCCCTGTTTGAGTTTCTGTCCTGACTCCCTTTGATGATGAACAGTGATACTGAAGTGTAAACCAAATAAACCCTGTCCTCTCCAAGTTGCTTTGCTCATGGTATTTCATCACAGCAGTGGTATCCCTAACTAAGACAAAGCCTTTAGTCCTGGATACAGACAAAAGGAGGGAGGCCCCTCTGGACCAAGGGCCTGAGTACCTTCCAGGGGCCTTTCTTCTATTGAAAGCTAGTCTCTGTCTTGAGCCCTCCTAAGGGAGGGTGGCCTTAGTTTACACCCCATCTCTTTTATCAGGACCCCCCACCCTGTCCAAGCACAGCACCCAAGAGCTCTGACTGGGTTCTCTCTCTCTCTCTCTCTCTCTCTCTCTCTCTCTCTCTCTCTCTCTCTCTCTCTCTCTCTCCCCCCACCTTCTCCTCCCCCCCCCCCCCGCCCCCCACCGCCATGTGCACCTCTCTGTCGGCCTGGCTTCCCCTCTTGCTGTAGGAACACTGACTTTACAGGTGTCTGCCTTGCTCAGCTTTACATGGGTTCTGGGATTGAAGCGATTTTAAAACTGGGTTATTTTTTTTAAGTGATAATTGTCATATTCTTCAAAGTATAGCACAAAGTCCCTTAGCTGTATGATTTGAAAATACTCTCTCCCTTTGCGGAGTTGTCTTTTCACTTCCCTGAACTGTCAAGGTGCCTTTTGAGTCAATGAGTTGTTTGTTTGTTTGTTTGTTTGTTTGTTTGGGTTGTTTGGTTTTTAACCTTCAGTTTTTTTATTTTATGCATATGGGTATTTTGCCTGCATGTCTGTCTGTGCACCACCTGGTGCCCGAGGAGGCCAGAAGAGGGCATCAGCTCCTCTGGGACTGGGGTTAGAGACGATTCTGAGCCACCATATGGGTGCTGGGAATTAACCCTGGGTCCTCTGGAAGAGCAGCCTGTGTTTTTAACTGCAGAGCCATCAAGCCCTGTGAATGAGTTTTTCACTTTGATGAACACAAATTGGCTTTTTTTCCTTTTCCTTGTGCATTTGGTGTTATCTCAAAGAATACAGTCAAATAAGAATGTGAAAGCATCCAGATAATACAGATCATTGAAGTGACTTTCTTTTTGACTCTAGATAGTTAACCCAATTAACATTTTAAAGGGTTAGTTTATGTTTAGAACATTCTATGGAAGGCAAGGGCAGAAGCGGGTTGTTGGATCCCCGTAAAGCTGGAGTGACAAGTGATTGTGAACCATCCGACATGGATACTGAGAACCAAGCTCAGGTCGTTAGAAGAGCCAGAAGCACTCTTTCTTTGATATTTTGGTCTTTTGTTTGTTTTTTGAGACAAGGTTTCTCTTTGTAGCCCTGGCTGTGCTGGAACTCACTGTGTAGACCAGGCTGGCCTTGAACTCAGAGATCTGCCTGCCTCTGCCAAGTGCTGGGATTAAAGGTGTGTGCCACCACAGCCTGGCTGCAGGAAGCACTCTAAACTGCTGAGCCATCTCTCTAGCTCCAAGCCTCACCCAAGGTATTTTTTGTGGGAGACCCCAACAAGGTACTCTTGAGTAGGGAGAAGTGAGAAATATTTGGATAGAAATATAGAGAGGAGAGAGACAGAAACACAGGATAGCCTCTGGAGGGCCTGGATCAAAACCCACCCGCCCCTTCTGTCTCTACAAAAGGACTATTTATAGAAATGCCAAGGGGTGGAGCAAAAGACCTTCCCCTAGCACAGCCAAGTGCAGACCCTCCAAACTTACCTGGTAACCACACATGTGGTCAGTCCATCCCATATGCAGCCCTGCTGGGTAAAGGAAGCTCAGCTCTATCTCACTAAGAAATTTTGTGGGCTCCCACAATTTTAAGGTGGGGCCAGCAGAACTTTCTCAGTGCTCAATGTGAGTATGAAAAAGGATAGTTGATGGTACCATGATTTGGGTCCGATAATTGGGAGAGGGAAGATGGCAGCCATGAAATGAAGGCTGTAAGAAAAACCTGGCTGGACAAAAGGCCTTAAATGTGGGGTTGGGGATGTAGTTGAGTCATAGATCTTTTGCCTAGCTTGTGTAAGGCCCTGGGTTACAAGCATGCATGTGCACACATATACACTAATGTAGACCTCTTAATTTTTTAAATGTTAAGAGGTGAGAGCACATATGATACGAAGCTCAAGAAGAAGCTTCGTAGTCAGCCACACAAAAGAGGTACTTGAGATCATGAGTGATGAGACCTTGAGGGAGAAGAGACCTGGAGACTGAGCCTGGGCATCAGAGTCGGTATGGCAGAAACCAGATGAGTAGGAAGAAATGGCTAGTGAAGTGGGATGACCATACAAGAGTGGCCACCTGGAATCATTTCCAGATTACAGTGATTACCCAAACTAAAGCTGCTAAAGAGTAGACTTGAAAAATGGCCACTGGATTATTAGAGATGACTGACAGGATCGCCTCTGAGGAATGGTGGTGGCAAAAGCCTGGCTGGATTAGATTCAGGAAAGAATGGAGGATCATCTCCATCAATTCAGAAACTACATCTGACATACTTCAACTCCCTTACATAATAAAAAGGGAAAAATAATAGAAGAAAATTTCCTTAATGTACTACTATCTAGAGCAATTAGTCAACAAGAAGAAATCCAAGATACCCCAATTGAAAAGAGAAGTAGAATTACCTCTTTCACAGGTGGACTAACAATGAGAAATCTGAAAGCGACATTTATAAACAATTCCACATACAACATCATCAAGAAGAAGGGGGAAAAACTGCCAGGCAGTGGTGGTGCATGCATTTAATCCCAATACTCAGGAGGCAGAGGCAGGCAGATCTCTCTGAGTTCTAGGCCAGCCTGATCTACAAATCAAGTTCTAAGACAGGCAAGTTACACAGAGAAATCCTGTCTCAAAAAACAAAAAACAAAAAAAGAAAAGAAGAAGAAGGGGGAAAAAATCAAATAAGTAAATTTAACTGGGAAATTACAAAACATTGCTGAAAGAAATTGGGGAAACATAATAAATGGAAAGACATGTTCATGGATTAGAAAATTCAGTATTGTTAGGATGACAATACTACCTAAAATTCATATGTAATCTTTTTTTAAATGTTTTTAATATTTTTATTTCATATGCATTGGTGTTAATAATTAGAAATTTTTGAGATAATAATATCAATGGGGAAAAACAGAGTGAAGACAAGGCATGGATTGTGTGGATGAATAAATCTCAAAACTCTAATTTAGGGCTGAAGAGATGACTCAGTGGGTAAGGTATTTGCTGCACAAATATGAGAACCTTGAGTTCAGGTCCCCAGAACCCACTTAAAAGCCAGGCATGCTAGTACATCTGTAATTCCAGTCATTCTGTGGCAAGATGGGAAGCAGAGGCAGGAGAATTCCTGGAGGTTTGCAGGTCAGCTACCCTCTCATGTGTAGCGCTGTGCCAAACATTACTTCAAACACGGTGGAAGATGACCCATACCCGAGGTTGTTCTCTCTCTCTCTCTCTCTCTCTCTCTCTCTCTCTCTCTCTCTCTCTCTCTCACACACACACACACACACACACACACACACACACACACACACAAAGTGGCATGAGTATGCCCACACACACATCATACATACCTACATCATACACACACCATAATGTGGAGTCAAAAAAATTAAGGACACTTTCAGTATACTACCCTTTATAAAAAAACTTAAAATTAAAAAAATTTTAAAATAGTCACATGGATGGTGCTTTTAAATAAACAAGGGGACTGAGGATATAGCTCAGTAGTAGAGTGATTGACTAACTGGCCTGAGGCTCTGCATTTAATCTCCAGTTCTTAGATAGATGGTAGATAGACATATAGACAGACAGGCAGAGATAGATAGATGATAGAAGGAATAGAGATATGATTAGATGATGGATAGAGAGATGATAGATAGATAGATAGATAGATAGATAGATAGATAGATAGATAGATAGATAGATAGATAGGCAGATAGATGATAGATAGATAGATAGATAGATAGATAGATAGATAGATAGATAGATAGATAGATAGATACAGATAGATGATTAACAGACAAGCGGGTGGGCAGGTGGTAGGCAAAAGAAGCCCTAACACAGAGTAGTGTTTACATTTTGACAAGGCAGTGGTGTAGGAAGGGGACACAGGCTGGGGCATAAACGTAGCCACAATGTTTTAGTTCCTGACCTTGAGAAGGAGATAGAAATTTGTATTCCTTTTCTTTTTATAAGTCTTGTGAGTCTTTAAAGATTTTCTTTTCTTTTTTTTTTTTTTTTAAGCCTACAGCACCCGGTATTCCCAGGCGGTCTCCCATCCAAGTACTAACCAGGCCCGACCCTGCTTAGCTTCCGAGATCAGACGAGATTGGGCGCGTACAGGGTGGTATGGCCGTAGACGAAATTATGATTTTCTTAATTTTTATTTTTGGTTTTTCGAGACAGGGTTTCTTTGTGTAACAATGGTAGCTGTCCTGGAATTAGCTCTGTAGACCAGGCTGGCCACAAACTCACAGAGATCCGCCTGCCTCTGCCTCCCAGGATTAAAGGCATGTGCTACCACCACCCAGCTGAAATTAAGATTTTTAATATGAAACATGAAGTTACAGTTGCTTTGGTGGTTCAGCTAGGAAACACACATTATTCTCACTGGTCTAGCTGTGCTCTGCCTTCTATGGACCTAGACAAGGAAGTGTGGCAAGTGAGACATGTTTGGTGGTGTACATTGCACAGTGGATGCCAGTGGAATTGGCCCCAGAAATGGGCTGGACAGAAAACGGTTCCTCAAAATTCCCTTCTCATGCTACTGACTTTTTAAGACAGAGTCTCATGTAACTCAGGCTAGTCTCAAACTCACTATATAGCTGAGGACGACTCCTGGTCTTTGCACCCCTGCCTTCTCATTGCTGGGGCTACAGGTGTGTTCCACAATAGTTATTCACATCCTACATCCTAGGAAACAGGGTTCAGAGAGCTCATGTTTCCTTACATCTACCACCTGGACATAGAAGGGGGCGGACAGCCTTCCAGCTGCACTTCCTTGTCCCCTGGCTGACTGCCAACAGCATCCTGAAAGGTCTTTTTACTTGAGACCCATGACCATCAGTCCTGATCATCCTTTGCACAGTCTGTCGCAGATGACAGACCTTAATCAAGTCAAGGAGTCAAGCCTCAGACCCACAGCAGGTACGGCAGAGGAAAGCACAGTTCTTCACTGCCTGGCTGTGCCTCCCAGCCGGGCTGATGGTGGAGAAATGCCTGAGCAAACACAGGGACTGACCTGGGCCTGTGAGCAGGGCTAACTCTGAGATCAGCGTGTCCCAGGCAGCCCTGCCACAATCAATTTGTCAAGCACTGGAATGGCTTGATGAGTAGAGATTTCCTGGTTTACTGGAATCTTTTCTTTTCTCTTGTAAAGTTTGTGTGTGTGTGTGTGTGTGTGTGTGTGTGTGTGTGTGTGTGTGTGTGTGTGTGAGAGAGAGAGAGAGAGAGAGAGAGAGAGAGAGAGAGAGAGAGAGAGAGAGAGAGAGAGAGAGAATAGAGATAAGCAGAGGTTCATGTTTACCAACTCCTCCCTGTCTCCACAGACAGGGAGGTCAGAAGTAAAAGAGGACATCTTTATGCTCCAGAACCAATGTGTGGCGCCAGGCAGCTCCTGTGTCGGTGGGATGGCTGCCAGGCCTATGGCTGCTCCTTTCTCAGAACTGGGAGGTGAGAATAGAGGTTGGGTAGGAGGGCAGGCATGAACCCCCCAAAGCATCCCTTCCCAGGCTTCCCTTCTGGGAGGAGAGAACCTTGTGTCCCCAGCTCTAGGAGAAGAACCTGGCTCACAAGCTATCACTCAGGTGTCCCCAAGGTTCCTTCCACTGTGTCCATCCTGTGTGCCAGCTGAGCTCTGTACCCCGGCCCTGGCCAGGCATGCAGTTGCCACGGCCCTGTGAGCCACATCCTCACACATTAACTTAGTTAACTCAGTCTCTTCACATACCCAGTCCTGAGCAAGACCTCTGAACATGAGCCCAGCGGTGGGGTAGAGGCAACAAGTGGACAAATTCCAATCCTGGCAGCAGTTTCATGTCTAAGTGTGTTTTCTGTCTCCTACTTCTCACCTGCAAGTTTCCAAATCTTTCCTGCCATCCCCCTCTCTCCTCCAAGACTCTGCCATCTCTGGATTGAGGTCAGTGGTACCCATTTCCCAGGAAGGTGCATTCAAAGCCTCTGTTTCCTGGTGGGACCCATGCCTGGTCACCTCTATGAGCAGAACAAAGGGTGTGGGATGGGGTGATAACTCAAGCTCTACCACCAGGCTCTGGTACACCTTAAATAGCAGTTCTGGAAAGTGACAGCCCCTGTGATATAACCAGCTACTGTTCGCTGTGGGACAGACTGGGAAGATAAGAATAGGAGGCACTTAGCTAATAGTGAAGTGCCACAAAGTAAAGTAAAGGCCAGTTCCAGAGGAGGCAGAGAGAGAGAAGCTGGCTGGGTTCCTTACATAACACCACACAGGGCTCCTCACTATAAAGTTAAGGCAGCATCCTTTGTGGAGCATACCTTCTGTTCTAGGTACCAAGAGCCTGTTGAATAACATGACCTTGAAAGCCTTCTCATAGCCTGAAGCATCAGCATTCACCATCTCCCAGTTTCTAGAGGTTGAAGACAAAAGCACAAAGAGGTTATTCAAGGTAAATAAATAAAGAGCTTGTTCAAGGTACACATTCTATTCTCCATGGATATGTCTGCTCTTGCCCTGGTACCCTGGGTTTTTGGCCCATGACACTGGAGGAAATTTATGCTTTTCAGGTCCCTCTTTTGCATAGACCAAGAGACTAAACACAGACCCTGTGGTCCCTGGGCCAGGACTGTCCAGAAGCTTCTCTCTTTTCCATTTGAAATGATGAACAGCTTAGTTTTACATAATCCATGAACATGGTCCTAAATTCTGATGCTATAAGAGGAAATAGAAAAGTAAGTCACTTGCTAGTGTCCTTGGCCTGAAAGCACTGTGTAGAACTCTGCAAGTGAGCCTACCTTGGCTGTTCTGTTGGGAAATATTGTTTTAAAGTGTGTTGCATTTTTTTCCTACTGCTTTGGTTAAAATTCAAAGATGTGTTGATTAAATAAAATTAACCTGTAAGCAAGAGGCTGAGGCAGCAAGTAGCTGACAGGAAGTGGTAGGAATGAACCATGAGTAGCAAGAGTTTTTAAATGGGAACTGAGAGAAGGATGTGGGGGTTTTTTGGAAGCTGCCAGCAAAGGGAGAAGGTTAGCTACTGGCTATTCAGCCTCTCTGAGCAAGCAGAATTGCACCTAAACCGTTGACTCATGAGTTCTTTAGATTTAGATAAGTTCCCTTATTAGCTCTGCAAAAGCCAGTGCCTGAGGAAACAGAATCTCCTCAGGCTGCAGCCCTTGCTGTGGAAGCCCTTGCTTAAGGGTCAGCCATTGCAGATGATGAAACAGTTAACAACACCGTTCTTTTTTCAGTTCCAAAGCAATTTGGGACAAGTCTCGGCACTTAAGGTCTGCAGGTGCAGATTCCCAGCCTTTTGGTGCCAGAAAGCTCCCTGATATCCAGAGGGACAAGGGCCAGTGAGGGCCATTGCTGGTCCATGGGCCGTGACCCAGAAGAAACTCAGGCCCTCTGACAACTTTCCAAGGACACAGCAGCAGTCACTAAATGTTGAGGCTCAAGAGGTCTCACCCCTGCTCTGGGGCTTTTGCTGCAGTGTCAAACCAGCTTTCACTAGAATCAACATCACTGAGAAAGTTACAAGTATGGGAAGACAGTTCAGTGGATAAAGTGCTTAACCAACGTGAAGACCTGAGTTCAGATCTCTAGAAACCATATAAAGCTGATATGGCAGTGCATGTCTGTACCCCAGTGCTGGAGAGAATGGAGACAGTAAGATCCCTGAAATTCGCTGATTAGCCAGCCTCAGTGAAACAGTGAGCCCCAGATCAGGGAGGAACCTTGTCTCCAAATAATAATGTGGTTAGGCTTTGTTGGACCCAAAGTCTGATGTCCCCAAAGACCACTAAGAGACCGATCCAAATGTAAAAGCAAAGAGTCTTTAATTCAAGAGTTTAAACTTGGGCCCCTGTCCATCCATCTCAGTGGCGGAGTGAGAGGGACCCCAAGCAGGAACAGGATAAGATTTTTATAGTGGTTAGGGTCGGGGGTCTAGGGGAATTCCAACTCTATATTGTTACAAGCTCAGGACTGGTGCTTACTTCAGGTTGGAGATGCTTTGTTTGAACTGTTTGGAGAGTTGCAGCTGCAAGGAAATTGCCATATCCTCTAGCAGTTTATGTCATAGCATCTGTATCACGAGCAGACCCATTACCTCTGACAGTTAGACTTCCCATTTTTATCTGCAGGAAACTCATTCCCTCTGACAGCTATGATGTGCAATCTATAACAGCAGAAAACATCCCACAGGACATATCTGGTGCTCTGTTTAGTATGCCAGTTATGTTATATCATATCCTTTAGATTATGGCAGGAAATGTCTGGAACTCGTTTTTGTGTAACTCCTAATTGTCTGGGTCTAGGGGCAGGGGGACAGCACATCCTCTGCTGGTTTTTTTTAGAATAATTTGTTCAAGGGCCTGCTGCCCCCTGTCCGACCCTTCTCTAAGGTGGCTGCAACCCTGTCATCCTCTCAGGCTTGACAGCTGCTCAGCAGCTAATAACACTTGCTGTTCTTGCAGAGGATCTGAGTTTGATTCCTACCACCCACACTTGGCAGCTCACAACCACCTATAACTCCAGCTCCAGGGGATCCAACACCCTTTTCTGGCCTTCATGGTCACCTGCACTGCATGTGTACATTCACATACACACATATGTGCATAAAATAAAAATTTTAAAAGGTGGATAATTTTATAAGGCAACACCTGATATTAACCTCTGGCCTCCAGACATATGTGCACAATCAAGTGTAACCTGCACATAACATGTCCAGGTGAGTGTACCTACATACACATGCACACATAAATACAAACCCAATCAAACAAAAGACCTTATAGGTACTCCTAAGGAAAGCAGAGAATAGCTGCCCACGAGGCACACATCTGGGCATGTTTGGACCAGTAATTCCACAGTAAGGCCTGTGGTTCTTCCTATAGACACAGGATAAGGATGAATAACCTCTGTGAAAGCCTTTCCCTGCAGCAATGAAGGGAAGGAGCTGCTGTTTAACTGTGGGAAGAATGATTGGCTTAGCCACATGTGGACAGCAAAGTCTCCAGCACCTCCAAGACCTCACTACAGATTCAGAACACAATGGTATGTGTACTCCATGTAATACACATACTGTCTTCTCAGTGGACACAGCATATCTGCCAAGGCCTAAAAGAGAGTGAATTGTCTGTGCAGTATATGTTCAAATTATAAACAAAAATAAAAATATTAGTCATTCCTTATTTAAAATAAATAGAGCTGTGAAATAAGTAAAGATCTTCCCAGCTTCGCTAGAGGACACAGGATCCTGGCTTTTGGTGGCCTGTTCCTGGGGTCATGGGAGATACATGGCGCCGTTCTCTGTGCTCCTTCCTTTGAAGTCAGCTCATCTTGTCTCCTGATTTCCTCCTAGGGATGATATGGAAGACGATTAAAGTTTTATTGTTTTTGATTGATATGGTCCTCAAGCCTCACCCCTTGGCAGCCACTGCAAGGTCACATCTACCCCAGGACCACATAAAAAGGGCCACATCCTGCTCTGAGAATAACTCTCGCAGTGCTATTGGCATCAGACTGGAGTCTGACAGGGCTGCAGAGAGAGGCAGTGGGACCATGGACACCAGGAAGGGTGAGTGAGTACAATCTGCACAGTGGTACCTTGGCCTTCTGAGCACCTGTTGCTGCCCAGCCCTCTCATCCAGCCACTTGCCCAGGGCGCCTGGGCCATTGTCCTCCTGCCTAATCCATGGCTTGCTGTCTTATTCATTGAAGAAAGCCAGCTTTCAGATACACAATAATCAGATTCCCCAAACAACTGCAAGAATAATGCCTGTTGACTTTCACTCATGCTCCCTCGTGCTGACCACATTTAGTTTTTCACGTGAGTCTGTTAGAGTCTTCTGTGAGCTGGCATCAAGCATCATGCAGCCTCTTTCTGGATGCAGAGCCATGGTTTGGGCAAGGAATGACTACTTTAGAGCTCTGCAAAGGGGTGTAGTTTGAGTGACATTGAATGAAAAACATGGTTCTTCATAGTCCCTAGGCCACTTCGATTCTTCAGATGGTTGCATGCTTGTCCACATTCAGAGGAGGCGTATAGAGGGCCAGGGGCTTGGTAAAGGCTGTGTGTGCTAGGAGGGGTCTGCTGGTCAGGGAGGTGGCTGAGGTTGAAGTTTGCTGTACACTGGTTAGCAGTGTGGCTTTGGGTTTCCCCAGCCATCATAAAAGACAAGTCTGTGAAAGTGCTTTGCGAATGACTAAGGACAACTGTTGGCTTGTTCACGTCAATTTGACACAGGCTAGAGTCATTTGAGAGGAGGGAACCACAACTGAGAAAAGTTTCCATCAAATCAGCTGTAGGCAGGCCTTTAAGGCATTTTCTTAATTAATGATTGATGTGTTGAACGGTCCAGCCCATTGTGGATGGTGCCTTTCCTGGTCAGGTGGTCTTGGGTTCTCTAAGAAGGCAGGTTGAACAAGTCATGAGGAGCAAGCCTGTAAATAGCACTTCTCCACGGCCTCTGGATCTGCTTCTGTCTCCAGGTTCCTGTCTGGTTTAAGTTCCTGCCTTGGCTTCCCTCAGTGGACTATGACTGGGATCTGCAAGCCAAATAAACCCTTTCCTCCCCAAGTTGCTTTGGTCATGGTGTTTCATCATAGCAATAGAAACCCTACTAAGGGGCTGGAGAGATGGCTCAGTAGTTAAGAGCATTGGTTGCTCTTCTGGAGGACTTGGGTTCAGTTCCCACTACCCACATGGCAGCTCACAGCTAGCTGTCTGTAACTCCAGTTCCAGGGAATCAAACAGATATACATACAAGCAAAATACCAGTGCACATAAAATGAAAACAAGTAAATCATTGAAAGAAAGGAAGGAAGGAAGGAAGGAAGGAAGGAAGGAAGGAAGGAAGGAAGGAAGGAAGGAAGGAAGGAAGGAAAAAGAAAAAGACAACAGCATGAAAAAGGATGTAGTTTCTTGGCCCAGCCAGCATGTTGAGGGGAGAAATGGCCAAAGACTACAAGTTCAGGGTCACCAATGATGGAGTATTGTGGGGAGGGCCTAATGCATTTGAGATGTCCTTTTTGATGACTGAGGACTTTCAGAATGGGTGAGAGGATGAACCATTTCTTTAGGAACAAAAGAATCACAAACAAAACAAGTAATAACTGGTCATTGCAAAAATTGACCCTATCCCACCCGTGGCTCCAGCCCCTTCTCTAGCGGTGGCCAGGACAGAGTGTCGTCACAGCGGTTGTGTCTGCAGCAACGGAGGCCTGTTGGTCGCAGTAGCAGGCTTATTGCCAGGTGTTTAATCCTCTTCCTAGAACTGCGCTGACGCTCACTTTCTCACCACCCCAGTGACCCTGTCCTTTCCGTGCTCCTCTCTTCGTGGACTGTGCGCTCCCTGCTGCTGCACCTCTTCCTGGAGCTCCCCTTGTCCTGCACACTGGGCCCTCTCACCCACTCACACATCTCTAACTCACTTCCATGCTGACTTCTGTTTGTCGAGATTGGGTCATGCTCCTGGGCTGATTCCTAGATCACAGTTCTAGTTATGTGTATGCTGATTAAACTTGTTTGCTGGGTTTTTAAGAGAGAGAGGAAGAGGGAGGGAGGGAAGGAGAGAGAGAGGGAAAGGCTATTACACAAACATGTGAAGTCACAGGCAACTAACAGGGCCCTGTTCTCTTTTCCCATCATGGGGGTTCTGAGGTTGGAACTCAGGTCATTAGGCTTGGAAGCAAGCACTTTTACCCACTGGGGCACCTTGCCAGCCCTTTACTGTTTTATTTTGTTTGTTTTTTAGTTTTTATTTATTTTACTTGTGTGTGTGTGCCTGGTGCCCATAGAAGGCAGAAGAATATGTTGGATCTCCTGAAACTGGAGTTATAGGCAGTTGTGAGCTCACAAACTTCTAAAAATAAAAGTTATTGAAACTAAACACACAGTGAAGGCAGCTGGAGAGATGGCTCAGTAGTTAAGAGCTCTGGCTGCTTTTGCAGAGGACCATGGTTCAACTTTTATTTTTAGAAGTTATTTTAAATCTATCTTGTTAATATTCTTTTATTTTATTTTGTTTCGCTTTATTTTATTATATATTATATATATTATTATTATATATTATTTATTATATATATATGAGTGTTTTGCTTACATGTATGTCTGTGCACTACTTGTGTGTCTGTTGACCAAGAAGGGCCGAAGAGGGCATCTGATCCCCTGGAACTGGAGTTACAGATGGTTGTGAACCACTATGTGGGTGCTGAGAATCGAACCTGAGTCCTTAGAGGAGCAAGAAGCACTCTTAACTGCTGAGCCATCTCTCCAACTCCCCCTCCCACAACTTTTTAAATTTCTTATGTCTCTAGCAGTTTTTTACTTATCTATTTCATAGTCCAAAGCATCTAATTTATTTTCTTTTGGAGTGGAAGTGAGACAGATTTGAGACTCTCACTTTGGCAGCCCAGGCTGGCCTGGAATTCACTTCGGCAGCCCAGGCTGGCCTCACCCTTGTGCCAGCCACCTGAGTGTAGAGATTACTGGAGGAGCTGCTACCTGCTGTAAGCTTTGGTTTCTTTGGAGAGAATACTTGTACAATTTTTGTACAGTGGATAATTCTGTTTTTAAATCTGCAAATTCATCTGTGGAAATCCTGTAAAATCCTGGCTGAAAATGAGTTCGTTTGATGAGAATTAACATGTGTTCTCTGAATCACTGACAACTCTTTGGCATATGTACCTAGGGCAACAGTTTGCACTCCCAATTTGGAGGGGCCCCAGCCCTCTGCAGGAAGAGGTAATATTTAGAGTGCTTAACGATTGCTGTGTTCAGTGGGACTCCTGTGCCCTGTATAGCACTTCTATTCAGACTCCAGGAATGCCTGCTGGAAGCTGCTGGTAGCCTCAGCAGACCATGAACACAGTGTCTTAGTTAGGGTTTCTATCACTGTGATAAAATACCATGACTGAAAGCAACTTAGGAAGAAAAGTGTTCATTTCAGCCAACAGCCCTCAGGTCACACTCCTGTCATTCAGGGAAGTCAGGGCAGGAACTTTGAGACAAGAGCTGATGCAGAGGCATGGAGGAATGCTACTTACTGGCTTGCTCATTGTGGTTACCCACCCTGCCTTCTTATAGCGCCCAAGACTACCTGCCTAGGAGTGTCACTGCCCATAGTCAGCTGGGACCTCCCACATCAATCACTGATCAATAAAGCACCAAATCTGGGACTCACTCATGATCCTTTGAGCTCCAAAGGGCTTCCCTATCATCCATCACACATATGGCTTGTTACTAGGCTCAGGCCAGCTCCACTCCACAGCTGCTGCTGCTTTTGTTGGCTTTCCCATGTATTGACATCTCTAAATTGCTCTGGTCTCCAGTGTAACTGTGCTGAACTTTTACCAATAGCCTCTCCTGGGCTCTCTTCAAGGACTCTAACCCTGCCACATGGCCCAAGCCTCAACTTCTCTCCATGATCCCTTCAATTCTGGGGTTTTCCATCTCTCAGCTCAACCCCCTGTAATCCTGTGAGGCCAGTATGCACACACCCATTTTATAGGCAGGAAACCAAATCTCAGATTATTATGGCCTGCAGGGATACGATAGGGGAAACCCTCTTCTCTTCCCTGAACTGTCAGAGTTAGGAATCAACCCTGTGTCTTCCCACATACTGTGTGCTAACAGCGCTGGTGGTTTACTCTGTGAACATGGAGAAAAAGGAGAATGCTGCCGCCCACCACACATTGGATTTCCAGACCACTAAGCTTGTGCTCAGACGTGGACAGTTATTCAACATGAAGGTGATACTAAACAGACCTCTCCATCCTCAGGACGAACTGAAGCTGACGTTTTTTGTTAGAGGTGAGGCCTCAGCCCCAGAAGCAGGATGGAGGGGTGGGACCACAAGGCTTATGAATGTGCAATGGTCAAGAGTGATTTTGCTCCCTAAGCCTTAGCTTCCCTATGCTGAGAATGGACTGGGAACTGGGTTAATCACCCTGGCACAGTTGATGACACCCTTGGCCAATCACTGGAGATGGCCAGGGAAGGGTCAGAATGGACAGAGGCCAGCCGGTAAGATCTGGAAGCCATTCTAGTGATGAATCACAGGACTGTTTGCTGACACTGTAGCTCTGTAGGGTTGAGGCAAACCATGATAGTTATCAAAAGTCCAGTGAGTGGTGTGCCTGTCATACACAAGCATGAGTACCCGAGTCTAGGTCTCCAGTACCTATGTGAAAGCCAAGCAGTATGGTGCATATTTGGTGGAGCTGTAGACAGACTGGTCCCTAGAGCTCACTGCCCAGTCAGCTTGGGCTAATTGGTGAGCTCTGGAATGAGTGTCTCAAAAAAAAAAAAAAAAAAAAAAAAAGGTGGAGGGGCTGGAGAGATGGCTCAATTCCCAGCAACTACATGGTGGCTCACAACCATCTCTAGTGGGATCTGATGTCCTCTTCTGGCATACAGGCATGCATGCAGATACAGCACTCATATACATAAAACAAACAAACAACAAGGTGGAGAACGACTGAGGAAGACATTCAGTGTTGACCTATGACATCCACACGCACATTTACCCACACACTGCAGTTTGGCAGGAAGATGATTAGTTTAATGCATGTTGTAGTGACTATACTGGCCAAGGCTAAACAGTTTAACAAAGCAGATAGAGATGTGCAAGAGAGGCCTGGGCTCTGGAGTTATAGGCAAGGATGTAGAAAGGAGATGGGGTAGCCTTCACTAATTTGAGCAGACAGTGCAATTTAGATAGCCAAGGTGGAAGAAGACCATGCGCCCCTGCAAGGCAGAGGGACCACCTACCAACTGAGGACTGCAATCCAGTGGCTTGGTGAGTGGGGGAAGATGGCCATCCTGGGGTTGATGTCAAGACTCACTTCCCTGTTGGTGTTTCCAGGATCAAAAGAGTCATCCTTGGTGGAGCTTAATCCGATGACATCCTTCCGTTCTAAGGGCTGGCAGGTGAAAATTGCCAAACAGTCCGGTGAAGAGGTGAGAGCCACAGTGTGGGGTTATTGGCTGTTGGCTTCTGGATAGTTCCCTGTCTCAACTGAGTAGTTCCTATTTATCCATTCCTTGCTTTCTAGTGTATAATGCTGCTTACCACCAGTAGCCATGGCTCTGGGTACCTCAGCTTCTTGCTTACCCATAGCACACAGTAGCTCTGACTAGCCAGATGCTGTATAACTCTTGTTCCACATTTATGTTCACTGGAGGAAATGAACAGAGGAAAATGAGTAAGAATAACCCATCAGGGCCAGGCATGATGGTGCACACCTTTATTCCCAGCACTTGTGGAAGACAGAGGCAGGCAGATCTCTGTGAGTTCCCTGCCAGCCTGGTCTATATAGTGAGTCCCAGGACAGCCAGGGCTATAGAGAGAGACATTGACTCATAGAGAGATGGAGAGAGAGAGAGAGAGAGAGAGAGAGAGAGAGAGAGAGAGAGAGAGAGAGAGAGAGAGAGAGAGAGAGGAGGAGGAAGAGGAGAGGGGAGGAGGGAAGGGGAGAGGAGGGGAGGGAAGGGAAGAAGAGGGGAGGAGAGGGGAGAAATAACAACGCTTTTTCTTACAAATGCAGTTGGTGATTCTTCCCTCCAGGCTTTTTGTTTAGACTCAAAGCGGATGGAAGCATCTCCTTTTCTTAACAGTGTTCCTTTTGGTTAGGTTGCCAGCCTAGCATGCAGCCTGCTCAAGTGTGTGGGCTTGGGATGGCTTCTTTGACATTCTTTGTAAAGCTGTCTTCCCAGTGTTGGAAAGTCTACCAGCTATCACCCTCTCCTAGCTAGATCTCTGAACTAGTAGTTTATGGCCACTTCCTTTGGACGTAGCCTACAGATCCCATTGCTAAGTTAATTGCAAGATTTAAAAAGGGCAATGATCTTCAGGTTTTCTGGAAGCAGAATTTGCAGCTGACAAATGAGTGAGTGAACTCTGTTTTCAGCCCCTCCCCCATGCACCTCTCTTTTTCCGTTCTTTCTGGCCAGAACCAGGGCTCCAATTCCTACTTTGCAGCAGCATTTTGTGTTTCTCATGTATTCATGACAGACTCTCTAGGAGAAGGCCTTTGGCTCAGTCTCCTTCTCTAGGAGCCTCAGTTTTGGTTATGGAGCTGGAGGGAATGGGACAGGGGATGGGCTAGCTTTCTTCACTCAAAAGGTGTTGCTAAATATTTTTTGTTTAAAATTGTTTATTTTTTATAGCACCCATGAAGGAAGTGAATCTTTAATACCCATGGAAAGGTTTTTTTTAAAAAAATATATAATTCTTTATTTTTAATCAAGTGTGTGTGTGTGTGTGTGTGTGTGTGTGTGTGTGTGTGTGTGTACTCTCCACTGATATGTATATGTGAGTCAGGTGCCCAAGACACTGGATCTCCTAGAGTTGGAGTTAAAGGGAGTTGTGAGCTGCCTGACATGGGTGCTGGGAATTGAACTTGGGTCCTCTGCAAGAGCAGTGTAGTTCTTTAACTGATGAGCCGATGAGTCATCTCTCCAGCCTGTTTTTTTTAAACATGTGAGCACATATGTAGGACCCTGTACAGGTCAGGGTGTCTGACATTACCTATACCATGGAAGGGTGGGCTTCCTGTGTTGCTCATAATAAAGGATGGCGAGGATTCTAGTCTGTGCTGGGATACAACAGGAAAGACCTTCCTTACTAGCCTAGAGCTCTGCCAGCTGAGTAATGGGGAATGGGACTCTGTCCCAGCTGTCCTGTTGATGCTCAGGAACACTTTCTCGTGAAACAGCCCCTAATCAAGACAGCCAAACGCCACTGTAGGTGAGAGAGGACATTCTGCCTTCTAAGAGGCTCACTCTCCTTACTGCCTTGTGTATGTGTTGCTCATTTAATTCCCACAACCACCAAGGGAGATGGAGAAGGAGTTAGCAAGCTTTCAAGCAAGGAAACTGATGCACATGAGAAATTAAGAAAGTAGCCAACACCATTCAGCTAGCAGAAGGCAAAGCTAGTGATGGAAATGGCAGCCATTGCTCCTAGAATATACCTTTTTTTTTTTTTTTAAGTTTTTTATTTATTATGTATGTAGTGTTCTGTCTGCATGTTTGCCTGCAAGCCAGAAGAGGGCACCAGATCTCATTACAGATGGTTGGGAGCCACCATGTGGTTGTTGGGGATTGAACTCAGGACCCCTGGAAGAACAGCCAGTGCTCTTAACTTCTGAGCCTTCTCTCTAGTCCCTAGAATATACCTTCTAATAACAAGTATCTCATAGATTTGGAAAACCCTGGGTTGTGTGTAATGATGGGAAATAAAATTCTTAGTACAACTATAGGTGCAATAATATCTATGTCTTAATTTTTTACCCGGCCACTACCTACCCTAAAGCACTGGATGGCAGCCTAGGTGCCCTTGCAGATGCTTGAGGCACTACAGGGCTGGAATATGATCTAGGATTTCCAGCATGCTGGGCAAGTGCTCTACTGCTGAGCAGCACACGTACCCTGTAGAGAACAGGAGCTGACATTTTCTTTGCCTCTTGAAGCCCTGAGTGCTAGATCAGGCTCCTTATATTACAGCCATAGAGTCTGCCTTATGATCTGGGAGGTAGCACCATCTGCATGCAGGAGTGAAGGGAATAAAGCTTGGGATAAAATGCACCTATGAACTGCAAACCCAAGTTTATCTGCCACTTTGGGAAACCTTCTAGACCTTCCTGCCTTGTGAATCACATCTTTTCCCATTGGGGTACCCCTGGTCACTGGGCTGACCCTAGAAAGGATAGTTTGTCAGAACTGTTGATTCTTCTGGGAGGCTTCATAGGATTCAGAGATGAGTCAGGGATGAAAGTGTCCACCATGTCTTGTGTTTCATGTAGGTCAAACTGACTGTCATCAGTGCCGCCGATGCTATGGTGGGAAGGTACAAACTGCGTGTGAATGACTATAAAGTTGGAGAATTCTTCCTTCTCTTCAATCCATGGTGTGCAGGTAACTCAGAATCTGGCTCTGCTGTGGAGTGTGTCTCCTCCACTGGCAGGTCTTGTGTGACTCAACAAAGAGTGCCCATGCTTGTGCGGAGTTTGCAGGGCAGAGTCCCTGAGGAGCTGTTCTTTGCTCTCCAAGTATTCTCAAACCAGCTGAGAACGTGGCCCGGGCACCGTTAATGCATGCCCAGAAGATCCTCTGGGGGCCAAGTGCATGCTGCATGCCTCTTCTGCCATTTCAGCTTGTCTTCACTGCCTTGCCAAACCGCTCAGAGGCTGCTGGGAGCCACAAGTGACTCCTCTCATCGTCACACTTGGCTCTTCTGCCCAAGTTATCCCTTCCTGGCTACCTTTGAGCCTGTATACAAACATCACTCTTTTTTTATTTTAAATTTTTCTTTTTTTAATTTAATTTTATTTTTCTTATTTTTATTAGTTCTTTGAGAGCTTTGTACAATCTGTTTTGATGATATTCATCCTCCTCCCCCAACTTCCTCCAGATCCACACACTCTTCCCTATCTACCCAAAGTGTCCTCCTTTTCAAAATTCATCAGCCTTGTTCCAGAAACACAGGAGCAGAGACACTTCAGACAAGCTCTGCTCTGATCTTTTCTCACATTGCCCTGCAGCCTTTTTGTTTGTTTTAATTTTTCAGTGTGTGTGTGTGTGTGTGTGTGTGTGTGTGTGTGTGTGTGTAACTTGTCAACTCAGGTCATCAACCTTGGTGGTAAACAGCCACCTCACCCACACAGTCACCCTACTCGTTCTTGACATGACACTGATGGTCTGGTGTCAGGGACAAGGACAGAATCTCTAGTTAGTGGAAAAATACAGACCCCCATAAGACGGGGAACTAGATCAGCTTACAGTCAGGTTGCCTAGTAACAGGACATTGAGTCAGAGCCCTTGACCCTCTCACCCTGTAAACATCCTATACAAACATCCTGTTAGCTTGCCCCACCTTATGCAGATGACAGCTTCTTGCTCCCTCCACCCTGCAGGAGCTATATAAACCTTTCTGGAAGGAAATAAAATTGCACCTTGTTCAGACTCTAGACTTGGTGTATTTTCCTTTGTATTTCCTGTCCCTACATTCCTTCCTTAGGGTGGTCGAGAACCCATTGTAGCCCTGCAGGTGGGGCAATCTAGGGTAGTGGTTCTCAACCTATGGGTCATGATCCTTCTGGGGGATCACATCAGATATTTACATTATGATTCATAACAGTAGCAAAGTTACAGTTATGAAGTAGCAATGAAATGATTTTATGGTTGTGAGTCGCCATGACATGAGGAACTGTATTCAAGGGTTGCAGCATTAGGAAAGTTGAAAGTCACTGCTTTAGGGGAATAAGCTCCTCTTCTCTTTAACAGAAAAATCCTAATTTTTGTGATTTGTCTGGTGATTTATCATTCTTAGATTCAAGCCACATGCTCCTACCTGGAATATTATGTGAATTATGTTGAAAATCATCTGGAAGCATAACATATATCCTTGTTCCTTAACTGGGAAACATTAAACTTGCATCATTTGATCTAGATATTATCTGAATTCCCTTATATCATGATGATGTTTCCTTTCATAGCTAGTAAGCAGCTTATGTGGAAACACTTTACAACCATGCCGATATGTACTCCTCATTAGAACCTGCCACTTCTGAATTTTGTCTGATCCAAGCAGTCTTCAGTGGGATGTTATGCAGATTTTCAAGCCTCAGCCCTCCATCCACTCTTACCAGATGGACCCTGGCATTCTCTTGTTTCAAGAACTCCCTCCCAATCCATATTCATCCATCCATCCATCCATCCATCCATCCATCCATCCATCCATCCATCCACCTACTCATATTCATCATTAATCTGTCCATCCACAGCATCCATCTATCCACATCCATTATCCATCCATCCATGATCTGCATCCACCCATATCCATTCATCCACACCTGTCTATCCACAAACACCTACATCCCTACATACCCATCCATCCATCCACCCATCCACCCATCCATCCATCCATCCATCCATCCATCCATCCATCCATCCATCCATCCATCCATCCACCCATCCATCATCTCTGTGAACTTATAGATTCTCTCTCTTTTTTAATTTATTAATTTTATTTTATGTGTATGAGTGTTTTGTTTGACTGTGTACCACATGAGTGCCTGGTACCTGGGGAGGTCAGAAGAGGGTATCGAACCCTCTGGAACTTGAGTTATGGATGGCTATAAGCCACTGCATGGATGCTGGAAATGGAACCTGGGTCCTCTGCAAGAACGAGTGCTTTTAACCACTGAGCCATCTCTCCCAGCCTCTGGATTCTCTCTTTTATTAATGTTTTATGATTTATATTTCATCATAATTTTCCTTATGTTCAAATTTCTCCACATTTTTTCAGTTGAAAGAGCTTTACACTTAGCTCAGGATGTCCTTTTGGAAGTTCTTTGTATTTTTGTTTTTGTTTTTTCAACAGAGTTTCTTTATGTAGCCATGACTATTCTAGAACTCTCAATGTAGACTAGGCTGGCCTCAAACTCATAGAGACCCACCTGCCTCCCAAGTGCTGGTGTCAAAGGCATGAGCCACTACATCTGGCTGTTTGTATTTTCAATGTATTACTGTGATCCTTCCTGCTTCCTACACCCATTCCCCCAACATTTGTTGTCTCAACTCTATGGTATATCTGCCTCTATCTCAGGAGTAGTCAATAACCCATGTTTGCGGTCTTGCTCCAGATGACAACGTTTACATGCCTAGTGAGGAGGATCGGGCAGAGTACGTCCTTAATGATTCCGGCTACATTTACATGGGTTTTGCCAAACAAATTAAAGAGAAGCCCTGGACCTTTGGTCAGGTAATGGATTGTCTTCTTGTGGCTGCACCATGCATGTTTCTTTCTTAGGGGTTATCAAACAAAGGCCGTGAAGCAAAGTGGGTTCACTTCAGCTGAAAACCTAGACTTACAAGTGTGAGACTGGTCTGAGAGGACTAAGCTACACAGACCCCACAGGAGAAGTGGTTTGAGCCAGAGACCCCTTGCTCAGAGCCCACCAGTGCCTTTCTTATCCTCTGCTCTGTCTGATCCTCTATATTCCAGTGCATTTATCCAGCAACCATTTAACAAGTCCTTATGAAGATGCCTGGTGACAGTGTGACCAGGAGACGTAGAAAACTTGGGTGCAGAGGTCCTGATGGTGGAATGATAGGTGTCTTTGTGCAGCTATGAGAAGAGTGACAACATGGGTGGACACAAGTGTCACTGTGTCAGCATCATGGCATGAGAAACTGCCAGTCTTCCCCTCGAACTTCACAGGAAAAAATACTCTTCCAAACTTCCTCCTATCCCTGAGCTCTTGCTCTTGTTTGGTCCTTATGTTTTGCTGTCTTTCCCATTGGGTTACAACATGACCAACACATATCACTTCCATGGACAAACACAGACTATGTTACCTTATGGGATGTTCATTGTATCTTAGTAAAACTGCTTAAACAGGATTTAAAAAGTAACTCAGGCCTGGACTGAGCTGGATACAACTGGCCTAGCTTGTGTGAGGCCCTGTTTCCATCCCTAGTAATGCTTATCACAAAAGACTTAGAAAATATATAGGCCAGGTTTGGTGGCACATGCCTGTGATAAAAACACAAGAGAGGGTGAATCTGAAGCCAGTATAGGGCAAATAAAAAGATATTGTCTCAATACACCAGTGTGAATCAGGCATAGTGGCCCAAGCCTTTAATCCCAGCACTCAGGAGGCAGAAGCAGGCAGATCTCTATGAGAATAGAGCCAGCCTGTTCTATATAGCAAGTTCCAGGACAGCCAAGGCTACATAGACCCTGTCTCAACAAAACAACAATACCAAAAAGACCTACAACAATCATCAGCAAGTGGGGAGGAGGAAGAACAGAAAAGACACTACAGTACATGCAACAGAATGTCAGTTTTCCTTGGTGATGACTTTACAGTTTAGAGCATTTCATTCTTTTAAATATTTGTTTGACATTTATCATGTGTGTGTGCACTGTAAGTGTTACAGCTCTGAGGGAAAGGCTTCCCCAATGGAGGTCTTACAGCTCTTGGGGAAGGCTTCCTAATTCAAGTGTTACAGCTCTGAAGGGAAAAGGATCTTGGCAATCGGGAGCTAAGGAACACCACAAAGTCACGCCACACAATAAACCTCACACAAGAGATTTACTGGGAGAGAGACACAAGAGGGGGGCTGCCTCTGCTCAGCCGAGAAGCAGCAGGACACTGAGGAGACAGGCTTATATAGGGTTGCTTGGGGGTGAAGTTTCCCAGGGTGGAGATTGGTGGGATCTCCAAGCCAAGCCCAGGGATTGATGGGTTTTGAGGCTCAGGTATTAGTGAGTCTTGGTAGGTTTTCAAACCTGGAAGTGGGCTCAGACTGTTTACCATACATGCACACATGCCACAGTGTGTGTGTGGAGGTCAGGACCATTTTCAGGAGTCATTTCTTTCTTTCCATGGGGTGGAGCCTGAGGATCAAACCAGGTGCTTTTACCACTAAACCAACCTCCCTGCCCTATACTTTATTAAATGTATTTATTTATCTTATGTGTATTTTGCCTGTGTATATGTCTGTGCACTGTGTGCTTGCCTGGTGCCTGTGGAGGCCAGAAGAGGGCACTGGATCTCCTGGAACTGGTTATGAGCCACCATGTCAGCGCTAGGAATTGAATCTGGGTCCTCTTCAAGAGCGACAAGTGCTCTTAACCATGGAGCCGTCTCCCCACCACCCCCCATTTATTTTTTTATTACTAATACTAACCAAGTTGAGATAATATTTCTTGTACACAGCTTGGCAGCTTGTTTCATTTATTTAGCTTGATTACGAAGGAATCATGGTACTTTGTGTATTTCTTTATATGTGTGTGTATTTTACCCTTTGAGCTTTCTTCCCAGCCCCCTGTGTTCATCTTTTCAAGAGCTGTGCCCTGTGAACCTTTGGATGTACTTAACTGGTGTCATGTGTCTGGCTGTCTAGTGGCTTCTACTGTGGAATGTGGAGGTTCTTTGGGGGGATTGTAGGCAAGTTCTCTTACTTGGGAGATGAGTTATCCTTCAAGGCAATGCAAATTAGTGTCTGACACAGAGCAGAATCTTGATGTCTCTTTCTCCATGACAGTTTGAAAAGCACGTTCTGAGCTGCTGCTTCTCCCTGTTGGAACAACTGGAGCACGTTGACATGCAGAGCCCAGTAAATGTGTCCAGGAACATTTGCACTATGGTATGTGGAGAGGCCAGACTACGTCTGGGCTCCTGGAAGTCTATAATTAACACCTGCTCAGCTGATGTAGGTTTTCCTGCAAACAGTAAGCTGCTCTCCATGAAACACACAGGGAGCTGTGGCTGAGCAGTTAAAACTGCCAAGGAGTGTATTGTTTGTCATTGTCCTTCTGAGCACAGGCTCTCACATTTGAGTTCAGAAGGCCAACTTTGCCACTTCTAAGTTCACCTTAGGAAAGTGACTTTTCCAGTCTACAAAATGGTGTAAATATTCAAGGTCCTCTCCCTTCCCTGTAAGCCTGGCTGCAGCTGGGATAAACATTGGCATGAGTGCAGTACATAAGAATTTGTTGACTAATTTACAAGCAATGTCAGTTTCCTTAGCAGCAACATACCAAATAAGTAGTCCTGATTTGCAAGCCAAGGCAAACATAGGTTCTTTTATTTCAATCCTATTAATATTAATTCTTGGATTACACATCACATACTAAATAAATCTACATATATGAATGTGTGTATGTATGTATGTATGTATGTATGAATGTATGTGTGTATGTATGTATGTACAGATGTAAGTTATAGAACAGTCACAAAAGGGTCAAAGAGGCTGTAGCAGAATTCAAGGAGTTTGAAGAGACCTGAGAGGCAAAAGAAGCTGATAGGGATGCATGAAGGTTCTCTGCTGGGCCTCTGGTGTGTGTGTGTGTGTGTGTGTGTGTGTGTGTGTGTGTGTGTGTGTGTGTGTGCTAACTCTGCTGAAGATATATTGGAAAGTGTGGTAGAGTAAAACTGTGGGATTATAGGATTGAACCAAGCCTTAGGGTCAAGTATGGCTGTAGAAATGAGGCATGGAACAATGGAGGCATTGGGTGATGTGCAGGGCAGGGTCCTGACGGACAGCAATTGAAGCAGCCCTATTGTCAGTGGGGATAGAGCTGAGCAGAGACCCTTGAGACAGTCAGTTCCCTTGACAATAACAGATGCTCAGATGACAGGTTGCTTTTATGTTAGTTGTCCTTCACTTCAGGGTCCAGATGAAGGTGTGTGGTAAGGTATTGGGCCTGACTTTCCTGTTATGATTTAAGATGCCTATGTGCTCTTATGGTTTAATTTACTTTGATACATCTGTAAGCTGGTTCCTTTTTACTGTTAGGCATGTCATGTATCAGTCTGTACCTCATAGGTATTCTGACAAGTAGTGTCTATGTGCCTGAAAGCCATCCTGCCTCTGCATCTGCTCCCCGAAGTCAAATGCTGTTTGTAAAATGGAGGTACTCAGAACAAGGCACAGCCTACAAAACCATCGTTTTACACAACATGGAACAACTTAGGCAGGGCTTCCTGAGTTCAGTAAGTATACTGGTCCAGGGACTTTGCTCCTGTTAGCAAAGGACACTGTTTTGTGCTAGATACACAGATGGTCAGCCACCCTCGTCTATTGTAGCCTTTTAAGCAGCAGCTCTCAAACTTTGTGGTCTCAGGATGTCATGATATTGTCCAAAAGTACCAAGGATCTCAAGTAGCTTATATTTATATGGCTTATGTCTATAAATATATAGAAGTTATATTTTATGATTGTATTAATATACACAATATATTACAGATGTATAAACGTATTTAGAAAGTATATTATTTCTAAGTATTTATTCATACACACATACATATATTATATATATTAGAAATTAAAACTGAGTTTAACTGGGCTTTGTGGCACAGGCTTGTAATCTAGCTACTCAGGAGACTGAGGCAGCAAGTGTAATAGCAGCCTGGGTAACACAGCAGGACTGTTCCTCAAAATAAAAAGTAACCAACCAACCAACCAACCAACCAACCAACCAACCAACCAACAACAAATAGAGCTGGGTTCAATACCCAACACAGTAAAAAGAAAGAAAGAAAGAAAGAAAGAAATCCTCAGAAGTCTAAACATACTTATTTTAGCTGGGTATGGTAGTTCATACCTCTCAGCACTCAGGAGATTGAGGCGGGAGGATTGCTTCGAGTTTCATGTAAACCTGGGCTATATACTGAGATTTTGACTCAAAAAAGAAATTTTGGGTGGCTGGATGGGTGGCCCAGTAATTAAGAGCACTTGCTGTTCTTACAGAGAGCACAAGTTTGGTTCTCAGAACCCACACCAAATAGTTCATAACTGCCTGAAACTGCAGTTCCAGGGAGATCTAGTGCCTGGCTTAGATATCTGCTGCAATTCGCATCCATGGAGGAACCTTGTTACATCATTTTGGTTAACACAAGTGAAGACGGTCTGTCTCACGTGGGCATATTGGCACAGCCTTTCCAGATTACGGTAGATGCTCTTCTCTGACATTTTACTCTTGTTCAGTGAGTGATGGTTTCTCTGGGGGAGTACAGCAAGGAGAGACCGAGCCTCCCTGTGTAGTCAAGGCTAGCCTTAAACCCGTCCTGAACAAACTCCAGGGTCTGGGGAGAGCACGGATGCTAACCCTGCTCTGTCCTGTGTCAGATGTGCGCTGCGAACAATGGCGTGCTGGTGGGGAACTGGTCGGGAGACTACAGCAACGGCACCGCACCGTACGTGTGGGCCAGCAGCGTGCCTATCCTGCAGCAGCACTACTTCACCAAGCTGCCTGTGTGCTTTGGCCAGTGCTGGGTTTTCTCTGGAATCCTGACCACAGGTGAGCTGCCGCTGGGGCAGGGGCCACTCCGCCCCACAGACGCTAACCATCCTGTCTGGGGTCATTTCAGCGTTGAGAGCAGTGGGCATCCCAGCTCGCAGCGTGACTAACTTTGAGTCAGCCCACGATACAGAGAAGAATCTCACAGTGGACATCTACCTGGATGAGTCGGGCAAGACAATTGCACACCTGACCAAAGACTCTGTCTGGTAGGCTCCCTCCTGGCTGGTTGGGGTTCCTCTTCTGTTCTCCTGTGGGCTTTGCAGCCTCCTCTGTAGACTGGTTCAAGCTGTGAGCAGTGTCAACTCCAGAGATCCACTTCGCATAACCAACCTCATTGTGTGACCCAGAACTCCTGGGAAGGCTTGTTAAGCATAAAGATCCCTGGGCTGTAGCCCCCATGGAAGAAAAGGCCAAGAACTGCCCTTTACTTCGAGCTTCTAGCCCTGGAGACTGAGACAGGCATCTGTGTGCCACCCTCTGATATAACTGGCACCCCAGTCAACAAGAGGTACTGTTTCCTCTGCTCTCTGACCCAGTGCAAAGCACCTTGCAGGCTAAAAGTGCAGAGATTTTAAGGGAGGGAGAGTGTTAGGAGGGTTGGGTGGGGACATGGCTCCAAAGCTGGATGTGACAAGTCTTTCACTTTGGCACTATATGTTGGAGACTCCAAACTCTGTTAATCCATATGATGTAACTGTCTTAAAAATAGCAAAAATAAGCCTGGCAGTGGTGGTGCATGCCTTTAATCTCAGCACTGGGGAGGCAGAGGCAGGCAGATCTCTGAGTTCAAGGCCAGCCTAGTCTACAGAGTGAGTTTCAGGACAGCCAGGGCTACACAGAGAAACCATGTCTCAAAAAAAAAAAAGGCAAGAATATGGAATATTGTCCAGCTACAAAATTATTCATCAATAAAATCATGAGTGGGGAAAAAGGTTTACAGTCATTTGCTCATTTCATTCATTCATTCATTCATTCATTCATTCATTCATTCATTCATTCAGCAGAGGCTGAATGTGTCTTCTGGCATCTGTGAGTCTCGGGAGCCTCTCCTCCACTGCCCATCTGCTCTAAGCTCTGCTCTCTACACAGCACTTCCCACTGTCCTTGCCTTTGTTGATAAAGGTCCTCCACTTCAGAACCTTAGAGGGCTGTGGTGACAGGTTCTCTAACTGCATGGCTGGCCCTGGTGGGGCTGTTTCCACTGCCACAGGAATTTCCACGTGTGGACAGACGCCTGGATGAAAAGACGGGATCTACCCCAGGGCAATGATGGCTGGCAGGTCCTGGATGCTACGCCCCAGGAAATCAGTGAGGGTGAGTTTGTATGGGGCACAGGAGGTGTGGGGATGAAAGCTATGTCTGGGCTGCTCTTCTGACTAGTCTGTGGGTCTTGGATGGTGACACTCACACTGAGCAAGGCCTTATGAAGAGGACACAGTGACAGTCACGTGATATAACAGTAAGTGCAGGTGCTCACTGGATGTACAGCTTGCAACTCACCTTTTCAAAAGTTTTAAAGTTACGTTTATTTATTTACTTGTTTGTATGTACACACACATGAGTCATGGTGCGTATGTGGAGTCCAGAGGACAGCTTGTGAGTCAGTTCTCTTCCTTCTACCGCATGGGTGTAGGAACTGAATTAAGGCTGCCAGGCTCAGCAAGTGCCATAGGCTACGTGGCTGTTTCATTCGCCCACAGCTAATCTTTCAAAGCAAGTTTTGTCATTATCTGCATCTTGCAAATCCAGGCTCAGGGAGGTGAAGTGAATGTGGCTTTCAGCCATAGGTCCCTGAGCAGTGGATCCACAAAGCCCAAGTTGGATGGAGTGGGAGTGTCACACCTTGCTGTTTACCTATTATCTGGTCCTCGGTGGGAAGGAGCTTGGGGAGTTTCTGGGCAGGTAAAATCTGGTCTGAGGTTACCTGGGAAATCTATGGAATTGTTATAGAGTTAATGTTCCTTACCAGTGAGACACTTCCCTACACATTTAAAAGATTAGTAAAGGAGAAAGCTCTTTAAGAGGGTGCAACTGTTTCTAGCTAATGCACAACAGGGAACCAGCCTCAGACACAAAAACTTTCCAGCTTATGTAGGCCTTAGGCTTACATATTTCATTTATACTGTCATCCTTAAATCTCTTTCCCATCCCAGCCCCGGGTTACACTCTGAAGAACTGAAACAGACACAAGACCTCAAGTCTGGCTACTTGGGCAAATGGCAGATTTACACAGCAAAGACATTGCCAGAATTATTTCTTATGTACACCAGTGCTGCTCTTTATGAATGGTTGTTACCCAAGTTTATCTTGCCCACCTGGTAAAATTATGCTCTTCTGATAAGAGCACAGGAGACTTAGTGGCAGACCAAGACTTAACGATGTTTATGACCCTGCACTGCCCCTAGAGCTGTCCATATTAGAGATCTGTCCCTTTATATGGGGATGGGCCTCCTGGCCAGTTTTAAGTAGGGGTTGTCTCCTTTTGTTATCAGAAATGAGACTAATCTGAGATAATCTTGGTGAGCAAACATTAGCAGAAACTTTCTCAGTAACCCTAAACTTCAATTTTGGTACAGAATTTTTGTTCCTACCATTTCTAATAAGTCTGGTTGGCACACTACCTATCTTCCAGTCATAGTACATGCAGCACAAAATTTTTTAGCTTTAGCTAAATTTTACTTTGTGTAACTTAATATTTCTTAAGCAAGTTTACTAGTAAATCCTTCATAGCATCAACTTCTTTCAAGTTTCTCCTCCATCAGAATCAAGTTATCTTCATTAATCTATATTATTTATTTAAGATTTTTCAAACAATGACAAAAGAGGCCATAATTTTGAGAAAGGGCAAGGAAGGGAATATAGGAGGGTTTGTGGGATGCCCTCTGCTATGTTAGAAACAGAAGTGTTAGTTAGTAGCCTAGTGGTGAAATTATTAAGGCCACTCCATGTAGTTAAAAGGGAGGTTTATTTTGTGGGGTAACTTACAAGTGAAGGGATAGTTTACAGAGTCTGGGAAAGGCGTGGCACAGTCCGGCAGTGTTCTCTGGAGAACAGTGCTAAGTACCATTATATATTACTTTGTTTGATTTTTGATGTTTGATGGCCTTATGAGGTCAGTACTACCTTCATACCCAATATCCAGGAGATGAAAGTATAGGTCCTACAGGGAATAGGCAGCGTGCTGTGATGAGTGGAAACAGGGGCATGGTTCCTTACCTCTGGGCCTGAGATTTCCTGAATATTTAAATTCTAAGCTGGGATGTGTCTTTGATGGTAGATAGCAGTTCAGGCTGCTGGGGAAGCACCTGCCTCCTCTTGTTTGTGTGGGATTTCTTATGGTTACTGTGATGAACTTAGGGACAGGAAGCAGGGTGAGCAGAGACCCCAGCAGCCATCCTCTCTTACTTCCCCTCAGGAAGCTTCCGCACTGGACCTTCTCCACTGAGTGCCATCCGCCAGGGAGCAGTCCAAACCCAGTATGACACCAAGTTTGTCTTCACGGAGGTCAATGGTGACAAGTTCATCTGGCTAGTGAAGCAGAACAAGGGGAAGGTCCTCCTCGCCGTGGAAACTGCAAGTATTGGCAAGCACATCAGCACCAAGATGGTGGGCGAGAACAGACGTGAAGACGTTACCTTGCAGTACAAGTTCCCAGAAGGTAGCTGTGCAGGGTTTCTACCACTACAGGCTGGTCCCTGGCACAATAACCCAGCCTCATGCTCTTTGGCAAGAATGTGACAGCATCCCAAGCAATGTGAGATGAGGCTGGACATGACTCATAGTGTGTCCACTCAAGGGCAAGATGAGGTAGCCAGATATGGGGAGGTTAGGATAAGGGAACTGCTTTAAGTTTGAAGCCAGCCTCGATTACACTGTGATGTCCTATTTAAAACAAAAGTTGATTGCAGATTGCCTGGGCATGCAACATACACCAGGCTCCAAATGTATGGCATCCTCTGTTCCCGTGACCTTGCCACGTCCTGCAGTGCTACAGATGCTTTAGGAAGCAGGCACAGAGTTGAGAGAGGTCCAGAGATGTTCTCATTGACTTAGATTCACCCAGTGTAAAGTGGCTGAGTCAGGACTTTTTTTTTTTTTTTTTTTTTGGGACAGTCTCACTATGTCACTATGTAGTTCTGGCTATTCTGGAACTTACTATGTGATGTAGGATGGCCTTGAACTCACAGAGAACTGCCTGCCTCTGGCTCCTGAGTGCTGGGATCAAAGGTGTTGGCCACAATACCTGGCCTAGGGTTATGTTTTTTAAAGTACTGGAGCTGGAAACTAGGGTTTTATGCACATCAGGCAAGCACTCTGTCAGAACCACACCCCAGGCTCAGGTCAGGCTTTGACATGGGAGATTCTCTGTCTCCTGTGTCTGGGTCTGCCCCACTGTGCAGTAGATCTGCCTAGATTTCACCAAGCCAGGCTGCCTGGAGAATTACCGCCTGTGGGCCATGGGACATCTGATGCTGTCGTGCAATGTCTGTTCCTCGGCCACTAACAGTGGGTAGGTGGTCTTGAGGAAGAGGCTCCAGACATGGTGGTTTGTTCCCTAGAGCACAACAGACTGTCCATGAGGGAGGCAATCAGAAGAGATGGCTTCAGGGGTTGCCCTGGTGTTGCCTTCATCCCAAGACAGCAGTCATTCCTGTATCTGGCCTTGCTCTGCTCACCCAGGTCCTCTCTGCCTGTCCATGATGGTTGTGGTGGTGGGGTGCTTGTGGGCAGCAAGACACTCATCCACCTCCGTGACAACCCTGTTTCTAGGGCTTCCCCGTTTCTCCAGCCCAATTCTTTGCTGGCTGGAGATGTGGCTCAGATGGTAGTGTGCTTGTTTAATTTAATAGAAGTCCTGTGTTCAGTCCCCAGCACTATAAAAACAAGGCATGATAACACATGTGATAGTCCCAGCAATGAAGAGGTAAAGGCAGTAGTATCAGAAGTTTAAGGTCATCATTCACAACATAGTGAATTTGAAGCTGGCCCAGGATGCAGGAGGCCAGATCTGAGAGAGAGAGAGAGAGAGAGAGAGAGAGAGAGAGAGAGAGAGAGAGAGAGAGAGAGAGAAAGGAAGAAGAAAAAAGAGAGAGAAGGGTGGTGAGTGTGAAGAAGGCAGGAGCTGCTTACTGTAGTGTGAGAGGAGGGAGCAGTCTGAACCTGTGAGCTGTGAGCAAGCAAGTATGGGTTAGGACTCAGGACAGTGTCTGCTCTCTGTAAACAGCTTGTCAGGCTGGCGGTTGTGGAATATTATTTTAAGGTGTGTTACTGCTTTTGTTAACAATGCAAAGACATGTTACATTTGTTTGATTAGATTGATGTGTGGTCAAGAGGCTGTGTCAGCAACTAGTTGACAGAAAGTGGTAGAGTGGAACCATGTGTAGTGGGGGTTCTTAAGTGGGGGCAGAGCAGAAGGATGGGTTGCTTTTTGGGTGCCGCAAGCAAGGAGAGAAGGTTAGCTCTTTGCTATTCGCCTGAGAGCAGAATTTTACTTCAACCTTTGAATCCTGTGTTCTATAGAAGGGTAAGGATTAGATAAGGTTTTTTTTTAAATTGTTGTTTATTTATTATGTATACAGCATTCTGTATGTGCCCCTGCAAGCCAGAAGAGGGCACCAGATCTCATGACAGATGGTTGTGAGCCGCCATGTGGTTGCCAGGATTGAACTCAGGACCTCTGGAAGGGCAGCCAGTGCTCTCAACCTCTGCGCCACCTCTCCAGCCCTAAGTAAAGTTTTCCTTAGTTGCAGGGCAGGAGCAGTAATAAAGAAAAACGACAGGGCAGGTCCTTCACCCCCTGAGCCATCCCACTGTCCTGGAGGAGATTTAAGAAAGAAAGAAAGCCGGGTGGCGGTGGTGCACGCCTTTAATCCAAGCACTCGGGAGGCAGAGCCAGGGGGATCTCTGATCTATGGAGCGAGCAGGACAGGCACCAAAACTACACGGAGAAACCCTGTCTCAAAAAACCAAAAAAAAAAAAAAGAGGAAGAAGAAGAAAAGAAAAAAATTAGACTTAGGCCTGCCTCAGGGAGAGAGAGGGCTCCGTGTACTGTTGCTTTTTCCTTCTGCCTTGAAGACTAACCTAACCTCAAATCTTCTGATGGTTTCTTGTGCAGTCTCTAAGCTGTTATTGACTTTTAAACTATTGCAAGTTCTTTGTTGATAGTCTCTGATGAGCTACTGCTTTCTCTGTCCTTTCAGTCCTTGAATATACTTACAATGGTTTTGCACTTATTTAATTTTGTGTATGTGTGTGTGTGTGCATATGTGTGAGTGAGCACACCACAGTGTGCATGCGGAGGTCAGGGGACAACTTGTGGGAGTCAGCTCTTTCCTTCCACCATGTGGGTCCTGCAGATTGAACTCAGGTCACCAAACTTGGAGTAAGGGCCTTTCCTGGCTGAGCCATCTCACCAGCCCCAGGTTTTTCCTCTAATAAGTTCCAAATCATGCTTCTGCAGGGGTTGGTTTCCCTTGTGGGAGGCCCATACCTTTTGAAAGCTATAATCTTAGAGGATACACTGGCAGTCTGGAGACCAGACCCTGCTTGCTGCCCCTACTGTGTGCATATGCATTGACTCCCTGAAGCACCTCTCTGCAGTCTGTACTAATCATGAGTAGCCTCCGAACTCTTCTCCCATTCGCCCCATGGTCAGCTGGGGACTGGTGTGTAGCTGCTTTAACTGTCTGGGTAAGTGAGTAAACTTGCCTTGGCCCAGGGACTGCATCCAGTTGGGGGACACTCGGCGCCCTGCTTTCTCCTCAGTTGTACAGAGCCTCATGATGAGAGTTCACAGCTTGCTGTCTTTGTTCTTCCCTGCCTTTCTCTTCAGGTTTTAAAAATTGTTTTTCAAATACACCAGGAAAGCTGCTGTTTGTTGTAAACTGAGTCTGGTCAAGTAAAGGTGAGCTCTGTGAATGGACATTTCCAGGGACAATAAAGCTCTTGAGGGGAGGTGGTGGGTATGCTCCAAACCCACACACCACCAGACAAGGAGGCTTCCGATTTGACTGTGACTAGTACCGTCAACTCTCAAGATGACTGAGGGTCTAGGAGGAGGGAGAGACAATGGGACTACCTCATGCCTTCTGAGTTCCTCCTGTCTCTCTTTCTGTATTTTGAGATAAGGTCACATTTTGTAGATGGTCTGAAACTCACTCTGTAGTCCAGGTTGGCCTTGAAGTCATGGCAATCCTCCCTGTCTCAGGTTTCCAAGTGCTGGGATTACAGGTATGAGTCACCACGCCTGGCTCAGTGTGTTATTGTGGTTAAATGACCCTTAGGTTGATGTCGAGAGTCCTGGGCAGGTTGAAGGTGGAGTCACTCTTTGCTAGTGTTCTCACAGCTTTTAAGAAGGAGCAAGGGTGCTCTGGTCTTCCCGCTGTCATACCCACTTATGACAAGTTCCCAACCTTGGGAAATTCTCAGTGTGAATCCTTAGCTCCTGGGGGCCTCCATAGTCCTAGTCAATGGGTGTCTTGGTTTGGTTTCTATTGCTGTGATAAAGACCATGATGAAAAGCAACTTGGAAAGGAAAGGGTTTATTTGGCTTATGTATCCCAGGTCAAGTCCACTGAAGGAAGCCAAAGCAGGAACTCAAGGCAGGAACTGAGTCAGAAGCCATGGAGGAACACTGCTGACTGGCTTGTTCCTCATGTCTTGCTCAACCTGCTTTCTTATACAACCCAGACCCACCTGCCTAGGGGTGGCAGATCCACAATGGAATAGGCCCTCCCTCATCGTTCATCTGCCTTACAGATTTGTCTATGGACCGATCAAATTGAGGCATTTTCTCAAGTGAAGTTCTCTCTTCCCAGATGAGCCTGCTTTGTGTCAAGTTTACAAAAATATCTAACCTGTACAACTGACTCCTTGTCAACTTGACACACAAATACAACACTATTAAACAATACCCTTTCCTGTCTTGCTTATCCCTCAAGATCTTATATTAATATCAATATCACAATATAAAAACATTCCAACTTTTAAAAGTCCCACAATCTTTAAAAATTCAGTTTCTTTATGATATCCAAAGTCTCTTAACTGTGGGCTCCTATAAAATAAAAAAAATAGGATATATATTTCCTTTTTTTTAAAAAAAAAAAAAAAAGATTTATTTATTTATGTATACAACATATATGACTGCAGGCCAGAAGAGGGCACCAGATCTCATTACAGATGGTTGGGAGCCACCATGTGGCTGCTGGGAATTGAACTCAGGACCTCTGGAAGAGCAGTCAGTGCTCTTAACCTCTGAGCCATCCCTCCAGCCCCTAGGTTATGTATTTCTTATTCCAAGAAGGATGACCCAGGGCATAGTCACAATCAAATCAAATCAAACCCCAAATTATTATTTTTTTTTTTCGAGACAGGGTTTCTCTGTGTAGCTTTGTGTCTTTCCTGGAACTCACTTGGTAGTCCAGGCTGGCCTTGAACTCACAGAGATCCACCTGGCTCTGCCTCCCGAGTGCTGGGATTAAAGGCGTGCGCCACCACCGCCCGGCCAAACCCCAAATTAAATGTTCAGTACAAAACATTCAGTGCTTTGCATCTGAGACCTACACAGTCCTCTGGATTCCCAAGGGCCTACCCAGTTCTGCTTCTCTGGTTCTGACATCTGCAGCACACATAGCTCATCTCCTAAGCTCAAGTTGGCTCCATGCTACGCGTGCCACTGTACTTGGTGGCCATCCCATGGTCTTTGCATTTCCAATATGCTGGCATCTCCATGGCTGTACCTTCCCCAGTGACCTCTCCTGGCTTCTTACAGTGCCACGCTTCAGTTGATATCCAAGACATCTGTATGCCTTCAAAACTAGTACCACCTGGGAAACTCTTACATTACCAAGGTCAGCTGCTAGCATGAGATGCAGCCTTGGCCCTCTCAAAACCACAGTCTCTGTGTGCCCACAGTGAGGAAATACCTCCCAGAAGATCCCACCCCAATGATGCTGGTCTTTTTTTTTTTTTTTTTTTTTTTTTTTGAGACAGGGTTCCTCTGTGTAGATTTGGAGCCTTTCCTGGAACTCACTCTGTAACCCAGGCTGGCCTCCAACTCACCGAGATTTGCCTGCCTCTGCCTCCTAAATGCTGAGATTAAAGGCATGCACCACCACTATCTGGCCTGATGCTGGTCTCTTAATCACATCTGATTTCTCACCTCCGGCTGACCAGTCACCAATTGTCTCATAAAAGTTTCACTTTAGTAGCACTTGCTTCTTGATAATCAGCTGACTTGTGTGTGTGTGTGTGTGTGTGTGTGTGTGTGTGTGCGTGTGCGCGCGCGCACGAGACAGAGAGAGAGAGAGAGAGAGAGAGAGAGAGAGAGAGAGAGAGAGAGAGAGAGAGAGAGAGAGAGAGAGGTCGTCACTGTGTAGCTCTGGCTAGGCTAGAACTTCCTATGTAGACTAGGCTGGCCTCAAATATATCTGCCTTCCTTTTCCTCTCAAGTGCACAGCTGATTCTTCAACTCCAATTGACCAGGTACCACAGAGTCTTAATTCAAATATATTATACAGATGTCTCTGACAGATCCTTTAATGGACTCTTCAAGATCCTCTTGAGACTTTTTAAGCCAGGATTCCAATGCCTGCATTGCTCTCAACATTTTTATTTTCCAGGTTTCCACAGAATAGCCCACTAAGCTTTGAACACTCAACAGCTTTCCCAGACCAAAGTTCCAAAGTCCTCCCAAAGTCCTTCCATAATCCTTTCCCAAACAACATGGTCATGTCTGTCACAGTAATACCACACTCCTGGTACCAATTTCTGTTTTAGTTTGATTTCTATTGCTGTGATAAAGATCATAGTGAAAAGCAACTTAGAAAGGAAAGGGTTTATTTGGTTTACATATTCTGTGTAATAGTCCACCGAGGGAAGCCAGGGCAGGAACTCAGTGCTCACACTGAAGCAGAAGCCATGGAGGAACACTGCTTGCTGGCTTGCTCCTCGTGTCTTACTTAACTTTTCTTATACAACCCAGGCCTGTTTTGCCAGGGGTGTTAGACCTACAGTGGAAGAGGCCTTTCTAAATCAGCCATTAATTAAGAAAATGCCTCACAGATTTGTGTTTGGGCCAAGCAAATGGAAGTTCCCTCTTCCCAGATGACTCCGGCTTGTGTCAAGGTGATTTAAAAAAAAAAAAAATCTAACCAGGACAAGGGAAAGCTCTCTCAGACCCCAAGGGTGTGCTCAGACATTTGATTGGCCCTTAGAGAGGTGTCCTCAGAAAATATTCTATGTCTCTGCAGGCTCCCCGGAGGAGAGGAAGGCCATGGACAGGGCCTCTGGTAAACGTCCTGATGAGAACAAGCCCACCTTGCCACATAACAGCTTTCTTCAGATACATGTCCGCCAGAACTCTGTGGAGCTAGGGTATCCTATCACTTTGACCCTAGTTTTGAAAAGGAAAACGCACACCCCACAGAATGTCAGCATTTCATGTTCCCTCGACCTCCAGACATACACAGGCAACAAGAAGACAAACCTGGGAGTCATCCAGAAGTCGGTGCAGATCCAAGGTCAAGGTACCAGAACCAAGGGCAAAGGGCCCCAGAGACCAGGACCCCCACCACCTGATGTCTCTTCTCTGTGAACTACTCCCACACTCTATCCTTTTGTTTGAATAGACACAGCATTTATTGAGCACTTACATCTTGGTGGTGATAAGGAACCCAGGCACAGTAGAAAAAATGGGCCAAATATATCAGTGGGCCAGGAGTCTTGGGTGTAGCACACAATCACAAATTAAGGGCACTAATGGTGTCAAGAAAAGTCTCTAGACAGCAGAGATTTTTGTTTGGAATTACTATTCTCATCAGTGGGCTGTGGGTACCCTCAGCATGAGCAGACTACACTAGGAACCCAGAATGGGCCTGGAGATCTCAGTTAATCACTAACTCCATTTGGACCCTGGGTGCAGGCTCTCCAGAGAGGACAGGACTCCTCTAAGGTCAAGCAGCTCTATCCCCAGAGCTGATCTAGTCCTATGCTGGCCAAGAACACACTTCTCCTTTCTTCCCCACTCCCTCACAGAATCAGAGGTGGCTCTCAGCATGGACGCCAACTCCTACATCTACAAACTGGGCATGGTTGATGATGAGGTGGTCATCAAGGGGTTCATCATTGCAGAGATCACGGAAACCGGTGACAAAGCGGCCACAGACACGACTCTATGTTTCCTGTACCCTGCTTTCTCTGTTGAGGTGAGCTGCCTGCAAGCCAGAAAGGGCTCCTATTTTGAATTTGACCTTGGAGAGGGGCAGAGTTCAGGGTCTTTTTGTTCCCCCGGTTGACTGATCATTGGGCGATTGCATTCCTAAGGAAAATGTCACATCATTTTTCCATACAGGTGTTTCTGAGAAGTGATGTGTCAAGCAATTTCTCTTTTTTTGACTTTTGGCTAACTGGATTTTAAAAATAGGAATACCTGTGCACAGTACAAAATTATTATTATTATTATTAAAGATTTATTTATTATGTATACAGTGTTTTATCTGCATGCACCCCTGCCCACCAGAAGAGGGCACCAGATCTCATTATAGATGGCTGTGAGCCACCATGTGGTTGCCAGGAACTGAACTCAGGACCTGTGGAAGAACAGCCAGTGCTCTTAACCTCTGAGCCATTTCTCCAGCTCCACAGTAAAAAATTATAAAGATGTAGTTGGCACAATGAAAATTTCTTCCCATCCTCCTCAGATGCTCAGCTCCTTTTACCAGAAGCGATTCATGCCATCAGCGTCTTGTCTATCTAAATGTTTTGGAAACAAACCATTGAAACACAAGGCTTGCCATGTGCCCACCCCTAGTGCTGGTGCCAGACCAACTTGGGCTCTCTGTTCAGTTTTCTCCCAGGCAAGTGGGAATCAATGACAGCTTGCATAAGAGGCTCTCTTTATGTTTCTGATGACCTGTCAGGGACCATCATCCCAGAGTCCTTCCCTGGGGAGCCCTGGCCTATCCTAGGGTTCATTGTAGATATTTGCATCTCAGCAGGTATCTTTCCTATAGGGATTTCTCAGGCTAAGGACATGGCCCCCTTTGGAGACAGTATTTTGATATTCTGTGGCAGTGTGGTTGAGCAGGACATGAGTCACTGACTCATCCTTAGCCATGGCCTGGTCCCCACTCAGTGAAGCAGAACTTGCATGCTTCACAGGACCCACTCTACTTGGAAGCAGCTTCAGTGCACTCACTGTGGCTTAATCATCAAGAATCTCTAGTGCCAGGTGGTAGTTGCACACGCCTTTAATCCCAGCACTCGGGGAGGCAGAGCTAGGCGGATCACTGTTTGAGGCCAGCCTGGTCTATAAAGCTAGTTCCAGGACAGCCGGGGTTACACAGAGAAACCCTGTCTCAATGCTCCCCCACCACCAACAAATGAGGGGTTGGGGATGGATCAAGAGGTTAAGAGCTCTTGTTCTTACAGAGAAACCAGGTTCAGTTTTCAGCGCATACACAATGGCTTACGGCCACCTGTAACTCCAGTTTGAGGGGAGCTGATGCCTTCTTCTGACTTCTGTGGGCACTAGGCATGCGTGTGGTGCACACACATACATGTAACCAAAACACTCATACAAATAAAATATTAAAGAATAAATTAAATTTCTCTTGGGAGTCTCACTCCCACTCTCCTCCCAGTGGCTTCACAAATGTCTGTGGACATCAGAGAATACTTGTCTCTGAGGCCAGACATGTATGGTTGGTGCTTCAGATGTCCTGGAAGTAGGCACTCTAGCTTTCTCAGGCCACACTTTCCTTTACCAAATTGACTGTACTTCAGGAACTAAAATTTCTAGTTAATACATCTATACTTTGATTGGATGGAGCTACCACATGGAAAGAGTAGGGAGCAGGACAGCTTCAGGAACCCTGAACTTGTGAAGAATTACAGAACAAACCTGAAATATGCAGGCACAGATGTGAGCCCTGGGGTGCCCTAGGCAGGGGAGGTGGGGCTTTGAGGAAGGAGGCATAGCCAGGACAGATATGGCAGGGGCAGATACAAATTTCAAATGTTCTGGCTTTGGACAGATGAAGGGTGGAACATACTCTGAAGGATGAACACAGCCTGTTTTTCTGATGTGTTTCTCTGGGCTGTCCTTTGAGGCCACTTGGTATTTTGGGTCATTGGTGAGCTGGGATCAATGCCCATCCTATAGCTTGGGAGTTCTAACAACTGTTCAGGCCTTGGGCTTTGGCAAAGGGGCATCCTGACTAGCTGGATGAGATCAGGATTAGTTTACCCTAGGACCTCTGGCTACCATGAGAGTACATATCTTGAAAGTATATACCTTAAGTTCCTTAAAAATATGTCCGACAAAACTAAAGGGGTAAACATGTGCAAATATATGGAATTTCAGAGAGGCACAGGTAGGTCAGACTCTCCACAAGTCTCCCAAGAGAGCACAGACCTACTGACACTCTAGGGTAGAGACAGGACCAAGAACCATCTTTCTTTTTTTTTTTTTTTTTTTGGTTTTTTGAGACAGGGTTTCTCTGTGTAGCTTTGCGCCTTTCCTGGGACTCACTTGGTAGCCCAGGCTGGCCTCGAACTCACGGAGATCCGCCTGCCTCTGCCTCCCAAGTGCTGGGATTAAAGGCGTGTGCCGCCACCGCCTGGCAAGAACCATCTTTCTTGATAGAACCTATCATCCAAGCCCTCATCTCCAGCTGGTCACACCTGTCTTTTCTCCACTCCCCTCTCTTAACAGATGCCTAGCACAGGCAAGATCAACATGCCACTTTCATTCAACTGCTCCTTCAAGAACACCCTGCCCATCCCTTTGACTAACATCAGGTTCTCAGTGGAAAGCCTGGCCCTCTCTAAGATGCAATCCTGGAAGCAAGGGTGAGTCTGCCCGAGTTGTTCTAATGATACAGATTCTGTACATGGGTCTCACACATGTGCCATACTTCTGAGATGTAAATTTCTAGTATGGGTTTTAGTAAAAATATAGACACGTTGCTGGTGCCAAACTGCAGAAGAGACTGCACTAGTACTCTACCAGTGATAAACCTTTCTGTCTCTTGTCAATCTGTTCTACAGAAATACCAAAGCATCCCCCTGTCTTAATTTGTATTTCTATTTACAGCTCAAATTTTCTTGTTGACTCTGCTGTAATTTATTAGTTGTTTCCTTTGCCTATTTCCCCCCCTAGGGAGTCATTACTTTATTAACCTAAGTGCAGCCTTTACTCAGTAAGGAATGTTGTGGTCTAATGTTCTTGTAGGAGTTTGATTGTTTATTCATTTTGAGACAGTCTCATCCTGTAGCTCTAGCTAGCTTAAAACTCACTATATTGCCCAGGCTGTCCTTGAACTCAGAGATGTATCTGCCTCTGCTTCTTCAGTGCTGGGATTGAAGGTGTGAGCTGCCATGCCTGGCATTGCAGTGTGTTTGTTTTTTGAAGGTATTGTCCTGGAAATTGAGCCCAGGGCCTTGTATATGAAAGGCAAATGCCCTCCCGTGGAACTATTCCCTAGCCTAGACTGTTTAAAATCCTAAGATGCCTTCACCATTGAAACTCACATTAAATTTTTAATCTTCTCTAAGGAAAGCCCCCTGGTTACATGCCCCAAGGGGTTTTCTCCCGATTCTGGGGGAAGGTGCTTACAAAGATATCAAATGAACCAACGCACACCGTGCTCTTTCAGTCCATTCCTTCACTGTTCTCAGTTCCCTGATCTCTTTGCTCTTCTCTCTTAGATCTTTCTCAAGTCTACAGCCTTGTTTCAGCTCGCATCCTTCTCTCTTGCCTGACTTTTCACATTTCTAACAGGAGACTCCTTGCAATCCTGAGAAGTTTCAAAACCCTCTAGGTCATAGCACATTCCTAGGATAGGTGATAAGGTGCAGAACCATTACCATAGTAACACAAGGTTCCAAGGTCTCAGAACGATTTCTGCAATTTATGGCTCTACTTATATAATTATTGCTGTTTTAATTTTGATGTGAAATAATGCAGAGCCCCAACTTTGTCAAATAACCTATCATTTCCCTGGTATTCTGAAACTTTGTCTATATGTATTCCCTAAATATACCTCAGTCTCTGGACTAATAGGCTGTTTCATTTGTCTTTGTAGGTGACCTTGTGCCATTTAAATGGCTGTACTGGGAAGTATACCATGCTATGTGGAAGGCAGATAGATTTCCTCCCACAGTTTCTCAAAAAGAGAACTTTTAGAATCATTTTGATTTGGGATTTAAACTGGAACAATGTTGTGCCAAACAAACAGCCATGCTGGGTCTCACCTTGCAGGGACTTGGCATAAGTTCCCATGTATCCACGAGTCTCTTTTGTAAGGGACACATTCCTAGTTGCTGCCTTTGTGCAGGGGATGTTTTTCATTGCTTTCTGACTGATGAATGAGATGGATGCTATTGATTTTGGTATGCTGACATGCCCAGTACAGGATTTTATTAACTCAAATGCTAGATCTCCCAGGTAAATCCCAGCAGACTCTTGTTCTGAAACTAGGGTTTCTTAAACCTTCACAGATATACAGATTCCCCGGGAACATTGTTAAAGTACAGATTCTGTTCAGCAGTTCTGGGGTGGGGCCTCAGAGTCTAACACACTCTCAGGTAATGCCATTGTTGAGTACCTACAGTTAGACAGCACCTTCTTGTAGATTCACCATGAACCATGTTCCTGAGAACCTCCAGGACAGCTTAGGAATGGCATAGCTGGAAAGCAGCCATCTTGTCTTACAGCTGAGAAGTGGCTGCACTCCAGGTGGAGGCCCCCTTTACTGAGCTCTGGAGTACAGGAATCAGAACCTGGTTCCTCATGCGATGCATTTTCCTTCGGTGGCATCTTTGCTGTCTGTTGGTTGTTTTTGCCCTTTTGGGGGGCCCACCACCCAGCTCCAAATAAATTACAGATGGAGACTTATTCTTAATTATAAATGTCCAGCCTTAGCTGGGCTTGTTTCTTGCCATCTTTTCTTAAATTATCCCTGTCTACCTTTTGCCTCTGGGCTTTACCTTTTCTTACTTTTGTAGTCTTACTTCCACTCTTACTCCATGGCTGGCCCCTCCTCTCCTTGTTCTCTTGCTCTCCTTGTTCTCCTTGTTCTCCTCTCCTTGTTCTCTTGATCTTTCTTCTTTTCCTCCTAGATTTCTCCTTCTATTTATTCTCTCTGCCTGCCAACTCCACCTATCCTTTCTCCTGCCTCGCTATTGGTCTTTCAGCTCTTTATTAAATCATCAGGTTTTTAGACAGGCAAAGAAACAGCTTCACAGAGTTGAACAAATGTAACATAAAAGGACGCAATGCATCTTTGTGTCATTAAACAAATGTTCTACAGCATAAACAAATGTAATGCACCTTATAATAATAATAATTGTCTGTGTGCATTTGAATTTTCTAGGACACTGTCACCTGGAATGTCCCTCAATTTCCAAATGAAATTCACCCCAGTGAGAACTGGAGCCAAGAAATTTATTGTCAAGTTTACTTCTAGAGAAGTGAAGGAGGTTGATGCCGAGAAGATCATTCTCATCACCTAGCCCAGCTGATACCATGGAGGTGGAGGCAGGAGCCCTGATTGGCTCTGAGCCTTGACTAAGCATGTTAGCATTTCCTAAATTGTACTTAGCTTTCAGGTCAGGGATGATTATATTTAATTAACTCATGTGAGGGCAGATTCAAGAGCCAGCCCAGGAAGATAAGAGCTCAAAGGCCAATGTAATCATAGGCAGTAGCCCCATTGGGCCAGGGCACCTCCCTACAGCTTGAAGCATACATCATAGGCAGACATCTTAAACACAAAACATATTTAGGAGTCAAGGACTCAGAAGACAGTGCAACTGTCATCTGGATTCAGAACCATATACAAAACCCAGAGCTGCTATTCAGTGGGACTGAAAGTGTTAGAGGCATCTTCCATCTGGACTATGGATTCTATCAAGTACAGGGGGACCTAGAGGATGACTAGACAGTCCTGTAGCAAAGTATCCTGGAGCTGGGCCTGGGCCTGGCACTATGTGCTCATCTCAAGGCTCTGCCCTCTCAGAAGCAGGCCTCACGCTGGCGTGAGGCCCTCTTGTCTCTAGGTGAGCCACGGGATGGAGACCCCACAGCCTGCATCCGTTCAAGTAGGAGTCTATGGCCAATGATAAGTTCTGGGGAAGCAACTTATCCTGCTCTGCTCATTGGAGTCTGTGCTTTGCTCTGCCATCAAGGGATCTGCTCAGATGATCACTATGCTTTGAATTAAACTCTGGTTACTATAAGATGGCTATGTGGTTCTGAGTTAATTTTTCTTTTTATGCCAGCATGCTGCTTAATGTAACCTGAGGAGTGTCATTGCCTCTGAACTTCATGGATCCAGGGGCTCTTTCCAAGGGGTTGGCCTCCATAGTCTGGGCTGTCTTCATGATAGTCAGCCTCTCTTAAGGGCTATACTTTCTAAGTGGACATGTACAGCCTCCAGAGAGGCTGAGTACAGATTGAATAAGGGATATTTTGTGTATTCAAAGGATACTCTTGTCTTATGATAAAACACTATGACCAAGTTTAACCTGGGAAGGAAAGAGTTTATTTCATCTAACTTCCAGGTAACAGTCAGTCTCTGAAGGAAGTAAGTTAGGGAAGGAACCTAGAGGCAGGAGCTAATGCAGAGGTCACAGAGGAGTGCTGCTTACTGGCTTGCTCCTCATGGTTTGCTCATTATGTTTTCTTATACCATTCAGGACCACAAGCCCAGGGGTGGCACCATCCACAATGGGCCAGCTTCTTACATCAATCATCAATGAAGAAAATGCCTTACACACTTGCTTATGGGCTAAATTTTTTTTGTTTGTTTTTTAAGACAGGATTTCTCTGTGTAACAATCCTGGCTGTCCAGGAACTCGATATGTAGACCAGGCTGGCCTCGATCTTACTGAGATCCATCTGCCTCTGGCTCCCAAGTGCTGGGATTAAAGGTGTCACAACTGCCCAGCACTTACAGGCCAATTTTTTTTTTTTTTTTTTTTTTTTTTTTTTTTTTTTGAGACAGGGTTTCTCTGTTTAGCTTTGCACCTAGAACTCACTCTGTAGCCCAGGCTTGACCTCAAACTCACAGAGATCCACCTGCCTCTTCTTCCCGAGTGCTGGGATTAAAGCGTGCACCACCGTCTGTTTTTTTTTTTTTTTAAAATAAATATTTTATGTGCACTGGTGTTTTGCTTGCATTGCATGTCTGTGTAAGGGTGTCAGATCTTGGAGTCACAGACCATTGAGAGCTACCATGTGGGTTCTGGGAACTGAACCCGGGTCCACTGGGAGAACAACCAAGTGCTCTCAACCGCTGACCCATCTCTCCAGCTCTTACAGGCCAACCTTATGGAGGCATTTCCTCAACGGAGAGTCCCTCTTTCCAAATAACTTTAGCTTGTGTCAAGTTGATATAAAACTAGGCAGAACACCTGTCGTCACCTCACCTTCATTCAAAACTAGAAAACCCCAATCCTGATTCCTTTTCCCCAGATGTGCACCTCCCTAGAATGCAGTAGGTGTCTGGTATGTGCTTGCTTGTGGGATGACTTTTCCATGCTGGAACCAAGAAGGACCAGTAATCCCATGAAGCCACTGTTAGTGTCTGTATAACACTTGTTGGACCTGAGAGGAAGGATGCTGTCCAGAGCTTTGGGTTGGGAATCTCCTACTAAAAAGAGGTGCCTCTAGCCACAGAGTTAGATCAAAGAACTTTTATTCAAATAAGAGGCAGGTGTCCAACTGACCTCCCTCCCAGAAACACTGGGCCTCTTCTTATCAGTTGCAGTGCTGGGCAGAATCTCAGGAGTCACCATGGAAGGAAGGCCACTGTGTCCTGCTGTTAAGGCACAAGGCTCAGGGCTGGACAGACTACTACCTACATGATCCTGGCTGTCCAGTGCCTCCTGGACTTGGGAGAGATGCAGCTGAGGCCCTGACATGATAATGGGTTTGTTGAGGAGGGAGGAAGACTTCTAAACCTGTGAGAGCAAAATGCCTGCGCACCTCAACTTTTCTAGGGGAAGTACTCTGAAAACAAATGGCTGCAGGGCTGGGGAGCACTTCTGCTGCTGGTCAAGCTGGTCCAAGGAAGACGCATCTCTGCGCCAGGTGCAAGGATATTCTTGAGGGCCTGAACTCAACACAGATCCTGACTCCAAAGCTCCTTCCTTCTGTTAACTGCTGCTCCTTGGAGACTCGGTCACTAGCCTTTCTTTCTCCTGGAGTCTCTGGTATATGGTCCAGCACATAGGTCATTCAGGTCTGTTTGGGATTAGGGCAGCCAGAGGCCTGCTCCCTCCAAACAATGTCAGCAGTAGGCCAACCTGGGCTCCTCACGTTAGTAATAATAAACATTAAAGCAGATCTGCTCGGAGGAAATGCATCTGCAGTGGAGTGGGGTAGGCCACATCTGTTAATGCTGGAGTCCTGCTGCCACTCTGTAGGGTGTACTATAAAAAATCTGATGGACCTCTACCCCCCAGGGACTGCCTAGGATGCTGCCTGAGAGTGAGACCACTGCTTGGCTCTCCATAGCTTTCCTCTCTCTGTGTCCTGAGACAGTACCTCAAACAATACTGACTCATGCCACCAAGGCCACAGGTAGGTTCATTTGGTCCAGGACTCAGAGCTGGAAGAAGGGATGTAATACACAATCTTCCATCAGACTCAGTGCCAGCAACACTGGGGAATTCAAGGCCTGTGCTGGGGAGCTGATTTGCTTCTGGAGAATAACTGGCTAGACCGCAGAAGCTGCTGTTTCAGCTACCACTGCAACAGACTGGGGAGTGCAGGAGGCTGCCCAGACTGCCACCAATCGCCAGATGCCCCAATCTCCAGTGAGCAGACAAGATCCAGTAGTCTGCATGTCCTGGCCACCAGCTGTTCTTTTGAAGACAGGGTTTTACTATGCAGCCTGGAGCTCTGTAGACAAGGCTGTCCTAAAACTCACTAAGATCTGGCTGCCTGCCCCAAATGCTGGGAATAAAGAAAGGCATGTGCCACTGGGTCCAGCCATGCAGTTTTTTTTTGAGGCACCATCTTAGGAGCTGTTCTAAAATGCAAAGGTGGCCATTTCTGGTTGCACTTATCCCCATGTTTTACGAGACTTTCTCCAGGAGCTCAATATATGTCCTCTCCCAGCTCTGCTGGGAGTGCAAACTTGTGGCCACAGAAAGGCTGGCTCCATTGTGTCTCAGAGAAGAGTCTATTATCTATAGGATGGGAACTAATTTTGGGTGACAGTCATAACTCAGGCTCAGTTCCATCTTGGCAGCTTGCATGCAGGTGGGTGGGGTGCTCTTTCAACCAAGCCGAAGTCCTGAGGGCAGGTTCAGTAGCCCCTCCTTTATCCCTGATTCCCACAGCCAGCCAGTCAAGGAATCCCTTCCCTAGGAATTGCTGGAGAATCCCTAGACTTTCTGGCTGGTCATCCCTGATGTCAGTGTCCTTCCCCAAGGCCCTCAACCTCCCCAAGACAGCCCATATGAAGCAGAAGTGGCTTTCTTCCCCCAGGACATCCCAGTCCCTATTCTCCTCTACCCACACTCCACCCCTAGTCCTAACTGGAGAAAGGGTGCGGTGACAGAGTTGGTAACACCAAGGGAGTGGCCTGTGGAAGCCCAGGGAGCTGGGGAGTACTCATCAGGCCAGCAGCTACTGTTGGTACATTATTCTCCACAGCCTCTATTCATCCAGCACCTCCACAGAGTCCCTGTCTTTTGTCTCCTCCAATTGGCTCTCAGTTGTTTCCATGTTGTCTGTGTCTGACAGAGATGACACTTGCCGTACCAAGCCCTTGTCAATCGGTGTCTCTGGTTGACAAGGTCTGGTGAAAGGGTTGAACCAGTTCAGGGAAAAGTTCCCACCAAAAGCCTCCTGGACGGACTTCCAGCTGCCCGAGTGCTCCCTGGGCTGTTTCTTTCGCTGGAGGCGTTCAATGCCCTGGAGGAGAATGGGGCAAAAGGTCAGTGTGGTATGACCTGTGCTACACAAACACACCCTTTGCCTTGGCAGAGCAGGGGATGGAGTCCAATATGGCACAGCTTGCTGTGGCCCAGGCCACCCTGGAAGCCCCATAGGGCTGCAGGCCGGAGCAGAAACTGTAGAGCACAATAAGCAGACATGGCATTGGGACTACCTGTCACCCACTCACCCCCAGACCCCTTCCTCCACAGGCAGAGATCTGCTGCTGGACAGGAAGCAGACCTTCAGTGACCAAGGATATCATGGCTCCTGTAGGCATGAGCTAGGTTATCCATCTGATGAAACCACTAAGAAAGAGGCCCCTTGCCCACAGTAGGACCAGCAAGCTTGGCATGGGGAAGGGGTGAGGGCACAGTACAGGACACAAACATGCAAGGGGAAGCAGCAAATGCCACATGCAGCAGGCACCAAAAGATGCACAGGCTACTGTGGGGTGTGAGGGTTGGTGTCAGGCCTGTTCATGCAGTGGATGTTCCCCATGGCCTCTCCCGAGCTGACTACTCACCTGCTGTGGGTGCTGGCTGTAAGAGGGTGATGGGTAGAAAAAAGCCCAAAATTGTTATAGATACAGCCAGATCAGGTCTCCAGACCCACAATATCCTTACAGAGGCTCTGGGCCTCTGCTTTCTCCACCTCTTCTGGAAGCCAAGGGAATTTACTGAGTTTGCCTGACAGATATAGATGTGCTCATTCATGTGACTCAAGGCCTTCTTCCTCTAATGAAGGCCTCCAATGTTCCTAGTTCTACATCTTCTCTTCCATGCAATCTTCTCCCATAACTGGCATAATGAACACCCCTTTTGTTATGCAGACATCTGAGCACATCCTATCCCAACACTCCAGCACTCTTCCATTGACACTCAGTTAAAGAATCTGATCTCAGCTGGGTGTGGTGCCACATGCCTTTAATCCTAGCACTTGGGAGGCAGAAGCAGATGGATCTCTGAGTTCCAGGACAGCCAGGGACAGTCTCTTCATATGGGACATCAATCATGAAAGGAGCTAATGGCCATTTTACATCAGTGAAATGTTACAGGAACAGATTTAACACAATGATCAAAGTCAGAACTGTCACGGCTGCAGAAAACCACAAATGTAACACACCAGTGACACTCTTGCCCCAAACCAAGACATAAAGGCTACTGAACAAGTACCTGTCCACAGTCTGTACTGGGCCAAGGTCTGTGGCAGAACTATTTTGGAACCGGATATAAGTGGTTTATTCTGAATTTGATAAATGCCACAGAGCCAACTATACACTTAAAATGATTCATATTATATAAATTTATCCTCAATAAAAAAAATGTAGATCATGACAAATTTAAGACTGAGGAACTGCCAGAAATGGGGTGAAGATACAAACAACAGAATGTGGAATCCCCAGAGGCAAAAGGGGCAGGAGAGGAACCTCAAGAGAGCTCCTGAAGTAGAGGGCAGTATGTCTCAATGTTTTTGTTTTTAAAGAGAAAATGGGTTTCATTCTGCTATATGTGTAGGCTGGTCTCAATCTCCTAGTTCAAGTGATCTTCCCACCTTAGCCCACTGACTACAGGTATGTGCCACCATGCAGACTTCAAGGTTTTTTTCCTCTTTTTTAATTTTTGAATTTTTTTAGTTTTTTCAGAGTTTCTCTGTGTAGCCTGGAACTAACTGTCTGTCCTGGAACTAACTCTGTAGACCAGGCTGGCCTCAAACTCAGAGATCTGCCTCCCGAGTGCTGAGATTAAAGGGGTGTGCCACCACTGCCCAGTCCTCTTTCTTTTTAAAATGATTTTCTTAAAAGAGAAAGGAATTTTTTGTTGTTGTTATGTATGTAAGATGTTTATCTTTGGCATTGAATGTCATATAGAAGATACACAATTTTGCTGGTTTTTATAAGTCTAAAATTTCACAATGAAAAGTTTAAACAAATATCAAAAAAATTAAAGACAGGTTTCACACTATAAACCGGAACACTGAATTATAATGAAAAGTTGAGGACTGGAATGTGCAGTAATGCAGACTAATTTTATAAATTGCAACAGTATGTGGCAATGAGAGATGGTTGACAGTTTCACATGACCCCGGGCCACCAGGAACCTTTGTGTATCATATGGGAGAAGCAGTATGCACAGGACTCACCCATGGGACTGTTGCCTCTGCAAATGGTGCTTATTTCTGTGGACCTGTCCACATTTTATGTTTTCTCCATGGAGCAAACAGTTTTATATAATCAGGACAAGAATCAGGTTAAGACCTGAGACTCAGCAACCCCTGTAAATCATGCACACAGATATATGCTGCTCTTGGCCATACCTTTCTTGCAGCAGCAGTGACAGCAGAGACAATTCATTTTCAGGGACTCTGCATCCCCTGCCTGGTGATCACTTGTAGTCGGTCAAGAAGGCCTGGGGCACTACAATGTGATGACAGACTAGGTGTATCATACTGCCTTGGATTCATCCACAGCCAGGCCCATAGGTCCTGACACCCACCTTGTAAGGAAGGTGTCAGTCGGTACTGATACTCAGTAGAGGCCAACAGGCTGAGACAGCAGCCCAAGCTTGATTGGAAGGTTACATAGAAACAGGACAAGTGCTTTTTTTCCTCCACCAGGTGTTCTCCCCACTCTGACAAAGCTTCACTCTGCCCATGTGGATCTCAAAGTCAGGTGGAGGGACAGAGCAAGCCAGGATAGCCACTGTCCAATGACGTGCTAGGATCAACTGGCCCGTGTGCTGACATTCCATAGCGGACAGACAGCAAGAGTGTCAGCTTTGAGTCTAGAAAGGAAATATGCTAAATAAATGGATGCATAAAACAGGCCTAAGGGCTTCTTTTTCTAGGAGTCTTGTGTAGCCTTAAAAAAGTATCCTGAAGGCAAAATGTCTCAGGTCAAGAAAACAGACTGACTAATTCAGTCAGGAGGCACTGGGCTTCACCTGCACCTCCTGTGGACACTCACCAACACTCCAGCATGGATATATGAGGCCCAAGACTCCCAGGGGAGGCAGAGACCTCAAGGCTTGTGAGACTCTTGGAATAAGACCCCAATGCCAGCAGATGAGTTGGCCAGCATCCCACAGCATGCTATCTAGAGCTGGCCAGATGATACTCACTCACACCCTTCTATTGTAGCACATAGTAGTAAACGTTGTCCTATTGTGGCCCTTAACACACACATATTCACAACCAAAAGCCTTTGGAACATCATTCAGCAGGTAATGTACTAAAAAATGTTTTTTGCTAGGCATTATGGTGCATGTCTTTAATTCCAGCACTTAGGAGGCAGAGGCAGGTGGATCTCTGTAGGTTTGAGGCTAACCAGGGTTACACAGATAAACCTTGTCTCAAATCTACCTCCTCAACAAGAAAAGTTTTTAAGACACGGATGACCCAGACTGGACAAGCCCAGCTCCAGCGCAGCTGTTACACACACAGAACCCAAACCCCATACCACTCTACCTTCTGCATTTTTATCCGGTGCTTGCAGCAACCATGAGAGAACAGAGGCTTAGGGAGACTGTCAAAGCTCATTGGCAGTAAATGGCCAAGCAGGGGTTTGAAACACACACTAGGGTTAGACAAGTGCTGCCACTAAATTCATCACCCTTTTGAAGGATTCCAGGCGTCCTTTGTTCCAGGGAGCTGGTACCTGTTCCCAGAGGGTTTCTGGCATGCCACCCCTGTAGTACTGATCATTATTCCATTTCATTGTCCATGGAAGAGTAAGAAGGACCTGGGCTTCTGTGTCATGTGTATTAAGAGTGAAATACAGGGAGGGATCCAGGGCCTCTCTCTCTCTTTTTGTCCAAGCTATAACTTTCTTTTGAGGGAGAAGGTAAGAAGATGAAGGTCCTGGCTTTGGAGAGCATGCTGCTCAGTGGCTTCTTCAGGGTTTCATTGTGCTGCCTAGGCTGGTCTTGAACTGGACTCAAGCCACACTCCTGTCCTGACTTCCTGAGTGTTGGGTCTACAGTCACATACTACTGTACCTGGCTCTTTAGGGTCTCATGTACCACAGGCCAACCCTGAGCTCTGTAAACAGCCAAGAATGACTTTGAATTGAACCTCTTGCCTCTATTTCTGAACCTGCTTGGATTACAGGTGTGCGCCTCCATGGTTGGCTTCGTATAGTCAAGAATCAGTCCCATGAGTGATGAAGCCACAGTGAAAAATGAAGACCAGGAAGGACACTGCCTATGGCTGGGCTGCTCAAACACTGTGGGTCTTGAGAACTCACTAGATGTTCCTCACAGGAAGGCTGGCTCCTTGGTTTTACCTTTCTCTTGCTGGCTCTTCAGTAAAGGTGCTCTTGGTCAAGACAGGTTTGAACAACATGTTTAAGGATCATGAGAGCTGTTTTTTTTTTTGAGATAGGATTTTTCTGTGTAGCCTTGGCTGTCCTGGAACTCACTCTGTAGACCAGGCTGGCCTCAAACTCAGAGATCCGCCTGCCTCCGCCTCCCGAATGCTGGGATTAAAGGCGTGCATTACCACGCCCGGCTGAGAGGCTGTTTTATACATTCCAGGTTTCCTTGGCATTCATCTGTGGGAAAGTCCACACATAACAGAGTAGAAGTGGTTGGCCAGTGGTTGATTTGTGGGAGCACCTGCTGGCCTCGGATACCACCTCCCACAAACTGGGGAGCAACAACATCCATCACTACCACCAGTAGAAGTAGCCTGAAGTTCCATCCCCGTAACTCTGAACCACTTGTGTCCTTTGGTTAGTTCAATCTTTGAAGCTGGTGCACTTTGTTTTGAAAGAAGAGAAATGGAAAACTTATTAGTCTAGTGTGGAGAGTCCAAGCCCATCCTCTTGGAGTGGGGTTGTCTGTGATGCCAGTCTTGCGTGGGTTTTCCTTAATAAGCATCTGGTAGTTTGTCTCATTTGGAAGGTTTCACATCAGGATACGAAGTGGCTGAACCACGATGAGCAAGGCTGGCTATTCTTTAACTCTTGTAAGGTCTAAGTGTTACAAAGATGAAGTGGCATTAGGGAGAAGCCTGGCACGTTTCCACTTTGGTGCACCCTGTATACACGTCATCCAGCCCATGTAAACATGCAGACACGACGTCAGAGATGAACAAGAACGTGGGATCACCCAGGCCAACTGGCAAGTCTTTTTCTCTACACAGTTCCCGTTCTGAAAGATGGGGTACAGAGGTTCCCTTACCAGTGGGGACCACTGAGAAAAATCCTTTTACTACATCTGAAGAAATCAGAAGAGCTCAGAGGCAGACTCACTTGCTGATACACACACCTTGGTCACTGTGCTCTCAGAAAAGTGTTCCTGGTCTCAGAGAAAATGAAAGAGGACACACACAGGCCACTCTGAGGTAGTCCTGAGTCCCTTCTGCTCTACTCTGAGCATTGGGACTTGTACTAATATAAAGGCAAACTCAAATGAGACCTGGGATGTAAGCTGGGAGCATGCCTGTTTCAGGACTCCACCTCCTGTAGATCACCTACTACATTCCTTAGAAACTCCACAGGGAAAGCCACGAGCCACTTACAAAATGCCCTTGAAGGCTATTTCTTGAGTTCTAGTCTTGAGAGTGGAAGAGAGTGTGTGTGTGTGTGTGTGTGTGTGTGTGTGTGTGTGTGTGTGTGTGTGTGAAAGAGAGAGAGAGAGAGAGAGAGAGAGAGAGACAGAGAGAGAGACAGAGAGAGAGAGAGAGAGAGAGAGAGAGAGAGAGAGAGAGAGAGAAAGACAGAGAGAGAAATACAGAGAGAGACAGACTGACAATGGCAACAACAGAAATCATGGCTGCAGCGTTGCTTGCCTGCTGCCCAGCGGGTCCACCCTGAGTATGAGCAAGGCTAGACTCTTCTAACCTACTGAACCTGGAATAGGCCACACCTCTTTCATATACACCTAGAGAACTATAAATAAAACTTAAAAGGTACCTGGAGAACAAATGCTATGAACTTGATCTAAAAAAGCCTATACATGTAAATATATAAAATTATGTGTAAAATTACACACACACCCACACACATCCACCCACCAGGATCTCCACCTAAGCAGCACAGTAGAGGCAAAGCCAGCAGAGGTAGGGAAGGTGGCCAGGTGCTCAGTTAAACACTCCAGGGTTGTCTCATCATTTGATACCATCAGCAAGAACCTCCACAGCAGCACTCTAGAACTGTGGGTAGGGACTCTAGCCACTTTGTTGGCTTAGCTTTGTTCTCTGCTGGGCAGGCTCTGGCCTAGACTCCAGAGATCAACCTCCTGGATCCATACACAGCATTCTGACTGCAGGAAGACCATCAGTAACAAAACCAAACTCCCTCACCCTGCAGCCTGACACCACCTACCCTTCTGCACAGGCCTTGAGGAGAAACCGGAGCAGAAACAGAGGTTTGGAAAAGGTTTATTGCATTGTTTCCATGTGGAAGCACTGACAGAGTTGAGAAGAGGCAGCATGTCCCACTGACTTCTGAAAAATCACAGGGCTACATTAACTTTCTTCCTACCCAGGACTAGAGTGAAAAACCTTATCCCCACCCCCACCCCAAGCAAAAGCTAAAAAGGGAGTTTTGTGGTGACTGCTTTAAAAACCACTGGTGTGGAGGACTTCAAGGTGCTCAAGGTCTACATGGGATGCAGTGTTCAAGAGTAGTCTTTTTTCAGCATCTCTTGCATCCCCTGGTCTTTCCCCAGCTCGGGACCAGCTCTTTCCTGTGACACTCTGCCAGAAAGTACCTCCTGATGGGAAAGCTAGTCTGTGTGGTGGGCTGAGGAGCAGGTGAGTGGGAGGCTACCTGGCAACTCTAAGAATGTTGCCTAACATCTACAAACCACCTCCCAGGCTAAACATAGGTAAGATACAGGACTGTGCACATTTGGAGGGCTTTAAACTCCAGAAAATATATGCTCATGACAGACTTAAAAATGAGATGATCCTGATAGCTGGCTTGTCTGTTTCTCTCAGAATGAACATAGCTTGATTGACATTTTGCTGGGAAAGGGCAGGAACTGGGGTAGGAAGTAGTTGTAACACAGGGAAATGTAGTTCTCCTGAAATTGTGATTTTCCTCTTGTGATTGGATAAGGCATTTTTGAACTGGCAAACATCTCTTTCATGGTCTTCCAAAAAGCCAGAGGGACATAATTGCTGATTCAGAATACAAAGACTCCCTTACCTCTCCAACCTCACCCAAATCATTTTGTACATTCATGCCCATCAAGTACAAGGCTGGCAATTACTTTTGAGAATGAGGCAAACTATGTTCACTTGGGCAGGAAGCCACTGCACCCAGAGCCCTTCTGAAGGCTCCAGCCCCAATCTTGCCATGCTTAGGCCTCAAGGGGTAAGCATCATCTTCCACGAGGTTCTGAGTCTTGTGGGTGCCAGTGCAGCCTTGTGGGCAGGAGGAGGTCAGGGCCCTCGGCTTTCCTACTGGGCCAGTTCATCCACGCACAGCATCGGGGAGCATTCAATTAGTAGAAGGGGCAGGGCCTGGGCAGCACCCTCGACGTTAGTCATGCTGACAGACAGCAGAGAGGAAACAGAGGCCAGAGAAGTGATTTTAAAAGGAAAAAGAGCAGCTTCACTCATCCAAAAATTGAAAAGATGATTTTTTTTAAAAAATAAAACATGGGGACTTTTTTTTTCTCTGCAATGCTCAGCCATTTTTCTGGAGACATAAAAAAAGTTTTAATAGTCACTTTGTTTTGCTTTTGGCCTAAACATTCATGAGAGCGGATGGGACGGTGCCATGATGTGGTCTGAGTGGCAATGCTGGTCAGGGGTCCTTCAGACCACATACTGGTACGGGTCTGCCTTCCCTTGGTCTGGTGTGGCAAAGGGGCTGGCCCAGCCTAGAGAGAAAGGGTGGCCAAAAACAGCTTTCATGTTCATCCACTTTGTTTTTTTAGCCCATCTTCTCTCTTCCTTTTTCAATTGTTCTATTCCCTGAAAACAAGAACAATCACACTTTCAGTCAATCACTCCACTGCTGTAGTTTTGGGAGGGATGTCCACATGCCTCCGATGACCAAGAGTGAACACTTCTTTTTCAAAGCAGCAAAGCTACCTACATGATGCAGTTTTCTTCTGTCTCTCCTAAGAAGCATCACACATTTACAAGCCTCCAAAGAGGAAGGGGCAATGAGTTCTCAGCAGGCACCTGGGCCACTGCTGCCAACAAGACCGATACTGTCTAGTCAAAGGGTTTCCATGCCAGACCTGAGTCCTTGCTGGGTCAGGAAGCACTCCCAGGCACCTGTGTACGCAAAGGTTTTGGTGCAGGAGCTCGAAATTCTGACAACCAATGGTGGCTGTTGGTGTGGGAAAGATATGAGAGCCGAAGCTACAATGACCACTTTGCAGAAGGAAAAAAAAGGCAGCAGACCAAGGGACTGCTCTGGTGCTGTCTCACCAGCCCAGAGGGTCCAGAGGCAGCCACTGGGCAGCTGGGGAGAAACAATGGGAGAGGGTGAGACCGTGAGAGGCAGTTGGTGAGGGGAGGAATCACCACAAGAGGAAGAAGGAATTAGTGAAGGTTAGGAGGAAAGCGGCTTGCAGCCTCAGTCACGGTGAGGAGGTGAGGAGGGTCTTCCCAGAGCTCCCTCAGGGAGGAGCATGGAGGCCAAGGCGGTTCTCACAGCTTGTGCCACTTTCCCTGTAAGTCTCAGGGGGAAAACAAAACAAAAAAACAGGGAGTAGCAAGAGTTTCCTTTCCCCACTTCAAATAGAGCTGCTGAGATGCCAGAGCAGCAGACAGCAGGGGCTGTCTGTCTGCTATGAGTCTCTGTCAAGAAGGGATGGGGGCAGCCCATGTTTTCACAGCCTAGGGATCTGGGAGGACACCAGTTAAAGAGCATGATGCTCTCCTTATGAAGCACAGGCCTTTTGCTTCTTTTCAACACAATTCTCTTTAGGGACAGTCTTGATAAGGAAGAACAGCTAGGACCAGACTGCCATTTTACCTTTTGCTCCCAGAACATGCTCTGGGGAACTGGAAGGGGTCTCCAAATGGGCAGAGCCTAACAGTCATCACATTTGGGTTCCCTATAGGTCTTATGTGGAGCATCTGGTCCCATTTACCAACTGGATATATGGGTGAATATATGCCAAGGTTACTACATTTACCAAACCTTTTGCAATGACATGAACTCTTACAAATGAAACACAGTGGTCGAAAGCATCGGAACAACCTAGAAACACAATGGCACTTTGGCAGTGGACAGCACTGTCCCCTTTCTGTTTCTAGGCCCATAGAGCAGGAGCACCTGAAGCCATGGAAGAAGCTGTCCTCCATCTAATACTGGTTACAGAAGAACATGGGGTCCCTACCCACAGCTGAAAGCTTCTATCTGGGGAGGTAGGTGGGTAGCACTCATAAGGCCAGGAACAAGTAAGAGGCTGAACCCAGGTCCCCATGATTCTTCTGCACATTCACACCAAAGTGCTGCCCACATCATCTTCCAGAACCCAAAGCACAAAAAAAAAAAAAAAAAAAAAAAAAACCAAAAACAAAAAAAAAAAAAAAATGTTTCATCACAGCCACTTTAAAGCTTCCAGATACCTTTGGAAGGCCAGGAGCTTGGCTGTAGGACGAGGTGAGTGAGAGGACAAGATGATAGGATAGGCAAGGACCAGAATATGCTGCCCTGGGAGGCTCAAAGCATATCTGTCTCCTGGATCTAATCATGAGATCAGCTCTAGAAGCTGATGTCTAGAGCTTTGTTGGGAAGGGCAAGACCCTGGCAGAATGCCCGATAGGGATAAATGAAGAAGGAACTGTGCTGAAGGAGCTTCTGGGTAAGGCTGCAGACTGGGCCATTCCCATGACCCTGAACCCTGAGCCCTCAGGCCTGACACCTGACCTGGGTCCCGAAAGCCTAGCTTAGGAGGTAGGCACCCTGCTTACCGTCTCATCTGTGCAGATGGAGTGCACTTGGGTCCCAAACATCACTGATGTGAAAATGAGGAAGAGCAGTGCCTCAAAGCACAGCAGGATGAGCAGGATGACTGTGGTGGGTGGCGAGAAAGAGCTGCACTCTGCAAGGAAAGCGGCATGGGGAATTGTGATGCTTCATGGCTCCTTGCTCCACCCACCAAGCTCTCACCCGGCCTCCAGGTCCTATCCTTTTTATCTCTTACTCTCTCAAGAAGTCCCCAAGAGACTGGGCCCAGTGGGGAACCCAGGCAGAACTCCACACACAATAAAAACTACTGTACACCTCAGACCACACAGTGGCCATCTTGGAAGAAGACTATTAGGCCTCATGACTCCTCAGGAGACCTCGCCTCTCCCTAGAGAGCACAGACAAAGGATGCATGCTCAGAAGCCCCAAGTTCTGCCTGGCCTGTTCTTTCCTGCACAGGTATTCCTCCGCCCCACTCCCAGCCTCCCTATGCTTCCTTTGGGCTCTAGGTAAGTGACTAGGGTAGGCCCAGGAGTGCCTGGTAGTTTAGAGACTTGAAAGCAGACTACTTGGCAAGGAATGCCATGACCAGTGTATGGAAATGCCCCTTCCTGCCAGGGACATCTATGTAACTCAGATGGTCAATCTCTTGATGGAGCTTTGACTGTTCCGCTCCGGGTTGGGGTGGCCCCAGGCACTCACTCCTCCTTCCACTGTAAAGCAGTGATATATGTGACTACAAGTGTGGTTTCTGCGCAGTGGACTCCTCTGAACAAAGTCTAACTCAAACACACAGTGCTCTAAGGTGCTGAGGGAGATAGTGTTCCAACAGGGAAGGGAACAGGCCATACGTGTGCTATGTTCAGCCCAGCAACAGCACTGGTGATGTGGTGCGGGCCTCTTGGTTTGGCTAGTGCAGGTTAGGCCTGCTTCCTCGGCTGTAGGGGCTGCAGGGATCTTGACTATCTAGGTAGGTGGAATGTGGGAATGAACAGGAAACGACACTGTGTATGCGTTGAGGAGGTTGACATGGAGTGCCTCATATGAAATGCCTTCCTTTTCTCTGGCTTCCCTGGAACTTACACCTTTACATGAATTCTCTTTTTCATTTATTTTTATGTGTATGGAGTTCTGCCTGAATGTGTATCTATCTACCACTGTGTGCCTGATGCCTCTGCCATACCCACTGAAACTGGTCAACTCTTTTCTTGATGCCTAGATGGGTAGTACTTGGTCTTGGTAACCCGCTAGACAGAGGTGCTGGCTGTAAGTGATCACAAGCAAGGTGACTGACTACCTGCCTGGCCCTGAGTAGTGAAGGGTTCTAGGAAGAAGTAGGGCTCTCAAGTCTGACCATCATGGGTAAGGGACAAGAGCCTGACCATGAGCTCTAACTATAATGGCCCTAACACTGCACACAAGCCTGGCTTTCCCACCCCTTCCATGTGGAATTGGAAGTGCCCCCTTTTTCCCCTTACCTGACACCTACCTCTCCCACTACACCTACTTCAGACTCTAGGCAGCAAGTATCTTGTTCTCTCTTTGCCGTACAATCCATTTTGGAATGGTGCCCGGCCATAGGTCTCTGGGCACAAAGCTTAGGCGTCCTGAGACTTACTTTCCCTTCAGTACAGGTAAATGGATAAGAAGTGGTAACAGAACACCTGTATAACTCACTTTAACTGTGTGGTGTGGTGTATGGTGTGTGTGTGTGCACACACATACAAGATAGAGGTCACACCACTCTCAGCTACACTGTATACTAAGGGCAGAGCCAGGGAGGCTCACCACTTCTTTCCCTTCTTGTCCCAGGTTTTGAGAATTCCAATTAGGATTTGGAATGGCAGGATTCAGGCCTAAGAAATGTAGAACTCCCTACTTCTTTGAATGTTAATTCAGAGCACCCATCTGAGGGCACAGTTTCTTGAGCTCTCTTATATAAAATCTATTATGGGCTCAACAGCTTAACCAGAGCCAAGCAGGGATGACATTAACTATCACCCATGTGCAGGTTTCTACTTTGGGCACTGCCTTCCCAGCCTTGCTGCCCTAGGAATGGGTGTCTGGAGTCCACTCCACTAGGAATCTGGCTGGGAGGACCCTGTGCACAGGAGGCAGCAGGTCTGACACCAAGGTTTGAACTGCAGGCCCTCTTTTCAGGTGAGAGGTCTCGGTACTATGCTCATACTCTGACCTCAGCTTTTGTCATATATAAATGAGGAGCATTCTCCTATCCTGGGGCTTTTAGAGTCTAAACAAAGCAATGCTAAAAATACCCCCTGCATGTTACCTGGCTCCTAGTGGGCTCTAACCATCCTGTCAGCACCGCTACAAAGTAAAGACAGCCAATCACCTCTGTGACAGTTTGGGTTATGCAATCATTGCCCACAATTAACCTGACACAGGAAGGAGGTTTGTGATGATAAAATGACCTTGTTGGATACCTTATACCAAGGTTGCCAAGGCCACAGCAGAATTGACTTGGATTGTCAGGGCTAGTAGAATACATGTACTTTCAGAATGCTCACCAAGTGAGCAGGAACTGATTGGACTCATTCAATTCTGCAGATGGTATCCTGCTTGTCCCTGCCCCCCGCCCCCCACCCCCACCCCCCAAACTGTGGTGGATACAGAGAGGGCAAAAGAGTGAAGATGTAGAAGAGGGCACTTACCAATGGTAGAATTGGAAAGCAGAATTGAAAATTGTTTGGGACATCTGCCTTGCAGATTCCGAGTGTGAAAGATCTAGCTTAGCATGTGGCTGCTTATTATTTTTTGCTCTTCCACCACCCGTTTCTCCCTCAGTATTATGGCAGTCTTCTAGCTACACTCCCTTCCTCAGCATCTGCACATTTAAATGGAATACTTGTGAAGCAGGGAGACATTGTCTACAATCTTAATCTAAAGTATTGTCAAGACAGGCAATCTGAAAATAACAACTCCTCCTCCTCATCCTACACACACACACACACACACACACACACACACACACACACACACACACACACACACAAAGTTAAAAACCATCTATGCCTTAGGCAAAAAGTTAAAAATAGATCTATGGGAGATTGGGGTAAAATGACCTTGATTACAGTGCCCTATTTAGAGCTGGGATGTTGCTTAGGAGAAGAGAGCTTGCCTGGTGTAGCCCTGGGTTCCACATCCAGCAGTGAAAAGAGTAAAACAAATGCCTTGCAGACCCAGACTCAAAGCTCTCTTTCCCCTGCACCTGTAGTCTCCTGGGACATGCTCAGTCTGGTGCCTGTCCAACTTACTATGTTGCCTGTCTAACCTGAAAGGGCTGCTTTTTGTCTTTTATGACCTGATCAGTCTGTAGGCTTTCAGAAGATCTAATTAAATAAGGCTGGGCCTAGTACTGCAAAGGGGATAGAGGTCCTCACCCCCACTTAGGTCCTATATCCCCTCTACAGCAGAAAGAGAAACCCTGGCAATACTTACTTGTCCAGTCTTCTTCAAAGCAATGCAGGAAGTGGAATCCCACCATGATGAGGGCGTGCAAGGAAATGAGAGCTATGTACATCTGAAACAGGAAAGCAGTGCTGAGCCATTATAGGGAGAAGTCCTAACTATGCAGTCTCCTTGAACAGGCTACTCAGAACATGTGCTATAAGAACACTTTGCTAGGCTGAAGCCAGAAAAGTACCTGTGATTCCTCCAGCCCATAGGACCCTCCCCCCTGCCCCCCCATGTCCTGTTTTGAGTGGGAAGTAATCAGCAATTCTCCAGGAACACATGGAACCAGAACAGACACACAGCCTAAACAAAGGCATGACTCGGGCTGTGCGGGAGCACATAAGATCCGCTGCTACTTTTAACTTAGAAGGTCAGAGTGCCAACTGTTCTCCACCTACCTGCAGCTCAGAGCTTGAGGTCACCAGCAACACTGCCTTCTTGAGCTATGTGGGACTAATGCTTTGAGTGACACCTAGAACATAGCACTTGCCTCCAGCTACTCAAACCACATCAGCTTTCTACATGCACAAGTGAAAGACACTTGCTGAGCCAGAGAGATCCAGAGTGAGAAGGCAGAGAGCCACATAGGCAGGCAGTGTTCTCAACAGCAGCAAAAACTGCTAAGAGTGCTGAGATTTCCCAAAGAACAAGAGTTCTATTGCCTTGGGGAGGCAGGGCAGAATTCAGAAGCTGACTTACTGTAAACAGGACAAAGTACTTCTGGTTGTTCTCGCCGACACAGTTGTTGACCCAAGGACAGTGGTGGTCCATCTTGCGAATGCACCGTTTACAAACACTGAAATGACCATAATTCAGACTTTTAGAAGGAATTATCACCACACACAGTTTGAAAACAACCATCACACAAGTAACAAACCAGCAGGTCCAGGGTGACCCAGAGGAGAACATCGGAGCTGTGGCTCCAGCTCCACACCTCTGCGCAGCAGCAATAATTGCACTGGGCTTGTGCTGTAAGAAGTCTGGAAGGCAGAGTCAGGACCTCCAGGGTCAAGTCATTCCCCACAAGGGGTCAGAAGCTTCCAAGGCATCTGCACACATTAACAGGCTAGAACTGGCTCAGGCAAGAGGCTGTCTGAAGCCTCATGAAACTTAGTTGGGTTTCCTGAGGAGGCCAAGTAAGAGGAGTCTAGAAAATGTTACTCTAGGACAGGACATGGGGCTGGGAGGGTGGGTAGTTCTAGAAGCTCTACAAAGCACTAGCAGAGATGGAGTGTACTTTTTCAAGCTGTAGTTACTATAGTAGCTTGGCAGACTTGGGTCTGCTGGGCTACCTTAGTCACCCTGGTGGGTTCCTATCAGTTTGCCTCAGATGAGCAGAGGTTTCATACTGCTCTATGCTGCTCTTGTTCTTCCCCATCACTCCAAGGCATGCTGCCAACAAGCAATGCTCAGAAATGCTAGCCTGGTTCCATGATCTCCAGGAGCAGGAAGGCAAAGCAAGAAAAGGAAGTTCTACACAGATGCAGAAGGAAAACAGTCAGGACCAGCAACTCTACCACTTGTCTGTCTGCTCTGCCTCTTCTGTTACCAGTTCTAAAAATACACATGAAAACACATGTGAATTATGTACATAATACATCGATTAACACTTTTTGCACCCCCGCCTGCTGTGGGATGGTCTGTATGTCAAATGTGTTGCTCTGATTCGTTGCCCCGCCTGCAGGGCTACAACGGGTTCTCGACCACCCTAAGGAGGGAATGTAGGGACAGGAGATACAAAGGAAAACACACCAAGTCTAGATTCTGATCAAGGTGCCACTTTATTTCTCTTCCACAAAGGTTTATATAGTTCCGCAGGGTGGGGGGAGCAAGAAGCTGCCATCTGCATAAGGTGGGGCAAGCTAACAGGATGTTTACAGGGTGAGAGGGTCAAGGGCTCTGACTCAATGTCCTGTTGCTAGGCAACCTGACTGTACGCTGATCTAGTTCCCTGTCTTATCAGGGGTCTGTATTTTTCCACTAACTAGAGATTCTGTCCTTGTCCCTGACAACTCGTCAATAAATAAAACACTGATTGGCCAGTAGCCAGGCAGGAAGTATAGGCAGGACTAACAGAGAGGAAAATTGAGAGATCAGGAAGGCAGAGGGAGACACTACCAGCTGCCGCCATGACAAGCAGCATGTGAAGACGCTGGTAAGCCACGAGCCATGTGGCAAGGTATAGATTTATAGAAATGGGTTAATTTAAGATATAAGAACAGTTAACAAGAAGTCTGAGCCATTAGGCCAAACAGTTTAAATAATATAAGTGTCTGTGTGTTTATTTTATAAGTGGGCTGTCGGACTGCCGGGGCTTGGTGGGACCCAGAGAGAAAACTCTCCAGCTACAAATGGTGCCCAATGGCACCATTTCCACCTAAAACCTGAGAAAGATGATTCTGAAATGGAGCTAAAAACAGCTTACTAGTTGTCTCTCTTGGGTTGGTGGTGTGAGTGCGGGCTTGACCTACGCTATGCTACACAGGAGTGTCTCCAAGTAGCACACTATGCTGCTGTGTCATGGGTTTAGCCTTTGCTGGTATTAAAAAAAAAAAAAGGTTTCTGGGCTACAGGCTGCTTTGATAAAAGCATAGACCCACGATGGCTCCCAGAGCTGACGGTAAACGTACCACCGCCATGTTGGGAAGCTGAGGTGGGCAGAGCTCTAGGGTCCTTAATGCTCTTTTCATCTGAGGAACAAACTCCTGAGAGTATCCACTCCTTGTCTAGGCTCCAGAGCAGGTCCTTTTCCACCTTACTGACGTCTAGGGAGGCGTTCAAGTGCATGCCTGAGTCAGTGAGGGCTCCACTAGAGAGACACCAAGTGGCCTCTGGCTCTGCAGGCTACGGAGGTTTTAAACAAGTTCTCAAAGCAAACTGTCCTTCACACTGGAGTGGAAGAGCTGGGCTGGGTTTCACAAGGGGCTCAGGTGTGCTGGCAACCAGATTAGACAAGCACACGCTTGAGAGGGCAGGGGAAGTGACTGCAGTCCTCGAGGGCTGCACAAGTGGGTGGGTCCAGACGGTTCCCTGTTCCCAGGGGGATGAAATGCCAAAGCAGCGCCTCTCTTCTCCTTGGGCCAGAACGTGTCACATAGGGAAGGCAGGGCTGAAGAGACTGAGATAAGGCAACAGCCAAGTCACTGACTCCACCAAATGCCTACATGGAGGTATTTCCTGGTGCTGTGATTCCTAGACCCCCTCACTCCTCTCTTTTATTCCTCTGTTTAAACCAATGCTTCTCTTTCCCCTCCTACCACTTCCTTGCCACTTTTTAGCACTCAAACCTTAGAGACATTTACAAGTTCTTTGGCTTATATTCATTAACACATCTGCTCTTGGGTTGTGTTCCATTTCCAGGAGGCATAAGGACCCATCTTTGGTGTGTATCCTTTAAGCAGCTCACATAAACAAGCTCTCTTACCTATCCTGGGTTCTGGACCAACATTAGAGACATAACCATGTCTCACAGGAACTATTTCTCTCCTTGCACTTATCACAGTCTTAAGTATCCCACCCTGCCTGGGTGGAGAGACTCTGGGCTGAGGGCTGTTTCTAGCCCACCACTATAAGCTAGAGTTGAGCCCAAGGCTTAGCCTGGCTGGGTCTGAGCATGAGGGCTACAGCTCAGACAAGATAAGCAGATCTAGAAAATGGGTGGAAACACAATGGAGTAGGGTAAAAGGCCTAGAGAGCCAAGGTTTCATATACAGGTCTTCATCATATACCTCACTGACTGACAAAATTGTAGGCAAACTAATACCATCTTACACTCTAGCCTAAAACAGTTCTGAAGAGACAGTGCAGCCAAGTTAAGAACAGAACAGAGATCTGAGGACCAATCTCCATTTTGTGTGAGGTGAAGAAACAGGCCCTCCAAATAAATCTGGGCCCTCGTCCGCCCCTCAGGTGAACACCAGGTCACATGAAGATGTGTTTGGTGACAGTGAGGGCTGGAAGACTAAGCAAGAGGAGTCTGTCAGGGTTCTAGGAAGCTGATGAGGGCTCAGCCTCAATGTGTATGTTGGAGGGTGGTATAGGGAGTACAGGGTGTGAGGCCTAACCAAGGCTAGGCTTTGCTTCCCCTGGGAACCTATCACGTAAGCCCAAGGCCTTGGCTCTATATTAACATAAACCCATACAGGTTTCTACAGCCTTCCCTGGTCCTTACAAATGGGAGGACTCTAACAGAATGAAAGCAGCCTGGGGTTACAGGGCTTCTCCTGGAAGGAAAGGCCCGTCTACAGATGCAGGGCTAGAAGGCATACTCTAGATCGGTGATCCTCAACCTGTGGGTTGCTACCCCTTGGAGGGGGTGTCAAACGACCTTTTCACAGGGGTTGCATGTCAGATATCCTGCATATCAGACATTTGCATTAAGATTCATAATTAGCAAAATTACAGTTATGAAATAGCAATGAAAATAATTTTATGGTTGGGTGTCACCATGACATGAGGAAACTGTATTAGAGGGTTGCAGCATTAGGAAGGTTGAGAACTACTGCTCTAGATGGAAGGTTTATGTGTGGCTACAATCCCCACCAGAGTTCTGGGAATGGAGACAATATCAACCTCTACAGACTCCAGAAATAGGTCCATGTGTGGACCTCTACCCGAGGACAACATACACACATCTCTCTCTAACCAGGACCAGGTAACAACCTCTGGGCAAACAGACCATCAAAAAACCAATCTGTATCATGTTTTAGGAACCCTGCTTATCCTAACCAGGGTTCTGTGACAGCCTGGGCCACCATGCACCATCACAAAACAGCAGCTGGCAGCACACATTTTTGGGGGCAGACACAGGCAATTCAGCACCCTCACTAGGTTACTCTGAACCAGCAGCTCTTGCTTTGTACGAACTGTTAACTAGCACTTGGATGCTCACTTTGGATCACTTTGCGGGGGAGGTGAAGAGGTGTGGTAGCTGTATTAAAGAAAACACCAGGTGCTGGGCCATAGCGAAGAAAGGAACCACTGCGGTGGCATGAAAGCTGTTTCCTAACAAAGTTAATCCTCTGGTTTCTGGCCCAGCCTTTACAAACTGTGCATATCTCTAACCCCTACACATGGTTCCATCACTAGCTTTCACTTATTGCTGGCCACTCACAGCTATTTACATTAAATCCTCACAATGAGGAAGGAACCACCCCTGTTTACAGAGGAGAAAAGTGTGCCCCACAGAGACGAAGACTTGGCTTGAGAATTGCACTGAACTTAGGTCAGGCCTCCAGGGTGGCAGAAGGGTAATAAATGCCACCTCAAGCACAAGGAGCAAACTTCAACAGACCTCAAAGGCAAGTTAACCCAAGACAGAAGTCCTCAGTAAAAGCAATGTTTCTCAATCAAACACTTAAACAGCTGCCATTGTGTGAATCACTTTCAAGTTGGAGTTCTAGGTAAAGTCAGAGCCCCACAAGGACTGAGAGGCAGAACAGGCAGGATCCAGACCTGTCTCAAGTATCCACTTGACCTTCAAACAGTCACTTGATATGAGGCTAGCTTCCCCATCTGGGGCATCCAGTGGTGGCCATGAAGATGGAAATAAGATTGGTGGTGAGGAGAGAGGGTAGACTGCGGTTCCTGGGACAGAGCAGGGACTGGGGAGCTGACTAACATCTGGATGATAGAGACAGAGCGTTTCATAAGGCTGCACAGAAAAGACCTTTCAGCCACGCAGTGATCTCTTGTTCATGCACAGTCTCTCTACCTGCAGTGTCTCAGGCTAGCAAAGCTCACTCCTCCAAACATACGGCATGTTTGCTGTTGTGACATTGGAGGTCTCTGTAATTTGCCATTTATAGATCCCTGTAATGAAAAAATGCAATTTTGAACAAGATACCTTCTCATAAGGAGACTCAAAGAACCTTGATACGATCAGAATACCTGTAACAGCTCAGAGGGAAAAGAGACGTCTGTTTGAGAGCCGTTCTTGTCACAAGCTCTGCAAGTGTTGCTTCAAGGAAAGTCCGAGAGATGCCTTTGTCTCAAGTACTGTACGCTCACAGGTTTGCCCAAGCCGTGAGATTATCAGGAAATCAGGAGTCCCTCCACCTTACATACACTGAAACAGAGGCTGCATCAGGCGTCCCTCCCCCAGTCCAATGCCTTTTCCACCGAGTGGTCACTCCTTGCCTGTGTGGGACCCTCAGAAGTCCCGGTGATGGCCGGGCGCTGAGGAGAGAGCACGCACGGTACCTGCAGTGGTGGGCCCGATCGGGCTTGATGCTGCAGCACTTGGGGCACTTGTACACCACCTGCCCAGGCTTCAGTTGAAGGCTCTCGATGAACTCTTTAGTGGCATTTCCTTTGGGCACTGCCCCCTAAGAGAAGAGGGAAGGCATCAGTGTCAGCTGTCATTCTGTAGTGGAGGCAATCACGACAAAGCCTCCCCTCCCCCCAGGCCCTGTGTTCCAAATCACATCAATACAAAGAATTTTCCCAAGGAATTGCTGTTGTATGATATTTTGTTTGTATTCTGACAAATAAAGCTTGCCTGGATATCAGGGGGCAGAGTTAGCAACTAGTTAACCATAGAGGCCAGGCAGTGGTGGTACACACCTTTAATCCTAGCACTTAGGAAGACAAAGCAAAAAGATCAGAGAAGCAGAGCAACCAGCCACCAGAAACTTCTTACCTCTACGAATCCTCAGACCAAATGGGGGATCCTGTCTCTACCAATCCTCAAACTGAATGGGCCAAGATCCTGTCTCCACCTGCCTTATTTATATTCCTGTCTCCACCTCCTGAGTGCTGGGATTAAAGGTGTGAGCCACCACCACCTGGCTCTGTTTCTCTTTTAGATTGGTTCAATCTCTTGTAGCCCAGGGTGGCCTTGAACTCCTGCTTCCTCCTCCCAACTAGGTATTAAAGGTGTGTGACACCACTGCCTGGCCTCTATGGTTAACTAGTGGCTAGCTCTGCCCTCTGATATACAGGCTAGCTTTGTCAGAATACAAAGAAAGTATCATACAACAAATTGCTACTAGGTCACACTGACCCCATGGTTAATTTCTTACTTTCATTTGTTAATACTGTTTGTGTTGATCTATTATTTCCCCCCTGGGAATATCACAGTAGTAGTTTGGCTCACTGACTATGATTTCTGGGAAGAGCACTGACTTTGGGAGAGTCCATTGGTGAGTGCCATATCCCACAGCTCACCTCTCCCATGCCAAAATGTGGTGCTTGACATTCACTGGGGTCTGTTTTGCATTATTATTATTATTATTATTTTAACCTAAATGACTATTCTGAAGAGCCATGGCCCTTGGGTATCTAACATGTTATTTCATGCTGGTAATACACAAATACTTGGTACTCTGGTTCTAGAGTCTGCTTGGACTCCACACACATCTGGACAGAAGGACCAACTTGAACAGGGTCTCAATAGCCAGTGCCACCAAGTACCTACCTGGAGCTAAGCCCTGGGCTCACCACTCATTACTCACTATGGACTCAGTCTCCAGGACTCACATTGTTTTTCCTCCCATGTGTCCACCTCCTGCTTACTTCCCCAACAGGTGCAAGGGTTTGTGTGATGTAGAAGTTACTGTGTTAAGAGATCAGAGGAAGCCAGTCAGTGGTGGTGCACACCTTTAATCCCAGCACTTGGGAAGCAGAGGCAGATGCATCTCCAAGTTCAAGGCCAGCCTGGTCTACAGAGTGAGTTCCAGGACAGACAGGGCTACCCAGAGAAACCCTGTCTCAAAAAATCCAGAGAGAGACAGATAGATAGATAGATAGATAGATAGATAGATAGATAGATAGATAGATAGATAGATAGATAGAGAGAGAAGGGGGCAGGTATCAGAGGAAACAGCAGCCAATAACTAATAACCAGGGGATGGAAGCTTCAAGACACTAATGTCTACTGGCTGCTGGAAATGGAAGGGCATGCTCCAGACAGAACCATGGGAAAGGGGGAACTGCAGAGCCCATGCCAGGCCACAGGCTGGGAGGGGTTTCTTTCTAGGTGGCCCGAAGTCATCAGTGTTACAGGCAGAAGCTTAGGCCCCTGTGCTCTGTGAGCCAGATAAGAAAATGGATGGACAGAGTGACTACTGACGGTTCACGAAGTGAAGGGAAGCTCAGACATGAGACATGACAAAGCATATGGAGCAGAACTAGCGTCAACTGTGGTCGGGGTGATGACAGAAGGAGAGAAGATAAACACCAACAAGGGATGAACTTTCAGGTGCTGGTAACTTGTAAGCCATGCAGAGTACCAGAGGCAAGGTGGGAAGGAGCTGACCAGGAGAGCCGGTGTCAGCCATGTACCTGGGAAAAGGTGTCCAGCAGAATGGCTGGGAACACAGATCAAGAAGAAAAGAGCAGTCAGTGGCACAGCACAGGGTGCTAACTAGGCCTGCTTGAAGCCTAAGTTCCACACTTGACACTGGTGCAGCAACACAGGTGCCATCACTGGGCCTCTGCTTTCTAACAGTGAGCCGGGACCCACTTATCCTCGCCTGGAAGGAAGGTGAGGGCTACAGCACACAGCGAGTTTACGGGAGGCACTTGGATGTACTCTGCACAGCTGAGCGCTCAGGATATGATCACTCCCGTTTGGAGTCCGGTACTGCACCAAAGCTGCGGAGCTCTACAGAATGCCCAGACTCTCAGCAGTTCTGCTGTGCAAAGACAGCAAGGAGCAAAACAAAGCCTGGACACCTCTGCTGCACAACATCTTCAATAGGGAGTTGGATGTGGAGAGAGTGTGGATGACCGGGCTTCACACAGAGCACCACTCTGCCCACCCCCCAAAGCTGACAAACTTCAACAGCCAGTGCGGCAGAAGGGACAAGAACTGATTGTCAGGATCTATCCTATGGAAAAACTTTAGGAGGGGAATACCACTAAAGAAATGCCAAGATGCATACAAGTTGTAGTTTGCTTTTGTCAAGGAGATATTTCACAGGGAGAAGACTCCAGCTAAAGTAACTGCAGATACCGGCTAAGCAACAGTTCTATCCTGCAAAGAGAGGCTATGTTAGGAGCTGCAGGGTACACAGACACAGATGCAGTGAGGCAGGCTAGGGGAGTACCTAGTGAAGGTACCAGCCCCCAGAATTTTCTGTAAACCTTAGAGAGCCCACACAGGGCTGCTAGAGGAAGCCCCTTTGTAAGAGTAACAGGAGTCTCATGTAAATATTCTCATTATTGTTTATTAGTCAGCTGGTAATTATAGCTTTCCTGAAAGTGTGCCTCTCTGGTGTGCTTCCAATTGCATAAACCTCCCAGAAGACTAGCTCCCATCAGGGCAAGACCCCACCTGCCCAGCCACCTGAGCCAGTCCCAGCCAAGGACCAGCTGCTGGCCCCTGGTAAGGATCCTGTGATGCAAGTGCCACCCCAGAATTGGCTATTCCACACCTGCCTGCTTCAGTCTAAGGCCTGGAAGCTGTTCCTACCTCCTGGTGAGGAATTCTGTGTTTTGTTAAGTGTAGTCCTTGCTTGGTGCAGGGCATGGGTAGGAACTCAGTGCCTGAGACACTCTTTCCACTCTCATCCTTACCCACCTCATGGGAATGTCCTGAAGCTGCAGATCCCTGGAGCCTGCATATTCAAACACACTGAGTTTTCTTCTCATTTCTAAAGTGATAAATATTTCTTTATGTTTTTTAAAAAGGAAATACAGATAAGAAAAGGGAAAAGGAGGAAGAAGTCTTGGTGGACTCTTTCATAGAGCAAAGGGAAACAATGCCTTCTGGGAATTGAGCTAAGTTTTAATCTAGTCTTTAAGATTAGAAGTCAAAAACAAAAATATTAAGGAAATGAAAACCTAATTGACCTTTGAAGCATTGTTATGTGGAATTGAGTGGGACTTTTGAGGCCTTTCTTCCAGAAAACAAGGACTTGGTTGTCAGGCCTATATTAGGCCTAAACCTTGGTGCCATGTATTTGTACTTAAATCATTTCAATGGAAAGTGTCTTAGTGATTGGAACTTCTAGTGCAGTTTGGAGTTCTTCCATTTGAAAAATGTGATATTTGCATGGGATTGTTTGAATCTTGTTTTCTAGTCCCTCCCCATCACCATCCTCATAGTCTGAAGGTAGATTTTTCTCTTGATAAAGGAACAAAAAAGTGAACATCTTGTTTGTAAATTGGTATCTAGTAACTAGTGGTAAACTTGAAATGGTAGAATTCTTTAAAGCCTAATTCTAGGTAGCCTTAGGAAAATGTATCTTAATTATTTTTGTACCTGTATTCACCTTGATTTTTTCAAATATTTTAAGTTATATTTTCTTTTTCAGAGCTGCTTCTTATTTGGGGCTACTTTTTTTTTTTTTCTTTTTTTTAAATTGAGGCGAAATTTATAAAAGGGTACATTGTTTTGATGCGACTTTTTACAACTGTGGCTGGATGTCTTTCTTTAGTCTTCCAAGAAGGGCCATTTTACTTTTTTAGAGTTACTTTTTAAAGTCATGAGGTCAACAACTTGGACTACTATGCATGTAAGTGCTAATGCAAATTAAAGCCCAAGTTGACCTCCAGCAGCAGTTCATTCTATGCTGACAGTGAGAGAACACTTTGCCTGTTAGGATACTGTTACTCGTGGACTGAAATGCTGAAGAAACCCCTCCCCCTATTTTGTTTTTTGCAAAAATCAAGGTATATTCTAGGGTTTCCTGGTTGACCTCAACAGATAAACTGAGCTGATAGTCTTAGTTCAGAAATGATCTGAATGTAGATTTACAGTCTACGCGTACAGCTGGCTAAGTGAGATCGCTTTCACGGTTCTGCATGTATCCCATTGGCTCCCCATTAGTTACTGAACTTTTAAAACTGGTATTGTAACATTAAAAAAAAATATCTCTTACATTCTAAGAGACAAACTTTTGCTGAACCTCACAGCCAGAGTGAATCATATACCTTGAAGTTACTTAAGATTTAAGACTGCTAGCCACCTATGTATTCAAACTGTTAGCTTAACCTGACTTTAAGAGAACAATGTAACAATATCAGTTGCCTTGGATATCCCATATGATCCACTTTTACAACTTAAGCTAATGCATAGCTGCAATCTTATGTACTCTTCCATGTCCCAGATCCCGTAATACATGTGTATCATTTGCTGAAAGCAAATACAGAAGTTGAAAGCAACTTCCTAGAATCTACCATAAATGTTGAAATCAATTATTTAGTGGTATTGGTTGATAAAAAATGATGCTTGCTATTGAAATCAACCATTTATGGATATTGGTTGATAAACACTGTTTACTATTTAAATCAACCATTTATAAGTATTGGTTGATAAGCAATGATGTTTGCTACTGAAATCAACCATTTATGGGTATTAATTGATAAACAATGATGTTTGCTATCTGGGTCATTTGGAATCCACTGGAGCCAGGGATTTAATCCCTTGTAAAACTCTGTTAAAGATTTCTGTAAAGTATCCCATTTCTTTCCCATGTGATATTTTCTGTTCTGTTCAATAAATGCAGAGTGGAAAAAAAAAAAAAGAAAGAAAGAAAAGGGAAAAGGAAAAAACAGATTTGATCACCCAAGAGGAGTATTACCTACACTGTGAAGCATATATGTCACACAAATCTTAAAATGTCTTATAATAAAAAACCCAGAGCCAGATATTGGGGTGAAAGCTGAAAAATCAGAAAGCAAAACAGCCAGCCCACTAGCTTACTTCTACAAAATCCTCAAGGGAGTGAGTTCCCGTTTCCTCAGGCCTTACATACCTTTCTGTGTCCTGCCATATCATTTCCTGGGGTTAAAGGCGTGTGTCACCACTGCTTGGCTCTGTTTCTCTCATGTAGCCCAGTGTGGCCTTGAACTCAGAGATCCAGATGGATCTTTGCCTCCCAAGTGACAGGATTAAAAAAAAGTGTGTGCCACCACCTGACCTCTATGTTTAATCTAGTGGCTGGCTCTGTCCTCTGATCCTCAGGAAAGTTTTATTGGGGTACACAATATATCACCACACATATATTAGTCTTTTCTTTTGGTACAACAGTAGGCTGAAAACACTTAAAACCACAGTTGCAAAACATGAATCAGCCTCATCACAAAGTCAGGTAAAACATGGCTGACTAAGTCCACAGGACAGCATAAAGCTGCTGGAGGTTTCCTGCCCTGGGCATGGCATAGCTCTCTACCCTCTTGCTCAGTGGTATCCTGGCTGCCACATGTTATCCAGGCTAGAAATCTAGAGGCCACCTTCAGTTCTTCTGAGTTTAGTACATCCTGTATCCCCTCTGCTGGGCTACTTCTACCTAAGTCTGAACCCTAAAACTGTCCTCAATCCCATGCTCCCCTCCATATCACTATAACAGGCTTTCTTGGCCCTGACTGCCTCTGATTACTTCCAGGGCAAACATTCTAAATTGTAAATGGCCACATGATTCCTGGCATAAAGCGTTCATTAGCTCCCTGGTGACCATGGATCAGAGTCTGAACTCTTGGGCTGGGTACACAGGCCACACCTGACCCTGGCCCCAAACTAGTTCTGGGTCCTTCCTGACACAGTGCTGCCCTGTATATGCCTTGACTTTTGCAAAGGCACTACATACATCTCAAGCTTCTTTTCTGCCCCCAGAACATGTTAGCACCATCTGAAGCCCTCTAAGAAGCTTGGCAGGCAGTAGTCAAAGTCCTCTGTACCCATTTCAAAACCACTGGAGCTCCTTCTGTCTTCTTCCTGACAGCCTAAAAGTCACATCACCCACAGCAGGACCCATAGGCAACCTTGATTCCCACAGTCTAAACTGGTATTCTAACACATAACATATAATTATATATTGCATCTCCAACATGACTGTGAATTCCCAAGAAGATGATGTCTTTCAACCTATAGCTTAGGAAATTGCTCAGAGCCTGGTATTAGGCCTGCATTCAATACACCCAAGCCAGACAATAATGATACAACAGACAAGTTATTGAAGCTTATACAGTTCAGGCACAGTCCCAAATGCTTAATGACTAAAAACATTTGGCAGTTAATTCTGACAATAAATCTATGAGGCAGAGACTATGTAATCCCTCATTTTATAGTAGAAGTGAGTGGAGCAGAGTCACACAGCTCCTAAGACAATATTGGTTAAGGGTCAGCAGATTGCAGATCCAGGCCCATGCAATAGTCAAGGCACAAACATATTTATCAGGTAGTTCTAAGAGACTTGGAAAAGTTTTCTTTTTCTGTATTGCTTTGATGCTATCACACTCTACTGCCAATGACTGTAGTAGGTGAATATGAAGATTAAAACAAGACAGTGAGGTTTGTTTCAATGTCTATAATAGGGCGCACGAAAGGAAAGCAGTGGAGATAAACTCCCAACAAGAGATTGAATTTGAAGAAGAAAGAGGAGGAGAGGGGAAGAGAAACAGAGGCAGCACAGGTGGATCTCTATGCGTTCAAAACCAATCTGGTCTATAAAGTGAGTTCCAGGCCTGCCAGGGCTACACAATGAGACCCTATTGCAAAAGAGAGAAAAAGAGATGGGGCTGGAAAAATGGCTCAGGGGTTAAAAGTACTTGCTGCTCTAGCAGAGGATCTGAGTTCAGCACCCACAAAAAGTGGCTCACACCACCTATTAACTCTAGCTCCGGGGGGAATCCAACACCTCTAGCCTCCACAGGCACTGGCACAAATGTGTACACACCCACTTAGACATACATACACATAATTAAAAATAATAAATGCCTTTGAAAAGAAAGAAATGTATTATTAATTCTTTCAAATGCTATCAAGGACTTGGCATTGCTGTCCACTTGCAGCAAGAGGAACGAGAGGTACCGTTGTATCTCAAGGGAAGAAACGCCCCTCACAGCTAGCACCCCCAGGAAAAGAGTGGCCACCATCTGTGTATAAAGAGTGGAGGTAGGTGACCCACAGGTAGGATCCTATCCCCCTCTCTGGAGCAAGGAGGGCTTCCTTCTTCTTTTGTAGATTGTTCAGAGGCAAGTGTGAAGAGCCCCTTGACACAAAGAGAATGTTGAACTCCACAGTGACCCTGGATGACCCCACCCAGCTAAGGGAACACACCAGAATAACATCTCCACAAAGGAATACCAGGTAAATTAAACTGAGCCCCAATGTTTCCAAGGATGACTTGGACAGTGGAGACTAAAAGTGGTCTGAGACAGTGTTCACAGGGTAGGACCTGAAGGGAGACACTGGCAGACAGATTAGTTTTCTTCCTTAGTGTGGTCAAATTGAGCAGATTTGTATGATACCTTTCCTCAGCTCTCAGATTTGAAATAATTCATGGGTTAATAAATGATTAGGCCCAAGGAAAGGAGAGGCAGGAAGCGCCGACCACAAGGAGTCATGCAATTGTAGCAACTGTGCAGTGTGTGGCTTTGAACTTCCTGGCAGTGGGGACTGTGCCTCAGTTTTCAGCGTCTTCTGGGAAAGATATTGACTGTCCCAGAATGCAGAACCAGAATGAATCTGGAGCTGGAAAGAAGTGGTGGAGAAAGCAAGGTGGTGGGGATGTAGGAAGGACTATCTTCAAGGGTGCCTCCTCTAGAAACCATAGGCATATGGGCAACTTCTTCATGTAACTTGCTTGTGCTCCAGGACCTGCTTGGGCCCAATCACATATATACCACTTCCATTTGATAATGGATGACTGCTGTGCAGTCCTACTTTATGACTTGGTGGGTCAGAGAATACCCAGCTCATGATAGGCAGCTCAGGTTGCATGATAATCTGGTAGCTCACTGACTTAGGGTTTCCACTGCTGTGAAGAGACACCATGACCATGGCAACTCTTATAAGGGAAAACATTTAATTGGGGTGGCTAGCTTACAATTCAGAGGTTCAGTTCATTATCATCATGGTGGGACATGGCAGTGTGTGTGTGGGCAGATGTGGTACTGGAGAAGTAGCTGAGATTCCTACATCTTGCAGGCAATAAGAAGTGGTCTGAGATACCGGGCGGTACCTTGAGCATATATGAAACCTCAAAGCCTGCCTCCACAAGGACACTCTTCCTTCAACAAGGCCATATATACCCACTCCAACAAAGCCACACCTCCTAACAGTGCCACTCCCTTTGGGGGGCATTTTCTTTCAAACAACCACACTCACTGTCATTCAGTTTCCACTAAGGTCCAATAGGCCAAGAGCTGTCCCTCAAAGGGAGAATAGTTGTCTACAGATGATAGTAGAGCCTTGCTCCAAAATCCCAAAGGTGTCCTCTGTGTAATATGTGGCTTTGAACTTCCTGGCAGTGGGGACTGTGCCTCAGTTTTCAGCGTCTTCTGGGAAAGACACTGACTGTACCAGAATGCAGAACCAGAATGTATCTGGAGCTGGAAAGGAAGTGGTGGATTCACTGCCAAAGGCTCCAAAACACATCCCTACCTACCACTACCTCTTCGATTACTGTAGGTCTCCTGGATCACAGAACCCATATGGTAGAGCAGTATGCACAGCAGCCTTTCTCCTATTCCAGGCCCTACTCAAAGCCAGCAACTTTCTGAGTCACTTAGTACATGGACTCTAGTAACACACCAAAAAGGACAATGTGTTGTCTTCAGAATCATATTGTCACAATGAAAGTTGCACTTCTTTCTTGGTGGTAGGAGGGGTCAGGTGCAATAAATTATCCTTCACCCTAGAAGGAATATCTCTATGTGTTCCGTACTACCAGATTCCTAGAAATTTCACTGATGTAGAAGGCCCTTGAATTTTGGTTGGATTTATTACTTATCCTCTGATGTCCATATGTGTTACCAACAAGTCTAAAGTGCTACCTCCGGCTTACTTGGTCCAATCAGCATGTCATCAATACTTTGGGCCAGTGTGATATTTTGTGGAAAAAACAGATGTTCAAGCTCCCTTTGAACTAGGTTATGACACAGGGATAGTAAACAACCGGGCTGGAGAGATGGCTCAGCGGTTAACAGCACTGGCTGTTCTTCCAGAGGTCCTGAGTTCAATTCCCAGCAACCACATGGTAGCTCACAACCACCTCTAGTAGAATCTGATACCCTCTTCCGGCATAAAGTTGTATTTGCAGATAGAGCACTCATCTACATAAGATAAATAAATAAATCTTAAAAAAAAAAAAAGAAAGAAAGTTAACAACCCTTGAGGCCTTGAGGTAAAACTGCAAAGGGATATTGATGGTCTGGCCAGCTGAAAGTCAATTGCTTCTGGTGGTTGTGGTGATATTTTGTGTATGCTCTAACAAATAAAGCTTGCCTGAAGATCAGAGGGCAAAGCCAGCCATTAGTTAGCCATAGAGGCCAGGCAGTGGTGGCACACACTTTTAATCCCAGCACTTGGGATCTTATGCCTTTGCTCCCAGTATTTGGGAGGCACACATGCCTTTAATCCCAGTACTAGGGAGGTGGAGACTGGAAGTGATATGGCTGGGCGGAGAGAGGAATATAAGGCGGGAGGAGACAGGAGCTCAGGTTCTTTCAGGCTGAGGATTTTGTAGAGGTAAGAACTAGTGGCTGGCTACTCTGCTTCTCTGATCTTTCAGCTTTCACCCTGATATCTGACTCCAGGTTATTGTTAAGACCAATTAAGATTCATGCTACAGGGGGTCCTTACAGACAGGTACTGAGAAGAAGGCATTGCTAGATCAAAAGCTGCATATCACACACCAGGAGATGTGTTAACTGGCTCAAGTAAGGACACCACATGTGGTACATCAGCTGCAGTCAAAATCACTTACTTGATTAAGTTGGTGATAGTCAACTATTGTTCTCCATAATCTCTTTTGCACAGGTCAAATAGGAGAGTTAAAAGATGACGTGGTAGGAACCACCACTCCTGTATCTTTCATGTCCTTGATGGTGGCACTAATTTCTGCAGTTCCTCCAGAGATACTGGTTTGGGTTCACTATTTTCCTTGCAACTCCAATGGATTCCATTTGGCTTTTCAACCATAATTGCTCTCACTCCACAGGTTAGAGAACCAATGTAGGAATTCTGCCAACTCCAGTATATCTAACCCAATGATAGATACACTCTGGAACTGGGGAAATAACCACAGGATGAGTTCCTGTGGAATCATTCCAGATTTCCAGAACATAGCAAAGTGCTATGGGTGACATCACTCAACCTCAGAGTGGGCAAGAAGAGCACACAGCATGATCCGTTCTCATCACACACCTCCAGCCCAGAGTATGAGGGAGGCGTCCATGTGCCTCTTGGTCCAGCTGTCCTCTCTCTGTTGAAAGGCCTGTTTCTTCCCCAATTTCAAATGGTACCATTTTTGCTTTTCATACACTTGGAAGTAATTTCTCTTTTCCCCTTGCTGTGTGGATTCAACTACTGCTGTGCTCGAGTCAACAACTAACTGATGGATGGTCCAGAAAGCCGTCATGGCTTAACTGCTCTGGTGTGACATCTGGAGTGAAAAGGTACAAGTTGGAAATGGTACAGTAACTACCTAGTGGCCGACCGTGATACCTCTTCTCCTGCCTTCCCTCCTCTACCTCCCCCCGCACCCCTTTCAGTGCTAACCAAAATGACATAACGCAAATGCTGTTTAAATTATGGACAATACAAATTCTTGAGATATAAAATATCATCTCCTCTCCATTAGGAAACTTCCCAGAACACACCGTGACTCCACACTAGAAACAGATTCCATTTGCTGATTAACAAGAAGTCCTTAGCTGATCTGTGTTTGACCTGAGATCTGGACTCCAGACTATGCTTCCTAGGAGCTAGTGTGCCCTGGTGGTACCTTGCAGGCCTTACTTCTACAGCTCCACTTCACTGTTTTACACAGGGGGTTTCATAAGTCATCACGTGCTTCAGACAGAAGCATGAAGATCCTGTGATGGGGCTTGTTTTGAAATGTTTGCCGCACTCATGGTAGTTCTACGGCAGATTCTTCATTTATATCTATGGAGAGCTACTTGGTACTCAGGACTGTGGCTCTTGCCTACTGTGATGGTTAATTTTAAGTGCCACAGTCTAGAATCACCTGGAAGATAGTCTTAATTTGGGACTGTCTATATCCTGTTGACCTCTGAACATGTCTGAGGGATGGGGGAGATAACTTTTGATTACGTTAGTTGATGTGGAAAGACCTACTCCAAAGCAGACAGCATCATTCATTCCTTGGGTTTAGGTCTTGAACTGTGTAAGAGTGGAGAAAGTAAGCTTGGCACAGCACACATGCATTTGTTTAATGTTCTCTGCTTTTGACTGTCTACTGTATTAACTTCTCTGCTATAATGGGCTGTAACCTGAACTTTGAGCTAAAATAAATTCTTCCCCAAATTGCTTTTGTCAGGGCATTTTATCACAGCAACAGGAAAGAAACCTACGATTGCTACCTAGGATTGGAAGCTGAGTCACAAAAGAAGGTAAAAATCAGAAAAAAATTCTTCTGCAGGGCTGCCTGAATAGGTCCCTGGAGAAGCTTCCATACAGTAAGGAGGAAAGCACAGGTTTGTGACGGCAGCCCAAGTGCCAGCAGGAGCTTTCTGGTGACATCCCGCTCCTCAGCCCTCTATACAACAATAAGTCTATCTTCCACCCTCCGATCCCGACTGGCTCACCTAATCTCTCTTCTTGTACCTAATATCTGGCAGTTTTGCCACAGAGAAGCTTTGGTTTGGCCTCCTAAATCTATTCCTTACTATCCTTTCTCATGCAACAAGTGGCACTAGCATCCACAGTTGTTCCTGCCCAAGCTGAAGGTTTCCTTTGTGATCAATCTCCATTTGTCAGCTTTTCTCAGCCCTGGTTGAATTCAAGGGACCCAGGGGCATTTTCAAGTGTGTCAATACCTAGAGCTCTGCCCCAAGACTGATTAGAGTGGAACCCCTGAGGGCAGGGGACAGTCACCAGTACTTTAAAAAACTCCCTAAGGAATTCTTACTGTGTAGCCAGACTTAAGAATGAATCAGTGGCTTAAATAAGCTCCAAATCCAACAGCTTTTCTGCTTCTACCAACATCCAAGCTAGTGCCATGTCTTCCCTAAACCACTGCCAATGCCCCAGTCTCATTCTTCTGCAACTCCCACCTGAACCTGACTACAAACACAACGCCATTACACCTATCCACCTAAGGTCTGGCATGATCCTGCCTCGTGGCCCTTTCCACTCTCCCTGTTCACCATGCTTTAGTCTCACACTCCATGCTCGGGTCTCTGCACCTCTTTTCTCTTCTGCCTAAATCTGCCTGCAAATCTTCTCATGCCCTGGCTTTCAGCTTCATGTTATTCAAGTCAGCTCCGATGGCATCACCACGGAGAGGCCCTCTTGGATTATCCTGGCCTAATGGGGTGCCCCTTTAAAGCCCAGCACACCCTCCTGTTGCTGTTCTGCTGTCCTTACAGCAATTAGCAATTACAGCCATGACCTCATTTATCACTGGAATATGAAGTTCCAGAGGGCAGGGGTTCTGTCTGCCTTTTTCTCAGTGGTACCTGCTGTTCATGAAGGAATCTTTTGCAGGGCTGGCACCCAGTCAACACAACTGTTCATCCACCCATCAGTGCCCAGCAGGGCCCTGCACATTATTGCTACAGCCATCCTTGTCCAGTAATACTCTGGTCTTGTCACTCTTTAGTTAAGAATTCTTACAGCCAAACTCAGTAGCACACACACACTCTCAGCAATTGGGAGGCAGAGGCAGGCAGACCTCTGTGAGTTTGAGACCAGCCTGGGCTACAGAGTGAGTTCTAGAGCTACATAGTGAGAACCCATCTTGAAAAAAAAATTTCTTGGGGCTCTAGACTCTTTCCTGTCCTATGTTTCTTCTTTCATAACCACACAGACACCAAAGATAAATCCATATCCCTGGTGGTCTTCCCATCCCAACAACCAAATGCTCAAAGGAGCCACTGCCTGTTTTTCTGCACAGGAGGCTCCCTCGACCCTCCGCTCTTCACCTCTCACCACCAACCTATGATTGGCTGACACCCTCCCTTGTCCACAGAAAGCTACACTTCCTCTGCCAGGGTTGTCCTCACCTGTCTTTTCAATAGAGGCATCTTGATGGGAGAGCTGGTACTAAACTGTGAGCTGAGAGGAAGAATGTAATTTCCTCCATTATCTCCAACAGCAAGGGCATCACACAAATTCCTGAATAAATCCTTAGTTTTCTTAAGCTTTTTTATACCCTTGTGTATGGGGCACTTTCAAGAACCCAAGGGCTTCACCTCCTCAGGTGGTGATTGTTCTACTCTCCTGTAGGTAAGTAACATCAGCACCAGTCCACAGGCCCCAGGATATGAAGCCTTGGGCGGTTCTATCTGGACCAGCCACACAGGTAACTGAGCCAGGAGGAAGCTGCCTTTCCTTGGGAGGGATTAACAATCCATTTTCAAGAAGGGAACTGACTCAGGCCTGTGGTCTGTGCTTTGCTTTTCTGGGGCTCACAGAAACTGTGTGGCCATTAGCAGAACTTTCTCTTTCTCAATTTAATGGTGACCACCCACATACCAAAACAGTTCATCCACAGGGGGGCTTTTACCCATGTGGTTGTTTACCATACAACACAATGAAAAGTCAGAAGGGTTTAACATCAGGGTATAAAAAACATTCAGGGGCCTTTGCCTCACTTGATATATTTATCTAAGTCATTAAATGGAACAAGTTTTACCCACAGATACCCAGAGGTGTCTGCTATTGTGCCAAACAGGCCTGGTCAGCTTTTCAGGAAAAAAAGAATCTTTTTTCCCCCTGACAAGGCGTCTCATTATGTAGTTCTGGCTGGCCTCGAACTCACAGGCATCTACCTGCCTCTGCCTCCTTGGGGCAGAGGTGTGTGCCACTCTACTCAACCAAGAAAAAGAGGAATCTTGTGCAAGCTAAGTGAAGGCTAAATTCATGCAGGTCCTGAAACTGGATGTGGCTGCAACATCAAGCCAATCCAACTAAGTCCTCTTTTTCTTCACTTTCCCCTAGAATGCTTTCTGCTACGACCATCTGGCCCAGTCTCTAAGGTTATCTGATTGCATCCTCCAAACAGAGGCTGGTTTTCCCTCCCTTGACACAGCAGGATCAACAAATACATACAGCAGTGTAGACAGTGCCATTCAACCTACCCCATATGCTTTAATACAGGCATCGGCCCTCTTCCCCGGTCAGAGTCCCAAAAAACGCTAACAAGAGGCAGCTCACTTTTCCATCCAGCCTTGGCTGTCCTTTTTTCACATTCCCAAGATCTATGGGGAGCATGCAGGCTACGAACATGCCAGGGGCCAGAAGGACAGAATGTGGGCTGGTCAAAACAAGCCCAGACATACTCACGGGGTCCGTCAGCATGGCCCGGCAGTGTGAGGCCAGGGCCAAGAAGGCCAGCAGGTTGAACACAATTCCGTTGATGATGCTGTACACGTAGTCTCGGGATGGAATCAGCATGACAAAGAGGACTACAAACTCCGCATAGAGGACCAGAAACCAGGTGACAATGGCACAGGCAATGCCACAGCCATCGCGGATGAACCACATGGTTCCCGCGGGACCAGGGAAGGGAGGTGGGGCACACTTCTCTGGCTGGAGGTATTCTGGTTTCCGCTCAATGTCTCGGAAGTGATGGGTGGGAATAAGCATCATAAGCTATTCTGTCCATACTGGCATCTGAAAGGAAAGGAAGCAGAAATATGGTGTTATCTTAGCAACAAGGAGACTTCACAAGTGAATCACAGTGTGTATGTACAGATTTTGCACAAACACTGCCTGAGCACCTTGTTCACCTAAGGTTTGTTCTCCCTGTCACTGCCACTGTAAAGAAGAACACCTTCCCTAAACCTTCATATGGAAGGTGAGAATGAAAAGAGACCTCGCAGGGCAATGCCTTGCCCAAGGGCAGATAGATCAGACGGCAATACAGCTACTGGGGTGGGACTAGAGCCCAAGTTCCCTTCGCTGGGAGGGCACCACTGTGCAAATAGTCCATTAAATTAAACCTGGGACAGCAAATGCTGGGGGAAATCTCTTGTCAAACAGACGAGCACTAAACTGAAATGGCTTGCTTTCTAGGACAAGAGCTCTGCTCTCTTTGTGAGTGATGGGGCAAATAGTAGAGATGTTCGACAGTGTACTCATGGTTCCTATTACAAGACACTATTGCTCCCCTGTAAAGGGCTGCCCCTGCCAGGGTTGTTGGCTCCAGAGCTAGAGGATTTTGGGGAGGGGCTCATGTTGAACATCCTGCATAGCTTACTGGCCATCCACAAGTATTCTCTTGGTAAGACATTCTTTCCATTGGAAAAGTGATTGGTAAGCAACTTTCTTCCTAAGAGCTACAATACTGATCTCTGGAGATGCAATAACTAACTGGGGGATGAAACAGAACAAAGTATAAGCATAAAGTATAAGCATGAAAATGCTGTAAGGAAACCCACTACTTGTATTATTGTTTTGTTTTTTGAGACAGGGTTTCTCTGTGTAATAGCCCTGGCTGTTCTGAAACTTGCTTTGTGAACCAGGTTGGTCTTGAATTCAGAGATTCACCTGCCTCTGCCTCCAGAGTGCTGGGATTAAAGGCCTGTTGCCACCATGTCTGGCTAAATAATAATAATTACTTTTAAAGAGAAGTAACTAAGAATCAAGGTTGCATGCCTATCCATCCACAATGGGCTACAGGACACAGAGAGAGTAGACATCCTCTGTTCATCTCAGCTGCTAGCTTGCTGCAGCACCAACCAGAATTCTCAGTGAGAAACTATGATGGCTCAGTCCATTCTCCAATACAGAAACCATGGAAAGCCACACATGGCACAGGTGGAAGGCAGGAAAATAACAGCTCAGCCTTTGGAGAGTAAGTCACTCTACAGTAGAAGAAATGGCCCTGGCCCCATGATCCTCTGAAGGCTCTGGGCTATCAATGGCTCTGTTACCCTATCCTAAACTCTTTCTAATTCTCCTTCTTTCCTTATCAGAAAGAACATCCGGATGGAACAAAGCATGGCCATGAAAGTCTGGGGAAGCTAAGGGTGGCGTGAAATGTTGCTCAGGCTGATCATGCACATAGTCCAGCTCTGCTCCAAATGTAGCACAAGATTAAAGACAGATGGGCAGCTAAGTATGTATGTACCATGTGCCTGTCTAAAGGAACATCAGAGTAACAAATCAGAGTGATTTTCCTACAGCAAGTTTTACATAGTGCTGGGGAACAGTGTTGTGACATAGGAAGAGTAAGTAACTTTCTCAGGCAGAGTGACACAATGTCTCTTCACTAGGATTTTCCAGCAGAGCAATCTTATTCTTGCTCTCTGGAGGAGAGTGACACTTCAGTGCTGCCTGAACAACATAAAGGCATTAAAAGATGTAAGTTCACCTTCTGAAGCACTGAACAGACACTAGGAAACTGCAGACCAAGAATGTCTGGGAACTAAGCCGGGCGGTGGTGGCGCACACCTTTAATCCCAGCACTTGGGAGGCAGAGCCAGGTGGATCTCTGTGAGTTCGAGGCCAGCCTGGGCTACCAAGTGAGTTCCAGGAAAGGCGAAAAGCTACACAAGAGAAACCCTGTCTCGAAAAACCCAAAAAAAAAAAAGAATGTCTGGGAACTGACCTGTGCCCAGTTGTGGTGGTATTGTGTTCCCCAAAATATTGTGCACCCTAATAAACTTATCTGGGGTCAAAGAAAAGAATAGAGGCTAGAAAATAGTGGCACTCACACCTTTAATCCTAGCATTCCAGAGGCAGAAACCCCTCTGCATCTCTGTGAGTTCAAGACCACACTGGAAACAGCCAGGCATGGTGACACACGCCTTTAATCCCAAGAAGTGAGCCTTTAATCCCAGGGAGTGATGGCAGATAGCAGAAAGGTATATAAGGCGTGAAGACCAGGAACTAGAAGCCTTTGGCTGGTTAAGCATTTAGGCTTTGAGCAGCACAGTTCAGCTGAGAGGCATCCAGTCTGAGGAAACAGGATCACCTGAGGAATTGGCAAGGTGAGGAAGCTGTGGCTTGTTCTGCTTCTCTGATCTTCCAGCATTCACCCCAATAACTGGCCTCAGGTTTGATTTTATTAATAAGTACCTTTAAGATTCATGCTACACCCAGCAAATTCTAAAACCCTGAATTACATTCAACTACAACCCAAATCCAATAAAGAGCCAATATGGCACAAGGAGTCAAAAGGCCAATAGAAGAGAAGTACTCTCCAGAGGCAGGCATTCTTCCACTGAGTAGATCTGCATGTTTATCACCTGTGCTCTAGTTACATTTAAACTCACCCCTACAGATTTCCTCTGCTGGTTTCAGCATTATGATGGAGAGCTGCCCAGCTAAGGTGTGGGCTGTATCAACATACAAGTCTTAAGTATTTACTCTGAGTCTTTACGGAAAAGTTGCTGAACCCTGTCAACCACTAAGTAAAAAACAGACCATCATGACTCAGGTTCCTCCGCAACGCAGATGGTCAGTTACAAAACACTCCAACCCCCTGACAGAACATCTTCCTGTCATCTCTGCTAGTACTCCAATTATCACAAGGGTTGTAGTTTTTATAAATGGGAGACCACTAAAAATAAACTTCCAGGGACACAGGTAGTTAACTTCATTCTGCCCTTCAGGAGGTGTTCATTCTCAGTTGTATATGTAACAATGGTGTCAAGGACACTAAGGTTTTGCACATTGTTTTACTAAGGAATAAGCCCTTCTACAAAGCAAAGTTTCCCAAGCAACTGGAGCTTCTTTCTTCCCTTTTTTTTTTTTTTTTTTTTTTTTTTTTTTTTTTTTTTTGTGGGGGGCAAGGGTGGAGAATTGAGACAGGGTCTTGCTATGTAGCCTTGGCTAGCCTGAAACTCACAGAGATTCACCTGCCTCTGGATAAAAAGCATGTACCACCATGCCTGGCTAACTGGGACGTCTTTTAAAGCAGAAATACCTGTCAAACATTTGGATGGTTAGTGGAAATCATTAAAAAATTTTAAGAGAGAAAAGAAACAGAGAGAAGGGTTAGGGTTAGGGGAACCCTGCTCCTACATCAGCACAATAACCAGAACAATTTAGTTAATTCCAATCACCTGTGCAGGCCATTGTACTTCCAGCGTCTCTTTTGCACGGCTGTCTCACTCTTCTGGAACTAACCACTGTCACTTCTGTGTCTACACAGTGCCCTCTGGTTACTTCTGCAAGCTGGCAAGGCTAGTAAAGGTCTTACTAGAGGTCTCTGTAAAGGATGCTCATTTGGGGTATCAAGTTCCTTCAGGGAACCTACAGCCCTGCCTCTCACTTGGCACCAAACAGCACCTCAGTACATGTGCTCACTAGGGAACAAAGAGCTTTGCAAATCACAGGGCCACCACTAGTGGGCCTGGTCTGCTTCTTCTCGGGCGAAAAAGGGTAGACCAAGTAGGATCATGAAGTAGGTGGACCAACACTCAAGAAACCAGAATGTTTTATCTGTGACTAATCAATCTGTGACCAAATAGTGTATAGGAGGAGCTATTTTCTAGCCTTTGCTGGGAACAAGAACCTACTTGATGCGAAAGATCAGGAAAAGGCCCACCTGGCAAAGTCAGAGGCTAGTGCCATGCTGAGGGTAGCTTTCCTACCCACACCCAAGCTTCACAATATCCCAAGAGTGCATGCAAGGTTCCCTAACACCTGGCCTCTCCAGAGTAACGGAAGTAGCTCTAATAAGGACCCTCCCTTGAACTAGCCAATTGAACTGTGGCAATCCTGCTTCTGCCTCAAAGGGACTCAATGTGAAAAAAGGTGTATATGTTCCCTTCAGCTTCCTCCAATAACAAAGGCAGATGAAGACCCTTCTTTCTTATTTCGATTAACCTTACAGCTCAACAGCAACTCTGACAAAGACTTACCTCCCTTCACTTGTCCTTGCTTCTAAGGAGCCTGGTAAAGCTGGGTGCTCAGGTTAGGGGAGGCCCAGGAGGTCCACCCCCAAAACCACTCCTTGCAGGCCAGCCATATCTCCAGAGGAACTATCTCTGCTAGGGTCCTCTCCTAGTCCCTTTATCCTTCTCCTTGTCTGAAGTCTCCTCTCTTCAGTCAACTCAAATCAGCATGATCTTGAAGGAGCAGCCACTGTATGCAAGGAACTGTACAGCATCCCCCTGCCAACTCCCCTGGGATGTGAGGGCAGGAATGTGGGTACCGCCCTGCTTAGCTCTCCCTCCCCCATCTGGGAAGACTGGGCTCATTTATTTTCTTCTGTTGACTTACAAGCTCCATTTTGTTGAACTCTGCAGCCTAGCTGGTAGTAGGCATGAGATATGTGCTCAAATTCAAAGTTTTTTGAGTGAACGAAGATGTCAAACAGGTAACTAACAAATAGCCAACACAACACAGGGCAAGCAGTATCAAAACAGCAACAAAGCAAAAACCCCCATGCTGAGGGAGATGAACAGGCTTGCTCAGGGTAAGAACTCATGGAGAGTGGAATATGAGAAGACACAGGTGAGGAGGACCTGGAGATCTGGCAGGGAAGGCTGGGCATCTAGGCTGTGCACACACCGACTGTGTTGGAGTGGAGAGGGAGGAGTTGCCAGGGACCATGCCACCCTTTGGCAAGGCCGCCTGACAGATAAGGCAGATGAGTTTAGAAGCCAAGGAGCCCAGGACAGCACCTGAGTAACAGGCTCTAGTTCTATTTGGTGATACTAGGTTATCTGTTCCTCTAAGTGGTTACCAGTTTTTCTGAGAAAAATAACCCATTTCCTAATCTTAATTAGTGACCTATACTTTACTCTCATCCAATAGAAGAATGCCTGAGGCCTAGAGAGGCAAAGGAACAAAGCCTGTGGCAAGAAACAAGGAATTCTCAGAGTGGAGGAAGGCATTCAGGAGTGCTGGGCTCCCAGTCTTTTCAATGTGTAGGTCTGTGCATGTAACATGCAAGTGCCCAAAGAGGCCAGAAGAGGGCGTCAGATCTCCTGGGGCTGAAGTTACAGGGGACCATGAGACACCTGATATGGATGATGGGAAACAAACTCAGGATCTCTGGAAGAACAGCAAGCAGTCTTTCAGCCCCAAGCTAGCACACAGTCTTGATGGTAAAATACACATCAGAATGTACTTTGAGATAGTGTGTGTGGTGATATATTGCGTACCCCAATATATTGTGTACCCTGATAAACTTACCTGGGGATCAGAGGACAGAGCCAGCCACTAGATTAGACATAGAGGCCAGACAACGGTGGCACAGACCCTTAATCCTATCACTCAGGAGGCAGAGATCCATCTGTGTGTGTGTGTGTGTGTGTGTGTGTGTGTGTGTGTGTGTGTGTGTGTGAGAGAGAGAGAGAGAGAGAGAGAGAGAGAGAGAGAGAGAGAGAAAATCTGTAAGAAAATTAAATAAAAATGTCCTTCTGAAAGGCTCAACCAAAGCTAAAAATGTTTGAAATTGGTGCTAACTTTCTAAGAAATCCAATCCAAACCACCTTCTTTTGGTACAGAGCCATGTATACAGCACAGGTTTCACTGTTCCTGACAGCAAGCATGCCTTTCTACCACAGATTGACAGACAGACAGACACAAAGGCACTGTATGAGGTGGATCCTGCAGCCCAGAGCTCCTAGGGCTTGACTGCTGGTTACTTCCTGAGATGTGCTGATCATCTGTTCATAGGCAGCTCTAGGGCTGAAAACAGCCGTGTGAAGGCCAGGCTCACAGGCCCTGCCCACTGTGACCCACTATTCAGACTTGGCTGGACTCATAGGCAGAGTCCAGCTACCATGGCTGTGGTTTATGATTATTTGCTGGACGAGGGCAAATCCCTATCAGTCTACTACTTGGCCTAAAAACCTAGTCACAGTCTATGCTTTAGGGACAGGAGTCAAAGGCATAAAAACACAAATTCTCAAAAGTATTAATAAAAATGTTATATTTAAGTAACAAAACCAAAACCAAAAAACAACCATATGCTACTGTTTTCATCCCAGCAAGTACCCCTGGTCCTTTTCCACTTCATCTGCTCTCCTAAGGCGCGATCCAGTCCTGAAGTCATGAAATGCTTCAGACAGGTCTAATACCAAATCCTTAGAATCCCTTTTAAAGCACTGTGTGAAGATTTTGTTTCTAAAACATTACACCCACTCTAGTTCTCCACCCACAAGTGCATTCCTTAACAGCATGAAAGTGGATTTGTGGAAAGTAACACTTGGTAGCAAGACAATGAGCCGAGCTGGTAAAGCTAACTCAAATCTTTTGCAATTCTTTTCCCTAGTTTTAAAGACAAGGATCATCTAAATATACATGCAGTAACAACAAAACAAATATCATGATTAAACCATTTAGGTCTCTATAAGTAGAAACTATATAGATAAATCTTTTTCATCCACTTCTTCACATCAGCAAGCAGCAGGAACTCCTAAATGGGAGGCCTAGGCTGGTTCCGATGCTGGATGCTGTGGGAAGACAGGGCCTGGCTGCTGTCTCCCTTAAACTCATCCTAAACATGTAATATCTGTTTAAACTAGTTTCTTTCAGAGTTAAGTGACTGTCTATCCTCACAGTCACAAAAATGTCATCTCAAACACTGTGGCATCTTTTCACAACTCTCTTGAAATGTGCCTAGAGAATTAACATCAACTTCCACTGTTTAATGAAACTGTTTTAAGAATATGGTATTGAACTCTTTTAGGCCATTTTAGAATCAATCATCAATTTCTACAAAAGCATTTATTCACAAGCTAGTCTAGTAGCTTCATGGGTAGGAATGGCCTAGGTCCTAGATGCTTTAGAAATGAATGGAAGTTGTGGGGAGGGAGCTGGAGAGATAGCTCAGTGATTAAGGGTACTTATTGCTTTTTCAGAGAAGCTGGGTTAAATTCTCAGCATCCATATCAGGTACAAATGCATACATATGCATAAATAAAAATGAATACATAAAATCTTAAAAAGACAAAAAAAGAATTAACTGGGCAAGCAGAAAATTCATTTATCTGAGCTATACTTAACCTAAATTTGTATAAGGATCCCAAATGATTGTGAAATGTATGCCCATTTTCTGATGAGACTCCAAAAGTCCAGTAATGAACAATGAATTGCTATGTTTGAAACATTTCATTAACATAACAGAATGAATCACTAAACTTTCCACAAACGTAAGGGTGTGGCCACAGCCTGACAGAGCAAAGGTACCTTATCTGCTGCCTCATGCCTGCCAGGGAAGGTGTTCAGGCAGGCAGACCTAGCTATCTTACCTAATGGGAACTCCACACAATCAGCATTGTTTTCTCCCTGACTGCCACACTCAACCCTCAATTAATGTAAAAAAAAAAAAAAAAAAAAAAAAAAAAAAAAAAGAGGGGGGGGGGAGTAAACTCCACACCTGTGCCCCAAACCTTCACCAAAAAACAGAAAATAGTAAGCCAAGTTTCCTCTCTGGTCCCACAACTGGCCATTTTCTTTTTGTTTGTTTGTTTTTGAGACAAGGCCTGAACTGACTATGTAGCAGAACAGGCTAGCCTTGAACTCATAAGATCCACCTGCCTCTTCCTCTGAGTGCTAAAATTAAAGGTGTGCCACATCATACTCTGCCTTTATTCTTAGCCAAATGTTTCTTTCCAATTAATTGACCATTACATTTCCAAATTTTGGAAATGTCCAACAGATCATAGAAAGATATTTCTTTAGGCCCAGGCCAGCCTGGGTCTCAATATCTGCCTCACCCAACAACAAAAAGCAAAGCAACCAAACCAAACCAATAAAGGATTCCTTCTTCCAGAAGCCATTTTACAAGTCCTTTGAAACACAGCCTCCTGGAGACCCACTGAGACTAGCTAGCCTCTTCTAAACTTGAGCCAGCCTGTTCAGTGCTCAGAAACAAAGCTCAAGGAGTTGGGGTGTCTATGAAATGACCAGAGGAGGGTAACTCATTCTATGAGACTGGCCAACAATACCTGTTGCAATCTGCTAGACTGGCTGCTAGGGCAACTGCCCTGAAGTAACCCCTTGTAGGCAGTCTGTAATGCAGAAATTCTTCCTATTGGGAACAACAATAAATCACCAATCTAGTCACATAAGAATATATACCAATGAGTAAGATAACCTCACAGTCTGAAAAGCCCTTCATAAACAAATGTATCATCTACTTGATAAGGAATTGTCTTCTGCCGCTGAGGGTAGCTTCCAAAAGGCTAAACTGTTGCTACATTTGGGGGGTGGGGGGTGTTTACTAACTGGCAGGCACCGGTGCTGTCTCATCCTCAAACAATACCATCCTGTAGGCACTAAGCTCCACTTTCCTCTTTCCTTGACTGATGAGGAAACTGAAACGTGGAGAATCTAAGTTCACATCTCCAGGAAGCAGTAGAGACAGGATCCACCTCCAAAGCTGGCTTTCAACTGCTCACCACAACCAATGAATAAAACAAAAAAGGGGAGGGACATCAATATTGGCACCAAGGCCCTGGGTTACTTACAGTTTTGCCATCTTGCCCTCACATGGTATGAAGAGCAGGTGCTATTGGGTGGGCTAGCCCCCTGCATAAGTTTTAAAAGCTGCAGGCCTGAACAAAAGCATTCTAGATTGATGCGGGGTCCTGGAGGAACACCAACCCAACATCTACAAGACTGATCCTGCTCTAACCTAGGAGGTGGGAAGGCCATGACACTTAAGCCAGGACTCAGTCTAAGACTAAATACCAACAATCTGCTGGAAACTACTTCCTAATGGGCCAGTGTTTGTACACAGCTTTTTCTGAGAAAGCCCACCCATGTCACGCAAAGCCCAACTAAGCAAAGGTTCCCACCTGAGAGTGCTGAGGATGGCCCCTGGCCTCACATTGTGCCATGTGCAGACATACAGCCACTGTGACATCACCCAAACAAAGGTCTGACTTTTGTTAAGTACTAAAAGCAGAAGCTTGCAAGGATTAGAAATAACAGTTTTTCAACTGCACTAGTCTTCAAGAGGGGAGAGTTTAGCTTTCAAGTCTTTACTGTTCCCCCTTTATACCAGGCATAAGGAAGAGCTTCATGGGGGAACCTGAAACACCTAGGCTGGCTTCAAACTCCTGCAGTCCTCTTGCTACAGTCTAGCCAGTGCTAGGGTGCTAGGATTACAAAAAAAGGGGGCAAAGATGAAGCTAACTGCAAAGGTCCCTGCAGGGATTTGATCCTGAAATCTTGTCAATGCCAAATTCAACATTTTCTTTGCTGACTTCTTAGTTTTTTTTTGGGCGGGGGGACCAAAAGCTTAACTCCCCTTCCCTATCCTTTACTAATATTCAAAAGAAACCCACTAGTAACTGTCTCTGTTAGATTTTCCCAAGCATTTTTAGTGTTTACAAGTGTAAACAGCATTATCAAACTACATCAAATAGGGGTTGGGGTTTAGCTCAGTTGCTAGAGTGTTTGTTCAGCACCCAGAAAGTCCTGGGTTCAATCCCCAGCACCTACAACCCATGTGTAGTGGCAAAGGCCTATAATCCCAGCATTTGAGAGGTACAGGCAGGAAAATCATTAGGTCAAGATCATCCTAGGTTACTTAGTGAGTTAAAGGACAGCCTGGGCTGCACATGACTGTCTCAAACAGCTTAACAAATAAGAACAGCATAAAAACCACCAAATATTACAAAATGATAAATGTGAGAAGTCTTTAAAAGCCCAAAGTTAGGCTGGAAGTAGCAGTGCATGCTTTTAATCTCAGCACCCAGGAGGCAGAAGCAGGCAGATCTCTCTAAGTTTGAGGCCAGTATAGTCCACAGAAAGTTCCAGGACAGTCAGGGCTACACAGACAGACTCTATCTCAAACAGACAAACAAACAAGTGCTGTGGGATGGTTTTCCTGTATGCTGTGAATATGTGTTGCTACTACTGGTTAATAAAGAAGCTGTTTTGGCCTATGGTAAGACAGGATAAAAGCCAGGTGGGAAATCCAAGAGAGACACAGGGAGAAGAGGGCTGAGTCAGAGCAGACGCCAGCCCCACTGCCAAGGATCAACATGACAGCAGACTGGTAAGGCCATGGCAATGTGTCAAAACATAGATTAATAGAAATGGATTAATTTAAGATGAAAGAGCTAGCTAGCAAGAAACAGACCAAACAATGTGTAATTAATATAAGCCTCTGTGTGTATATTTGGGACTGAACAGCTGTGGGACTGGGCAGGACAGGAGAACTTCTAGCTACAAACAAGCACTCCAAGTTAAACACCATTTTGAGCCATTTTCAATATTTATTTATTTTTACATTTTTAGGATAGAGTCTCACTATATAGCTTGGCCTGATCTGTAACTCACTATGAACATCAGGCTGGCCTTGAATTCAGAGTCCTGTCTTCTCAGTGCTTACTTTTTAATTCTTCATTTTTTACTTGTGTGTATGTGTGTACACAAATCATGCATGATGCATGTAAAGGTCCGAGGACTTGTAGGAGTCATTTCTTTCCTTCTACCACGTGGATTCTGGAGGTCAAACTCAAGTTGTTAGAGTTGATGGCTGGCATTTCTACCCACTGAGCTATCTAGACAATATTTAAATCTTTGTACATCCAGGATATAGTATGAATTTTACAACCTAGCAAGAAACTAGTTTGGGAGTAAAGTGAGGCTAGAAGGTTACAGACACAAAGCAAGTCAGCAGCAAAGCTCAATCTACAGCATGAGAAGCCTAGTAATCTTTTCACTACAGATTTATATCTTCCTAACCAACCTGTCTTTCTGGATTCTTTGCTACTGACTTGGTCTGGAAATAGACTTTATATGCCAAGGTCAAGACTTATTACAGCAGGACTGTGACTAGGTGGATACTAGCCTTACTTTGTTAAGGTAAGAAATGGAACTCAAGCAATGTCCTCAGTCAGCAAAGAAAAATCTAGACTTCAATCAAGTGTTTGTGCATCCTGAAGGCTACAGTTTGGAGGAGACTATAAAAAAATATGATTTCCTAGCTTTTCTGAAGTGCTGAGATGATGAAAGCAAGAATATTTGCCTCTAGCTTTCTCACCTGACCTGGCCAAGTGTCTCAGGAAATTTCTCAAGAGGAAAGCAAACCATTTTCAAAGGTGTCAACCTCCTTTCCCTTCTATGTCAATACTCAAGTATTACCCTCACTTTAGACCTCAGACTCTGAGCACAGCTCTTAAGTGTGTATTCTACACTTGGAAATTGGGATGTGTGACTCATTTTCTCACATATGATCTCACGAGACTCAGACAGGCCAGCCTCTTAAAATGACACACGGCAGACCTTTTCTCTAACGGGAAATATGCATGGCTCATGTATTGCTATCAAGCTTTCTATCACTATAATCCTAAATCACAAGATCTAAGATAAGACATACAGACCCATGGTTAGATTATGAAAGGCTGTTTATATCTAGTACTCATGCAAGGCCAGGTGAGACAAATGCAAAGTATGCAAAGGAAACAGATCTTTAGGAAAAACAGTAGCTCATTTGGTGTTCTTCTGTGAGGCTAAAGGTAAAAGTACAAAGGAAAATACCTAAAATCTGGCCGTGGTTGGTCTACAACTGGGCATAAAATACCCCCTTGCTGAGTTTCTAAGAGTTCACAGCAGTGCTCCAGGCTCTTTTATAGCTTTAATGAACCAGGGGTGGGTGGGACTTATTTACTTCTGCTTTATATGATGTTACTGCTGTTAGCAGCAGCTCTTTCTCTTTTGTACTTGGTGCTTGACCTGAACAATTAGCACCTTATTACAGCCCTAATTACTAACTGGCTCAATTAAGCATTTCATTTTACTGTCTGGTTCATGCACTAGCTCAAGGGCCTGAACACCTCAGCTACAATAAATCCTAAACTTCTTTTAAGCAAGTGCCTGATTTTTCATGTCTTTAGGTCCATGAGAATGTCAGGCATTCATAGGCATTAGAACACTTCCTGAAATGTTTGGCTCTCCAAGCATGTACATTATACAGTCAACCCTTTCCTTCATTCCAGATCTATCAGACTCTGCTCTGGAGGGCTTTCTTCTTAGCTACTTGGAGTTTAGCTTTACTGTTCAATGTAACATTTTCATTTATCTGATGAGGCGGGCTAAAACAGGCACAAGACTTATCAACATCACATTCCATGTGGTTCTAGAAATAGGATTCAAGATAAGTGAGTTCATGCTAGAACAACCATCCTTGCTTTTGAAATTAAACCCGTTGGCCTGGAGATACAATTCAATGATAGACAAACATGGGCTTTATGCATTAGGTCCCCTGATGGATGACACAGAGATTGTGAGGTGCTACAGAAGGTGACATTTCCGAGTGCAGGTTTGGGAGCTACAAAGCCTCCACTCAAATCCTGTCTCTGCTACTTATTAGTTATGTGATCAGTGACTTTGCTCAGACACTTATGTTTTCTGTGCCTGTTTTCCAAACTGTAAAATTGTCCTCATAAGGCTATTTTGAGAACTGAATCTTTGTAAAGTTTCTGACACACTAAAACCATCACACAGTATCATAGAAAATTAATAGAGCATAGAGTTTTATAAAAGACACAGCAACCAAACAGCATGAAACAAAACAAACAGAAAACAAAAAACCTAACAGAAACGGAAAAGCAAACTGGTATAACACAATATAATGTGCCATCCTTGGTTCTTTTATTTTTTCTGGTTCTAATATGTTTGAATTGTTTCAACAAAAAAGAACTATAAGTTGATGAGCTCTAAAGACATCTAATGAACTTAATGAATATGATGAAAATGATCTCGTGGCACATAGGAGGAATAGCTGAAGATGTTACCAACATTCTAGCAGAGAATATAAGCTCCATTGTTTATGTTTCCTTAGGCTTTCTGAACCTAATATCAGATATCACTCATAAAATTAGTCACCAAATAAATAATGCTGACCCTTCTCCACAAAGAACCTGATGCTGGTTGTCAGGGTAGGGTGTATATGTGTGGTACTGTGGAGGGAACCTAGGGCCTTTGCACATGATAGTGTCCTACCACTTATATATTTTTAAAGACATGTTGAAAGATGCCCCCCCCCCCAGGAAAATGACTCCATGGTAATCAAACTCAACATTTCTGCTAGTGTCTTTTCTGACTTTTCAACTGGCAGTCATCTTTACAATCTTCAGCCTGCCCCCCTCTATATACTATTAAAATGGTTTATTTTCCCAATAATTTCTAGCACAAGGTACCCTGACTAATGGCAGGAGTCCTTATTATTTCACCAGTTCCTCACACAGAATCTAACTGTCCAACCAAAAACAGAGATGGAGTGTAGGTGCTGTGTTTAGTTTGGCACCTGTTCCTCCACAAAAGGAAGAAAACCTGTCCAGTTTCACTTTCCCCAGTTACCCTAGAGGGCAAAGTACAACCCTGCGAGAAGTCTTCTCTCAGGAGCACCTGTAGTACTATGTATGGACCCAGGAAATTCATGTCCACTCTATCAATGAGAAAAGACCATCCATTTTAGGGCTCAACAGTTAACAGTTCAGGACCTAGGAATATAGTCAGGCATTTCCTGTTACTTTTTTGACTCACCTGGCGATCCCACTACTACATCTCTAAGCACCATGTTCTGTGGCTATGCTTACAGCAGACTTCCCTTCTGCCCTGGAAGATTCTATGGTCAGAAGTTCTGTTTATTTAGTTAGCTGTGAAGCTATATGGAAGAAACGCCTCTTTTGTTGTTGTTCTTTAAGACAGGGTCTCACTATGCAGCTCTGGATGTCCTGGAACTCACTATGTAGAGTAGGCTGGCCTAGAACTCACAGAGATCCGCCTCCTAAACACTGGGATTAAAGGCGTTTGTGTGGCTCCCACTTTTTATTTCTTAATGATTAAGCTGTGAAGGGTTACTTTCCTCAAAAATAAAACATCATCAGATAAGTGACTTTTCAATCAATTCCTCCTATTTTCCCACATAGTTCCTTTAAAACTCGGTTCATATACTATCTCTTTTTCTTAAAGAGCTCCCACGATGACCCCAGCTTCACCTTGGAGGCATCCTTTCTAGATATCCAAGTCCCATTTCCTTCCAGGGTTGGTTCTTTTCCAGGCAGTTGTCCAACCACCTCCCTCACCTCCATCAAGGCATTCTGAAGCGCCAAGACACTCTCCCTACTCTCTCTGGGGCAATACTCCAGCAACCACACGAGGCAAGGGTAACTCACAAAGCCCTGGGTCACTATTTGATGATGGGCAGTAAGGGAGAAAGAGATAAGGGAAGAGACAACAGAAAGATCGACCTCTGGAGTGGAGGGAGGAATAAGTAAACTGAGAAGCCGGAGCCCCACTCCTAGCTCAGACCCTTCCCGACCAGAGTGACTTAACGAGGGATCCACAGTCTTTTCAGCCACCCTAGGGACCAACTAAGGGGGTTTAGGAGATGTTCCCTCATGAGCAGCACGACTTCCGCCTTTCTGAGGCATCTCACGTGCACGAGCTCAGCTACTTCGACTCCGGCCCCAGGGCGCAAGGGTGCGCGCTTCTCACCGAGTCCCGGCTGGGGCCCCGCACCTCCCTCCTCCTGGGGCTTCCTCTCCAAACTGACCGTCAACCTGAAGGCAGCTCGCAGTCCCGCGCCGCCAGCTGCTGCCCCTATCCCGGGGCCCACCCTCCAGCGTCCGCGATGGCTCGGGCACCGGGCGCCGCGGCTTGCCGGACTCGGCCTCACACCGGGCGGCGCGCAGGAGAAGCCCATGGAGCTCCAGGCGGTGGCGGCAGCCGCGGCTGCGGGAGCGGCCACCGCGCGGACTGATGACGCTCAGGCACCGTGGGGAGGGGCGCAAACTGATGACGCGCAAGGGCGCGCTGTGAGCTGAACAGCATGGCGTCGGTGGCACTAAGCGAAGCTGAGAAGGTTTACATCGTTCATGGAGTACAGGTAGCGGTGGCGGCTCTGGGTGCAAGCCTTATCGCTGAGGGAGAAGGTGCGGGGCGGCTGTGTAGCGGAGACCGACTCTCCGAGGCCTAGTGCGGCCTGAGGCGAGCGTGCATCCAGCATGCCTTGGTTCTACAGCTCTCGGGATGGAGATTCCTAGCCCATCAGGGAGCAGTGGGCGTCTCCTAAGACTATTGCTTAGTGGAGGAATGTTCTTACGGCCTCCTCTTACTGAAGGGCCTGTGCCTGAGATCCTGTAACCAGAATCCGGGTCCGTGGATGGACGTCTGCAGACTTTGCACCGAGAGATACAGAGGCTATGCATCAGAGGGAGAAAGGCTTTCAAAATGTAAACTAACAGCACCCTCATCCCCCGCCCAGAAAAGGGAAGGAAAGAAGGGAACCTCAGTTGTAGCACCTCAGTAGTAGAATGCTTGCCTAGCATGCACAAGGCCTTGGTGGCTAGCTCCTGTAATCCCAGCACTTGGGAAGTGGAGACAAGAGAATCAGGAGTTTAAGACCAGCCTGAGCTATACAGACCCAGTCTCAAGAAAAATCACATTCACACATGCGTATTGCTTACAAATGGGGAAGAATGGAGAGTGATTTGTTTTTCTTTTGCCGGTACTGGAGATTGAACCTTATGGTCTTGTGCATGCTAGGCAGGCATTCTACCACTGAACCGCATTCCCAGCCCTTTTCTCTTTTGGGGGGCGTGGGAGGGTGGATGGGGGGTCTTTGTATCCCAGGCTGGTGTGGGACTCATTGTATTCCCATCACCACCTGACTGAGAAGATTTGTTTTCAAAGCAGACTGGTAGACAGTGGTATAGTTGTTGATTTTTCTGTTTTAGCTTAGATTCCTGGGTAGCTATAACGAATACCATAATGTAGACTCAGTTCTACTTTTGCACATTCAAGAGAAAGCGGTGAAGAGTATTAACCTGGCAACCATCTGTCTGATATCTTGCAAGTCTTTTCTCTGCAGTTGATCTTTGATGTAGCCATCAGATTAAAGCAACCTGTTACCATTTAAACTCCATAATGCAAGTGAAGGCCATGGTCTTTAAAATCATATAACATACTGTTATCTTCTGTGCTCCTTATAGAGAAGAAATGCCAATATTTAGTCAATAGGTTGCATATTATTAACCCTGATTAATAAAATCCACTAAACTCATTAGCTTTTCAGTTCAAGATTAGCAATAGTGGGGTATTATGCAGAATGGTGTTGTGAGGGAATGTTAAAGTGGTCAGCCCTGGTGTGGGAATCAGCCCTGGGGGCGATTGTTGCTTCCCTTTCAGTTTTTTTGTTTGTTTATTTGTTTTTGTTTTGTCAGAAGTGTGGCTTTGTCCTAAACCATTCATTCCACATCATTAGCCTTCATGGTGACTGCATTAAGAGCTGTTGAAATTTAAATTCTTCAAATTGAGGAAATATTAAATGACCTGAAGAAAAAGTGGGTTCACTGTAAGAACTGGAAAGCTTCCATACAGCTTCAAAGTACCTTCTCTCAAAATAACCATAACGATCAGTGACTATCTCTGGTAATTCATCTACTTTTCTTTGCCAAACTATATTCTTTCTCAGTGACCACTTGCTTCCCTTCCATCTTGGTGAAATCTGTGCAGCCGCCCCCAACCCCTGTACCTTTAATTTTGCATGGCTTCTCCATCCCCTCTCCATCCTCTCTATCACATTATGTCCTAACGACTCTTTGCTTTTTTGAGACAGGGTATCACTATGTACCTTGGCTGTCCTGAAACTCATAGAGATCTACCTGCCTCTGCCTCCTGAGTGCTGGGTACAAAGATGTGTGCTATTATGTTGGGCTAGTTTAACAACTCTTAATTTGATCAGAGATCCAGTTCCACTGAGAGACTTGGTCTGGGCTGCTAGTGGTTTGTTACAGAAAGAGCAGGTCACCCTCTATGTGGCACTTACCTCTGACCCTGTGGAGGGTGGGTAGTAACTCAGGTGGCCACTGGAGCTGTAAGCTCAGTGGGCTTTTCCTGGTCTATCCTTGTAGATGTAACCAACCGTCTTATTAAATAAGAAACACAGAAACAATGTAAAAGAGAAAGCCGAGAGGTCAGAGCTCAGAGCTAAAATCTCACCCTTCCTCCTGCTGTCCCAGCTTCGCGAAAAGAGACCTACTTCCTCTCGGTTCGTATTTTTAAAGTATGTTGTTCTGCCTTCTCATTGGTTGTAAACCCAAACACATGACTGCCTCGTCACTGTCTGAATGTACAGCCCCCTAGGTCTTAAAGGCATATGTCTCCAATGCTGGCTGTATCCCTGAACACACAGAGATCTTATGGGATTAAAGGCGTGTGCCACCACCGCCACACTCTTGCTATGGCTCTAATAGCTCTGACCCTGAACACACAGATATCTATGGGATTAAAGGCGTGTGCCACCACCGCCACACTCTTGCTATGGCTCTAATAGCTCTGACCCCCAGACAACTTTATTTATTAACATACAATCAAATTAATATTTCAGTACAAATCAAAATAATATTTCAATACAATTAGATTACCACCACATTTCCCCTTTTCTATTTTAATAAAAAGAAAAAAAGCAAAAGGTTATGACTAACAAAAGAAAAACTATATACAAAAGTACAATAACTATATACAATATATACAAGTAATAAATACCTAAACAGGTATTTGACGAATCAGAGAAAATAATTCCATTATCTATCCTATTTTGATAATTCCAAGATGTATCTAATGTACTTTCTATCCTAATTAATTTTCAACTATAACTAACTAATCTTCAACTCCCTCAGAGACCCAAGAAGGGAATAATATTAGCTAACAAAAATAAAAACAGGAAGTGCATGCAAGCAACTTCCAAAAAAATTTTGTGAGTTGACAGAAACAGCCAGCTGCCTGGGCAGTCACCTGAGGTTTCTCCGCAGTGTTGGGGCATCATCTTCAGCCTATAGGCTTAGTGTATCTGACAGACTCATTTGTGAAGTAGGATGTACACAAGGTCAACAGTTCAACCTCACATTGGGTGAGAGCAGTCCACGTACCAGAAACACCTGAATTCCACTAGTGTCCTGTCATGATTCAGGATTTTAAATTCTGGAAATTGTTGACAGTTTTTTAATTCAGCTGTCCATTCTTCTTGGCTGTGTATATATGGCTTCATCTCAGCATCCCCTTCTTCTCCACATCCCTCTATTAAATGCCAGTCTACTTTTGAGAGGCATGAGCTTTCAGCTGCTGTTCCATTGTACAACAGAATCCATCGGCCCTCTGCCTGTTAAGCTGCCTTCGAAGAAAAGGGCACCGTACCTTTTCCGGATGCGAAGGCCACTTCAGGGATGGGGCCATATTGTCCTGGCCTCAGAAGATGCCTTTTGATAAAGCCATAACCACACTTGTTTTGGCAAGAATCAGTAGTCCCTTGTTTCGTGATCTGTCTGTCCATTTTGTCCTGTTGATTCGAGGATACTTTGTTGTCCAGTGGCTAACTTTTGCCAGAATGAAAGTTGACTCCATATGCAGTTTCTTCAATGCCCATATTTTCTCTAAAGTAGATTGGTACTGCCAGGAGCCGACATGTCTCAAAAAAGAAAAATTTTCTAAGTTATTAAAACATTTTAAATGCCATATTCTGTAGATCTCTGAAGGGTTTGAAGATGACCTGTCTAAAACATCTCTGCTCAATTTTTAAAACATATCCAATATGACTACAAGTTCTATGATAATGTCTAACTACTAGCTTTCATTTCTTTATATCCTAATAGTTGATAATAATAACATTCAAGGATCAGAAATTTGCATTACATTGTTAAATGGATGGAATAAATACAATTAGAAATATACATATAGCATTTTCTAACAATATCAGTTTCAAATTTGTGTACAATATAAAACAATTCAATCCAATGTAAAGTATTTAAAACTAGTAATTGTCTTTCTCTTTTCTTTTTTTCTTTTTTTCTTTCTTTCTTTCTTTCCTTCTTTCTTTCTTTTCTTTCTTTCTTTCTTTCTTTCTTTCTTTCTTTCTTTCTTTCTTTCTTTCTTTCTTTTTTTTAAACAAGAACCTTAAATCTAATCTCCTTTGCTTAGCCTTTTTCCTAACCCTTGACAATAACTTGTAACCAACCCCCCTAAATACTGAAAATTATCCCAGACCCAGAACCCATTAAAAAGACCAAAAAACCACCTGCCCCACACCACCTCTTTGGGAATGTGGGCGTCGTATTCTTAAAATTGCTTCCTGCTGGGTATGGGCGAAGTTTTCTTTATCCTGAAAGAAAAATTTTAGGTTAATTGTCAAATTCTAAGAGAGGTAACTATATCCTTCACTATCCAGTCTGTGTATAATGCCAAAGTTCAGGGTTTATCTCAAGTCCTTATTCAAGTAGTCTTTGAGACTGGATCATCTCAGCTAGTCATCTCAAAATTGCTCTGAGCACCTTGTAGTTCAAAGCTGATCTGTGGATGATGTTTGTCAGCTTAATGATATTATTATTGTCCACGTGGAATTGTTGTTGTTGTGGGGCCCCATCTTCTTTCTGGAGACTTCAGTTGATATTAGGCCTGGCCGTGATTTCCTGCAGAAAACTGATAAGAGACTCGAACACAAAAACATATATATGCAGCTAGCCTTTTTTCTAGAATTAGTTAGTACTCTATGTGACCATTCATATCTTAACAAAGTTTAAAATGTATATATATATATTAATCTTGTAAATTTTGATATAAAATTTATACTTTGAGAAAAGTTTAAAGAATCAGAATAGAATCAAAGAGTTGAGATTAGTAATAGAATAGTCTCTTAATTAATTTTGCTTTTGTCCTGTACCATAGCAGAAGATGGCTCTTATTCTGGCATGATACAGGGAGTTTGCATTTTCCTTTTAACAACATGCTTGATTTTAAAGAAGGAGAGAGCCATTCTCCAACTCCAAAGTCAGCTTTAAATTTTAATTGAACTGGGACTGTTAGAAGACCAATAGTGTTAAATCTTTAGAGAAAAGCAGAAACAAACATTTAGGTAGACATAAAATTTTTTTTTTAGATAATATATACCCATACACCGTTTCACTCTGTTTCTTGGGATAGATGATTTGTCCCTTTTCTTCAGTTGTCTCATTTGTCCAGTGTTCTTCAGATTCCTTAACCTTCATTCTCCTAAAAGACAAAAACAAAAACTTTTCCCCAAGACTAATTTTGGGGATGTTCCTTTTTGGCAAGTTATTATCTGATGAAATGAAAAGGCATGTTTTATTGATACAAGTTAGTTTAAATTGGATGTTCATGCTGGTTGATGAACTATCACCTCCTCTAATTAAGAGGTCTCTCTTGTTCAAATCGAACCTTTATCAATTTTGATGGTACCCACAGCTTATCTTCTCCTGTAGAAACAAAAGCAAAACCACGTCCCCAATGTAATACATACCCTGGTTTCTATTCTGAGGTCAGCACATCCTTAAAGTATATAGGCTGATTTAATTCTGTAGTTTTTTCTATTATCCAATGTCTCTCTGCAGCTGTTGTTCCTTTCTCATTGGCATTCAGAAAATTCAAAGTTAGAAGAGCATTATGCAGTCTATTTCTGGGGGTTTTTGTTACCCATTTCTGTTTATTTAGCATATCCTTTAGAGTTCTGTTTGATCTTTCTATAACTGCTTGACCTGTAGGATTATGTGGTATGCCTGTAATATGCTTTATATTGTAATAAGCAAAAAACTGTTTCATTTTAACAGAGACATATGATGGAGCATTGTCAGTTTTGATTTGTGCAGGTATACCCATGATGGCCATAACTTCTAGCAAATGAGTGATTACAGAATCAGCTTTTTCAGAACTCAAAGCAGTTGCCCATTGAAATCCTGAATAAGTATCGATAGTGTGGTGTACATATTTCAATTTTCCAAATTCTGCAAAGTGAAACACGTCCATCTGCCAGATTTCATTTCTCTGAGTACCCTTTGGGTTACATCCTGCTGGTAATGGCGTCTGATTGTAGAAGGAACAAGTAGGACATTTCTTTATTATTTCTTTGGCTTGTTGCCAGGTTATGGAAAAATCCTTTTTTAAACCTTTACTATTAACGTGATGTTTTTTATGAAATTCTGAGGCCTCCAGCACATTTCCTATCAATAATTTATCAATCTCTTCATTGCCTTGTGCTAGAGGGCCTGGCAGACCAGTATGGGATCGAATGTGAGTTATATATAAAGGATGATTCCTTTTCCTGATTGTATCTTGTAATTGAATAAATAGTGAAGTTAATTCTGAAGCATCAGGGATAAATTCTGCAGTCTCAATATGTAACACCACTCTTTCAGCATACTGAGAGTCAGTTACTATGTTGAGAGGTTCTGAAAAATCCATTAATACCAACAGAATAGCATACAATTCTGATTTTTGCACTGAATTATACGGACTTTGAACCACTTTACTTAAATTTTCTGATTTGTAACCTGCCTTTCCTTCTTTGTTGGCATCTGTATAAAATGTACGAACTCCAGATATGGGTTTTTGCCGTACAATTCGAGGCAAGATCCATTCAGCTCTCTTTATAAGATCAATTCTATTGCTTTTGGGATATTTGCTGTTAATTTCTCCCAAAAAATTACTGCAAGCTCTTTGCCAAGGTTCACTTTCTGTCCATAATTTTTCAATGTCCTCCTTAGTTAATGGTACGACAATTTCTGCTGGGTCTATGCCTGCTAATTGACGAAGTCTCAATTTTCCTTTGTAAATCAAGTCAGAGATTTTTTCCACATAAGTTTTTAATTTTTTATTTGGTTTATTTGGTAAAAATATCCATTCCAATATAATATCTTCCCTCTGCATTAATATTCCAGTAGGAGAACGCCTAGAAGGTAAGATAACCAAAATGCAATCCAGCTTTGGATCAATACGATTCACGTGTCCTTCATGCACTTTCTTTTCTACCAATGCTAATTCTTTCTCAGCTTCAGGTGATAATTCTCTTGGACTATTTAAGTCCTTGTCACCTTCTAAGGTTTTGAACAAATTAGTCAGTTCATCATTTTTTACCCCAACAATAGTTCGTAGATGAGAAATATCTCCAAATAATCTTTGAAAGTCATTAAGAGTCTGTAGTCTATCTCTCCGAATTTGCACCTTTTGGGGTCTAATTTTTTGTAGCTCTATTTTATATCCTAAATAATTAATAGAATCTCCTCTTTGTATCTTTTCAGGAGCAATTTGTAATCCCCAGCGAGGCAAAATTTTCTTTACTTCTTCAAACATTATTTCTAAAGTATCTGCATTTGAGTCAGCTAGTAAAATATCGTCCATATAATGATAAATTATAGATTTAGGAAATTTTTTACGTATCACTTCCAATGGCTGTTGTACAAAATATTGGCACAGAGTTGGGCTATTCAACATTCCCTGTGGGAGGACCCTCCATTGAAATCTTTTAACCGGTTGAGAATTATTATAAGTAGGCAATGTAAAAGCAAATCTTTCTCTGTCTTTTTCTTGTAAGGGTATTGAAAAGAAACAGTCTTTTAAATCAATAACTATGAGAGGCCATCCTTTTGGTAACAGAGTAGGCAAAGGCATCCCAGATTGTAGAGAACCCATTGGCTGAATTACTTTGTTAATTGCCCTAAGGTCTGTTACCATTCTCCATTTACCAGATTTCTTTTTAATAACAAATACAGGAGAATTCCAAGGGCTGGTTGATTCTTCAATATGCTGAGCATTTAACTGTTCTTCTACCAGCTCTTCTAAAGCCTGGAGTTTCTCTGTTGTTAAAGGCCATTGCTGGACCCATACAGGCTTGTCTGTTAACCATTTTAAAGGTAGAGCTGTTGGTGTCTTTGGAAGATCATCAGTTATTGTGCCCTGTTCTTGTATAATATGGATGGCTGGTGACCACTCATTAGAACAATATCTTCTAATATTTCTCTCAGTAACATGTGCTAGTTTATGATTTGTTTCTGAGATTGGAGGGATGTTAATCTGAGTATTCCATTGTTGCAACAAGTCTCGACCCCACAGGTTCATAGTTATGTTAGCCACATATGGTTTTAATTTTCCTCTCTGTCCTTCTGGACCTATACATTCGAGCCATCTTGCACTCTGTTTCACCTGAGATAATGTCCCAATTCCTAACAGTTGAACGTTTACCTCCTGAAGAGGCCAAGTTGGATGCCAAAATTCTGGTGCAATTATGGTAACGTCCGCACCTGTGTCTACCAGACCAGACAACAAAATACCATTTATTTTTATCGTTAATTTTGGTCTTTGTTCATTAATAGAAGTTTGCCAAAAAATTTTCTTTATGTTTTCTCCTGAATTTTCTATTCTCTCTGTTTCATCATTCTGACCAGCATGATTTATTCCAATAGGCATTTGGTTATTTAATCGCTCTCCAGAGCAGGCATTTCCTCTATGGCTGCCGGAAAGGTTTGAACTGGATTTGCACTGGGGGCCTGCCTGAGGCCCCTCTGGGAGTTTCCCGAAGACTGAGGCAAAGGATTACCCTGTCTGTCCTTTGTTGATCTACATTCGTTGGTCCAGTGTTTTCCCTTACCACACCTTCTGCATACTCCAGAAGGAAGGGGCATTCTGTTGCCATTGTTCCTTGAAGAAACATTGTTTCTGGAAATGACCTGTCTACAGTCCCTTTTCAAATGTCCTTGCTTTCCACATCCAAAACATCTAACACTCCTCAAACCTTTTGAAATTACTTCTCCTACCCATGTATCATCATGCTCATCAGCTTCAACATTAATTGTTTCTCTAATCCAATCTTCCATAGGTGCAGATCTTGCCCTTAATGGCCTGATTATTCTTTTGCATGCTGCATTCGCATTCTCAAAGGCCAAAGATTCAATTATTGCCTTACCAGCTTCTGAATCCGAGACCGTTCTCTTTACTGCTGAAGCCAGTCTTTGTAAAAAATCTGTAAAAGACTCTTTTGGGCCTTGCTTCACCTTTGTAAATGACTCAGATTTTTTTCCTGGTTCCTCAACTTTGTCCCATGCATTCAAGGCTGCCGTTCGACATAAAATTAGGGTTTGGACATCATATAAACATTGTGCTTGTGCTGAAGCATATTGGCCTTCGCCCATAAGCTGATCCTGGCAAACTTGTACTCCTTTATCCCTCCATTGTTTTTCTATGTTTTTAGCCTCCTCCTTAAACCAAGTCAGAAATTGAAGTCTCTGGCTGGGTTCCAGAACACCTTGTGCGAGGTCCCGCCAGTCCTGTGGTACTATCCTATTATATGTTGACCAAGTGTTTAACATTTGCTTTACATATGGGGAATGCATGCCATAAGATACTATTGCCTCCTTAAACCTTTTTAAATCCAACATTTCAATTGGAGCCCAAGTATTTTGTGTAGCCATTTGATCAGGCATCTGCTGTACTGTTACAGGATAAATTAAGGGTGACTGTGTGAAAACAGGCTTTCTTTCTGCAACCTTATGATCCCGACTTGAAACAACTTCACTGTTAATTTCTTCTGTCTGAATTTTTACAGGTTTAACAAGTTCTTCTAACGCTGTTATCCTGGCACTTAAATTGACTATCTTTTTAAATATTAAAATGTGGATTATTATAGTGATGAGGTGCATAATTCCACCAATACTAATATTATATAGTTGTTCCATTGCCAGACTGCCTAAAATTTCGAACAAAAACCAATTTTCTTCCAATGTACACATAAAACCCATTTGTTTTTTAATGTGGAAAAAAATTCTCTTTTAGATAGTTTCCTTTAAAATATCTGATATATTATGACTTACCAAATCTGCGTAGAACAGTAGAAATCCGAGGGGATTTTCAAAGCAGCCACCTAGTGTCCCAGGTGTAAATCCAGAGAGAGAGAGAGAGAGAGAGGAAAGAGAGAATGCACAAGAAAGCGTAGCCGGCTAAAGCTTAAATGCAGCCACGTGTTCCCTCTTGTGCCGAGTCAAGGCTTGGGTCTGGCTTCCTTAAGCTCCGACCACGTGCGTTGGCTTTACAGGCAGGGCCCTGTTCGGCAGGGCAGGTCTGAGTTGTTTGTAGCACCGGCTTTAGGCAAGCTGCTCACAGACCTAGGCCCGGGCTAGAAGTTGCTACCCGGACTAGGACGCCAGCAGCTCGGACTAAGAAGCCGATCGCCGCCGTGTGCCGCCGCCGCCGCCGCCGCCGCCGCCGCCGCGGGCCGCCTGCCGCCAAGCCAAGCAGTTTTTAATGGATTCTTGTCACGTTGGGCGCCAGATGTAGATGTAACCAACCGTCTTATTAAATAAGAAACACAGAAACAATGTAAAAGAGAAAGCCGAGAGGTCAGAGCTCAGAGCTAAAATCTCACCCTTCCTCCTGCTGTCCCAGCTTCGCGAAAAGAGACCTACTTCCTCTCGGTTCGTATTTTTAAAGTATGTTGTTCTGCCTTCTCATTGGTTGTAAACCCAAACACATGACTGCCTCGTCACTGTCTGAATGTACAGCCCCCTAGGTCTTAAAGGCATATGTCTCCAATGCTGGCTGTATCCCTGAACACACAGAGATCTTATGGGATTAAAGGCGTGTGCCACCACCGCCACACTCTTGCTATGGCTCTAATAGCTCTGACCCTGAACACACAGATATCTATGGGATTAAAGGCGTGTGCCACCACCGCCACACTCTTGCTATGGCTCTAATAGCTCTGACCCCCAGACAACTTTATTTATTAACATACAATCAAATTAATATTTCAGTACAAATCAAAATAATATTTCAATACAATTAGATTACCACCACATATCCTACTGAGTGTTATAACTATAACTGTAACCTCATAGCCAAACTGTTAGGCTTTCAAAGAGGCTTTCCTCTTGGGGCTCTGTCAAAGCTATTACATTGTTTTGTTCTTGGCTTTTGGAGGAAGACATAGCTCAGCTGATATTTTCTGTATTTCTGTTCCTTTTCCATGGCTTTACCTTTTAGCTTAATTTATATCTGAGTCTGGTCTTTAATGATAAGATTGAGAAGTCAGCCATCAGTTGCTTAGTCTGACCATTCAGAACTAAAACTAGTCCCCAGCACATTCCCTGTTTAATCCTTTGCCCTTTCCATTTACAAACCCAATGCACAGAAAGCCTGTGCCCCTGTCTGTGACCTTATTGAGCTACGTCTTTTCAAAGGGATGCAGAGCTGCTTAGGAGGATTGGAAAGTGAAATAACAATTTCTCTCTAGTTTTACTTGCCGTTTCTTGGGCCTGGTCCTGCAAAGCTGGGCCAGGTGAAGTTATTTTCTAGTAAGAAGACACTTAAGTCTCAGTTCTCCTCTAAGAAATGCTGAGGTACTAGACATGTCAAAGCAAGGTAGATGAAGGGGTTACCTTTGAGAGCTACTTCTAGTCTGGAATCCTGCTGAGTATGTTGAAGTAGTAACACCAATTGCCTTGTACCACATCCAAGTAGCAGAGTTGTTATAATGACATGAATAATAGCTATGCAAATCACCAGGAGCTAGCCCAGCATTGAGAAGCTCTCAGTCTAAGATGCTTCAGTTGATCCATGCCATCATGATGCCCAGATACTGTTTCTTTCCCTGTTGACTTTCAAACTGGAGCCTTCAGTCTTGGGTAAGTGTCTTAAGTATTCGATATATAGATTGATCCCTTTGCTCCTCAGACTGCAAATAAATAAATAAAAAGTGTAGTAAGGCTTCAAGTGCTGAGCCAAGCCAGGCAGGTCCAGGTACTTTCCTCAGCATTTTATAAGGAAAACTAGATTTTTTTAAAAAATTGTTCTCAGTTCAGTGATGCATGGACTAGTTGGTTTCTTTCATTCTCTTGAGTGTTTTCTGTTTGCTTTCCCTTTGAGGGACTGGAATGTATATTATATATGAAAGGAAAAAGTATAGGTTTTCATTCATCTTACTCAACTGCTCAGCCTTTCCTAGAAGGCTGAGGGTTATTAAAGGCTGGAAAGGCATGGTCAAATGACCATTTTCTGATACCCATGCAGCCCCATGTGGAAACAAGTCACAAGGATGGCATTTTAAAAGCAGTGCTTGAAACCCTGTGACTGATTGTATGGCCTACTGTATTCAGAGTCACCCCCATCTTGATCAGGGCCACGTCATAGAGCTATCCATTTCATCTTTGGAAGGTTGTCTTCAGTGACTAATGTGAAGAGACCCTTTTGAAGTCACAGGCTGTAGACTAGTGAGTAAGAACTCTGGCTTTGAGTTCAAATGCTGCTTACTGACTGGAGGGATTTAAGACACTAAGTTAGGAGATGTGCCGTTAAGAGTAGCTTATTGAGTTATCTTCCCAAGGGCTCATTTTCCTAGACATTAAATTCTGCTGTTTTCCAAATACATGTCTCCTGATACAAGAGGATTTCTTCCAGTGAAAGAGTGAGTTGGGTGTATATGGCTGCACGTGGACTTCCACATGATTTAGGTATTTAATTCCTCTCAGAAGTTGCTAAGAGGGTTAATGCACTGAAGCAAATATGACAGATGGTCAGTGATAGTATCGCAGTGGGAGCATGCAGCAATGTTTTGGTTTTTTCTGTTCAACTTCTCAAAATAAAGTCAGGCCGGGCGGTGGTGGCGGCGCACGCCTTTAATCCCAGCACTCGGGAGGCAGAGGCAGGCGGATCTCTGTGAGTTCGAGGCCAGCCTGGACTACCAAGTGAGTCCCAGGAAAGGCGCAAAGCTACACAGAGAAACCCTGTCTCGAAAAACCAAAAAAAAAAAAAAAAAAAGATACATAGGCAGCCTGACAGTTGTTTTCCCCCCTCTCCTTTGGAGAACATCAACCCCTTTGAGAACCTGATGAAGTTCATTATTTAATTATATGTGTGGTTATATACACAAGTGAGTGCAGATGCCAGCAGAAGCCAGAAGCATTGGATCCCTTGGAGCTGGAGTTGCAGGTGGTTGTGAGCCACCTGACATGGGCACTGGGAACCCTACTCAGGTCTAGAAAAGCGGTATGTGCTCTTAATCACTGGGCCATCTCTCCAGCCCCTTGTTACTATTTTTACTTAAAAAAAAAAAAAAAAAAAGTGGGCTAGAGAGATGTCTCAGTGATTAAGATCACCTGTTTCTCTTGCAGAGCTCTATTCCCAGCACCCACATGACATTCCATACACATAGAGAACTACCCACATGGTAGTTCACAACCATCCAGTACTCTAATTCCAGATCTGATGCCCTCTTCTGACCTCCTCTGGCACCAAGCACATACCTGGTGCACAGACAGACAGACATACAGGCAAAAGACTCACACATAAAATAAAATGAATGAATCTAGTTTTAAAAAATACAGATTAAAAATGCTTTCAAGGTTATTTATGAAAAATTAGAAAGATTTATTGTGTGCAATGTGTGCTTCAAGAAAGAAGTGTATTCGAGGCCAGCCTGGGCTACAAAGTGAGTTCCAGGAAAGGCGCAAAACTACACAGAGAAACCCTGTCTCAAAAACCGAAAAAAAAAAAAAAAAGAAAAAAGAAAAAGAAAAAAGAAAGAAGTGTAAAATGAATATATAAAGCACTTGCTAGAGAACTCAGGTTAAGGCCCTAGCGCTCACACAGCTGCTTACAACCATATGTAACTCCACTCCGAGGGATCCAGTACTGCCTTCTGACATCATGGGCACTAGGCTTGCATATGGCACACATACAAGCAGGCAAAACACTCATACACATGAAGTAACAATAAATCTCTTTTTAAAAATAACATGTAAAATGATGCCACCCTTCATGTATGAAAAGGGGATTATTACTCAAAAGTAGATCATTATTACAAGAAAGCCAAGTTGTTTCAATAGAGGGGTCCAAAATCCAGAATTACGCAAGTGTGCTTTTTGTAATAATGCTCAATTTTAAAGAAAAGGGTTAAAATTTTTGTCTGCTCATTTGAACAGATGAAATGCAAGATAAACTAGATCTCAATAAGATCTGGCCAAGGGTGGATGGGAAAGAGATGAGAAGAGGGGCATGGAAAGAACATGGTACAGCTAAAGGGAAGAGGATGCTACTCAGAGCTTATTTGTCTGGTGGAATCATGGTGACATTCCATACGCATGGAAAAGTAAATAAGTAATTAAGAGTAACCAGGATTCAGTGAACTCAAACTGAAATATAAACAGTTGCAAATGAGTTTGGGTTATAAATGAAAACTGACCACAGGGAGGGAAGGGCAAGAAGAAAACAGAGAACATTGTATCTAACTGTACTCTACTGGAAAGTTTATTTCTGTCGGGAGAATGGATAGCAGCTCTGAAACAATGTATATATGAGAGAGGCTACATGAAAATGGGGGGGGGGCAGATAATGACAGCCAGGTTTCTCCCTACCTCCTCCTCTAGACATTTGGTAGTGGGACTCAGAAAAAAGTTACAAATAAGAAAAATAAAGTCTGGGGCTGGAGATATGGCTCAATGGTTAAGAGCACTGACTGCCCTTCCAGAGGACCCAGGTTCATTTTCCAGCACCCACATGACAGCTCACAACTGTCTGTAACTCAAGATCTGACACCCTCACACAGACATACATGCAACCAAAACACGAACGTACATTAAAAAAAAAAAGGAAAGGAAGGAAGAGGAAGTCTGGAATGAATTGTCGACATTAGATGGGAAGTGAGCTATTGATTTGAACTTCTGGCTTCTTGATAGGTAGGTAGGGAACTAATGAAGATGTGTTAACTTTGTGTGTGTGTGTGTGTGTGTGTGTGTGTGTGTGTGTGTGTGTGTGTGTGTGTGTGTAAAAATTCCCCCCAGTTGTTTGCTGTGAAGGTTTAGAAACAGTGAACTTAGCACCCAGATCCTGGATTTTGAGTAATGTATGCCAGTAAGAGGAACCAGGGCTCCTTGGGGGAAAGGGCAGGGAAAACTAACCAATGGCCAGAACATTTTGTGTTGTCAGAAATATGGAATTTTCTATAGATTAGATTAGATTAGATTAGATTAGAGTCCAACAAAAAATGGATATCTCTGAGTTGTGTGGTTGTAAGTAAACAACAGGAAACATAAATAGATGGGCAGAAGGGACAGGGAGCATATAGCCCCTCTGGAAGCCATCTCAGGCAGCAGGGATTAACGAACTGCTGCTATAAGGGACCAGGTGGGCGTTTGTAGGTTTCCTCTCGGCTAATAATGGAAAAGCATTCAGAGTGCCTAAGGGAATGAGCATGGCTGTGTTGTGACCTAATCACAGAAACACACTTGCATTAACTTGTTGACCCTATTTTAGAAGATTGAGTATTCAGGTTGTGCATAACCGGTCTTGTAAACTGAATTTAGGGTGAAAAGGGCTCCAGTTGAGAGAGGTAGTTCAGCAGTTAAGAACACTGCTGACTGATGTTCCGGAGGAACCAGGTTCAATTCCTGGGTTGCCCAGAGTCCATCATGCCCAGATAAAAAGACCGTGTGGCCCTTTTCCTTCCCTTTAAGAGGGCGTGTACAACATCAAGAAGCACCGCCTGCCTCCTTCGGGCCCTATAGCCGAAGGTCATGGGTGGAGCAAATACTACTACACAGTTGTAACTGAGCTCTAGCAAAGCATAGCCTTGCAGACTTGGAGACGAGTGGTTTTGTTGTTGTTGTTTTGTCCATTCTGCTTGTTTTTGTGCATGTATTCTGTACATCCAGATATAGCAGGCCTTTGTAGTCAGAGACAGCTGACATGAAACCATAGCTTTGTCAACATTAACGGTAGGGTAAGTCATTTGAATCTCTTCCTTATATTAATCTGGTAGTATTGTTAGTAGTAGTGAGGGCAGATTTTGGGGTTACCCTCTGAGAAAAATGGAGATTAACTATATTTCTCTAGGGGAGGAAGGGAGTCTATGAGTTTGGGATCACAACCTGAAAGCTGTTGTTCCCTTAGGAAGACCTTCGGGTAGATGGCCGTGGCTGTGAGGACTACCGATGTGTTGAAGTAGAGACTGATGTAGTGTCTAACACCAGTGGGTCTGCCCGAGTCAAGCTGGTAAGTTCTGTGGTCACAGTTCATACCCAGGTAGAGAGGTGAGTAAGCTGTAAGGGTTGATTACAGGCACTGCTGGCTTTGGGAGGGTACACATTGGTCCTGGTGAGACTCCAGTCCCTAAGCTATACTGGGAGAATACATCTCTCCAGATCCAAAGTACCCGTCCATCGTCTTAGAATACTGTATGTATCTAAGCTACAATGCCATACCTGTCTCGAAGAGGAGTGTGGTCATTCCTGAGCAAGGACTCTTGTATGTGTTTACAGGGTCATACAGACATCTTGGTGGGAGTGAAAGCAGAAATGGGGACACCAAAGCTGGAGAAACCAAATGAAGGCTACCTGGAGTTCTTTGTTGACTGGTCAGTACTGTGCAGGTTGTTTTAAAGGAAAGGGAGTCCTGGGGATGTCACTCAGTGGTAGGGCACTTGCATAGCATGTGGGAGGCACTGGGTTCAATCCCTGCCTCTCACTGGAAAAAAAAAGGATTGAAAGATGAAAATTCAGACCATGAACTATGTTATGTTTGTTTAGCCATTCATTTATCTAGGAGGTATTTACTCACTTGTAAAGTGCGGGACAGTAGGAACCTGACCTTGTTTTAATCACCTGGTTCTTGCTAATCTTTTCTTTCTCTATGAAAAAGGCCATCAGCTTAGGAGCCCAGTGTATGGTCATTGTGAGGGTTAAGTGAAATAGTAGATGGTAAGGTACTTTAAAAAATACCAAGCAAGGGTAATGTGGATCATTTGTTCCACATTACCCTGTTTCTCTTTCTGATCTTGCTCTGCTGACACATGTTTTGATTGGCAAGTGGGTCCGGAATTAGCCAAACAACGTGGCAAGCCGGGAAAATGGCCATAATGCAGACAGCAAGTGTGCTGGGAAGAACCAGGGCTCTGTGTTATATGTGTCCAGCCCTAAGCGAGATTGTGTGATCTCAGTGTATACCTCAATCTCTTCATCTGAAAGGATGGGGGCTAACGTGATGATGAGGAATAGTTAAAACAGAGCAGCTCCTAGACAGCGACTGACTCATGAGATTCAGAAACTTTCTTTTCCCCTTCTAGAAGTGGGACTTTTTAATTTTTTATTTTATTTTTTATGTGTGTGGGTGTTTTGCCTACATGTGTATATCTGAGCACCAGATGCATGCCTGGTGTCTTTAGAGAACAGAAGAGAGCATTAGATCCCTTGGAACTGAAGTTACAAGCAGTTGTAGGTACTGGGAATTGAACTTGGGTCCTCTGCAATAGCAGCAGGTACTTTTAACCACTGAGCCAAATCTCTAGCCCTAGGATTGAGACTTTTTATTTTATGGCCTAATTTCAACTTCTGTCCCTGCCTTGCTTCCAGAAGCTAGTGTTGACAACAGCAGGCCTTCTTTGTCGGAACACAGTCCAAGAATGGAGTCCTGTTAGAATTCTTGTTAGAGTGCTTGTGAGGAAACTTCAAGAAAACAAGACAAGAGTCTTATGACCTCAGTTTCTTCAAAAACACAGAATTGTTCTTGGAATATGCTTTCATGCCTCCCAGGTGTAGCCGGTAAAAGTGAGTGTAGACGAATTTCTAAATGGTCTTATAAAACAAAAAATGTGGAGCCAGATATATGGGTGAAAGCCTGGGAGAGATCAGGGAAATAGGGAAAGCCACAGCTAACCTTACCTCACTAACTCTGCAGCTTCCAAATGCGAGTTACTTCCTGTCTACCCACACCTATATGTCTTGCTGTTCTGTCATCTGATTTGCTTTCTCTGTCCAGCTACATCACTTCCTCTTCCTGCTCACCCCTGTCTTCCTGTCTGTCTGTACAGCTTCAGACCTCCATGGTTAACTAGTGTTGGAATTTAAGGCATGTGCCACCACACCTGGCTCTGTTTCCAGTGTGGTCTTGAACACACAGAGATCATGCCTGTCGAGTGATTAAAGGCATATGCTAACATTGCATGACTTATGTGTTGTGGCTGGTTTTTGACTCTGATCTCCAGGCTTTATTTATTAAAGCACAAATAAAATATCACCACAGGCGAGTTTACTTCAGATTATTCATTACAACTGGCTGCTGCTGTTTGTTTGTGTGACTCTATGGAAAAACATGTTTTTGCCGCATGCAGCTTATCCTGTGATTATATACAACTTCAGTTCATGAGAACTTTACTGAAGTAACCTTTCTTAACCCTCAGGGTATAAATTTTCTTATGCTCTGAATAAGGTTTGTTGCGTGAAACTTTAGCCCACCTCATTTGTAGGTTCCATTCTCCCAGTTTCTACCACCTCTAGACCAGTACACATTATCAAGATCCTCTTCTGGCTTCCGCTAGGTCTAGGTGTGTGTGTATCCTGTAGCCCTAAGACTTCCTCCACATTTGGAGGCTTGTTAGAGGGACCATAGGACTTAGCATATAGTACACATGACTGAAATTTGTCATAGCTTTGTAAGTGCAGCAACTTACTTAGGACATTTCCCACTCAGAGATTCTTCATTCAGGATTTTTAGTAGGTGTAGTCACCTGGGCACCTTCTGCTGAAGTCTAGGCACAGTGGTCACTGTGTCAGCCCTTTCCATATAGGTGGGCCCATGTTTGTATGGTAGTTAATTTTCCTGTCTTCATTTCCAAATCCAAAAGTTGGTCCTCACTGGACTAACCCTGTTAGAAAAAGGCAAATGAAGTGTTTAGAGAGGAGGTACCTGCCCACGGTCAAATGGCCAGAAATGCCGCTCCAGTCTGTGTGACTCTTTATCTTGCTCTTTTTGCTCTTACAGCAGAGGCCAGTTTAAGAAGCATGTTGAGGGGGCTGGAGAGATGGCTCAGGGGTTAAGAGCACTGACTACTCCTCCAGAGTCCTGAGTTCAGTTCCCAGCAACCACATGGTGGCTCACAACCATCTCTAGTGGGATCTCATGCCCTCTTCTGGCATAAAGGTGTACATGCAGACAGAGCACTCGTACATAAAATGAATAAATAAATAAAAAGAATTTTAAAAAGGAGGATATTGAGCTTGCTAGGAATAATGTTCGTCCCTCTTTCTGGTCAGTTTTCTTTCCAGCTCTTCCTCCCACTGGTTGTCTTGACTCATCCTGCAGGTTAGGTGTGAGCAGTGCTGCCCCTCCCTTCACTGTGAAGGAAGCAGAATGTCTCCTGGCTTCGTCCGCAATTGCTCTCTTTTTCCTTTTCCTCCCTTGTGTTTTCTGCCTCACTCATCCTGGGCAGACCCATTGTAAGAGGTGCTGTACTCAGATGCTGGGGTTCAGGGAAGGAAGGGTTTCTGGACTCTGCCTTGTGACTTTTTCCAGGAGATATAAAATTATCTGTTCCTCCTCATCCCCTGGGAGTCACAGCAGCAGCCTAGAGAATGGCTTGTTTCATGTTCATCCTAGTGAGTGTAGTGAATTTAAATAGGGCTTGCTTGGGGAGTGGAAGATGACTGTGGATGGCTGCATATTCCCCAAGTAACTAACCCTGTTCTTGTTAGGGTCCTTTTTTATCTTTATTTAAGTCTTTGGCAACACTGATACAAGCCTGGGTCCAGAGAGATGCTTAATGTAGAGGTGACCAAGGGTTTGCACAGCCTAGGTACAGAATGAAACCCAACTCTGGCACAGTTTTTGTGTGTGCACCATCCTTGCCCTTATCAGAGAATCTGCTGGTTTCAGGAAACACTGTCTAGCACGGAAAGTACAATGTTTTTCCTGAACTATGACATGCAAAAATACCATGGCTTGCTGCAGAGTGGAGTTCCTCTGGCCAGAATTCAGAGAACTAGTCTCACTGTGAGCTGTGTGTCTGGATATGAGGATGGGACTCCGGTTAGCCTGCTGTGCTTGGCCCTTCTGTATCCTAGGTGCCACAGCAGGAGGACTCCCATGTGAGAAGATTCTTTGAGCTACTCCCTTTCAAGATTTAGTTTAGGAAGCAGCCTTAGCGGTCTGGCTGAGAATGGCTGCCCACTGGTCTATTTTCCTCTTTTTCGGTCTCAGAGGACCTCACTAGGAGCTCCGGTTTCCAGGGGGTTCTGAAGCCTGTCGGGATGAACAGTCTCAAGGTAGTGAATCCTAGCTTCTTTACAGCTTGGCCAGTGTGGTTGGCCCTAGAGGCAGAGTCACACCCGTACTCTTGGTTGTGCCTTGTTTTCTTCTTCGTCAATCTTTTTCTCCTAATTCCTGTGATTACGCCTATATTGAAATATCTTTAATAAAACTTCCAACTCTGCTTTACTATAAATAAAAATAAAATAAAAAGAGAGCTTGGGATGTAGCTCAGTGATACAATGCTTGCCTAGAATCCACAGTGAGGAGCTGAGGTATGTGGGTCATAAGTAGTAGAACTCTTGCCTAGTTATGTGGGAGGTACTAGGTTTTTTCCCTAGTCGCTCCAAAATAAATAAATAAATCCTCAGAGGAGACAGAAGCAGAGAATGGTCCATAACACAAGTAAATTTGTCCCTTGTACCTCCTTTATCAGTGCTTCAGGGTCTCCATAAGAGTCACAAAACGCCAGTCCTTGCTGGCTGCCATCTGTTCTAGAAACTCACGAGAGACTTCAGGAGGCCAATCCCTTTCTTACTGCCTAGAAAACTGAAATGGCTCTTGGATGCCTCTGGACATGGCCAGCAGTATGTATACCACACACTGAAGAGCTCCACTGGAGATCTGCAGGTCATACCAGTTGCTCCCCAGTGGGAGGAAAGAATTAAAATTGGTGTTGGCATGGAGTCCCTCCTGCCACTCTGAGCCCAGCTTGATTTAATTCCTTATCAGCAACTTCCAGGTTTTATTATTTTAGTTCCCAGTTGTACTGGTCTCTCAAAGCTAATTGCTTTTCTGCTAACTCATTCTCTTCAGCTTTGTCTTCTTAGAATGATAGATAATGTTCCTCACTGACTCAATTCGGCCTGCTTGGGAAGGTGAAACACCTTGACACCTTGCTATGTCTCAGCCATTGGAAAGGAACCAGCTACCCTGACCCAACCCGACTCCAGCAATGTCAGGCTGCACTTACACTAATCTGCAAGCAAAATGGACCTCAAACCTTCTCATGGGTCTTTGCCTTGTTTGTAGTAACAAATGGAGGAAAGTCCATTTTAAAAGACTATTTAAACTTTAAGAAAAGTTGGTTTCCATCCAAAGCCAGGACCAAAGAATTCAGTAGGCTGCGAGTTACTTTGAGCTGCCATTAGGGGGCAGCTCACTGAATCACTGCTCAGCTTCTGACTTTCATCAGAGCTTTTACTTGGGAAATCTAGGAGAATGTTTGTTATGTCTGAGTTTCAACATGCCAAGTATCTGTTAGTTCCCTGAGTTTTATTTTCAAATAAAAATAAACTTAACTGGCTGTATTTTTCCCTAGCACAGAACTAGTCTTTGAAATCTGGTGGGTAGAAATGTGTATCTGTCTTTGCCTGTCAGGAGAACACCATTCTTGACTGAAGGGCTGGGGATGGTGACAAAGCAGAGGGTGGCTTAGAATGCCATTTGAGGTTGGTTGCACTTAGTCTCTGGGGCTGATGGCATAATTAGCAGAAACATTAGCGATTACAAAGCAAGGTTGAGAACGCTGCTGTTCTTGCCACCCAGTATGTACGGAAGGTTCTGCAGTCGCAGAAATGAGTGCATGCATACACAGGAGTCCACCAAGGTCAGCCATTCTCTCCAGTAGCCTGTCCTATCCCCAGGCTGCATATATTTTCAGGCTGTCTAGTTATAAGGGGAGCAACGGTGGGCTCAGAGTCTGGAGTCCCACTACAGGTAGACATAGCTCTGATCTCACCCTACTCCAGTTAAGCAGTAGATATGCCAGGCAGCAGGAGCAAGGTAGAGGGGAGGTCCCATGTTCTTCCAGCTGGTGAGCTGTTTCTTGCTCTGGGAGAGGGACTGGAACATGCTTTATAGAGGGTCTGAGTTGGTTTGGTAACTAATAGCATTTGGTCTTAGGATCTACTTTGATGATACATGTAAGCAGAGGCCTGGAATTACCAGCCTTTTGTATGTGTGCGCTCTCTCTCTCTCTCTCTCTCTCTCTCTCTCTCTCTCTCTCTCTCTCTCTCTCACTCACTCAATTTAATAGAGGTTTTCATTAGATCTGCTTTCTATATCTATGGTCTAATATTAGGTTCCATGACTAGAACACTCATTCGTTATCAGAAGCAAAATTTAAGTGCAAGGGAAACTAATCTGAGATCATACTGCAAGCTGAGCTCCATTGACACATCAGGGAAGCTGCTGGTAAGGCCTGAAGTGCCAGCCTGAGTTAGACCCTTAGCTCTCCTTAGCTCTTTAGGCACTGTTCACTTGACCTCCAGCAAGTTATACAACCTACCTGACTCCTTTCATTATCTAAATTGTGTCAGAGGTTAAGGGTGTAGCTCAGTGGTAAAGAGCTTTCCTGGCATTTGTGAAGCTCCAGTTTTGTTTCCCAGTACCGCATTAAAATAAAAAGATAGTTGGTACTGCCTAGAATTGTCATGAGAATGAAAAGGCCTGGTGCATCTGAAGTGCTAAGAGTGGTACATAGCACATAGCAAGCATTTGTAAAATTGTTTGTGTTTGCTACCCTGTAAAATGAGGATTGCTTCTTCTGGGCCTTACAGCATCATCCTGTAGGTCACTTGTTTTAGTTTCTTCTATGTGGTGCATGCTTTATTTTTCCAGAGGTTTTTTTTTAAAGACAAGGTCTTGCCAGGCAGTGGTGGTACATACCTTTGATCTCACATTTGGGAGTCAGAGGCAGACAGATCTCTGAGTTCAAGGCCAGCCTGGTCCATAGAGTGAGTTCCAGGACAGCCAGGACTATACAGAGAAACCCTGTCTTCAAAAAACAGAATAAAAGAAAAAGAAAAGACAAGGTCTTACTATGTAGCCCTGGTTGGTCTGGAACTCACTATGTCGACGAGGCTGACCATAAATTCTCAGAGATTCACCTGCCTCTGCCTTCTTGAGTGCTGGTATTAAAGGTGTGTACTACCACACTCTACTACCAAAAGAATTAAAATGTCTTTAGTCAGATCCGGGAAATGGCCAGTGTCTCCCTTGTTGAATGTGTTGCTCACCGTTGTGTGGGCCGTTTGTTTGGGTGCATGCCGTTACCTGGCTAGTATCTTTGAGGCATTTGGTTTTTATTTCCTGGAGATGATCTGTGGCCCTTTCCTCTGCTCAGCTGTTGCAAAGGGTCCCTCCTGTGTTGGGAGCCCCAGTGATGGACAGAACCTTCATCTCTCTGCTCTGTCTGTTCCTTCTTTGCTGGAATATAGGTATTCTGGCTCTCCCCACCCCTTTATGTGTATGGATGTTCCATGGAGGCCAGAAGAGGTTGTCAGATCCCCTGAGACTGGAGTTACAAATAGTTGTAAGCAGCCATGTGTGTGCCAGGACAAGAACCTTCTGTTGGTTTGTTGTTCGTTTTCTGAGAAAGGGTTTCTCTGTATAGTCTTGGCTGTCCTGAAATTCTCATTCTGTAGACTAGACTAGCCTTGAACTCAGAGATTTGTCTGTCTCTGCCTCCCAAGTGCCCGGCTAAACCTGGATCTTTTGGAAGAGCAGCTAATGCTCTTAACCATTGAGTCACCTCTCCAGCCCCTCTCCGGCTTTTATATGCTGCCCAAAGCATGTGCTCTGTTTCCTGCACTGAACACTTAGCTCCTTTCTCCCTGGCCTCCACTGTATCGCCCCACAACTGGGGACCATGCGGATAGTACTGGGCCGTGGTTGCAGAAGCCTCTAATCTTCCTCTATGCCTATGGGCTATGCTAAAAGAATGATGTGTTCAAAAATGAAAGGGTGTTTTAAATGGGTATTTAAATTTAAAAAGTGTGTTTTAAATTTACCTTAAATTACCTTAGTCCCAAAGAAACAATGGGGCAGATGAGTGTAGACAGTTGAACTGGGGAAGCTGTGAACAGCTCTTAGGGCTTCAGGGATGTAGACGATTAATGTTTTACCCTGGGACTGGGAATTTGAAGATGTGACTCCTGCATTCAGTGAACATAAGATTGGAGGACAAGCATCTCTGATTGTGCATACAGAGACCTGTGTGATGTGTCCTGGGTACTTCCCACATAGGGCTTAATATTGGCTGCTTGGTGTTGAGTTAGAAACAGGCTGTGTGGGGGCTGGAGAGATGGCTCAGAGGTTAAGAACACTGGCTGCTCTTCCAGAGGTCCTGAGTTCAATTCCCAGCAACCACATAGTGGCTCACAACCATCTGTAAAGAGATTTGGTGCCCTCTTCTGGCATGTAGACATACATGCAGGCAGAACACTGAATACATAATAAATAAATAGGTCTTTAAAAAAAGAAAGAAAGAAACAGGCTGTATGCTGCTGGCTGTGTAAAGGTTTGACAGTTGGTCTTGGCTGTTTCTCCTTAGCAGAGCTACTTTTTACTGCTGTAGCTGAGGCTGGCAGGGAGTTTTGGAAATCATCATATTGCTATGGCGGCAGTGAAATTTCTTCATATTTTTAAATTTGGGTTCTGCTTGCTGATAATATAAGGGAAGAACAGGTAATTAGAGAATCAAAGTTATACAATAAATGCTGTTCTGTGATGCACTCTTAGACTATGTCACTAAGAAAGATTCCTTTCACCATTAAATAGATACGTGGGCCCAGCTGTGGGCGACCATGCTGGTGGTACTTCCCCCTCTCTCCTCTTGCTGCTCTGATAGCTGCTTTCCTGGGGTCTGCAGCCTCTTGACCCTCCAGGACTAAGAGAAGTATATCGACATATATTCCCACCACCACTCCCATCCAACTTTCCCAGTCTCTAGCTTCTCACGCTGGGCATGCACTAATACCTTCTAGCTTTTCCGGAGTCAGGATGCCTCTGTAGATGACTTTGTAAAGTCTGAGCTGAAGCAGCTGGCCCCTTGCCTTTCCTACCACATAGATGAGTAATGTTTATTTACCTCACAGACTTAATAGGCTGGTTTGTGTCCGTGCAAAACTCTCAAAAAGTCCTGTAAAGCCTTTGAGTCATGTCAGAGTGGCACATGTGAATGTTTGTTAATTCTTTGTTGAGGTAACTGGGCATAAGTATCAAGAGTCCAAAATGGATTTTTTTTTTCTCTTCTGAAAAATACCAAATGACATCAAATACAAATAACAGGTCAACAGTTTTTTCATGCTGTCATTCATTTTCCTTCTCAGTACAGTGATAACCTAGTTTCCGATCTCTGTCCTGCTGTCATATGTATCCCTAAGTCGTATTGGTGAAATTATTAAGGCCACTCCACGTAGTTAAAAGGGAGGTTTATTTTGTGGGGTAACTTACAAATGAAGGGATAGGTAGGTCGCAGGGTCTGGGAAAGACGTAGCGCAGTCCAGAGGTGTTCTCTGGAGAACTCTGCTCCGTCTACCTCCAGCATCCAGGGTTTGGGAACTAAGAAGGCGGTGCATCCGGATCTCTGGTCTTTAGGGGTCCTCTCTCGGCTCCGCCTTATAGGCGTGGCAGTTACCGAAGCCTCAATGGGGATAGTACTTCCAGGTCAAAGCTGGAATGGCTATCCACTACAAAGTCGTTCCAGAAGGGTTTACCCTGCACTGAAAGCCCGGGCTGGTGTGCAGGGTGAGAGGCATACTTCACAGTCGTGAGGCTTCCTAGCTTTACAGGCCAACCAGGGAAGAGTGTTTATTTTACTCTGAAGATAAGAGTTCATTATACCAGCTGAGGTTCACGTTACCACCAGTCTTCTCCTCCTTGGCTGAAGAAGGCCTCTGCTTAAAGGCCTGCTACACCCACTGACAGGGGCAGGGCACAGTACTGGGCTCGGTCATTGCACATGCCCATAAGCCCCCGAGGTAGCCGATACCATCCTTTTCTCATTTCAGTGACTTCACTTTTTTCCCTTTTGCCTTATGCAAGCTAGGACAGCTCTCTGATTTTTGGCCCTTGGTGACATTCTTTATGCTGGCACTCCAGCATTCCACAGAGAACAAGTTCTTTGTGTTTGTAGAGACTCACACAGCTTTTCTGTTGCTGTCTTATGTAGTTCAGCCAATGCTACCCCGGAATTTGAGGGGCGAGGAGGTGATGACCTTGGCACAGAGATCGCTAACACCCTCTACCGGATATTTAACAACAAGAGCAGCGTAGACCTGCAGTCGCTCTGCATCAGTCCTCGGGAGCACTGCTGGGTTCTCTGTGTGGATGTGCTGGTGAGTCATCGTGTATCGTCCCCCGTCTTACACCACCTTTGTTGAAGACCTAATGGTTTCTTTCCTCCCTCTACTGTTCCTCCTCATGGGGAAGTGTTTTTGGGGAAGAGATGGTCTCCTGTAATAATCTTGTATTTACAAGATAAATACAAAACATTAATAAATGGTACACATAACACCATTCTATAACAAAATTGTGGTCATAGCACATAGCATAGCACAGTGAGTTGTACCTAAAATCACCCATAGGAGTTATCAGGGAATTAAAAACAAGGACCCTCTGGATGGTACCAGACAGATTATTAGAGTTTAGCAAGTTGGCAATTGGTGTGGGATGATAAGCTCTTTTCATACCTTTTCAGGTAAGCCTTCCAAACCTTCTGTGAGTAGACACTAGAGACCTAAAGAAGAAAGGGAACTAGACTGTCATTTCTGATCAGTGGGAAAAAGAGCTCTACAGAAGTAAAGAACTCGGCCAGTGTGAGGCAGGGCCTTCACTTGGCCACACTCTCTGGGCCTCACATGCAAAGGATGTTCTTCCAAGGGAGGCTGCCACATACAAGAGAATTTGAGTACTCTGTTCCTATGTTCTGATTAGGACATAGATGGTCACCTGAAATAACTGCTACTGAATATTTTTAGATTCCGTATAAATATACTTAGATGAGTATGGGGCAGGAAATAATAACAACAAGGCTTCTTGGGAATTAGAAGCTGCTATGCTGTGTTGTCAGGAAGAACTGTGGGTTTCCCTTCAGTGTAGCCTCTTAGAATTCACCCAGGGCTTAAGTACAAGAGCTGGCCCTTGGGAATGTGTTGTGGTAGAATGTTAGTTAAAGATGTGTTACAACGCCAGGTGGTGGTAGTGCACGCCTTTAATCCCAGCACTCGGGAGGCAGAGCCAGGAGGATCTCTCTGAGTTCAAGGCTAGCCTGGATTACAGAGTGAGTTCCAGGGCAGGCACCAAAATTACACAGGGAAACCCTATATCGAAAAACAACAACAACTACAAAAAAGTGTGTTACAATTGTTTATCCTGTGGAACATTTGTTTAATGATGCAGTGATATGTTGCATTCTATTATGTTGCATTTGTTTAACTCTGTGAAGCTGTGTTAACTGTTCTTGTCTAAAATACCTGATGGTCTAATAAACAGCTGAACAGCCAATAGCGAGGCAGGAGAAAGGATAGGCAGGGCTGGCAGGCAGAGAGAATAAATAGAAGAAGGAGCAAGAGAACAAGGAGAGGAGGACACTGCGGGACAGCCACACAGCCAGCCACAAAATAAGAGTGAAAGGAAGATACACAGAACTAAAAAAAAGGGAAGAGCCCAGAGGCAAAAGGTAGATGAGAAAATATAAGAAAAGCTGGCAAAAAAAAATAAAAAACAAAAAACAAAAAACAAAAAAAAAAAAAAAAAAAAAAAAAACAAGCCAAGCTAAGGCCGGGCATTTATAAGTAATAATAAGACTCTGTGTGATTTATTTGGGAGCTGGGTGGAGGACCCCCAAAAGACCAAAGAGTAAAGCATAAAATATGTGTGCTGAGTGTTTTGCTCAAAAACCTGAGAAAAGGATCCAATTTTTAATTCTAGAATTATTTTTCATTTGGGTCTAAAGTATGTGGCCAGCAATAGGCATTTCTATATAGCTGGATGTTGTTAAGGGTCTTTCTCAGGAGGGATGATGAATGTACAAATACATAAAATGTCATATCCATCAAAACTAGAAAGAGAGATTCATGACTTCTCTTTTTTAAAAAATATTTATTTATTATGTACACAGTGTTCTGTCTGCACATGTCCCTGCAGACCAGAAGAAGACACCAGATCTCATGACAGGTGGCTATGAGCCACCATGTGGTTGCTGGGAATTGAACTCAGGACTTCAGGAAGAACAGTCAGATGGCTCTTAACCGCTGAGCCATCTCTCCAGCCTTGATTCATGACTTCTCAACACATGACTTCTCCATCTCCTTGAGGAGTCTGGTTATTGGCTTTTTTCCAGAACCTCAGACAGAGGCTTCTTGGGAGGGTAGATTTGCCGCTTCCATGTGAGGTGTGCTCTGATCTCACCTGCAAGAGTCTACCAGAGGTAGACCTGGGATTTTATAATTAATATACTGTACAGTGGTATAGGTCTGAGCACTGGGTGTGTGTCCCCGACTCCATGCATGCATGTCCTCTGTCAGTCATCTGATAGCAAAGGTAGAGCGAGGCTTGCAGTGCAGTTGGCAGCCGTCTGGGCTGCAGCCCCTGCTTAGGTACTGACGCTGCTGCTCGTGAGTCCCTGTCACCTCAGCGGGGCAGCAGCTTCCTGCATGTGTGCCTGTGTAACCGCACCTATGGACAAGCAGTGGCATGTCACTCTCCTCATGGTTGGGCTAGCCAGGGAGGGCAGCCCACCTCCTTATCTTTATTTTAGCTAATTTATTTATTTATGGTTTTTGTAGTCTTTTTTTTTTTTTTTTTTTTTTTTCTTTTTTGAGACACAGTCTCACTATGTAGTCCTGGCTGTCCTGGAACTCACTATATAAACCAGGTTGGCCTCAAACTCACAGAGATTCACCTGCCTCTGCTTCCTGTGACCTGGGATTATAAATATGAACTACCACACCTGGTTTCATGTCTTTTTTTTTTTTTTTAAATATACATTCAGCATGGCTTAGGAATCTGTTTCTTAGCTGGGTTAATGCTTAGTGATAAATAATGCTGACTTTTTGTTTCTCAGCTGCTGGAATGTGGTGGGAATTTGTTTGATGCTATTTCCATTGCTGTCAAGGCTGCTCTCTTCAATACGAGGTGAGTTTCCCTAGAGACCAGTCCTGTGGGCCTGTGTAGGACTTACCATGGAACACCGACAAAGAAATTGTATGTCTAAAATGGTTCAGTGTTGACAGGGATGCTATCTAATGCTAAGCTCCAGGAAAGAGATTTTGTGAACTAAAACTAAGTAAGATATGTGTATTTTTGTGTTGTTTTTTTTTTTTTATTGTTTTTATTGGTAAACGTGTGTCATGTAAACAATATTAGGAAACCAAAGATACAAAAAAATTACACCTTAGCTTCAGGTTGTCTACCTATTACAGGATGGACTCTGAAAAATGCCTTTCACTTTCTCATGTTCCATTTCTACACATAGCACCTAGCACCCAGTAGGTGTTTACACGTTCCTTGATTGTGCATATGAATGTTCTAGGAAGGGAGCAACTTGGTTTTGGTTAAGAACAGTGGTCCCCCCACTGTGTTTCCTTTCATAGATAGGCTGTTAACACACACACAAGGAGCTAAAATTTGTGTTTCTTTGATTATATCTATGAAGAGAGAGAGTCTAGCAGCTGAGTAATTGTGTAGGTCAATGTGTGTTCATTTCCTGAGGTACCTTGGGGTAAAGTGGGGTTTAAAAACTTGTGATTGAGGCTGTTAGGGTAGCTGAGTTGGTAAAGAGCTTGAGAACCTTAGTTCAGTTTCCAGAACTCAGTTTAAAAAGCCAGGAGCGGTGGTACACACCTGTAACCTAGTGCTGAGGAGGCAGAGATGCGAGGATCCATGGTACTCCCAGCCAGCCTGCCTAGCTGAGTCAACAAGCTTAAGGTTCCAGTGAGATACCGTCAGAAAAATAAGGTAGGGATCAAGGAAGATACATGAGGTCCTCTGATCTCTACATGTATGTAAACTTGTGCACACCACACGCACAAGCCACTAGGTAAAGAAAACTTTGAATAAGTGAGCAAATATGTTTATTCTGGAACATCCCTCATGGTTTTTTTAATGGTGAAAGTTGAGCAACCTGAGTCTCAAAACATTGGAGATTAAAATACACACAGCAGTATCTTCAGAGGCTTGTTAACAAGGAAATCTACTCACTAAGTGCAGCTTTCACATCCTGTTTAGATGGTTGTTTTACTTTGATTTTGGCTATTGTGTTTGGTATGTCTGGAAATAACTCAAATGCTCACTATCTTTAGTTTATGGACAGTGTAACACATAGAGATTTTAGACTCTTTCTGTTGTTTCGACTACAGAACAAATACAAACATAGTCAAACTTACATAAGAGCTTGCAAGATGGAGTATTCATGAGCTTAGGAGCTATAGTGTCCTCCACCCAACCATGCCACTGGATTCTGTTAGACCTTCTAAGAGGTGGTCCAGGCACTCATGTGATGAGAGTTTGCATGCTAGATCCCATCACACCAGCAGCCAGCACCCGGGCTTTGTCAAAATGAGAAAGGAAGTTGTCATCAGAAGTGGCTTAAGATGAGTCTCCTTGGCTAGCTGGGTCCCATGGGTGCCAGGGAGCTGGGGAAGCTGTTTTGCTGTGAGGGAGTCCTAGTCTTCACTCCCAAGCAGCAAGGAGCAGTGACCCCTTGATGCCCTTGGATAGAGGATAGAAAGACCTTTGTGCACTGGAGTCCCCTAGAGGAGCTGATGCCCCTCGGTTGCCTTTCCCAACCCTCTGCCCAGCTATGCTAGGGCCAAAACATTAAGAAGTTTCTCTCCCTCCCTCCCTCCCTCCCTCCCCCCCTCCCCCTCTCCCTCCCTCCCTCCCCCTCTCCCTCCCTCCCTCCTCCCTCCCCCCTATCCCGCAGTGTGTGTGTGTGTGTGTGTGTGTGTGTGTGTGTGTGTGTGTACATGTACATGTACAGGCTCCTTTTTTGACATACCAATCCCATTTCAAACTGTTTACTGCCCAGTTCAAATAGGATATTACTTAGTACTCTGGGCTCCTGACATGGAAGCTCTAGCCTCAGTTTTTGACAGGTGATGAGGATGAGGATGAAAACAAGATGGAATTAATGAAATTCCTACTTGTAAGAGAAGAATTTCAACTCCTCTTCTCAAAAAACGCTATGTTTCCTCCTTCCAGTAGATGACAATTTTAATTCTGCCTCTGTTTCCAGGATACCAAGGGTTCGTGTTCTGGAGGATGAAGAGGGGGCAAAGGACATTGAACTGTCTGATGATCCTTATGACTGCATCCGACTGAGTGTGGAGAATGTCCCCTGCATTGTCACCCTGTGCAAGGTGTGAGCTTGTTTCTTAGCATTTTTGCCATCTGTGGGGAGGTGGGTGTAGCATGAATCTTAAAAGTTCTTATTAAAAACAAAACCTAGGGCTAAGTATTGGGTGAATGCTGGAAGATCAGAGAAGCAGAACAAGCCACAGCCACCTCGCCTCGCCAGTTCCTCAGCTGATCCTGTTTCCTCAGACTGGATGCCTCTGAGGCCTCATCCAAATGAATCTCAGCTGAACTGTTGCTCAAAAGCCTAAAAGCTTAACCAGCTTAGTTCCTGGCCTTCACGCCTTGTATACCTTTCTGCTTCCTGCCTTCACTTCCTGGGATTAAAGGTGTGAGTCACCATGCCTGGCTGTTTCCAGTGTGGCTTTAAACTCACAGCGATCTGGATGGATCTCTGCCTCCCAAGTAATAGAATTAAAGGTGTGTGTGCCACATTTTCTGGTCTCTGTATCTAGTGGCTGTTCTGTTCTCTGACCCCAGATAAGTTTATTAGGGTGCACAATATTTTGGGGGGGACACAGTATCACCACAGGTGGGTCTCCTCCAATCCTAACCTGTTGAGATTACTTCATAAGTTGGGAGGTTGTAGTTGTACAAACCATGTAGATGTATCTTTAACCCAATTCTAATAATTCAATTACATTAGAAACTGTCATCTGAGCCTTCTGCTTCCTTAGCATTAGGGCTGTCCTCTCCCTCGGCAGGCCCTGCACTTTATTGTACTGCTCATGTCCATTAACTCCTACCCCAGAGTCCAAGGTAACTGAACACTGGTAGATTCTCAAACAGTATTCCTCTGTGGACCCTGATGTCCACATATAGGAGCTGAGGATGTGGGACCAGGTGTCCCATGCCAGGTGTGGTTTTCACAGAGCCCAGAGGTTTTCTGAGCCTGACATCTAGCATAGCCTCTGGCCCGTGTTGGCTGGGATTGCGACTAATTCCACAAGAGACTCATTATATAAAAATGAAACTGAGCCAGGTGCGGTGGCTCATGTCTCTAATTCCAGAACTCAGGAGGTGGGGGCAGGAGGACTACTGCAAGCTTGAGACTAGCCTAGCCTATTTATCAAGTACCTGGTCAGCACGGCTGTACACAAGACCTTGTTTCAAAACAAAACAAAATGAAAACAAATTTCAGTCATTTAATTCCACTGAAAGTCCTTTCAGAACTGGGATTGTAAAGAAATGTTCATGGGGTGTTGGGATTGAACAGAGCTCTGGAGAGTGGCTTCATTTTGCTTGTCCCTTGGATTGGCTCTCTGGATTCACTGTTGGAGTAAACAAGATGTAATGTGGCCTCATATATGCATATCTGGTCTGTGTGCCCTGTTGGAATGCCTAGTGGCCTCTGTCCTGATGAACTGTCTGCCCCCACACCCCTTGTTTCCATTTTTTGTCTTTCATTATCTTATTCACACAATGAACTATATTAACAATGTTGAACATTCCTTCCAGCATTTTCCAAATGAGCAGAATTTAAAATAAGGTCTGGAATGAGCCATGCATATGAAGTCTTGTAGGCTTTGTGTGAGGGGAATCTGGGATCTCTGGTGTATTGCTCACATGTGTATTAAGCAGCCCTGATCTTGCAGATTGGCTGCCGGCATGTGGTGGATGCCACACTTCAAGAGGAAGCCTGCTCCTTGGCCAGTCTGCTAGTGTCAGTGACCAGCAAGGGAGTTGTGACGTGCATGAGGAAGGTGGGGAAGGGAAGCCTGGATCCTGAGAGCATCTTCGAGATGATGGAGGTAAGTCCATAGTGCTGGGGCAAGCCTGACTTCGAGAGCTTGCTGCTTCATTATCCATGTGTCTTCTCCATTCACACTCAGGACCCCACCTTGGGGCTGGGAGAGCAGTGGGTAGAGCTTTGGGCTGGGGATCAGGCCCTGCTGGTGACTGTGTTTATCTCCTCTAATCCCCATTGGCTGCATTTAGTCTGAGTATTGACTTCAACCATGTAAAGAGTCACATAACTCTCTCACAGGATGAGGAATTGAATTCCTGTCCCTTCTAAAAAGAGTGTAGATGAGAGCAGCACTAAGGAGTGACCCATCACAGTTCTTCACAACCTGCAAGTATTTTGGGGAAAGCTAGCAAGGGTCAGATGAGAAGCTCTAGGGGTGGGTGAGAAGATAACTCAATGAGTAGTGATTGTTCCATACGATGGGGACCTGAGTTCAAATCCCCAGTGCCCACGTAACTGGGCCAAGTGGTGCATGACTGTGATCCTAATGCTGGGGGGCAGAGACCAGTAGATCCTAGGGGCTCGCTGGCCAGCTATTCTAACTGGTAGGTGAGCTTCACCTTTAGTGAGAGACCCTGTCGCAGAAATTGAGGTGGAGTGATAAAGGAAGACACCTAATGTTGACCTGTGGCCTCCACAAACACATAAAAGGACATGATGGAGAGTATGTTTGGTCCCAGGTGTCAGCCTGTCCCAGTAAGGCTAAGTCTCTGAGGAGCAAAGCACTTCTCAGTTTTATTAAAGCAAGCAAAACATGATGTGATGCTTACAGTTAGCTTAAGCAAATACAAGTACAATGAGGGAATACACCTGGTGTTATGTCTTACCATCTTTGGTCATGTGAAAAGAGCCAAGAATATTCCTCCCAGGCCTTTGTCTTTCCCACAGAGATAGTGTGACATGCCAGGGATTCCCTTTCTACCCTTGCTTTCAAGTGCATTCACTTACATAGTTTGTGCAGTTCTTTATAGAAGGCCACCTGCGGGGAAAACATTCTGTACTCTGCTCCAACCATAGTTCATAGCTTTCTTACACAGGCTTCCACATCTACAGGTGTAGGCTGTGAGTTCCAGCTCAAGGCTGCAGGTGTCTCCTGCAGAGTGGGAAGGATGACTCCCTAAGCTGCTCTGAGGATGTGAAGGACAGGGTGGGGGAGCTGGTGTGTCATCGCCTGATGTTGTCAGTGACCATCAGCTCCTGTTCTCTGCTCTTTTTAAGCAGCCTGGGTTTGGGTTTCTCTACATGCTGTTAGAATGTAGTAGAGACCCAAAAAGACCCCTTTAGACAAGAGGAGCTCACATCTTCCTTTAGAGAGGGCTCACCCCAGAGAACTTAATGGTAAATCTGGGTGTTTTAAACAGTAGCAAAGATTTATTGTATACTATGTGCCAGGAACTGTTCTTAGTATTCTTCTCCATCTGTTATCCTTCACAGTTCAGTCTTTGAGATGAAGAACCTGAGGCACATAAAGAATAACCAGATCTCTCTGGAGTGCTGTAGCCATGCCTCCAGGGCTTCAGTGACTGGGAAATTAGCTCCATCAGTGAGCTGAGCCTGGGTTTCCCTGACGTTGGGAGTGAGGTCTGCAAACTTGGATCTAGGAGCCACAGGGCTGTGGCTGTTCATTTCATAAATGGACACAGTGGTTCTGAATGCCCAGTGGTTAAGTGAGAACCTCTGAGTGCCTCTGCTGACTGCGGCCTCTGCTCTCCACCCCTGTTGTCCTTGCTCCCACCATTCTCCTCCTCTTTCTCCCACCTTCATTTGCACGAGTAATCAGACCACCTATTTCAGAGAACTGGACATTTCCTAGTGTAGGGCGTGTGTGTGTGTGTGTGTGTGTGTGTGTGTGTGTGTGTGTGTGTGTGTGTGTTTGCATATTGTGTGGGTGCATATGTGGAGAGGTGCTTGTTCAAGTGTGCATGCATGTGGAGACTAGAGATTGACATTGAGTGTCTCCCTCAATCATTCACCACCTTATGTATTAGGGCAGAAGCTCTCACTTGAACCCAGCGCTCATCAATCCAAGCAGTGTAGTCAGCCAGCTTGTTCTAGGGATCCCTTGTCTCTGGCACCCTGTGAGCTGAGATCACAGGTGGGCTACCACATCTGCCCACCATTTACTGGGTGCTGGGAATCTGAACTCCAATCCACAATAATCTTTTCATAAGTAGCGGTACCTGGAGGCTCACCTCACATGACAGTCAGGGCCAGGATAAACACAAAGGTTGTGACTGGCCTGGGGCTGTGGTACAGGCCTGGTGTCTTTCTCGATGACACTGAGATCCAGTACAGAAGCAAAGTCACAGCCACAAGCTATGGGAGCATTCAGAGCTTGCAATGGAGATTTGGGGTTGGTATTGTTGTGCCCAGATCGTGACCCCCAGAGAGACCACCAAAGACGAGCATGCCGGAATGCAAAAGCAAGGTTTAATTCTGGATATCCAAAAGCAATACAAGCCTAGGCAGGGACTTCGTCCAATGCATCCAACGCAGTGGAGGCTGGAGGAAGCACCCACCTGTCTGCAAGCTCAGTTTTTAAAGGGAAAAGTCATAAGGTTACATCATTTAGGGGTGCTAGTACAGGTACAATTCTGATTGGCTCGCTTCTAGGGACTTCTAGAAATTACTTCTAAGGGAGTGGTTGCCCGCCACCATTTCTCATTGGCTGCCCTCAGGTGGGGGCATTTCTGTGGTCAGTTACCCTGGAAACTAGGGAGAGGACATTCCATAGTCTGGCAGGCATTACCTCGTGACTATCTTGTGGCTCTGTACTTTTACACTTCCTGGTTTCTGGAATCTGAACTGACTGGTCTCAGTAACTTCTGGCCTGTTCCAGTAACTTATGGCCTGTAGCTAAAAGGAGCAGTCTTAGGCCTTTAGTTTTGGGGTGAGAGCATTTTGGTCTTATTTTGGTTCCACATTTCCCCCTTCTCATGTGCCTAATGGAACCCAATCATGGGTTTTGGACAGTTAGCTCCTAAGTATCCCTCTCTAATAATGGCCATGTATAGTTAGCCATCTTGTCTCTATGCCAGGGAGTTTTCTTTTGACCCAGCATTTCAGCCTTTTCTGAACAGGGAATATGGGTGATGTCTTCTCTTCTGGAACTGCTTCGAGCTGGCATTGGGGCGCCGCTTTCAGGGGCCCCAAAAGGCTGAAAAGCTGGTCAAAGACTGGACAAGGGGGCATTTGTCAGAAGCATGTAGCTGCCTGACTCCATAGGGACAGGGAAGAACCATATTAGCTGGGCTGGTCCATGTCAGCTTTTAGCAAGTCCGGAGCTCACAGTCGTCTGGAGCAGTGGAGTCAGCAACTGAAACTTGGAGGTGACTGCCAGCCAAATGGAAATCTGTTGAGACAAATTTAAACTAGGAACAGAAGTTAAAATTTATGAACTTATTTGGAACCCTTAGGTCCATACCCTAAGTAATGGGAAAATCAGTAGTCCCAAGACCAGGAGAGAGGAAAAATACCATCTTTAGGAATACTTATCTGGGGTCCTTTTGACCTCTGCGAAGTGGGTCTAGGTTTTTATGACTCTTTTGATCCTTTGAGGCCTACTTACAAAATGACATAAAAGTTTTAGATACATTACTCAAATCCATATTGTAGACAAAGCAGGTAATGGGTATCTTGTAAAACAGCAGAAGTGGACTCATACCTTTGAGTCCCAACAAGTTACATTTCTAAAACAAATCCAAAATATTGAGCTTGTAACTGAACAGTAAGTAGTCATTGCTCTATCAGCTCATCAGGGCTCCTAAATGTTAAGCTCTGAACCATAGAACAGGAGAGTAATCTGAAACATATCTCATTTTAGACTCATATCTGAACCTTTATGACTTACTTAAACTTTTATATCTTAGAACATTTTCCTAAAAGTGAGCTAATAAGCTAGCTATGGCCTTGCAGATGGATCTGGTTGATGCTGCCATGCTGACAAAGTTAGAGCTAGCCTGGCCATCAGTACTGTCAGAGATCTGAGAAGGATAAACTATATCTGAGTGCAGACCAAGAAGCTTCCAATCCTATAAATTACAGGGATCAATCCCTACCCAGGTCTTCATATGTTGGAGGCACCAGTCAGAACAGCATCAATCTTCTTCCGCCATCAGGTCCATAAGGCAGAGTATTTTTCCTGTGGAATCGGGACATGGAAGACTGACCTTGATCACGCAAAAGGGTGCAATCAATTCCAGTGTCCTACTGCTTGTCCACAGTCTGGGTTGGGTCCTGGCGGCAGGCGTTGCATTGGGGCATCTTGCCCTGTGATCAGCGTTGTCATATTTCAGGCAGATACGTTGTGGTGCCTCATATGTAATCTTCTTTGGAGACCTTGGGTCACTGCTAGGATCTGGAAGCCTGTCTGATATAGTAAGCTTTTAGATCAACATTTAAATGCCATATTCTGCAGATCTCTGAAGTATGAGGGCTGTCCAGGTATATCTGAATAGACAAACTTTGTTTCTAATTACTTGTTTCAAGCTCAACCCTAAAAACATATGCAAGAGACTGAGTAAATGAGTAAACTTACATCAGTACTTACTTACCCTGACTACAGTTAAAAAAAACTTGATTACTTATGACTGACTATTTATGTTCTCTACAAAAGTAGCCTAAAAACAATGCTTTTAAGTTGAAGCTCTTCTAGCATCAAATACAGGTTCAGTAAAGAAACCAAAACAAAATGTCATTATACAACATTCTTAAGCCTGAACGTACCTTGGGTAAGAAGAAACATTTTAAGCCATTGTTTTTTAACTATAAAAACTGTTCTTAAAAGACTGAGATCTCTCAAATGTCTTTCACCACTGCAACTAGACTCTTTTTGGAACTCTAGTCCTGCCATACATTTGCAAACCTCAGCTGTTTCCTATGATTCCTATGATTCCTATGTTGCAAAGTTTAGCTGCCAGAGCAAGGTATATTCCTGTGAATAAAAGCATTGATGTGCAGCTTTAATATTAATCAAATAAATTCTCTAGAAACTTGCTGTTGAACACTTGGTAAAGACATAAGTATTAGGTGTTAACCCGAGTAGATCTTTATAACCTTAGTAAAAGATGGCTGCCAGCTACATGGCTTCCCAGGAGGTCACTAGCCAAGATGGAGGGAGCCATGTGGTTGCTGTTTAAAGCTCGTTTTTCTAAACAATAATTACTTGCACATATACATACAGTTGGATCCAAGTTACACATATACATACATACAGTTAAAGCTTACTTATATTTTCAAGTCACATACCTGTCCACATACACACATAAGCAGTTTGCAGAATCATTAGCCATTTTTAAGATGAAAACAAATAAGAATTAACTTTCAAATTCAGTATTTGCAGGTATAAGAAACCATAACAATTTACATCACATCCCCTCTGACCTTCTACGACCTTCCATGTACCCTCAGTCCGTTCCTTTGATCCCTCAGACATTTACTCCAGACAAATTCCACCTTTTTTTTCCTTCAAAACAGAAACTCTTACCAAAGTCTTTCTTGTGATTTCCCTCAGTACTCTAGAATATATTGTAAAGTTACAATATTTTAAACAAGAACAGAAATACATGCATATACCATAACAAGAACAACTCTCAATTTGCATCAGCACTGTACCACAGACAAGAAACTGTTGGTGACATTCCATTCTTGGAGCCAGACCTTGATCAGGTTTTAGCCCCAGGGCAGGTCTTGGGAGCCCCACCCAACAGCATGGAAGAGGAGGACGGGGAAAGCGGAAAGCGGGGAAAGCATGCACCATGGAGACAAAAGATGACTCCACGCCCTGGCTGGGCCCACAGACTTGTAGGCCACTCCTCAGCTGTGACCCTGGAGGGGCAGCTAGTTCTCCACCAGCCCCCCACACTGAGCTCCTTGAGGCTCCTGCTGGCTCCCGCCAGCTCTGCCCCATGTCCACACAGGAGCCCAGCCAGAACCTGCCGGCCATACACACAGTGCTCACAGCCCGCTCTAGCACAAAGCCATGCCTAGTTCCCATGCAGCCAAGCCTCTACTCCACAGCTTTTTGAGCGAGCTGGGGCCCCGAACCCACTGCATCTAGACCCTGTGATGCTCATGGGCCGCCTAGCCCTCTCAGCGGCGCCCTGGGTCCCCGAAGTAGCATCTGTGCAGCTGCTGCCTGTGCTCTGGTCAGAGAGAGCAAGGAAGCAATGTTAGGTTAGTCTGTGTCAGTTCAACCACCAAAGGGGTCTCCATCCCTTCCACTGGCAATCTGGCCCACAAGTCCCAATGCACACACAAGCTCAGGCATAAAACACTCACACATGTGGCCACAGTTCTCACACATTTATACATTTATGAAAGTATAACAAATAACACTGACGAACAAGATAGGCAGACAAAAAGGAAGAACAAGGGCCCTACAGATGGTCCAGGCAGACGAGAGTCCGGAGAAGGAGCCTCGATAATGCCAAAGACCTACAGATGGGACAGGGAGAATTCAACAGAGTTTCCCGATCCCCAGATGGATCCAAACAGACAGACCCTTCATGGGCATCTCCCGATCCCCAGACGGATCCAAGCAGACGGACCCCTCACGGGCATCCTAACAGACGGACCCCTCTCGGGCGTCCTAACAGACGGACCCCTCTCGGGCGTCCTATGACGGGGGGACCTGTAAGGACCCCCGCGTCCTGATGAGGGGTTGGAACGTCTTCCAACTCCTCCAGCGTCACCTTACAGGCGCGTCCGCCAAGGTGAGCCTGTCAGATTCAACCGCCGGCTTCGGATAAGAGAATGAAAGTAACAGGAAAACACAGACAAGAAAATGGAGCGCTCTTACCGATCGGTGCAGATGGACCTCCGGAGCTCTTAGGTGTCCCGGCGGGGGGTCTCTGGGGATCCCGGACGAGCCCCCAAATGTTGTGCCCAGATCGTGACCCCCAGAGAGACCACCAAAGACGAGCATGCCGGAATGCAAAAGCAAGGTTTAATTCTGGATATCCAAAAGCAATACAAGCCTAGGCAGGGACTTCGTCCAATGCATCCAACGCAGTGGAGGCTGGAGGAAGCACCCACCTGTCTGCAAGCTCAGTTTTTAAAGGGAAAAGTCATAAGGTTACATCATTTAGGGGTGCTAGTACAGGTACAATTCTGATTGGCTCGCTTCTAGGGACTTCTAGAAATTACTTCTAAGGGAGTAGGGAGTGGAAGCCCGCCACCATTTCTCATTGGCTGCCCTCAGGTGGGGGCATTTCTGTGGTCAGTTACCCTGGAAACCAGGGAGAGGACATTCCATAGTCTGGCAGGCATTACCTCGTGACTATCTTGTGGCTCTGTACTTTTACACTTCCTGGTTTCTGGAATCTGAACTGACTGGTCTCAGTAACTTCTGGCCTGTTCCAGTAACTTATGGCCTGTAGCTAAAAGGAGCAGTCTTAGGCCTTTAGTTTTGGGGTGAGAGCATTTTGGTCTTATTTTGGTTCCACAGTATGTTGTGTTCTATTTGTTTGTTTTTTAAGACAGGGTTTCTCTGTGTAACCTTGGCTATCCTGGAACTTACTCTGTAGACCAGGGTGGCCTTGAGCTCACAAAGATCCCCCTGCCTCTGCCTCCTGAGTGCTGGGATTAAAGGTATGTGCCACCACCACTTGGCTGCACCATAGTCTTAAAATGATTCATGAGCCTGAGACAAAATGAGCCTGGAGACAAGATAACAAAGATTTTGTTTTGGGGGTCTTTGGAACATTTTGTACATGTACATTTAGTCTTTTTGTTTGTTTGTTTGTTTTTTGTTTTTGTTTTTGTTTTGTTTGTTTTTGTTTTTGTTTTTAATGCCTGCCATGTGGCTGATAATTACAAGTGGATAGTCTGACTTCCTCACATGTCACTCTTCTAATGTGCCCCTGTGGGTAACCAAAGACCCCATCCAGGGGCTGACTTTGGCCCCTGAGCATTTGTGCTTGGAGGTCTGGTGCCAGGTGAGTTAGGAATGGCTTATTAAGATGGCCTGGGTAGTTTTTGCTCCTCCCTCAGCGGGAGGGTTCTTTGTGGTCTCTATGCCTCATAAGACAGTATGTATGCCTCAGCCAGGTTTGGTTGGCAGTGTGACTGTTTGTTGTGGCAGCAGGAACATTGATTGTTGGGCAGCTTTTTCTGGTCCTCAGTGATTTATTTGTGTGTGTAGAGGATTTCCAAGTGTAACCATGATGCTGTTGATGTTTATAGTTCATTTGGTATTAATTTGAAGTCCTTTGGTGAGCTAGGGTGTTGGAATGTGTGCCTAACTTCTAGGGAAAATGAAAAGCTGTAAATATTTCAGTGATGCAGACAGATGTGTGGGTGTTGGGCAGGCTGGCAAGCAGGTAGGGGCTTCTGATCAGTTTGTGCCTCACCAGCAGGCGACCTCTGTTGTAGGTTGGTTGGTTGGTTGGTTGGTTGGTTGGTTGGTTGGTTGGTTGGTTTTTAACTCTTTACTCTTTGGTCTTTGGGAGCCCACTACCCAGCTCCCAAATAAATACATGGAGTCTTCTTATTACCTATAAATGCCCAGCCTTAGCTTGGCTTCTTTCTAGTCATTTTCCTTAATTTATCCCATCTACCTTTTGCCTCTGGGCTTTTATCTTTCTCTAGTCTATATACTTTCCTTTACTTCTTATCTGTGGTTGGCTGGTCCCTAATGTCCTCTCTCTTTTTTCTCGCTCCCTGATTTTCTCTCTCATTTGTTCTCTCTGCCTGCCAGCCTTGCCTATTTCTCTTTTCTGCCTGACTATTGGCCGTTCAGCTCTTTAGTAGACCAATCAGGTGCTTTAGACAGACAATACAACATAGCTTTATAGAGTTAAACAAATGCAACATAAAAGAATACAGCACATCTTTGCATCATTAAAAAAGTATTCCACAGCATAAACAAATGTAACACATCTTCAACTAATATTCCACAACACTCTGTCCTTCCCTGTCATCCTGCAGAGCAGCAAGCGAGTGGGCAAGGTGCTACACATGTCCTTGCAGAGCATTCTACACAAGGAAGAAAGCCTGGGGCCCAAGAGACCGAAAGTCGGGTTCCTGGGATGATTTGTCATCACTCCTGTGGTGGACATTGGTTATTTCACTTCTCCTATGAGACTGGTTTGTATATATTTTTCTTAATTGTTAAAATGTTAAGTCAACATTTGTACATGTGAAAATAAAGTCTTTTTTCTGGTTTGGTTTGGTATTACTAGCATCTCCAGCTTTATACCGTGACTCCATCTAGTTTAGCATTCTGCTGCCGAGAATGCAGTTGAAAAGGTCACCATCCTCCAGGGAGCTGCCTGCTTCCAAGGTACACGAGGATGACAGCAATCCGTAGAATAAAGACCCTGTAGAAGCGAGTATATGGTGCCATATACTTGTAATGCTGGTGTTGGGGAGGATTTCAAGCTTGGCTATTTAACGAGACCCTGTTGTTTGAATCTTAGATGGCCTTTTAATAAAAAACCCAGAAGCCGGGCGTTGGTGGCGCACGCCTTTAATCCCAGCACTCGGGAGGCAGAGGCAGGCGGATCTCTGTGAGTTCGAGGCCAGCCTGGTCTCCAAAGCGAGTTCCAGGAAAGGCGCAAAGCTACACAGAGAAACCCTGTCTCGAAAATCAAAAAAAAAAAAAAAACCCAGAGCCAGCTGTCAGGATGAAAGGAGAAAGATCAGAGAAGTGGAACAGCCAGCCACTAGTTCTTAGCTCTACAAAATCCTCAGCCTAAGAGAATGAGTTCCTGTTTCCTCACTCCTTATAAACCTTTCTCTTGCCCAGACATCATTTCCTGGGATTAAAGGCATGTGCCACCACTGTCTGGCTCTGTTTCCAGTGTAGCCTTGAACTCCCAGAGATCCAGATGGATTTCTGCCTCCCAAGTGCCAGAATTAAGGGTGTGTGCCACCATTGCCTGACCTTTATATCTCATGTAGTGGCTGGCTCTGTCCTCTGATCCTCAAGCAAATTTATTAGGGTATACATTATATCACCACATTTCCCCTTTTTTGTCTAAAATAATAAAAAAAAGATTATAACTAATATAAGAAAAACTATATACAATAAGTACATACAATATATACAGTCAAGAATTACATTAACAATGTCCAGTCTATTAACATTTGACAAATTCAGAGAAAATACTCTATTATTTATCCTATTTTGGTGAGTCCAAAATGTACCTAATTCACTTTCTATCCTAACTTGTATTACCAACCAAATACTATCTTTTGATGTCTTTCAATCTTATACACTTTACACCTCTTCAGTGAGTTTCTTTTCTGAATTTGTTAACTAGGAAATCTATAACTATTTAATCTTCAACTCCCTCAGAGACCTGAGAAGGAAATAATATTACATGATTACCTAAGTAATCAGGAAGTACAAACAGGAGACTTCCAAAAAATGTGAGGAATGAGAGAAACAGTTGGTTGCCTGGAGTCACCCAAGGTTCCTCTGCAATGTTGGGGCATCCATCTTTGGCCTACTGGCTTAGCATAACTGACAGACTTATCTATGAAGCAGGATTTTCTAAAGGGTCTTCCTACCTTGTCTTGGCAAGGTTTGGCAGTCCTTTCTTTTGTGTCCTGCTTGTCCATTTTGGACAGCACACTGTCACAGTCGATGTAAGAGCATTTTCTTGCCCAGTGGCTAACTTGTGCCACAAAGAAAGTAAATTCCATATGGAGTTTCTTTGATGCCCATCATCTTCTCTGAAGTATATTGGTGCTGCCAGGAGCAGACATATCTCATTGTCATTTAAAAAAAAAAATCTGTTATTGAAACATCTTAAATGCCATATTCTCTGTAGATCTCTGAAGTGTTTGAAGATGACCTGTCTATCTAAAATACATTTTTGTTTGACCTTGAAAACATACCTAATATGAATACAAGTTTGATTGTAATGACTATTAACTTGCATTTCCTATATCCTAATTAGTTGGTAATAATAACTTTCAAGGACTAGCAATTTGTGTTACATTGTTAAAGGAACTGTATAGGTATAATCCCTTGAACAAGATTAGAAATATATGTACAGTATTTTCTAACAAAATCAATCTCAAATTTGTATCTATATATATATATAATGTATATATAATATACAAAAATCCAATCCAATTTAAAATTAGTAGTTGCTTTTAAAAAGTAGATTCAATAATCTGCCATTTTCTCTACCTCTTATCTATATCCTCTTTTTTCTTTTTCTTTTCTTTTTTTTTCCAAACAAGAACCCTGAATCTAATCTCCATGTTTAGCTTTTTTTCCTGGCCATTATCAATTAACAGCTTGTAACCAACCATCCTAAACAAAGACAATTATCCATCACCCATTGAAAGGCCAAAAACCACCCACCCCACCTCTTGGGAATGTGGACTTCATGTTCTTAAAATTACTTCCTGCTGTCTGGGAGCAAAGGCATCTTTAGGGGATCCTGAAAAGAAAATTTTGGGGTTAATTGTTAAGTCCTTGGAGAGGAAGCCGTATAGTTGTTGTCCAGTGTCTGAGTAATGGGAAAGTGCAGGGCTTGTCTCAAGTCCTTGCTCTAGTAGTGTGTGAGGCTGGATCATCTCAGCTAGCCATCTTGAAATTGGCCTGGGCAGTTTATAGTCCAAACTGTGCCCAGGTTGGGTGACAGATGTTGTTTGAATCTTAGATGGTGTTTTAAAAAAAAAAAAACAGCCGGGCGGTGGTGGCGCACGCCTTTAATCCCAGCACTCGGGAGGCAGAGCCAGGTGGATCGCTGTGAGTTCGAGGCCAGCCTGGGCTACCAAGTGAGCTCCAGGAAAGGCGCAAAACTACACAGAGAAACCCTGTCTCGAAAAACCAAAAAAAAAAAAAAAAAAAACAACCAGAGCCAGATATCAGGGTGAAAAGGTGAAAGATCAGAGAACAGCCAGCCACTAGTTTTTACCTCTACAAAATCCTCAGCCTGAAGAGAGTGAGTTCCTGTTTCCCAAGTGCTAGGATTAAGGGTGTGTGCCACCACTGCCTGACCTCTATGTCTAATCTAGTAGCTGACTATGTCCTCTGATCCTTAGGCAGATTTATTAGGGTGCACATTATATCACCACAAACCCAGTCTCCAAAACAGATTCCATGCAGAAAATGATTTAAGGAAATGGCTTGTGGTAAGTATTTTGTGAATATTTTTTTTTCTTCATAAAGCTTTCACAGTAAGAATCACAAGGCTAGGTATGGTGGCACACCCTTTAATCCCAACACCTGGGAGGCAGAGGTAGATAGATTTCTGAGTTTGAGGCCAGCCTAGTCTGCATAGTGAGTTCCAACCCCAGCCAAGGATACATGGTGAGACCCTGTCATTAAAAAAAAAAAGAAAAGAAAAGAAAGAAAGAAAGGAAAGGAAAAGAAAGAAAATCATAAAAGAATAAGGAAGCCATGGCCACAGAGAAGGGTCCGAGCCTCCTGCCTGTGTGCCTGCGAGGTCCTGCCAGCCAAGAAATCCAGGAGACCTTCCCCTTGGGTCAGGGGCTTAGGGGCCATTTGGGTTCTTAGCCAGCCTTTCTTACCATTCTTAGATTTTTCTTGTTTTTGTTTTAGGTCAGTCTTATGTAGCCCAGTGATGCCTTTGAATTTCCAGTCTTCCTGCTTGGGATTGGGTTACAGGCATGTTCTAGCATATCTGACTCCACTCATGTTTTGAAATTCCTGTGTGATTTATAACCCCTCCCTGATGTTTCATAAGATGGCCATGTTTTATCAGCACTATAATGGCTGTTTAAGGGATGTTGTCATTTGACTTACAGGCCAGCTTTTATTCTCTGAGGACAGTAAGGAAGATATTCTACTCAGTGCAGCATGATAGAATTAAGACTTCGTAGATAGAGGAGGGTTTTTTTGGTTTTTTTTTTTTTTTGGTTTTTTTTTTTTCTCCAAGAGAACCAAAGCTCCTAAATCAGTCTCATAGGGCCCTTGGGAGGTAGCTGATTCATGGAGAACATTTCAGCCAGTGGTATTTGCATTCTTTGTTGAGTCAGTCAAATGGTGTGAGGTGTTAGGAATTTATTACCTAATGGAAAGGACATAGTGTGAGCTGCAGCCTCATGCATTTGTAGATGTAATTCTAAACAGTCTTATTAAGTAAGAAACACAGAGCCAAATAAAGAGTTAAAAGCCCAGAGATCGAGCAGTAGCCAAGAGCTAAGACCACCTCATCTTACCACTCGCTGCCGTCCTTCCCCGAGAGACCTTCTTTCTGTGTCCTGTCTATTGCCTTTCTGTTCTGCCTTCTCATTGGTTCTAAACCTAACCACATGACTTCCTTGTCACTGCCTGTCTATACAGACCTCCAGGTCTCTATGGTTCGTACTGAGATTAAAGGTTTGGGTCACCGCTTGGCTGTGTCCTTGAATACACAGAGATTCTGCCTGCTATATGATTTGATTAAGGGCGCGTGCCACCACCGCCGGACTTTTGCTAAATGACTTGCTCTTAGCTCTGATCCCCAGGCAACTTTATTTATTAACATACAAATAAAATCACATTTCAGCACAAATAAAATACCAAATGCTTTACTTTCAGATGCTCAGGCGTGGGCATCTCCCCTCATGTGATCTGGTTCATCCATGCAATACACATCCATGTGTATCCCAGGGAAGCTGCTTACCTGCTGACAGCATAGTTGTCATATTTATAATGTGATGTATCATAGTTATGTGCTGGGCTGTTACCTTATGTTTTCCCAATGTATGCTGCTACAGACGCCATGACATGGTACTCCCAACAGGGCAGGAGGCAGGCTTCATCCTCTGCCCCGTTCCTAGTGCGTACCTATAGGGAATGATTGGCAGTGGTGATGCAGACACGTGCTTCAAGTGTGAATAAGGTACACAAGCCTTCAGTTACAAGGATTGGATGTGTAAATGACAACTAGTGCTTTGTATTTGCCTGTGGGTAATAAAAGTGAACATTCAGGTTAGGCACTTGTCATAGGTCACCCAGATTTCTATGCCACCTTGTTTACACACACCTCTCATCTACCTCTGGCTGTATAGGAAAGAAGCTGAAAGAGGAAAACCCAGGTCCGGTTTGTGGATAAATCGGTTCTGCATATTGAGACAGCAGTGAGGGAGCCAGAGCCATAGAATACTTGGTGGTTTGTTTTGCATGAAGGGAGAAGGATATTTAGCTAGTAGAAACTTGTTTGGGTCACTAGACAACATTCTCAAAGAGAAGAATGATCAGAGAAGGAATGTGCTGAGGAAGCAAAGAGGGTGGCATGGCCTAAGATCCTGGAGAAGAGAGGCCCTCTGCAGGACGCAGTCTGTTACCAGCTGGGCTTTTCCTGAGGGCATTTGTAGACTCAGGGTGTGCGCTGTGGATCAGGCCCCAGCATAATAGTTTTCAGTATGCAGGATCCCAAACACTGCTGGGTTCACACTTGCCAAAATCCAAGACAATGTGTGGGGAAGAGTCTGAGTTTAGACTGGAGTCAGGGAGCATCTGGAACATAATCAGGTGAGTGCAGGACTGAGCTCGGCATGCCTGTTTGTTTTTCTGGAAATCACAATAAAGGAGAGCAGAGAAGACATCTGGCTCCTCCTCAGCACTGCCCTCACTCCCTTAACCTTGCAGGTTATCAGCTGTCTCCCACAGGTGCCTCCTTGTGTCACTTGTCACATGGACAGAGGAGTATGTGTCCAGAGGACACAACTGTCAAGTGTCTCTCCAGAACTGGAACATGGGACTCCTGGTTCCCTTTCCATCAAGTATTGTGAGCCGCAGGAAACCTGAGACCAGGCTGAGTAGCCTGTTGCTGTCCTCCCCAACACAGGCCGTGAGACACAGAGTAGAGCCAAGTACTTAAACAGATGGCCAGGGTCAAAGGCTGTTTGTGTTTGGTTTTGACTAAGGGTGGGACCTCCCTTGTTCTCATCTTGGAAGTCTACTCTGAATGCTCTGGCCTTTGAAGGGGGGTATGGCAAGTCAGGCTCAGGCTAGGCCACACTGCTGCTGGCACAGGGCCAACAGGGCTGGGCTGAGGGAAACATCTGGGAGGTTGGGTAAGGGCCAGTTCCTTGCTGGGCCAGAGTTTTCATGTTTGGGCACATATGGGTGGGGTACCCAGACCTTGTTTTGTCTAATTCTGACCTTAAAAGTTTTTCAAAGCGAGGGGGGTCAGGGGCAAACAACATAAACAAAACCTAACCCTGTAAAGCCACGGCACACCTTTACCCTCTTCATAGGTTTCTGGCTCTAAGCTTGGTAAGATTATTCTCTGTGCAGAACATTTAGCACACATTCCTTGGAGAAACATTAGTATGTCTATTCAGGCTGAAGCCAGCCCTGCCTGCTCTCCTGTGGCACATGGTGGGGACTGGAGGGGATGGGGCTCCCGGTGGCCTCTCAGAACCTGTTGCAGCTGGCTGGACTGGTGCTCCACACCTGGGTGGGGAGTAGTGGAGTGGACAAGAGGATATGAATGCTCTACAGACCCACGGTCAGCATGGGTAACAGATGAACCAGGGTTATGGTTATAACTAGTGCACCCAGGCTTTGTACTAAAGTCCAGGCTGTGCATAAGAGACCCCATGTATAGGCTGTGCTCTGAGAGCTGCACTACCATGGGTTTTAAAAAAAATCCAGGAAATGGGGCTGGGGTGTAGAGTGCTTGCCTGGTATGTACAAGGCCCTGGGTTTAAGCCCAGTATACTCTACGGTGGGTTGGACTGGGGGCAGGAAACTTCGAGGAATAATAGGAAGAAAAGAGAAGAAGGAAGTCGGGGAAGGGACAGAGGTGATGATGTCTAGTTGTTAGCCTCTTGAATGACTATTCCAGGGGCTGGTGCCAGGGACCACTGAGTAACATTTTGGAGGCCAACCTCAAGCCTGCAGGAGCATCATACACCGAGAACAGGCCTTTTCCAGTATGTGTGTTTCTCCTCTCCTTTCCTCCCGTTCCTCCTCTCCCCTCCCCCTCCCCTCCTTCCCTTCTTCCCTCCCTCTTTTTTTTTTTTTTTGTTTTTCGAGACAGGGTTTCTCTGTGTAGCTTTGCGCCTTTCCTGGAACTCACTTGGTAGCCCAGGCTGGCCTCGAACTCACAGAGATCCGCCTGCCTCTGCCTCCCGAGTGCTGGGATTAAAGGCGTGTGCCACCACCGCCCGGCTCTTCCCTCTTGTATAATATTAGAGGGACCAGCTTTAATATTATACATCCCAGGGGCTCAGGAGAGAGAACTACTAACAGCGAGGACTATTTTCGGGAAATAGACTCTCAGCACACCGAGCTCTTAGTCCACTTGCTTTAATTCCTCTGGCATAACATCCTTTATACACAGCTTCAGTTCTGTTCTCATGTCTAGCCCCTTTCTTGCCTGATTTCTCTCTATATTTATCTACGGTTCCCCTCTAGGTTCTATCTTAATTCCTTCATCTAGTTCTGTCCCTTCTAGGTTCTCATCTATCTAGTTCTTTCCCCTATCAGCTCCTCTCCCATCTCCTTCTCACTCATCTGGCTCTTCCTCGTCTTCCATCTCGTTCCTCTAGTACTCTCTTCTAGCAACCCAATCTAGTTCTTCTCCATCTCAGTTTGTTCCTCTCAAGTTCTTACCCATCTAGTTCTTCTATTCTCTGTTCTCCCTCCTCTGCCCTGGAAGTCCGAGTATATAAAGGGAGGGTCTGAGCTAAATTGTGTAAAGCTATTACTTAACGCCCACCTCTCTTAGGCGGTGTCTCCTTGTCGAATTTACCTTAAGTCAGGAGACTTGCATGTGGGCTGCTCTTGTTAGTCCTTGAAAGTTGGACGCCCCCCTGGGTGGTGTCTCCTTGTGGAATTTAAGTCAGGAGACTTGCAAGTGGGCTGTTATCATTGTTATCCTCGGAAGTTGGGCGCCCACCTGGGTGGTGTTTCCTGTAGTCCTTGAAAGTGGCTAAGGGAGATAATCTGATTCCAGAGAAAGCCTTTCCTGAGGCTGTTCTCCAAATTCCTGGAATGTGTATGTCCAGAGAGTGATCAGTCCACACTGTTAGTCCTTCTTAGAGAAAAGTCAATTCGGAAAACTATGAAGGCACACATGATTTTCTTAACAGAATACAGCTGATATATAATAAGCCAAGTAACACCAAAAACTCCTTGGGATTTGGCTTCCTCTGGAGAAATTCTCTGATCCCTCTAGGTAGTGACTTTGCCATAACCAGCTGAGTTCTTATGATATATTCCTGCGGCCTGCAGCACCTCCCCTCACCAAACTCAGAAATCCACCTGCCTCTTGAGTGCTGGGGTTAAAGGCATATACCACCACTGCCTGACTCCGAACCTGTTCTTTAAGGAAGATTTGAGACACAATGGTCCATTGTGTCCATTTCTTTTGTGAAATCCACTGAAGCAATTAAAAAATGACAAAATGCTAAATGGGGCTATCTGTAGTGATATATTGTGTACCTAATAAAATTTGCCTGAAGATCAGAGAACAGAGCAAGCCACTAGATTAAACATGGAAACCAGGCAGTGGTAGCATATACCTTTAATCCTAGCAGTTGGGAGGCAGAGATCCATCTGGATCTCTGTGAGTTCAAAGTCACCCTGGATTACATGGGATTGATTCAGTCCAGGAGAGAAACAGCCAGGCAATGGTGACACACACCTTTAAAATTCCAGTATTTGGGAATCACACACCTTTAATCCCAGCACTTGAGATCTCACGCCTTTGTTTGGGAAGCACACACACACACACCTCTAATCCCAGCACTAAGAAGGAAGTGATGGCTGGGTGGAGAAAGGCATGAGGAGACAGGAACTGAAGCTTTTTCAGGTTGAGGAGTCCTAAAGGTAAGATGTGGCAGTGACTTATTCCTTTGTTTCTCTGATCTTTCAGCATTTACTCCAGTATCCGGCTCTGGGCTTTTTATTATAAGACCTTTAGAGATTTGAGCAACAGCTATCTTAGGGTTTCTGTTGTTGTGAAGAGACACCATGACCATGGCAACTTTTTTTTTTTTTTTTTTTTCTGTTTTGTTTTTCCAGACAGGGTTCCTCTGTATAACAGCCCCAGCTGTCATGGAATTCTCTGTAGCCCAGGCTGGCCTCCAAGAGATCCACCTCTGCCTCCCAAGTGCCGGCATTAAAGGCGTGCGCCACCACTGCTAAGCCCATGGCAACGCTTATAAAGGAAAACATTTAATTGGGGCTGACTTATAGTTCAGAGAGTCAGTCCATTATCATCTTGGTGGGAAGCATGGTAGCATACAGGCAGACATGCTGGAGAGGTAGCTGAGAGTTCTATATCTGATCCAAAGGCAGCAGCAAGAGAGTGACACTGGGCCTGACGTGAGCATCTGAAACCTCAAAGCCCACCCCCAGTGACACACTTCCTCCAGCAAGGCCACACCTAACAGTGCCACTCCCTATGAGTTTATGGGGGCCATTTTCATTCAAACCACCACAGGGGCTACATAAATAGTGATATATGTTTACATTTAAATGCCATTTTTGACACAAATACACAGGACAGTGTGCTATTTACAACATGGGTTTTGGGGGTTTTTGTTGTTTGTAAATTGTTTTGAGCTCTTTACACTCTTCCAGAGAACCCGAGTTCAGTTCCCAGCATCTATTCCCAGGCAGCTCACAACCACCTGCAACTCCAGCTCTAAGATATCCAGTGCCCTCTCCTGGCCTCCATGGGCACATATACAAACTCCCATACACATAATATATAATTTAAAATAAAAATGACATTTGTGTGTGTGTAAGTCAGAGGACAACCTAAGGGAGTTGGTCCTTGCTGTGGGATAATGCTTTTGTATACTGGTTTAATAAAACGCTGATTGGCTAGTAGCCATGCAGGAAGTATAGGCAGGATAAGCAGACAAGGAGAATTCTGGGAAGAGGAAAGCTGAGTGATGAGATGCAAACCCACCATCCAGGGAGCAGCATGTAATGGCACACAGTAAAGCCATGGAACATGTGGCAACAAACAGATTAACAGAAATGGGCTGAATTTAAGTAGTAAGCCTGAGCTAATAGCCGAGCAGTTTTAATTAATATAAGCCTCTGTGTGATTATTTTATAAAAGGCTGCGGGACTGTAGGTGAGAGATATGTCCTGACCACGGGCCAGGTGGAACACAAAAAAACCTCTGACTAAGGGTTCTCTTCTTCCTTTTGGGTTCTGGGAGTTATACTTAGGTCCTCAGGCTTAGAGGCAATTGCCTTTACCTGCTGAGTCTTGCTGTCCCCCAAAGATTGTAATTTTAAAACATTTTGCTGAGACAGGGTCTCTATAGTCTAGGCTGGCCTTAAACTGGTAGCAGTCTTCCTGCCTCAGCCTTCAGAGCATTGGGATTACAGGCATGAGTCACTATCCCTGGCTTTGAAACCTTCCAAGGTTGCCATACTTGCCACTGGTAGGCACAGGTTTAAAGCTGGGTGATAAATTGTCTTCCCTCAAAACAGCTGGAGTGTCTCCAGCTGTTCAGATCTTTTTGTGGAGACACAGCAGGTCTAAGCCTGGGGAAGCCCCTAGCCAAGACACTCTTCTCATTATCCTAGTTCTAGAGAAGGCATTTTAACAGCACAAATAGAGTACCTTGTGCTTGCATGGAGCTCTATGTAGTGTGTGCACGCACACACACCCCTTCCAAAGTCCTGCAGGTGAAATGACCAAGGATGTTGCCTGCTGCTTGCTATAACCCCCACAAGCTGACCATAAAGGTTCAGAGTTCACTTGCTAGGTCAAGTAGGAAAGAGTTACTCCTTAAGGCAGGTGAAGCCCATGCTTGGAACTGATGTTAGTCCCTGATGTGCCTCTCACTCTCGTGTTCTGATCCCAGCCTCCCCATGTGGCTTATCCATGGCTGCCAGTCTTTTCACATGACTTGCTATTTCCATCTGCATTGCTAGCTTTCCCTCTCTGTCCCCACAGGTGCTCAGGATCTAGGATGTGCCTCTCACTAAGCTACAAGTCTTTTCTCCTTTTTCCCTGATCCCCACATGGACCACCCTCCCTATTCTACCTCTGGCCTGGCCAAGTCCCCTGTTGTAGTCTCTCTCTACCTACTCTGGCTGTTAGGTGCCCAGTAGTGCCCCTCTGCAGACCCCAGGGCACAGCGTGAGTCTTTGCTCTGCATTCCCAGGATCTATTATGGCTATGAGGCACTATGGGCTCGCATAGCTCCCGATATGCACTGGCCCACTAAGGCTTTCCCATGGTTTGCATGCCTGGGACAATCTCCCCAGCAAACCTAAGGCAGGGTCTTAACAGTCAGGCCCATTTTAGGAAACAGGTCTTGGACTAACACATACTTAGGTACTCCCCCATGTCTTATGTTGGCTGTATGGAGTCAGGCCAAGGTGAGGAGTTGGGAAATCAAAGGAGTTTTTGTTTGTTTGTTTTTTAAAAGAACTATTAACTTCCCCCTGCATTTTCTACCCACCCAGTTTTCCTGGAAGCAAGACTCCTTGTTAGGTTATGCAATCGTCAGTCCCCAGATTACCTCACTGAGGTTCCAGCTGTGAGTATGAACCCTCTCCCACTTAATAAAGTGAGGGGTGGTGCTCTTTCCATCAGTTAAGGGGCCCTGCATATGTTCTGCTTCCAGCTGGGTGCCTCACCCTTGATACCTCCACAGGCTGACCATCTACGTCCTTCTCCTGGGCCTGAACAACATGCCCCTCCCCAGCCAGATGATCAAGGCTGGTCCAGAGAGCAGGGAAAAGCTGATGACATGGTACTGCATTTTTTTTTTGGCCTTTTTTTTTTTTTTTCTTTTGAGACAGGGACTCATGGCCTTTAAGTACTGAACCTTCTGCCTCAGACTCTCAAGGGCTGTGAGTACAAGTGTGCACAATACCTGTTTATTCCATGCAAAGTATCAAACTCAGAGCATCCTGCATGCTAGGCAAGCACTCTACCAACTGAACTACACCCCCAACCCTGCATTTCATTTTTTAAAAGGTCAGATTCACAGAAAATTTCAACTACTCTACAAAGGACTTTGTCCCCAGAAGCCGTTTTTGAATAAGTGGTCCGCCTGGGCTGCCATGCTGTGGAAAAGTGAAAACATGCTCATACATTGTTGGAGCTGGGACAGGAGCAGGAACATAGCTCTACCAGGTGCCTTACATCCCATCAGTTGTCAGCTGTGTCCTTCAGCTCCAAGGGTCCAGTCAAGAATTATTTGTAGCACTGAATTGTGCATTCATCTCCTCCAGCCTGATGCTGACACTGGTGTGATGGCTTTCTAGCTACAGAATCCCCCACACTGCTGGGTTCACACCGTAGGCGGCCCCTTCAAGCTAGCTGTACCCCACTGATGGGTCCCCAGAATTCTTTAAGTATTCTTGCTTTTTGGCAATATGGCACGTTTGGGTTCATCTCCTGTCCTTAGGTAGAATGTTACAGTCTATACTTCCATGTCAAGAGGGCTCAAGGCTTTGGAGGACTTGCAGCTCCAAGGCCTGTCCAAGGACAGCTGGGAGGCAGATGTTAACTACACATACGGATTTCTCTGATATGCTCATGTTCACAGGCGCTCACCGGTAACTCTGCTTTTAACCATACGCTGCAGGGTTCATTCCAACTCCCTCTTTCTTCATAAATCCCTTCTCTGAAACTTAGTTCCCACTGTCTTTAGTAGGGTCTGCGTATGCCATTCAGTGTCCTTGTGGTCTCTGCCATTACTCTCCTGCTTGCACAGTTTTTCCTGGACTTGGGCTCCCGCACTATAGCAGGGCCTCCACCTTTCTGGCAAGGCCTCCCTCCATCCTGCAGAGCTCTGATGCCTCTTGCTGCACATCCAGGGAATGATACCCCTGCTCCCTCTCTGACATCACTGCTCTAAGACCTCCTGGTTCCCTTCTCTGCTCTGGTCCCCTCCTTTGCTCTGTCTCTCTTATGGCTTCAGGACAGATTTTTGAGGGAGGGAAATGTGAGGAAAGGAAGGTTTATCTTGCTTTTTTTAATGAACAAAATCAAAATAATCACAAGCATTCTGGACCATTAAGGCTGTTAACCTGGTCATTGTCCCTTAGAGTAGCTTGTAGACACTCTCCCCACCAAGTCTCAACAAAATGGGAAAAGACAATTCTCTGGGCAGAGACTCACTGAGCCAATGCCAGGCCCAACCCGGCTCCTGCCTGAAATAATCACTGGGCGGATTGAGCAATGGCAGCTATTGGCTGTCTATTAATCCCTTGAAACGATGACTTTCTGGGAGGCTAGCCAGGCTGCTGGGTGGTTGTCCACAGCGTGTAGCTATGGCTCCCAAGCCTTTCGCCTTTGGCAGGCTAGCTGCTTCTTCTTTTTTTTTTTTTTTTCTGTTTTGACTGTTCTCAGCCAAGTTTTCGGAGGGTTTTCAAGACAGAGATCCTTGTGTCCACAGTCTTAAGCCGCGCAGCCCAGGCTGCAGTGACACTGCTTTCTGACCCAGGCATTGCAGCCAGAAGCAGCAGTATGGGATTTGGGGGCACCTACCTGCTTTTCTGCCTCTTCTCCATCTTGTCCCAGGTCACTACAGAGTCACCCACCCCCAAGACCAAGAAGGCTACAAATGTCAAGAAAGGTAAGCAGGGGCAGCTCCCTCATTGTGCTCCCTTGTGCTCCTAACCTTCATGTCTGACTTTGGTGAGAGTCCTCCCAGGACCTTTGGTGAAAGGACTCTGGTGGCTGGAGGGTCCTCACAGCAGGGATGGTTGTCAGAACTGCAATAGTCCCTGACTCTTAGAATGGAGAAGAACCTTATAGATTTTCTAAACTGGCATCTGCTCCCCCTCTGGCACCCATATGTTAAAGAAATTGAACCTCCATCTTGGAGAGGGTAAGTTCCCACCAGGTAGCACCAGCATGCGTTTCCTCAACTCTGATCCCAGGAGGAGTAGAATGTACTCAAAGACTTGCAGTCAGCATTTAATAATGTAAAATATATAAAGCTCCCCCTAGAAAAACGCTTGGCACACAGAGGGGAAATGGGGGACAAGTGGACTCTTACTTCAATGGGGCATCAGCCTTATCACCTCAGATTGAGTTCAAAGCATCTCCACTCTCCTCTGAAATGCTGAGGGTGAGGTCATCCTGGGATGGGTGGAGATGAAACAGCTGAATGTTATGATAATGACTGAGGTTGTCACCCCTACAGGACAGGGAGGATGGTAGGAAGAGTCAGAGGTGGAGACTCAGGGAGATGGTAGAGCCAAGCCAAAGGAAAGGGTGTGGACAATCTACAGAACCTCTGTACCTAGATAGTGAAGTACAAAAATCAGCCCTGGAGCACAAGACTACAGGAAAGGATGGGCAGAACTCAGTCAGTAGGGTGCTTGTATAGCATCTACAAGGGACTGGGTTGATCCCCAGCATCACACAGGAACCAGAGCTGTGGTACATACTAACCCAGCACTCGGAAGTGGAGGCGGGAGGGCTATAAATTCAAGGTTATCTTCAATTATTTAGCAAATTTGAGGCCCTGTCTCAAAAAAAAAAAAAAAAAAAAAAAAAAAAAAAAAAAAAAAAAAAAAAAAAAACCTCCAGGGGTTAGAATTAACAGCTTCCTGTGTACTCTGTTGTGCTTGCTTAGAATGTGTGATATCCTGATTCCATCTTCAGCACTTCAAACAACAACAGCAAAGCAAAGCTAAGCATGGTGGCACAAGCCTTTAGTCTCAGCACTCTGGAGGCAGAGACAGGTGGATCTCTGTGAGTTCTAGGCCAGACGGGGATACACAGGGAGACCCTGTCTCAAAAACGACAAACAAAACCAAAATTCCAAAGACTAAGTTTACAATGTGAACAAAATTCAAAACAGAATGGATATGATATTGACATCACTTTGACAAAGGAATTTATCATGAGGCATATGTATATGGAGATGAATGCCACTAACCTGAGCAATTAACATGTGTCGATAATTTAGAAAATTGGAATGGGCCAACTAAAAGTAAATAAATATCTGTTGAATATGTATAGAACTATTCCAGAAAGAGCTATATATGTAACAGAGACTACTCTGGAAAGTAAAACAGGAAGCAGTCTGGATTAGGAAGGATAATTTTTGGATAGTTTTGATTTCTTTAATCAGATAAATATATAATAATTGTCTACAAATTGCTCTTTTTTTTTTTTGGTTTTTCGAGACAGGGTTTCTCTGTGTAGCTTTGTGCCTTTCCTGGAACTCACTTGGTAGCCCAGGGTGGCCTCTAACTCACAGAGATCCACCTGGCTCTGCCTCCCGAGTGCTGGGATTAAAGGCGTGCACCACCACCACCCGGCAAATTGCTCATTTTAAAATAGGAGGACTGAATACCCTGCATGGTTCTATCCATGAGCATTGCCAACATTGCCACCAAGGCAAGTTGTATGAGGGATTTAGATCCAAAGGCAAACAGGATTTCTGAATATGGAAAATGATTGCCAGTTTCTCAAGTTTTCCTCAGTCTTATAAATCATGTCAGTTGTGGGAAAGGAGAGGATCAGAGCAGGGCGGCCTCAGTCTTCAGAAATGGCCTCACTCATACTCTGGTCCTAGATGGCTCCCATGGGAGCTTGAGCTAACTAACACCCTGGTTCAGTTTCTGACTCACTTTATCTACATGGTGCCCTGTGCTGGTGATCCATATGATTGTGCACAGCTTCTGGGAATCCAGAGGTTGAGGCAGAGGTGCAGAGTGACCCTGCTCACTGGCTCCAACCCTGTCTGCTTTGTTCTTGTTCCTCTGGGTGTTATCTTCTCTACGCTTGATAAGTTATATCACTGGTGTTTGTACATGCTAGTCCATGTCTTCTTTTGTTTGTTAATTGGTTTGTTTGCTTTTGAGACAGGGTTTCTCTGTATAGCCCTGGCTGTCCTGGAACTCACTCTGTAGAGCAGGCTGGCCTTGACCAGGCTGACCTCAAGATCTCTCTGCCTCTGGCCTCCCCGAGTGCTGGGATTAAAGGCGTGCACCATCACCACCTGCAAGTCTTTCTTGGCCACAATTCCTTGGCAAAGCTTCTAATGGGTGGACAAAGGCTCTGAACTGATGAACCCAAGACTTCACATGAAATGGCCCATGGAGGGAGGGACTCCCTACTCTTTGCCTCAAGTCAAGCAGAGCTTTCCAAGGAACCCCTGAGACTTCAGAAAGACAGAGGTCCACCCAGAGCTCTCATCTAACACACACACACACACACACACACACACACACACACACACACACACACACGAGTGTCTCTCACCTACACTTGCTGATGCACATGTCATTCACCCATACAAGTGGTCCCTATCAAGAGATGCCATGTACCATGGAGCAGATGGGAAGAGTGTGATTCTGTGGCTACTTGGATCAGGGCTTTGGGCTAGCTGCTCTACCATCCTAGGCAGGTCATCTAAATCTGACCTCAGTTTCCTTGTTTGTGAAATGGTGAATATCCAGGATGGCACTTGCCCATGGCATAGGCTGGTTATGAGCATGGCTGAGGTGGTGCCCAGCAAGCCCCTACCCTTCTGCAGTGGTTGCTCTGTGGGAAGCAGCTCCCCTGCTCTCCCTCAGCTGCAGTTGGATGGGCCCACACCCTGTGTTATGTCATTTCTCCTGAGTTTCCTCATTCCAGAATGCTGTTGTCCTCTCACTGTATACATGAGAAGGTGGAGCTGTGTTGGTGACCATGTGTCTCTGTCACCCTCAACTCAGACTGGGGCTTGCTGTCTCTGCTTGGTCTCAGTCCTGGGGGAGCTGATCTCTGTGATTTTATGGCCCATAAATAGAGCTGATGAGGTGGCTGTTTCGCCAACTCCTGCTGATCCTGACCCCACCATGACAAATGCAGAATAGGGAAGCCTGGAGAGGAACCAGGAACAGGCCAAAAGGGTCCACTGGAGGGTCAGGTCCTTAGGGAGGGGGCAGAGCTGGTTGGGACAGCAAGAGATCTAGGCTGGGAGAAGTCATCCCCGTTGCCTCCTCGGGGTGGCAGACAGGGAAGGGAGCGTCTCCTGCCTCGGTTTTCATTGCCCCATGCCTCTCCGTCCTAGATGCGGTGAGCCCAAAGATGTTTGAGGAACTCAAGAGCAAGCTGGACAGCCTGGCCCAGGAGGTGGCCCTGCTGAAGGAGCAGCAGGCCTTACAGACCGGTGAGTCCAGTACAGCTGTGTGGAGGAACACACCCAAGGCCAGACTGGCAATGGGCAGCAGTGAAGAAGTCCCAGTTTCCAGCCAGCGCCGAGCTGTGTTCACATGCTTCCTAGGGGAAGTTCCCTAACTCACATCTGCAGGACCCATCCTGTCAGGCACAGCGGGGTCTGGTCACAGCTAGAGGATGTGGAGGTGGAGTGCTTCCGAGGCCAAAGGTACTCCCAACAGGAACTACCAGTGCTTCGTGGAAGTGAGAGCTTTGAATCAGGGCCAGGATTGCAGTACAGCCTAGGCCAGCTTCAGGGGAACTGTACTTAACAGCCTCACAGCCCTGGGGCACATCACCCTCCCTTCCCTGCCCACTCCCCATGTCTCCCTCCTCCCCTGTGTCCACACCCCTGTGGCTTTATAGATTGTCTCTGAATCACAGTAACCAGGCCAGCATCTGTTAGTCCCGATGTGAAGATATGCCAGCTGAAGGGACCTGGAGAGATGGCATGGCAATTGAGAATTTGATTCCCAGCAACGCTTGTAACTCCAGTCCCAAAGGATCAAATGCTTGGTGTCCTCCATGGGCACTTCACTCATGTGCATTAACTCTCTCTCTGTCTCTCTCTGTTACACACACACACACACACACACACACACACACACACACACTTTAAAAATAAAAATAAGGCCAGGCATGGTGGCACACACCTTTAATCCCAGCACTTGGGAGGCAGAGGAAGGCAGATCTTTGATTTCAAGGCCAGCCTGGTCTACAGAGTGAGTTCCAGGCCAGTCAGGATCATACAGTGAGACTCTATTTCAAAGACAAAACAAACAAATAATATAACAAATAAAAAACAAAATCTTGGAGCTGGAGAGATAGCTCAGTCATTAAGAGACCTAGCTGCTCTTCCAGAGAACCTGGGTTCAGTCCCCAGCACCCACATGGTGACTCACAACCATCTATAATTCTAGCTCCAGGGGATCCAATGCCTTCTTCTGCCCTGAGGGCAACCCCACACAGACATGGCATACACTCACACAAACATACACATATACACATAAAAATCTTTAAAAAATACTTTTAAAAATAAAAGATGGGCTAACGGAGGCAGAGTAACACAGTTACCCTGCTGGGGGCGGCAGAGCAGGGACAAGACCTCCCATTTCGGGCACTCTAAAGGCCAGGAGAGCCAGGCTTTGTTTTCTTGCGTGAGTAGTCCAGTCTGGCTAAGCACAGAGCTTTGGGGCTAGGCAGTTCTTCTTCAAGTTAGTTGTCCCTCTCCATCATGGCCTTCATGCGTGTCTCTCTTCCCACTCTCCCTATGACCTTACCTCACTCCATGGTGTGGAGTGAGCATACTATGTGTGTGCTTGGCCCTGATCTGGGTATATGATGTACCTGAGCATGTGATGGCTGTGCTACAGAGTCTGTGGATAACCAATTCTGTGAGGACTAGTTGTCAAATCCCTCAGAGACATGGGGATGTTTCTCTTGAATATTCGCTGAGTGGAATGACTAAGTGCATGGGTAGGGGCCAATATGTACCTCTGACATATGTGACCCCAGACATACCCCATCTGCCTGATATTCAAGTTAGGAATCAAGCTAAATACAAACTGCTACACCAAACTCACCATAAGTACCTTCCTCCTAACCTGGGAGGCCAGTGTTCCACTGAGCACTCTAGTTCAGATGCCCTTTGGATAGCCTGCCTTCCTGTTCAGTCTTTTCTGCTGCAAATGTTCCTGTAGTCTCAGCTCATTCTCCCAGCTCTACCCAACCAGCCAGGGACCTGACTGGGCAGAGGTCCCCTGTGTAAACCCCCTGTGGTGAAACTTGCTGGCCCTCAGGCAGGGGTGGTAGGCCCTAAGTATCTTAGACTGTGGTCTCCATTTTAAGTAGGCAGATGCCTGGCACTGTGAGTTAGTGGCTTGATCCTGGGGGGTGGGGTGGGGCTGGTGGTCCAGCTCGGTTTAGGGGGCCCTAGCTAGTTGGGGAAGCTGCCTTTGAGATGCAGTGGGCTGAGGCTGCATGCCTGGGGATGTGAGAAAGGAAGCAGACCCACGAGAAGATAAGCTCAGAATAAGCCTGGTGCCAACCTCTGTGGCTCAGGGAACTATCCTGCTCTGAGCAGAGGCCAGGTGACTTTTGCTTCCCTTCATCTCTGGAGTCAGTGACCCTGGCTAAAGAACCCTTTGCAGCAGAGGGGTGGCCATTCCCGGAGCAGGGCACCAAGTCCTCTTGAACAGTAACCTGGGTTCTGCCACAGCAGGATCCTGAAGTGGGCGGGAGCAAGCAGGTTTCAAGCGATGGATGGGATAGGTTGGAGGCTGCGGGCTGTCTGGATGAGGTCTATCTGTCCTGGGGCCCTGAAACTTAATGTGACAGATATCTCTCCCTTCAGTGTGCCTGAAGGGCACCAAGGTCAACTTGAAGTGCTTCCTGGCCTTCACCCAGCCGAAGACCTTCCACGAGGCCAGCGAGGACTGCATCTCGCGTGGCGGCACGCTGGGCACGCCGCAGTCAGGACTAGAGAACGAGGCACTGTTCGAGTATGCGCGCCAGAGCGCAGGTAGCGAGGTGGAGATCTGGATGGGCCTCAACGACATGGCAGCGGAAGGCGCCTGGGTGGATATGACCGGCGGCCGCCCGGCCTACAAGAATTGGGAGACGGAGATCACCGCGCAGCCTGATGGCGGCAAAGCCGAGAACTGCGCTGCCCTGGCCGTAGCGGCCAACGGCAAGTGGTTCGACAAGCGATGCCGCGACCAGCTGCCCTACATCTGCCAGTTTGCCATCGTGTAGGCTGGCCCTGAGCGAAGGGGCGAGGCCTGGGCCAGGGAGGGGCGAGGACCATAAAGAGGCGGGGCTGTTGGTGGGTGGGGCTTATGGGTTGCTAAGGGGCGGGTCATCGGTGGGCGGAGTCGAACTTCACTGAGCCGGGAGTGTGTGGTGGTTCCAGGGGAGAAAAATGCTGATGTGGGGGCCCTGAGAGGGGCGTGGAGAACTTTCTGCCTCGGGTTCCTCCTTGCCTGGCTTTTGCAAATAAAGTTGGTTCAGAATCCCTGAAGTTGGATGGTCGCCAGGTCAGGGTGGGGAGAAGATTCCAGGAGTCTGGCTCCAAACCCGGGAAAGCCTTAGTCACATTTCCAGCCTACTTTTTGCAGAGGCCACTTCCCTCTGTTAGAATACAATACACACTCCAATTCTGGCTGGTGTGTTTGGGGGTACTATCCTTTCTCTTGTTGGGATCCATCCGGGGATGCCCGGACATGCAGAGGCCTACTGTGGGGTTGACAAGGCTTCCCAGGTAGATTCCTATCTGCCTCTATCCTCATCCCAGGGGTTCTGGGAGCCAAATATGACAGCGGCCTGGCTAGTGTGTTCCTTTCCCTTCCTCTCCTTACAGCCAGTCAGCCAGCTGGCATTCCACACCGTTCCATGTCAGCACAGAGCATCTCTGAGCCCACCATATTGCAGGAACTTTAAATACACAGTCTGGTTTAGCTTTATCCACCAGGACAATCTGTGTCACTGTGTCTTACAATAAGGAAGTGCCGACACAGGGAATCTCAGGGGCTCCGGATGATGGAGATCTAGTGATTGCACAGCCAGGGTTCAACCCTGGACTGACCCCCCAGGCCTGGACCTTCCTGCCACCATTACTTACTGGTCTCACACGACTAGAACTCTCCAAATATGAAACATAATTAGCCTGGTGCCTCCCTTTCCCCACAGGGCTATTGGCTAGCTTCTAGTGTGATGTGGCCTGTGGACCCCTGTGGACCCAGCCCTCACACGTTCTCCTTACCCTTAGCACAGCCATTAGTTCCCCGAGGGACTTTCCCAGCACCTCTGCTTCTGCATAGTCCCACAGTTCTTGCCATCAGTTCCAACCTGATGACGAGCGATTTGATTGACGGGGATGGGAGGCAGCTTGTGGTGGAATGCCAGCCATAGCTGTTAGTGTGGGACCACTCAAGAGTGAGGCCAGCAGGGCGACTGGCACTAAGAGCCCTGACTCCTAAGAGTCCTGGTCAGATCTCCTTAAGAGTGTGCTGTTCCGAGAAGCTGTGGGTCCTGGTAGGAAGGCAACCTGGGCAGGTAATAAACATTGCCTTCTTCCATCAGCAGATGGCAGTGTGGGAAAGAGAATGATTTCCTGTTCTTCAGCAGCCTGGAATGTTCTTAAGTTTAGAGCACCTACACTGCAAACCGGGTCTACCTGTGCTCCTGGCCCTGGTTTTTTTTTTTTTTTTTTGTTTTGTTTTGTTTGTTTTGTTTTGTTTTTGTTTTTGTTTTTGTTTTGTTTTTTTGTTTTAAGAAAAAAAATCTCATTGTGTTGTCCATTGTGTTGACTTTGAGCTTCAGAATTCATTCACGAAATCCTGCCTCAAAAGGCCAACTCTTCACCGCATCCTGATCTTCCCATACATAGTATGTTGCTCTAAGGTATGAAAAACTCTAGGATGGAAATCTGAGGGACACTTTGAAATAGGGGTTAAGCTTATGAAAGACTCACTAAGATTCATTTTGCTAATTTAGTTTTTTGTTTTGTTTTAGTTTTTCAAGATGGGTTTCTCTGTCCTGGAACTAACAGAGCTCTGCCTGCCTCTGCCTCCTGGGTGCTATGATTAAAGGCATGCACCACCAATGCCCAGCTAATTTAGTACTTTTCAATCCTTTGCCTTCAGTATCCTTTGCAAAGAGCCTAAGTTTTCAGCTGATCACTATGCAAGATACTTTCCAATGATTAAAAACCACTTTTAACCTGTACCTTAGAAGTCCAAGCATGATCGCTCAACACTATTGTTATGAATTATTGTGCAGGGGGAGGGGGGAGAGACCCCCAAGGGTATCTTGAGCGTGCAGGGAAACATGCTAAGCAGATGCACGCCATGTGGGCATGGTGGCGATGGCCAATAATTCACAGCCCAGACGCTGCATCCATGTGGAGAGTTTATTATAATAGAGAGATGAAGAGAAAGATAGGAAAGAGAGAGACAGAGAAAGAGAAAAGAGAGAGGAGGAGGGTGTACACCTCATGGGAGGAGAAGCAGAAGAGAGAGAGGAAGGGGAGAAGTTTTTCCTTAGAATGAGGCTTTTGCATCAGGACACAGGGAGGCACCAAGGGGTGGGATTTCAAGGGGCAGATCAGAATATTAACAACTATAACAAAACTCCTTCCAGTTCACTAGCTTAGTCATCTGAACAGTTTCATTTTACAAGTCTATTTTTATTTTATTTTTAAAATTGTGTCTGTACATGCAAATGAATGCCACGGAGACTAGAGGTACCAGATCTCTCTGGAGCAGAATTTACAGGTAATACTGAGCCATGTGATGTGGGTGCTGGGATTTGAACTACAAGAGCAATATGTGCTTTTAACTACTGAGCCATCTCTCCAACTCCCCATTTTACAACTCTAAAAGTAGACAATAGAAATAATGTTGGTGCCAAATTCTGCTCCATTCTAGCCATTAAAACAATAATACTTGTCTGAACCAGGATGATAGTGTAACAAATAAAAGTGGCTTCCATACAAACCTGAGGATCTGAGTTTGATCCCTGTGTCTCAAGGTAGAAGGAGACAGCCAACTCCCCAGAGCTGTCCTCTGGCCTCCACACATATTATCATGGTGCCCCCATATGCATACGAAAAAAATTCATCTAAGTCTCGTGTTGGGGCTTATGTCTGTAATCCCAGTCATCTGAGGCTGAGGTGGGAGGAATGCTGAGCATTCAAGGTCAGCCTGGGCTGAGATGTAGACCCTATCTCAAAAAAAAAAAAAACAAAACAAACAAAAACTGCTGGGCATGGTGGCACACGCCTTCAATCCCAGCACTTTCGAAGCAGAGGCAGGCAGATCTCTCTGAATTCCAGGACAGACAGGGCTACATAGAAAGACAAACAAATACAACAACAATAACAACAAGCCTCAAAAATCCTACCAAGGGTCCCCTACCCCTTTATCTGATTGAGGATATTGTATTTGCTGGGGCTCAGTGATATAATGATTGCTTAGCATGCATAAGACTTGGGTTTAAGTTCCAGCAAAACACCTACACACACAAAATAAATAAATGAAACATTTCAAAAGGGGGTGACAGCACTTGGTGTTGGTATGTGTTTGTGATTAGGAGTGCATTAACTGTGTAAAAATACAATTCCATTCACTGTTTTTAGGGTTATTTCCAAGGCTTGATGTCAGATTATTCCTCACGGGCTTTTCATGAGGCAGTGGCTCACATAAGAGCATGGTTTATCAATTAAGTTGGAAGTCCTGGCCCAATGCTCAGAACACCTCCCTCCTCCAATAAAAAGCACTGTTGTTTTATGTACTGTGAACACACAGCTGAGATAATACAATTTTAAAATGAAATTGCCACAGGGGAGGTTAAGCTAAGGTCTCACAGCTAGCTGAAGATGAACTCTGGGAGTTTCTGTCCCCTGTAGCAAGCAGCTGGTGCAAAGTACTTTTGCAAGCAACCCACTAGCCTAGACCTGGGTCCTTCTATAGGACTGCTGGGATTAAAGGCATGTGCCACCATGCTATACTTTTAAAAAATATCTCCAGGTCATACTTTCTAGGTAGAACAATTTGGGGTTATTAGTACTCTAGAATGTTCTCTCAGTGTTTCTATCCAGTATTTATGAGGAACATTTCTAGTGACAGTTGACAAAACTCAGATTCTAAGTAAAGAAAGTTCAAATCACATTCCAAACTTGGCTGACAGGATGGCAGGACAGGTGTGGGCATGTCTCCCTTGGATGTCAATGTGTGCAAAGTACTTTGCTTGGCACAAGGCTCAAAGTATAATCCTTTTGACAATTGTTTCTGTAACTTTGCAAGGTATGTGTTAGAGGGTGGGAGGGCTTGTCATTTAAATAGGAAAGAGGTTGTGATTCTGCAGGCACCAAGACTTCTGGGTTTCGGTAAAACTGAATAGAAGTTGTCATTCTTTAGGCAGCCTGACTCCAACTGCTGTGTTAGGTCAGGGCTGTCTCTATGTGCGAGTTCATACTGCAGATGTCTTCTACCCAGCAGCTCTGTCCAGAATGTTCCTCACTTTTCCCGCTGAGCACTCGATGCCTGTACCACTGGCTTTCTTGCATGAGGTTTAGAAAATGAGTAGGGAAGAGCTTCCTGACCTGAGCACTGTTGTTTGCTGAGTGGACACTTAGGTGCGGGCCATCATGTGTGTGAAGGCTGTCACCAGTGTTCCTGATTCTGCCCACCCAAGCCATCAGCTCTTGCTCCAGTTGGGACAACTATGTTGTCTGAAAACATGGCCAATGTGACCCCTGATGGGAGCCACTGAGGTTGAAGGAATCCTGGAACACTAGCCAAGACAGTGCATGATTAAGATTTCAATTCTGCCCCTTGATATTCATTTTCAGGAAAGCACATTCCCGCATTAAAACTTAGGGTGTTCAATGAAAGCTCTTAAGAATCTCTCTGATCAAATCAGACACGGTGACACACACCTTTAATCTCAGAAACTGGGAGGCAAAGGCAGATCTCTGTGCTGGAGGTCAGTCTGCAAGAGTTCCACGACAGCCAGAGCTACACAGAGAAAACCTGTCTTGTAAGACCTCTTATCCAGGAGCAGTAACCCTGTAATCCCATCACTTGGATCAGACATAGGAGGACTGTAAGTTAACATCTACCCTGGGAGACATAAAGACACTTGTCTCAAAAAACAAAAAAAATAAGCAGTCCCCCTCCCATGAATTATCATTGCTCATGATGCAGGCTTTCTCCCTTCTTCTTCACAGCTGCTTCTCTTCAGAGATCTCCCTCACATCTGAACTCAGCTCAGCATCTGCCTCTGGCAGGTCCTGAACAGATTCAGTAATTAAGAACCTTGTACAGGGGGCTGGGGGGCTGGAGAGATGGCTCAACAGTTAAGAGCACTGACTGTTCTTCCAGAGGCCCTGGTTTCAATTCCCAGCACCTACATGGCAGCTCACAACTGTAACTCCAAGGTCTGACAGCATCGCACAGACATACATGCAGGCAAAACACCAATGCAAATAATAAATAAATTATCATTATTTTAAAAAAGGAAAGAAAGAGGGGGCTGGAGAGATGGCTCAGAGGTTAAGAGCACTGACTGCTCTTCCAGAGGTCCTGAGTTCAATTCCCAGCAACCACATGGTGGCTCACAACCATCTGTAATGAGATCTGGTGCCCTCTTCTGGCCTGCAGGCATACATGCAGACAGAACACTGCATACATAATAAATAAATCTTAAAAAAAAAAAAAAAAAAAAAAAAAAAAAAAAAAAAAAAGGAAAGAAAGAAACTTGTACCAGGCTCAGTAAGATCTGCAGCTTAAGATGCCTGCTGCAGAGCCTGGGATCTGAGTTCGATCCCTGGAATACACATAGTGGACAAAGAGAATTGACTCCCAAAGTTTGTCTTCTAACCTTCACATAGGTGCTGTGGCACACGCTCACTTAGCCTTACACCTCCACACAGATTAATAATAAATTAAAAAATTTGAATTGATAAAAAACAAAAACATAAGTCCTTTTAGATTTTGATAGCACCGCCAGGGCAGTGGCATGCCTTTGGGCTGCCTTTGGGAAGTGATTGAGTACAGCAGGGACATCACTGTGGCCCTTCCTGCCAATGACACAACAAGGGTCGCCTGGTCAGAGCAGTTATCTGGGCCAGTCCTAGTCTCCTCCCCTCTCCTCACTTCTGTAACCCTAGCACATAGGAAGTAGAGAAAGTGGAGGCAGGAGCAGAAGTTCAAGACCATTCTTGACTACTACTAAATTCCAGGCCAGCCTCAGCTACGTGAGACCCTGTCTCAGAAAAAAAAATCAGCTAAGAACCCTCATAACATTTTACAACTGTCCCTCCAACCATAATCCCTATTCAGTTTATTGCTCTGGAATCAAGGTTGTCTCAGTGTTGCTGATAGCAGGACATACAGCTCAGCGTGAATGGCTGGCTCTGCTGCCCAATTGTTTTCAGAGATCTCCAGCCAGGTGAAGCTGTGATCTTTACTGACAAAGAAGAAAAGAGTTTCAGGAGGGATTGGTATGAAGCAAAGCTGGGACTTATTAGGCCAAGCATGAGTTTGTTGAGTAAAAACATTGTGTGGTTTATAAAGAAAAAGCACATACAGATTTCAGCCCAGAAGTTGCTGAAGAGTTGCCTAAGGAAAGGACAGCAACACACACCCAAGATAAGGGGCGGGAGTGGGCTTCTCCAGAGAGATGCAGTCTTGAGTTTTCGGATAGCAAGACTGTGCAAAATGGAGCGGGTATTATTATTTATGTGTTAAAGAGGGGAAGAGGTGAGGAATTCTGGGAGTGTGATTTTCCCAGAATAGGGTTTCCTCAACTTTTCTATATTATGTCATTTTCTGGATGTATCCTGGCATCAGATACATGATGGGAGCAGGTGGTTCTGCCAGACTAATGCTGTGTAGATCATTATGAAACAAAGAACAGTGGTTGTGGTGGTTTGAATAAGAATGGCTCCCATAGGCTCATATTTTGAATGTTTAGTCACCAGGGAGGGGCACTACTTAGAAGGGTTAGGAGGTGTGGCCTTATTGGAGGAAGTGTGTCACTGGGATTGCTTTGAGATTTCAAGACCCCGAGCCAGGCGCAGTAGCTCTCCTCTTCCTGTTGCCTGTGGATCCAGATGTAGAACTTTCAGCTGTCTCTCCAGCACCATGTCTGCCAGCATGATGGCAATGAACTAAACCTCTGAAACTATAAACAAGTCCCAGTTAAACGCTTTCTTTTATAAGAGTTGCCATGGTCATAGTGTGTGGTGGTATTGTGTTCCCCAAAATATTGTGCACCCTAATAAACTTATCTGGGGTCAGAGACAGAACAGCCACTAGATACAAAGGCTAGAAAATGGTGGCACTCACACCTTTAATCCTAGCATTCCAGAGGCAGAAATCCATCTGTTCAAGGATACAGCCAAGCTTGGTGACTCGTGCCTTTAATCTCAGAAAGTGAGCCTTTAATCCCAGGGAGTGGTGGTAGAAAGCAGAAAGATATATAAGGCGTGAGGACCAGAAACTAGAAGCATTTGGCTGGTTAAGCATTTGGCTGGTTAAGCATTTGGCTGGTTAAGCATTTGGCTGGTTAAGCTTTCAGGCTTCTAGCAGCAGTTCAGCTGAGAGCCATTTGGATATGAGGACACAGAGGCTTCCAGTCTGAGGAAACAAGACCAGCTGAGAAGTTGGCCAGGTGAGGTTAGTTGTGGCTTGTTCTGTTTCTCTGATCTTCCAGTTCACCCCAATAACTGGCCTCGGGTTTGATTTTATTAATAAGACTCTATAAGATTCATGCTACAATAGTGTCTCTTCACAGCAATAGAATACTGACTAAGGCTCTGGTCTTCTGAGTTAGCTGCACTGGTCCCAGCTGATTTGGGATGGTCTTTCTGTAATGTGACTCTGACATTGCATTAACCTGTTAAACTGGGGATATAGCTCAGCTGGTAGAGTGTTTTCCTTACATTTTTGAGACTCTGGGTTCTGCCCCCAGCACTGCAAAAACAAAACAAACTATATGTCAGACTACATGTAGATTGCTTCTTGTTCCTTACCAGCCTTATTAACAGCTCAAGGAAAGTAGTTAGTGGAATGGACTCAGCCTTACCTTTGGGTCATTCTTGGCAAATGAATGAGCAACTGCCACTACCTGTGCTCAGTTCCCCTCCTGCCCACCCTGTGTCTGTGTGCTTCCTCACAGCATGGTATATGGCAACTTCTCTGTCACAAGCATATAGCTTGGGGGGGGGGTTGCACACCGTGGGTATTCAGTAAGAGTGACTGTAAATAATTGGATTGGATCAGATGTCCAGAAGAAAAACTCCCTTTGCTTTAGTGCTACCAACAATAAAACTCTTCATGCAAGCCAAAGCAGATGCGATGCATGGTTCAGTTATGGCTCAGGCCTTGGCAAGTATCTGAAGGTAAAGTCCGTCCAAGAAATCTATGCTGGCAGCAATTATAGCAAAGTGCAATTTTTCATCTTAAAAATCAATGTCCTTGGCTTGGAGGATGTAAATGAAACTTTTTTCTTTAAACACAAAAAACAAAGGCTATATTATCTCAGAGGGACTTTGTTATCAATCCATATCTAGGCTATTTAAAGTAACCTAATTGAACACTAGAAGTGATTGGACATTAGAGGCATATGACAATTTTATCTTCATTATTGGGAATTTCTGCTTGGCCATGTTTGTCAAAGAGGCTGAAATTATGAAGTGTCACTGAGTTTACCTTTGGAGCAGATTCGAGGAGATGAGGAAGAATCCCCTCTACAGAGCACACTTCCCAGCTCTCCTCCTTCAGCAGGGCCTGAGAGACCGTCAGTAAAATGGACAGTTTGGTTGTGAAGTAAATATTTTGAAGTAAATATGCCTTTTGATTTGAGATCTTCCTTCCTTTCTTTCTTTCTTTCTTTCTTTCTTTCTTTCTTTCTTTCTTTCTTTCTTTCTTTCCTTCCTTCCTTCCTTCCTTCCTTCCTTCCTTCTTTCTTTCTTTCTTTTTTTTTGTTTTTTGTTTTTTGAGACAGGGTTTCTCTGTGTAGTTTTGGTGCCTGTCGTGGATCTCACTCTGTAGACCAGGCTGGCCTCAAACTCACAGAGATCCGCCTAGCTCTGCCTCCCGAGTTCTGGGATTAAAGGTGTGCGCCACCACCATCTGACCGAGATATTTCCTTTTTTTTTAACTACATAAAATTTAGAGCAATGTTAGCAAATAGCAAAATTTGTGTATTGTTTTCTTCCTTTTTAAACTTTATTTTAAATTATGTGTATCTGTGTCTGTCTTTGCATGGCTATGTACATGTGGGTGCAGATGCTTGTGGAGGCCAGGAGAGGGCGACAGATTCCCTGGAGTCCCTGGCAGTTGTGTGCCACCTGACCAGGTGCTTCCCAAACAGGCTCTGGTCTCCGCCAGAGCAGCAAGTGCTCTTAACCATCGAGCATCTCTCTCCACCCTTTGTTTTTTTAACTGGGGATTGAATGTAGAAGTTGGTGTGTGCAAGGCAAGTGCTTTACTGCTGAGCTATGAGCCATGCTTTTCTTTGAATTTGTGATCCTCCTGACTCAGTTTACACACAAGTAGCTGGGGTTACAGGCCTGTACCAATAGGCCTGGCTACTGTTGGTATGTTTTTGTTGCTTGTTTGTTTGATTTTCTTTGTACGTTCTAGATTGGCCTATGTTCTATGTAGCTTAATTGGTCTTGAACTTACCATGATTCTTTTGCCTCAGCCTCTCAAGTGCTGGGCTTACAGGGGTGAACCACCAGACATGGTATTTGGTGTTTTTAATTTTTCTGTCATTTATATATTCTCAGAGTGAAATGTCTCGCCTTCTTCTTCTTCTTCTTCTTCTTCTTCTTCTTCTTCTTCTTCTTCTTCTTCTTCTTCTCTTCCTCCTCCTCCTCTTCCTCTTCCTCCCTCCCCCTTCTTCTTCTTCTTTTGCCAACTTTTGACTTGGATTATAGCATTCATTTATTTATTTCAAGGAACAGGGACTTCCTGTGTAACCCAAGCTGGCCTGGTACTCTCTGTGTAGCCTAGGCTAGAACTCATAATCCTCTTGAGCCAGCCTCAAGAAGGAGGGCTTTTCTACTGAGTTGAGGCCAGCCCCCCTGTCTTTCTCTCACTGTATTTTCTCCATCTAGGGCTCACCGTGATTCTTGGCTCTCAGTAATCCAGGCTTGTTCCCTAGGTAACTGGACGTCATGCGGGTTTATTTGATTATTATTCCTCAGAGAGATTTCCCCAACGTTTCTCTCATCCCAGCTTTTGCTTTACAGCACTTACATAATACAATGCATTACCTATCAATTTGTTTTTTGTTACTGCTTCTTCCAGTTTTCAACTCTACCAGAAGCCTGAAGCCAGCTTACTGCTTTATCTCCAGGGCCTAGTTAGCATTCAGTAAATAATTCGTTGCCTGACAAGATGAAGGGATGAATAACTGTAAACCTAAATGACAAATTTACTTCTTAACCAGGTGCTGATTATGACTTTGAGCGCCCCTTTTTGGGAAGCCAAGTTTGCTCAGGAACAAAGGTCGTGAATCAAAACCTTAGGATGGGAAATAAGAGGCGGCCATGAAGAGGCTGATGAAACCAGTGCAGGTGGTTAAATCCTGGAAAGCTTCTCCCTAGAACAAGAGCTTCCTGTGATTTCTGTGGGTTAGGGGAGGGAAATAATTTGCACCTCATTCCTTGTGAGCTCTCTCTCTCTCTCTCTCTCTCTCTCTCTCTCTCTCTCTCTCTCTCTCTCTCTCTCTCTCTCAAATGGAGTCTTATATAACCTAGGCTGGACTTGAACTCTTAACTTCCCAAATCCTGGAATTATTGGCATGTACAACCTCATCTGGCTTCCTCATGAGTTCTTAAATATCCACACAGCAACTTACCAATTGTTTTCAAATGAACATCTACTCAGAGCCCAAGCTGTCCTGGAACTCACTCTGGCCTTGAACTCACAGTGATCTGCCTGACTCTGTCTCTCGAGTGCTGGGATCAAAGGCATGTGTCACCACACTGGCCACGAATTTATATTTCTTTGACAACTTTAAATTTTGCTTTAAACCCAGTAGTAACTTTATTTATAGCAAGTCATATGAACAAAAGAAGGGGAACAGGTCAGTTCTCTGCTTCATGACCCTTGTTTCTCAGGCATCTGCTTTGCTTTAAAGCTCTAAGAGGCTTCCAGGAGCTCTGAGTTCCTGGGCTGAGAGATGAAAAGCACTGCAATGGTTTCTAACTATACCTTGTAGTGATGTGTGGTGTAGAGGAAGCCCCCACCAGGGTTGATCCAGCAGATGGGCAACTCCTAACAGCTTCCCACTTTCTAGTTGTAAGGATTTGTCCTGTGACTACCCTTCCCTTTCTCCAGTATTCTAAATTCCTGAGAAAAGCCAAACCTAAATGATTAAGATGCTAACTGATAATTTTTTTAAATAACCAATGAAATCCAGTATCTCTGGTGATGTCCTGCTAACATCAAAATGTGTCTAGCTCTGAATCAGCAAACACGAATCAAACACATTGCTAAGAGGTTGAATGTATAGAAAAGTACTGTAGGGAGTCAAGGTTAATTGGAATGTTCCATCCCTGACTTCCCTAAGATAACCTTTATATAGATGATACTCCTCCACTCCCAAGTTCTTTTTGTCTATTTTTGTTTTTTTGAGACAGGATTTCTCTGTGTAACAGCCCTGGCTGTCCTGGAACTCACTCTGTAGCTCAGGCTGGCCTCGAACTCACAGAGATCCACTTGCCTCTGCCTTCCAAGTGCTGGGATTAAAGGCATGTGCCACCACCGCCTGGCTCACCCCCGAGTTCTTACAGTACTGACTCTGGAATATACTGGATTTCTTGACCATTAACATTTGTCTCAGGGGTATTGACTTTCAAGTGGTAAGCAGATGGACTTGGGTCTGACAACAATTTTGGACAACATTCTTCAGAATTCCTAATACTGTATGGAAAGAAAGAGATGGGAAGGTGAGAGAGGGATAGGATAAATCTAGATGTTTTTACTTCCCTGAGTTGGCAGGTGGTTCTAAGAACTTATTCAATTCAGTGTATATTGAATTTTTATGTGCTCAGGGCTGAATGTAAGGTAAAGTGAATGTTTTTAAATGTACTTTGCAAACTAAAAGTATCAAACTTATCATACAATCATACAGTTGGTCTGGTTGAGAGCAGGGACCAAGTCATTCTCAAACCCATTCTTTTCCTGAAACACCAACTGCATGGCTGCCTGCATCCATAGCCCTGCCTGAAATGATTTGTAGGCTCCATACCAGCAGGGTCTTCTGATGTTTCTGGGCAAATCCCCTTTGCCCTCTTCCACCTCAAGGACTGTCCTGCTCCATGTTTCAATCAAGGCTGTTTCTCCTCACACACCTCTACTGTTCCCAACCATCGCGAGACTAGCCTGTAGGCTCCGTTTCATGGGAGCTTGCATTCAGTACACACACACACACACACACACACACACACACACACACACACACCACATTGTAGGATACACTGCTGGGACTTCTCAGTTGCCTCTCTTCAATACTGAGGTCCTGTAATCTAAATACAAGGCTGGTTTGGGATAACTAAACATACTTGGCTTAGTCTATCTTGTTGCTTTAACAGAATGCCTGAGAATGGTTATTTTGTAAAGAAGGGTTTATTTGGCTTGTGGTTCTGAAGGCTGGGGAGCCCCAGGCCATGGCACTGGCATCTGCTCAGCTTCTGGGGTATGTATATGTGTGTAAGTGCATATGCTCATGTACATATGTGTGGAGGCCAGAAGACAGTTCAGGTGGCTTTCCTCAGGTGCCCCCTACCTTTTGAGACAGGGTCCTTCACTGGCCTGGAACTTGTCAAGTAGGCTAGGCTGGCTTGCCAGTGAGCGACAGGGATCCACCTGTCTCCACCTTCCCAGTGCTTGAATTATAGACATGTGCCACCATGCCCAGCTTAAAAATCTCTTCTAGGTAAGTGCTAACTCTTGGGGCTGGAGAGACGGCTCAGCAGGTTAAAGTGCTGCTGTTCTTGAAGAGAACCCCGGTTTGTTCTCCAGCACCCGTAACAGCTGACAACCACCTGTAACTTCAGTTACAGGGGAGCTGACACCCTCTTCTAACCTCCATGGACACCAGACATGCACATGGTGCACAGACATACATTTAGACAAAACACTCATACACATAACATAAAAATCTGAAAAAAAGAAAAGAAAAAGCTAGACATGTGGCTATAATCCCAGCACTGGGGAGACCAGAGCATCCCCGAGACTCACTGCCCAACTAGTTTAGCCAAATCAGGAGTTCCATGAAAGACCTTGCCTTAAAAAATAAACTGCAGGCCGGGCGGTGGTGGCGCACGCCTTTAAACTCGGGAGGCAGAGCCAGGTGGATCTCTGTGAGTTCGAGGCCAGCCTGGGCTACCAAGTGAGTCCCAGGAAAGGCGCAAAGCTACACAGAGAAACCCTGTCTCGAAAAACCAAAAAATAAATAAATAAATAAAATAAAAAATAAACTGCAGCCAGGCGGTGGTGACATACACCTTTAATCCCAGCACTCGGGAGGCAGAGCCAGGTGGATCTCTGTGAGTTCGAGGCCAGCCTGGTCTACAGAGAGAGATCCAGGACAGGCACCAAAACTACACGGAGAAACCCTGTCTCAAAAAACAAAAAACTACATTTCTGGCCTGACTCATTCACTGCCACAGACCTCCAAATGGATGGCAGAATATAAGGCTTTTTTTTTTTTTTTCATGCTGTGCAGCCCAGGCTAGCCTTAACTCACAATTCTCCCTCAGTCTCCTGGTGTGGGATTACATGTGTGTACTACCACACCTGGCTAGGACTGATTATTTCAAACAACATATTTGCTTCCCACAGGGCATGGCGTCAGATGAGAGGGAGGAGGCTGCAGCAGAAAGCCTGATCTCCTGTGCAGTGAATCCTTGGTAACAATGGAAAGGGAAACCACTTAGCCCATGTGGAGTTTGTCAAAACAGCTGTGAACAGGGAGCTCCATGGAAACGGCACAAACAGCAACAGCATCAGTAACTGGATATGCGTTTACTTTGTATATCTTTATTTAAAAAAGTATAGGAAATGAATAAGATGTTATTTAAAATGTCTCTACATTAAATAAATTATTTTCATGTATGCATTGCAGATCCACAGAGACTGAGGTTACGGCTGATGGATGTTGGCTTGTCCCCATGAAGAGCCGACCCTTTTCTTTCATATGCAGCCACAGCCCAGCCAATGGGTGCAAAGGCTTCTTGGGCATCAGCAGAGCCAAGGTAGAAAGACACTGGGCTGACACACAGTAAGAACCAACATATGAGATTGATTGTCTCCCCAAGGGGCATTTGAAAGTCAGTGGAGAGGAAGGAAGCACACAGGGCCCCCACCCAGCGTAGTGATTCCAAGTGAGGGAAGGAACCACAGCTGCTCCTGGCCCTTCATGGAGGGTGGTCAGCATCTTGAGTAGCTGGGTAGGAGTTAGCGGAAAGCTTTCAGAAAGGAAAGTGCAGGAGCAGCACCCTCCTTTCTGGAGAGAACTCAAGAGGTCTTGGAGTTCAAACCTTCCAGGAGATGCTGGTAGAGCTGTCTCAGATGCTACGTGGGCAAGATGACGAGATGCTTTCTAAGGTCAACTCCCTGAACATTATGGAGCACATTCATTTCTTGAAGAAGGTTTACCAGAGATCTTGAACTATACTACCACAGCTTTCTCTCTAGATCACGGCAGGAGGGATTTTCCACTACCTCCTCCCTCTGTAAATCATGGGAGCTCCACTCTTTGCTTTTCATACAATTCAATGTCAATTTACAGCCACAAGCACACAGCATCAAAGCACTGGCAACAGGGAAATTATATATATAGACAGGATTTCTCTGTGTAGACCAGGCTGTCCTGGAACTCACAGAGATCCACCTGCGTCTGCCTCCTGAGTGCTGGGATTAAAGGCATGAGCCACCACTACCTGGCTTATTTATATATTTTTAAAGGATAAAATAATTCTCAAAATTTGTTTAAATGTCAAAGTACTGCTGCAGCTGGGAGAGACACACACCGCAGAGGAAATTTCTCTTATTTCTAAGAGTAAGGAATGAGAGGATCTGTGGTAAATTCTGCAGGGGGACAGCTGTATGCAGCAAAGGAGAACTGGGAAGTCTCTTACCGAGTAAGAGATACACACATGCTCTCTTCTGGCTGGGTAGATCATCAATCATCCCCATAGGCGCACATTTATCTAGTGGTCTGCAGAAACTAAAACACAGCTGTCTAAACAAGTTAGCAAGAGATCAAACCACTACACTAGATCAAAGGAGCTCAATTTATGGGGTTTTTGTTTTTTTGCTTTTTTTTCAAGACAAGAGTTTCTCTGTGTAGTTTTGGTGCCTGTCCTGGATCTCGCTCTCTGTAGACCAGGCTGCCCTTGAACTCACAGAGATCCGCCTGGCCCTGCCTCCCAAGTGCTGGGATTAAAGGCATGTGCCACCGCTGCCCGGCGGTTGGGATTCTGCTATGATCCAGCTGCAATGACCTCGGCTCAGGAGTTGGGCAGGGGGGCTTGTGTCTTGCATCGCGCTGGTCAGTGCATGTGTGGTGTAGCTCTGTAGGCCCACCTGTGCATGTTCATCGGGAACCCTTGAAGGCTACACGCAGACCCCATCCTCTCTCTGTTCTGCTCCCCCCTCACCATCTTTCTCTCTGCCCTCCACACGTGCTCTTTCCCAGGCCTGGTTCTTCTCCCCCTGCCCCTTTCCTAATAAAAGCTCTCTGCTACCAGGTAGCGTGGCCGTGGCTCCTGACCTTTTTGAGTGGTAAGTGCCATTTATCATTTATTTCGCCGGCCATTTATGTTTTTAAAAGAGGGTCTTATATAGACCAGAAGGGCCGCCAACTTACTACACACTTTATGATGACCTTGAAATTCTGGTCCTCCTGCCTCTACCTCCCTAGTGCTAGGATTACAGGTATGCACCATCATGTCTGGTTTTAGGCTGTGCTGAGAATGGAACCCAGAGCTTTGTGCATGTTAGGCCAGTACGCTACCAACTGAGCTATACAACCAGCTCCACATTCAACTTTTTAAAACATAAAGGACTACCAAATAAATACTACTACTACTATTACTACTACTAATAAAAAAGCATATTGTCATTTTCATCCAGAGGACTCCAGTGAGAGCAGAGACCTCAAGCAGAGCTCCTGGGAATCCGTTAAGTCTCTGCTTATTATTGAGAATCCAGGGCTCATTGTGGTACTGTCCGGGTGGACAATGTCTCTCTTCTGACACCATGGCCAGCCCCAACACAACCTGAGTTCAGGAAGACCCAAGCTGTTAGGATGACATCCCCATCAGAAGCCACGATTTGCTCCTCACTGGAAGGAGTCCACCAGGAAATCAGGATTTGGTGGCACTTTGCAAAACCTACTGTTCCTTCTATTTGATTGCTCTCCCATCTGACTTCTATTTAGGACAGTTTTTCGTGTCTCAGTGCCTGGTGTCAGGCATCTCAGCAAAGTCTTTGAAATGGGGCCAAATTATTCTTCCGTCTCCACTGGTCCCTGGGTGTTGAGTAAGGGGATGTCTGTCTCCCTGATGCCTACCTCCCCCTTGTTGGGGTGTGAAAAAGTGTAGGGTTCACTCTCAGATTCAGGAGAACTACTAGGAACTGGCTCATCTGCAGTGAACTTTGCAGTCGGGGTCCTGGAGAATATAGGGGGTGGGGAGGGGGGGCAGTCCCCCGTGGGGCCCTGGAAGGGCCGGTAGGTGTCCACCTCCGGCTGGATGAAGGATCCACCGGAGTCCTGCAGCAAGTGCCCATATACCATGGTATCGTCGATGACTGCATACACATGAGAGTCATTGTCCTTTCGTCTTTTCTGGAACTTTTGAGTCTGGGGCACTTGGGTATTGACATTGCCATTGTAGATACCCACAGCAGGGCCCTTGTTGACCTTCTTCCTGTTTGCAGAGAGTGACAACAACAGAATGAGAAAACTGTGTCAGATGAGTGACACATAGGACTCCTTGGGGTTCTAACCTTATCTCACCTGAGTCCTTGAAGCCTACTAGCATTTGAAACTGGAACTGTCCCAGGGACTACTCAGAAGCAGCCTTTGTCTCAGGTTTCCAAGGTGGAAATTGAAGGATCATAAATGGAAGAGGTGGTTTAAGTGAGTTTGTTTTGACTCTGATAGACTTCAGGGGAACCAACAATGGAGATAACTTGTAATTCCTCCCCTTCTTCTTCTTCCCAGTAATAGGGATGCACAAGCCTTTCTAAACCACTTTAGCTCAGCACGCCCAGGCCAACCTTCTAGAACATACAGTACTACCCTCCCTGTACTGATGCTGCTGCTTCTGTTGCACAGAGCAAAGCTAATTAGCTAATTCCAGTTAATATCCGAGACTCGGGAGGAGAGAAGGGCACAAACTAGCTAATTTTCTGCTAGAGTTGAGGTCGGAACAGCTCATCATTAGCTGAGTGGCTCTGTCCCTGTCCTATCAACAGCAACCACCAGGGAAAAAGCTAAAGTGCAGACAAAATCCAGGATTCGGTGAACCATTAACTCGGGGTCTGTGGTGCTCTCTGGTCTTCAGATGTGGACAGTTGTTGGCATGTCTGCCCTGGGCACACAGCTTTGCCTTCAGTGAACAAAGCAGCAGGGATTTAGACAATAGCTGACTCCAGGAGGCGTCAGTCCAATTAGCAAAATGGGCTGCAGAATGCAAAGGCTGGCAGCTCACTAATCCTAGACTGCACTTCTGTGAGGTAAAAGGCCATCTGGTGTTGACCTGCGGCTCCCCAGGCTCTTGCATGAGGCCTTCAACAGATGTCCCTCCCTCATGTTCTCACAGTGCCTGGCTTTTCCCTCTACCCTTGGATAGTAGAAAAGACTGTCCCTGTTTTTTTTTCCCCCAGAACATTACCTGGGTCCTAGTGCCAAGGAAACCCTATGAAAACACCTACAGCAGGAACAAGTTCAGTGCCACTCACTCCCCTTGTCCTTGCAGACCCTGCCCTCCTGCCTCCACTACACATACAATTTAGGGGCTTCACACAAGCGCATCAGACAGCAGCCTCATGCAGTTGAAGACCATAGGAAGACTTCCTGTGCTGGCAAGCATCAGGTCAATCTGGAACAGTTTGGAGAAGGAAGCATGATGGCTGGACTCTTGCTCTTAGCCAAATCCCTCTGCTGTGGGATGTCTTTCTGCATGCTGTGCTTATGTGTTGCTCTGATTGGTTAATAAATGAGCTGCTTTGGCCTGTGGCAAGGCAGCTTAGTGGCAGGTGGGAAATCCAAAGACAGAGACAGAAAAGAGAAAGGTGGAGTGAGGGAGACGCCAGACTGCCATCCTAGAAACAACATGTAATGGGATGCAGGGAAAGCCACAGAACACGTGGCAATATAGATTAATAGTTATGGGATCACTTGGGAGGCAGAGCCAGGTGGATCTCTGTGAGTTCAAGGCCAGCCTGGTCTACAAAGAGAGTTCCAGGAAAGGCGCAAAGCTACACAGAGAAACCCTGTCTCAAAAAAAAAAAAAAAAAAAAAAAAAGTTATGGGTTGAGTTAAACTATAAGAGCTAGTGAGCAAGAGGCCCGCCATAGGCCATACAGTTAACAATTAATATTAAGCCTCTGAATGATTATTTTATAAGCAACTGAGGGACCTTGGGCTGGGTGGGACTGGAGGAACATGGGACTGTGGGGCAGGCAGGACCTGAGAAAACTTATGGCTACATCCCTCCTTCCATAAGGCATCCGGGGAGTCAGTGTTAAACAAATGTGTCCCAACTGAGCAGGACATGCTGTGTACCCCAGACAAGAAAGCATCCTCCTTTCCTATGTAGTAATGTGTACTTCACAGGAAAAGGCTTCATGGACCAGGAAGGAGCTCATCATTCCTTAACAGTTGGACATTTCTAAGACAGTCAGTCCCACTGCACATCAGGAATTTGCTCAGAGCCATAGTGAACTTGAAAGAAAAGTTTGGGGACCGAGGGAATAGTTGGTAAAGTGTCTGTGGTGCAAGCATGAAGACCTATGTCAGACCTCCAGCAACCATGTAAAAAGCTGGGTTTGGTGGCATGCATCCGTAATCCCAGGGGTGGGGAGGAGGAGACAGGCAGGCTCCGTGCTGAGCAAGCCTGGTGAGTGATGAGTTTGAATCCCAGGACTCACATGGTGGAAAGAGAGAACCAATTCTCACACACTGTCCTCTGGCCACCAAACATGGGTTGTGTCATGTGCCCATGAGCATGCACATACATGCACACACACACACACACACACACACACACACACACACACACACACATAATAAAATGTAATAAAAATTATAAAAAATTTTTGTAAAATTGATTTTGAGGAATGACACCTGATATTCTCCTCTGGCCTCCAGAACATGCGTGTGTACCACACATACCTGCACACTCACACTCACTCACAAAAGTTTTTTTTTTCCCTGGGGCTTATACAGGGACACTTGGCTCAGCCTGGGAGGAGGGGACTGGACCTGCCTGGACTGAATCTACCAGGTTGAACTCAATCCTTGGGGGAGTCTTTGCCCTGGAGGAGATGGGAATGGGGGGGAAGGTGGGGGTGGGGGGTGGGAGGGAGGAGAACAAGGGAATTCGTGGCTGATATGTAAAATTAAATTTAATAAATAAATTTAAAAAATGAAAAAAAAAAGTTTTTTTTTCTAGAAGGTTCAAATCATGATAAAGTAAATGGAGATCTCTGATCTTCATCAGACGTAAGAGAATTGATGAAGTCTGATGTCAAATTGGACTTATTTAAAAAGTCATTCACCTTTCAAGCAACGGAAGCTGCAACGGCAGTTGTTTCCTCTTAACTCTAGGGCTACCTTTTGGCACTGGTCTTCAGCCCCCAGATAAGCACAAAACAGATAGCTTAAGAAACTACAGGAGAACAAACTAGGGCAAGAGGTTTGTTTTTTCTCCAGGTAGCAGAGGGTAGTGGGTCCCGCTAAGATCATTCCTGCTACCATCAGCTTAATGAGCAGACACAGGGGACTTAGTACTATGACCAGGACGTCACAGTGTGTGTGTGTGTGTGTGTGTGTGTGTGTGTGTGTGTGTGTGTTTTATTCCCCCAGATATGCCTCCCCACCCTCTGAAACCATAATTCACCCTTGGTAAGAATATTTAACATTGATCTTTTCGGGGAACTGGGAAGCAAAAAACCCCAATATCATTGACATGAATAAGATGGGTGTGGTGACACATGCCTATAATCTTAGTGCTCAAGGAGCTAGAAGAGAACCAGGAATTCAAGGCCAGGGATATATAAGACCCTGTATCCATCCACCCACCCATCCATCCACCCATCCATCCATCCATCCATCCATCCATCCATCCATCCATCTATCATCCATCATCTATCCATCCATCATCCATCCATCATTATCTATCCATCCATCCATTATCCATCTACCATCTATCCATCCATCAATCATCCATCCATCCATCTTCCATTCATGCATCCATCCATCCATCCATTCATCATCCATCCATCAACTCATCCATCCATCCATCCATCCATCCATCCATCCATCCATCCATCCATCCAGTCAGTGTGTGTGATCCAAGGAGGCATCAAATCAGCCAAAGCCAGCTAGAGAGATTTCACTTACTTCTTTTTCACAAAGCAGATGATGAGTCCCAGGGCAAACAGCAACAGGGCTCCACCTCCTACTGCACCAATGATAACAGCCAAATCTGTGAGCAGAGACAGAAACACAGAGGAGGAGATAAGAGGGTTGGCATAAGGAAGAACTTGCTAAGTCTCCAGCTCCCAGCTTCTTCCCTTCTGAGCAGAGAGGCTAGAAACTGAAGATGATTGGGTCCTTTCTGAGCCTGATCTTTTTTTTTTGGGGGGGGGGGTGGTTTTGAGATATGGTTTCTCTGTGTAGCCCTGGCTGTCCTGGAACCCCCACTGTAGATGGTGCTGGCCTCAAACTCACAGAGATCTGCTTGCCTCTGCCTGCTGAGTGCTGGGATTAAAGTCATGCGCCACTACTGCTTGGCCAGAATCATTTTTTTTTTTCTCTCTTTGAGACAGGGTTTCTCTGTAAACTCACTCTGTAGACCAGGCTGGCTTCAAACTCACATAGATCAGCTTGCCTCTGCCTCCTGAGTTCTGGGATTAAAGGTGCTGAGATTGATCTTTAAGGGAACTGTCAGCTAGTATGTTCTCTATGAGAGGAAACCAGCCAGTGTACAAAACATCTATGTGGAGGCCACCCATGTTACTCATGCAGAGTCTCCAAGGGTATAAAACTCAACTGAGCCAAGAGGGAAAACTAAAGCTCTAGATGCATGTCTCCAGTTGAACTATTCCATTTGAGCTGTTTGGTGCATGTGTATGAACCACTGTGTTGTCTGAATTTCTGACTCAACTGTTTGTTATGAGCAAACAAAATAGTTACTGTCTAAGCCAGTGGCTCTCAACCCTCTTAATGCTGCAACCCTTTACAATTCCTCATGTTGGGGTGACTCCCAACCATAAAATTATTTTCATTGCTACTTTATATCTGTAATTTTGCTTTTTTTTGGGGTGGGGGGTTTCAAGACAGGGTTTCTCTGTGTAGCTTTGTGCCTTTCCTGGAACTGTAATTTTGCTACTACATGAATCATAATGTAAATATCTGATATGCAGGATATCTAATACGTGATCCCTGTGGGGGTTGCAACCCACAGATTGAGAACCACTAGCCTAAGCCAGAGTAGTTTGTATGTATATACATGAAACAGATATGTTTGTAGGGGATCACCTACTTTCCACCTATTGGCTACTCCTGGCTTCCACCAGGTGTGTTCCCGGTAACCAGGCTGTCTTAGAGAAGGAAGAGCAGAGGGGAGAGCACGGACTCAAATGTCAGGAGTGAAGGACAAGGTCATTTCATCCAAGTTGTCCTTTCCCATACTGCACAATGGAAAAAGAGCACCGATCTGAAAAGGAACTCCACACCAGACAGGGATTTAGGATTCCTTGCTTGCTCACCAAGAAACAAGGGTAAGATTCAGAGGACACAGACAAAATGACAGAAAAGGAAAGTAGGAAAGGAAGAAAGTCCAAGTGGTAACCTCAGACCTGGAGTTCTCAGTAGTGGCTTCTGGTGAGTTCTCTCTCTCTCTCTCTCTCTCTCTCTCTCTCTCTCTCTCTCTCTCTCTCTCTCTCTCCCCTTCTCCCTCCTTCCCTCCTTCCTCTCCCTCCTTTTCAGGTCCTCATGTTTTAATCTTCATTATTGAATCCCTATGATTCTTCTTTTTCCTTCACTCTACAGGTGAAAATCATAGGAGTGAAGTGAATTCTATATATCATGGAGTCAAGAAAGAAGACTCGTAGCAAACTGACAAAAAGGATCCAGGTGAGTCAAAAGAATGTGGCAGAAGGGGTGGTGTGCATGTTCCTTCTATGCTTCCTTTGGTGTCTTGTGCCTTTCTCAACAGGACCAGCTACGCAGTAGATAATCAAGAAAGCTCAGTTGTCTCAGATGATTTTGGTGAGGACTTTTGTGAATAACAGTATATAGCCAAGATCAGCAAAGTCTCATAACCAACCTGTACTGCCTGCAGATCAATGAGTGAGCCTGATAAGCCCAGCTCAGAACACACTTGCTCAGTCAATGTGTGAACAACAATAATAAATGCTATACCATAGCTGACTGATATACTAGTAGCCAGGACTCAATCTGTTTTTTTACTTGCCTCCAAACTTGCTCCCTGCCCCTCAAATGCCAATTTTCTTTCCTTCACCATCTCTGGGAGACTCTGAAAAGTCCTTACCCGTAGTCCTTGGGGTGAGAGTCACCCAGAAGAGCAGATCTAGCTGCCTGCCATTCATGGGGCTGCAGTTGGAGATGTTAACCCAGAAGCTGTGATGATGGAAACTTGGCTTAGGCAGCACTTCCTCTTCTAGGCTGAAGATCTCCTCCGCCCGGGTCTGCTGCTCCTGGATGATCATGTATGCTCGCCCTGACTGGCAGACCACCCCAGAACGCTCTTTGAAGAAGGTCAGACAAGCCACTTGGTTGCTAGGCACACTGATGTTCCATGACACTGAGGAGAGGGCAGGCAGGCCATGGTCCCAGTTGGGGGTCCTTAGGTAGACCTTGTTTTTTGTGTCCGGGGTCACTGTGAAAATGCCTTCCTCTGTAGGAAAAGGTAGAGATTCAGACAAATGTTTGACTCAACAAAATGGAAAAAAATGGGGACAATGTGGGGAATGCTTAACAGCCTATCCCAGCCCCATCCAACAGAACTTTCTGCCATAAATGGACATGTTTTTCGTTATGACTATTCAGTAGGCAGCTATTATTCACGTGCCTCTCTTGAGCACTTACTATGTGCCCAGTGTGACCAAGTGGCATAATCAGCATCTGAACTTTCTCCCATGTCAGTGTACTACAGGCTCAGTCACCAGTCCACAACACTACTGGGAGGTGATAGAAACTGTAAGGGGCTTCCCAAGTGCTGGGATTAAAGGCGCCCACGCCCAGCTTGGTTGGTGGTGGGACCTTTAAGGGGAGATGCCAAGCAGAAGGAAGTTAGGTTATGGTGGTGGAATCTTTTTTTTTTTTTTTTTTTTTTTTTTTTTTTTGGTTTTTCGAGACAGGGTTTCTCTGTGTAGCTTTGCGCCTTTCCTGGAGCTCACTTGGTAGCCCAGGCTGGCCTCGAACTCACAGAGATCCACCTGGCTCTGCCTCCCGAGTGCTGGGATTAAAGGCGTGCGCCACCACCGCCCGGCTTTGGTGGTGGAATCTTTAAGGTTGAGGTCAAGCAGAAGGAGGTTAGGTCATCGGCAGTGGGACTTTTGTTTGTTGTTTTTCCAGACAGGGCTTCTCTATGTAGCCCTGGCTGGCCTGGAACTCTCTCTGTAGACCAGGCTGGCCTTGAACTCACAGAGATCCTCCTGTCTCTACCTCCCAAGTGCTGGGATTAAAGGCATGCACTACCACACCTGGCTTGGTGGTGGGACTTTTAAGGGGAGACATCAAATAGAAGGAAGTTAGGTCATGGTGGTGGAACCTTTAAAAGAGGAGGTCAAGTAGAAGGAAATTAGGTCCCTGGGGACACACCCTTAAAGGGGCTGTTGGGAATCTGTCCTTCACTCTCTTTTTACTTTCTGATGGCCATGAGGTGAGGAGCTTCTCCCATTACACATTCCTACTGTGATGTACTGCTCTAACACAGATCCCAAAGTACCTGGTCCTACCAAGGATGGCCTTCAGTCTTAAACTGTGAGCCAAAACAAACCCTTCCCGAATATAAGTTCATCATCTCACAGCAATGGAGAGCCAGGACAACAGAGACTCATATTTTTCATTTATTTAATATTGATTTTGGTTTACGTAATCACATGTGGTTATTGCACTGGTCAGTGAAAGACACATCTGTTAGACTAGGTGCCCAGGTTCTTTTCAAACAAACAAACAAACAAACAAACAAACAAACAAACAAACAAACATCAGAACAGTTTGCCAAATGAGTGTTCTCAGTTTCCTTTCAGAAATGTTCCCAGTTCCCAACAAGGCAATCCCCCTACCCCACTCTGCTGTGGGAGTGGCATATATCTGTTTCTGCCTCAGAGAACAAAAAAGCTTAAGGTTTGGGAAGAAATCTAGAATTGCAAGGTTGAAAGAGCTTCCAACATGCCCACTGGTCCGCTGTGTGCTCCAGGTGAGATAAGACCCTACATTCTGTCCTGATGAAAATGACCCTGATTTTCAGACTTCCCAAAGGGGATTCCCTGGTAACCTTGGAGAAATGGCAGGCAGCCTGGGTTGACCTTATTCTATCTCCAAAGATCCATTTCTTTCCCACTATGCCACTGAAAGTCAACCTCAAATAAAAGTCTCAGCCAATTTTAAAATGACCTCTAATTCAACATAACCATTCTTTGAGCAACACACAATGGTGACTGTGACTTTTGCAATCAACTGCATACAGGTCACTCCAGAGCCACTTAGACCTCATTCTCTACCTCAGAGCACGGTAGACCTTGACCTCGCCTTTGCTGTGTGGAAGAACAGGACCCTTGTACTGCCACGTCTTCCCCAGTAATTCCTTTCTGTGCTCTCCATGTTACGTTCTTAAATGTAAAAGCGGAATCATAACAACCCAGGGCTGGGGAATTTCTCATTTCCCTCTGTCAGCTTCCAAAAAAAGACTAGAACCTGATTCTTTGCCTTGTTGCCTACCAGCCATTGCATCCCACTGTCAGAAACATTTTTTTTTTTCAATTTCTAAGCTCTGGAATTTCCATGGGAGATTGATAAAAAGTCATTAGGACCCAATGTTCTGCAGCCTTCCAGTGTGAGGAACCACTGCAATAATCCCTTCTCTCTAAATTGGCAACTTTGCATGGTTTTAATGTGAAAAGTCCCCCGTAGGGCATGTGTTTGAAAGCTTGTTGTCTCCTGAGTGACGCTGTTCAGAAAGTCATAGAACCACAGGAAATAGAGACTTGCTAGAGGAACTGGGACATCTGGGCCCTTAGGTCTTACAGCCCCACTTCCTGTCCACTCTCTGCTTCTTAAGTGCAGACACGAGGCTCGCACTGCTATGATTTCCTCACTGTGATGGACTGTTCTGGTAAGCTGTGAGCCAAAATAAGCCTTTCTTAAGCTTCTCTTCTTATGTATTTGGTCATGCAACAGAAAGTAACTAATATAGCATAAAACAAGATGCACTGAATATCTAACAAGAACAGCTAAGAGGGTCTAGCAGTGGGTGAGCAAGGGACCACATACCTTTGAAATACGGTATGAAGGACACTGTCAGGCCTTGCCTGGAGACCTCTTGTTGGAAGCTGGGGGCATATGTTCGAAGCGTCACAGAGCTGTTTTGCTTCACCTGGATCTTCTCAATAGAGCCTCCTGGACAGAAGGAGCCAAAGTACAGGCCCTGGCCAGGCGTGGTGCTGGCCATGAGGTAGCCGAAGCTGGTGTTGCAGGCCCTCTCACGTGTGTGCTGCTGTAGCTTCTGGCCTGGTACCAGCATAAGGCTGAGCTTGTCCTTGGGCACCAGCAGCTTCCAGGAGAAGTCGTGCAGCTGCACAGGCAGCTGGAGGATGTCTCTGGGCACCTGCAGGTGGAAGGACTTCCCGTAGCAGTAGCGGTGGTCCAGGCAGCCTGGAAGAGAGAGCTGGTAGTAATCATATGCAGGGTGGGGGGTGGGGAGCATGGAGTGTACCCTCTTTGGCACACCGACTGGCCTGAGGCCAGAATCTGAAGCTGCCTGCTTTCCTTTCTACTTGTGACTCTTCACTAGCTTTCCTGTCCACTCTCCTCTTCTTGTCTATCAACCTTGCAGCCAAGCTCCTGTGAGTACTCAGGACAGAAACATTCTCTTCTTGCTTGTACCTTCCTTTGGGATGCTACGACACAAATCTCTACCCCAACATGTTCCCACACTTCATTGTCAGGTTAGAGCTGTGAGTGACATCATGGCCATCTCGGCTTGCATTGTGCCCCATCACTTCTAATTGGGTGGCTTCATTCGAATTTAGCTCCTGTGACCCTCATGGATTCTCAGCTTTGTGTCAGAGATCATGGTATCTCAGCAGGAGGTGACTGAGTTTTCTTTTTTCTTTGAGATAGGGTCTCTTTGTGTAGCCCTGGCTGTCCTGAAACTCTATGTAGACCAGGCTGGGCTCAAACTCACATCTTTGCCTCCTGAGGGCTGTGATTAAAGGGGTACAATACTAAATCTGGTACAGGTTTTTTTTTTTTTTTTTTTTTTTTTTAAAGACAGGGTCTCATATAGATAGGCTGACCTGGAATTCTATGTAGCCAAAAAGGACCTTGAACTTCTGATCCTCCTACCTTCATTTGTCAAGTACTGAGAATACAAGGGTGTGAGCATGGTTCAAGCGCTGCTGGGGATAACTGAGGGCTTTGCAAATGCTAGGATATGACTGTACCAGCTGAACTTCATATCCAATCTTGAGTATGAGTTTTGCTGCATTTGTTAAAAGACTCACAAGTCACAGAAGGAGTCAGGCTAAGTCCATTTTGTTTGTTTTGTAATATAGGCTCTCATTTTTCCAAAGCTGAGTTTGAACTTGCATAGTCAAAGAGCAGTTGGTCTATGTTGTGTAAGGAATTAAAGCCAGGACCTAATGCACTCATTAGATGATATGCACTCATTAGAATGATATGCAATCATTCTACCAACTAAATTACATCTTCATGTTCCAGGAGGCTAAATTCTTGACTGAAAAAGAGGCAGGAAGTAGGTAAGTGGAGACATAGGGATGGGGCAGCTGAGCAAAGGAGAGGACTTCCCCAGGAAGAGGCTGGCAGGTTGGGCAGAGACAAGCAGGGACATTAGCCTGCTGTGACCTTCTGAGGGATGAATGGTCAGCAGACATTGGTCCTAACAAGGCCTGTCGACAATTGCTGCTTCTCTCTCTTGTTCCTGTTCACCTGGCCTCAGTGGTCATTTCAGACTATACCCTTTACAACCCATCTACTAAGCTCAACTAAGATAGGAAAGATGGGGGCCGGGCGGTGGTGGCGCACGCCTTTAATCCCAGCACTCGGGAGGCAGAGCCAGGCGGATCTCTGTGAGTTCGAGGCCAGCCTGGGCTACCAAGTGAGCTCCAGGAAAGGCGCAAAGCTATGCAGAGAAACCCTGTCTCGAAAAACCAAAAAAAAAAAAAGATAGGAAAGATGGGGCTGGAGAGATGGCTCAGAGGTTAAGAGCACTGACTGCTCTTCCAGAGGTCCTGAGTTCAATTCCCAGCAACCACATGGTGGCTCACAACCATCTGTAACGAGATCTGGTGCCCTCTTCTGGTCTGCAGTCATACATGCTGTATACATGATAAATAAATAAATCTTAAAAAAAAAAAAAAAAAAAAAAAAGAGGAAAGATGAGGCCGGGTGAGGTGGCTCACACCTTTAATCTCAGCACTCAGGAGGCAGAGGCAGGCGGACCTCTGTGAGTTCAAGGCCAGCCTGGTCTACAAAGTGAGTTCCAAGACAGCCAGGGCTGTCACACAGAAAAAGCCTGTCTCTAATCCCTATCCCAAGCCCCACCAGAAACCAAAAAGGACAGGAAAGATGGCTCAGTGGGTAAGGCACCTGCCACCACACCAGACAATCTAAGTTTGATCCCTGGAACCTACATGGCAGAAGGAGAAAACTGACTCCCATAAATTATCCTCTGACTCCTGCACACACACACACACACACACACACAAACATTGAACACTGAATTTTTTTCTTTTTAAAGAATCTGAGGCAGGGGATGAGAGAACCTCTATACAGCCTGGACTTCTGGGTAAAATATGGTCAGGGTTTTTGGGAAGGACATACTTAGGGTTTTCTCCACATTCACCCACAGGCGTGTCAAGTCATCGCACAGGAAGGAAATCTTGTGTTTGGAGCCAGCTGTCAGGGTGACATTGGTACTACAGGTCCGAGACTCTAGACACACAAAGCACCCAGGAACAAACCTGCGGCCATGTTTGACTGGCCGTGGCTCTATGGTGAGCGACATGGTTCGCTCTTGACTCAGGTCCACCATGTAGGTTTTATCTGAAATCACAAAGAGACAAGGTGTGAGGCATGGATAGGCAGCTACCAAGTGAGGTGCCAAAGTGACAAGTCACCTGTTGGGATGAGCTTATTCAGATGAACACACACACACACACACACACACACACACACACACACACACACTCTTTCTCAGCACTTCCTATGCTATTCTCTTCCTCTGGCAGGTTCTAGGTTCTGTGCTTGCTCTACTGCTGTTAACCTGTAAGACTCAAGGCTAGTTCCACATTCCTCTTAATCTTTTGGTTTGATTAGAATTAACTGTGGGAGCCCGTTCCCAGCAGGTCCGCATAGAGGATGATTAGGACCACGGGCCTGAGTGCAGGTGTCTGAGATGGTCTGCACTTGGCTGTGCTGGGGGAGGAGGTCTTTTGCTCCACCCCTTGGCGTCTCTATAAAAACCCTGGGGCCGAGACAGTCGGGGCCCTTTGGAATAGGTTCCAGGCCCTCTCGAGGCTATTCTTTATTTTCTATCTGTTTATCTCCGCAATAAATCCTTCTATCTAATATTTCCTGCTGCTCACACTCAAGAAAACTCTGGGGAGCTATGGGGTTGGTGGGTAAACACCCCACAATTAACTAAAACTACATAATGTTTGATATGGTTAGCACAGGGTTAAAAATGTAGTGACTCCAAGGTAAGAGGATGTTCAGCCAAGAATCATGAGAGTTACAACCCCACTGTTATTGCTGATGATGCTAACTGACATTCTGGCTCCCACTGCAGGGTCAAGACAAGAGGTCTCACAAGGCAACTTTTCAATGTTCTCATTAAAAACAGACTAGCTGGGGCTAGAGAGATGGCCCAGTAGTAAGAGCACTTGCTGTTCTTGCAGAGGTTCTGAGTTCCCAGCACCCACATCAGGTGGTTCAGAACTGCTATAAGGGCACCTGGACATACACGGCACACACACACACACACACACACACACACACACACACACACACACACACACACACACACACACACACATCTTTAAAAAACAAAAACAAAAAACAAACCAGCCTAGGACCCTGTGCTTGCTTTTTACTGTGCTAACACTGAAGTGTCTACCAGTGAGCCTGTCTCCATGTCTAGCAACCCACTTCCTGAAACTCCTGCATTGTTCAGAGTCCATGTGTCCTGGTTGCTATACATGCAGAACAGGCAACCACCTCACCCAGGCAACACAGGAGGAGGGAGGGTATGGATTACTCACTGCTTTCATTCTGTGGACGTTGGACCAGAACTTGAAACTGGAGCCGAAGGATCCCTGGGCTCTGGGCATCCTGGTCACAGCCTTGCAGGGAGAGGTTGAAATTCCCAGCCATGTTCCCTGGCTGCTTATCCTCTAGTCTGAACACCTCCGGGTTGGTGGTGGATCCTGGGATGTAGTATTCAACACGCTCCTCCTTCCTCTCACAGTTAGAGACATTGAAATTGAGGAAGGAGACACTGGCCCTTAGGTGTGCAGGGACAACAAACTGCCAGGTCATAAGCTCATCCTCAGGGAAGCCTCCTGGGTAGTTGGCGGACATCAGGGTGGCTGAGCCTTCACCCTCAAATACTGACTCGATGATGCACAGGCCTGTTGAGACAGATCCAAAACAGAAAGAAAGGAGATGTCTACACCTGTCCTCATTGTCCATGGCTAAGGGCAGGATTACTGGGGAAAATGCAGTCCTCAAGAGTGGGGCTGCACATGATATTTACACTGAGGGTGGGGATTAGGAATGAAGACCTATTAGCAGTGTATGAGCAAATGTTTAATACTGACTGAGTTGGAGAAAAGCCAGTTTGTTCAGTGTACCCATCTCCTTGAGGTTAATATAGTCCCTATGGCTTAATACAGCTCCCAACAGATCTGAATGTGGAGCTGGACTGTGTTCTGACATAACACACACACACACATGATCGAGAGCACTAGGCCATAGCAGAATCACAAGGAAGTGATTAGCTTTGGGCTTTCATTACCTTTTCCTCTTCTAAGATTATTCACTCAGCTAAAGTTTCTATAATCCTATTTTTCGTAATGTTGAGCTGTTGAACTCTCACTCCTTCAAGATTTACTTGACCCTAGGGCAGCATGGGTGAGCAAATGGGCACAACAGTGACACACTGACATGCCTGGAGAAGACAGAAGTCAGGGTGACAAACAGATGTGCTCCATGACAGTGCATCTGTAAGATGAAGCCCAAGTCATGTTGTGAAACAAACATTGTATGCAAAAAGGACAAAGAAGTTGGGCATGGTAGTGGACACTTGTAATATCAGCACTGGAGAAATGGAGGCAAGAAGATGGGGAGTTCGAGGCCAGTCTGGGCTACATGAGACTTTGTCTTAAAAAATAAGTAGTTGCCAGGCAATGGTGGTGCATACTTTAAATCCCAGCACTCAGGAGGCCTAGGTGGATCTCTCTGAGTTCAAGGTCAGCCTGGTCTACAGATCGAGTTCCAGGACAGCCAAAGATACACAGAGAAACTATGTCCCAGATAAATAAATAAATAGCTGACATTGCATCTGGAATACCCTGGAACATCCTGCATATGTCTGTCTGATTAATAGGGATAGGAGGTGCATGCTCACGTTTTATAGATGACCGGTTTGCGATACTGAAGCCTGAGATGTTCCTGGGTATGTTCCATGGCAGGTTTAAGGCCAATTTCACACCCTCTTGCATCTTGATCCGGGATACGGTGCCGTTACTGCAGAAGGTCCCAATCTTGACCTCAGTGGCATCAATACGACCACTGATGGAGTGAGTCACCCCATCGGCACAGTGCTCGCCTGGGCCAATCTGTCTCAGGCGAGGGGTTGAGAACTGTAGCTCCAGGCCAATGCTCTTATGAGCTCTGACGTCCCAGATGTAAGTTCTGTTGAGGGTGGGCAGCTCTGATGTGGATGGCTGAAGACGAACCTCCCCAAAAGGACATGGGCCTGACATGCAGTCTAAAACAGACACAAAAACAATTTTGAACACAGATACAAGACCACATGCTGCTCCTCTGCAGCCTCTAAAGTGTCCAGGTGGTTTTTACCACTCCTAATTTCGCACTGGTGGCCTTTTGCTAGTCAGTGCCAATATGGTGGTATTTTATTTGTACTGAAATGTGATTTTAATTGTATGTTAATAAATAAAGTTGCTTGGAGGTCAGAGCTAACAGCAAGCCATAGCAGAGCTGGGCATTCGTGGCACACACCTTTAATCCCAGCACTTGGTAGAAGAGCTAGGTAGATCTCTGTGGTCAAGGATACAGCCAGCATTGGAGACACACACCTTTAATCTCAATACCATAGAAGACCTGGAGGGCTGTACATACAGGCAGTGACGAGGCAATCATGTGTTTGGGTTTACAACCAATGAGAACGCAGAACAGAAAGACTATAGAAAGACAAACACATAGGAAGTAGGTCTCTTTCGGAGAGGTAGGACCACCGCAGGAGGAAGGGTAAGGTTTTAGCTCTGAGCTCTGACCTCTTGGCTTTCTTCTTTGCATTGGTTCTGTGTTTCTTATTTAATAAGACGGTCGGTTACATCTACAGTGCCTCAGTTGGGGAGTTATTTTGGCTCAGAGAAGACTAAGAGGAGGCTTGGCTATATTCTCATTCTGATTTGGGCTGCAGGACTGAGAAGGCCTGGCCCCACTGCTTCAGATGGCATAACCTGGCGCTGACATTGCATTACTTCAGTCCTGGAACATTGTATGTGTTTACCCAGGAGAGGCTGGACTTTAGCAGAAACAGTCACTCCATGCTGTGCTCCTGGTCCCTCTTTTGCTTCTCTCTGGCTGGACTGGGAGCATTCCCTTGTGGTGGGTAATTTAGACTATCCACTTGACAGGATTTGGAATCACCATGGAAACAAATCTTGTCTGCGAAAGATTTTCTAGATTAGATAGATTAAGGTGGGAAGACCCGACTTGAATGTGGGCAGCACCATCATCACCTGGGTCCTGAACTGAATGGAAAGGAGAAAGTGAGCTGAGCACCAATGTTCATCTTTCTCTGCTTCCTGACTAGAGGGACAATATGACCAGCCACCTCCTGCTGTCAAGTCTTCTCCACGATGACAGACAGGATCCCTTGAAATAATAAACCCAATATTCATCCAAAATAAACCCTCCTTCCTAAGTCACTTTTGCAGGGTATTTGATCACAACAATGAGATGAGTAATAATATGGAGACACACACACACACACACACACACACACACACACACACACACACACACACACACACCCCTTTGGACTGAAGACTCCTGACACTGTTTCCCAGGCACAGTGCCTGTTATCTGGTTAGTTGTTCCCAACTGGCCTTCTAAAGAGCTACAGGGAGCCTGCACCTTGGGACAACTTCCTTCCTTTATTTAGAAATTAATTTCATGGTTTTGAGGGCACACTGCCAGGCTCCACCTTTTAAACTTCCTTTTCCTTCTACATCTCATTAATATGCTGGGCACATTCAGCACACAGTTCCCCTGACTGGCTGATCCCAAGGCACAGTGAGCTTCCTGCACTGAGGCTCTCTTGACTCTATTAACACTGCAGAGGAATCATCTTAAAGCTAATAACTAATTACAACCTTTGATACATGTTGTTTCCTAAGCCTTTTAAAACAACATAATTACTATCAAGGAGGATTTATGTAAGACTGAAATAACAGAAAGCAGGCAAAGCCACTTCAGGATTTTTGTGCTGTACATAGAGGATAGAGGATGTGAAAGTACAATGGCCTTTGGTCTAGTGATCAGAATCTGTGGGTCCTTACTTGTGCTCCACTTGGGTGTTTGAAAGTGCTGTTGATGGGGTTGGGGAAAGTGCTTGTAATGTGAGAATGAGGACCTGAGTTCAAATCCCTAGGACCCCATAAAAAGCTGGGCATGGCAGTACATTCCTGTAACCTCAGCATTTAGGGGCAGAGAGACAAGTGGACCAGAGCTTTCTTTTTTTCTTTTTCTTTTCTTTCCTTTTCTTTCTTTCTTTCTTTCTTTCTTTCTTTCTTTCTTTCTTTCTTTCTTTCTTTCTTTCTTTTTTTTTTTTTTTTTTGTTTGTTTGTTGTTTTGAGACAGGGTTTCTCTGTGCAACATCCCTAGCTGTCTTGGAACTAGCTCTGTAAACCAGGCTGGCCTTGAACTCCCAGAGATCCTCCTGCCTCTGCCTCCCAAATGCTGGAATTAAAGGCATGCGCCACCACCACCCAGCAGACCCAAGCTTTTAAAAGCTAAGTGAGAGATCCTGTTTCAAGGCAATAAGAGCAATGGAGGAAGACACCCAGTGTTCTGTTCTGGCCTCTGCATGTGCATGCATGGGTCTGTGTACCTGCACATTCATGTGCATATACCTCTTACCCACACACAAAAGCTGGGTGGGGCAATGCATGCCTGCAGTCATAGAGCTGAGAGGCAGAGACAGGAAGATCCTGGGGTGGCCAGCTAACCTAGCTAATTGGTGAGTTCCAGGTTCAGTGAGAGATCCTATCTCAAAAAATACAGTGGAGGGCAGTAGAGAAAGACACTGGACATCGCTCTCTGGCTTTCACATGCATGGACATGGATGTGCCTGTACACACACACACACACACACACACACACACACACACACACACACACACTGTCAACTCCAAATAGAATTAAGAGAACTCAAGAGCAGTCTAAGACCTCTGAGATCATCCACATCAAACCTCTCATTATTGCAAAGCAGCCTTCAGATGACTTGTATTTGGCCACTTGCAGATACAGCTGACCCAGCACTGAAGCTGGGCTGTCTGTGGTTAACCTGCATTCGTGTCGGGGCACTGCACAGCCAAACCAATAAAACAGGATCAGATAAAGTGGTGACTAATTTGGCTAAAATTAGACTGTGTGTTGATAAAGATCGTAGCTATTTTAGGAGTTCATAGAAACGTCACTGTGTGTATGGAGCAGCTCTTAGCTTCCCACTTACGTTTGTGTGTGTACATGTGTGTGTTTGTTGCTGGGCATATGGAAGTCAGAGGACAACTTATAGGAATCGATTCTCTCCTTCACCATGTGGGTTCCAGAAATCAAACTCAGGTCATCAGGCTTGGCAGCAAGCGTCTTTACCCACTGAGCCATCTTGCTGGCTCCCCGGTCATTTCCCACAGTGCCAGGGCAGCAGCTAGTTCTTTCCACTGTGGGATCTTAGTCCCTACCGAGGCCTGGCTCCTGAGACCTGGTGCCCTAGACTTACTCATAGCCTGGACTACTCAACAGTTCCTGGTTTGATTCTCAGTCAAGAAGCCCAATCTCTAGCCTCAGCTCTGTTGCTAAACACAACACTGAGAGAGTCACCCATGTTTGCAACTGTCCTTTGTCATCAAAAGCCTCAGCCACAAAGATGGAAGTGGTTCGGTGACAGGCCTGGCTATAAATCTCCTGCATTCTGCCCAGTGCAAAAACTCAAGTAAGTCAAACACTTCCTCTCCAGAGAGGGACATGTCACTCAGAAGTGATTCATAGCTCATTTTTCCCAGCAGAACTCTACCTTCATAAAATTTCATGGAACTGCTGTAGAATAAGAACTAAGATGTCAAACTTCACTAAAGCTTCCAGATGTTTGTTGGGAAAGGAGATGAGGAGCAGGCACACCACTGGACCCAATCCCAGGCCTGTATCTATTATTTTTAGAACTGACACTTTATCACCTTGACAAGTTGGAAGCATGCATTTTCACTACCCACCAGATGACTCGGGCATCCTAGTACTGAAGGACTAAATGTACTCAAATACTTTACTTGTGAGATGGCTTCTTAGACCATTTTCAAAATTAAGGTCACTTTATTGGCTTATTTGGTTATAAAGTAACACATGCTTTTAAAATGACAACAATCAAAAGGGCAGTAGAGACAAACAGAAAGGAAGGCCCAGGGCGTCACACTTACCTGTGACCTTCCAAGTCTTTGTCTTCCATTCTGCTGTAGTGGATGTTTGTGTACTCTCTAAGATCCACAGGTAAAAACCCAGTTCCAAGCATGGCAACATTAAGAGATGGTGCCAATGGGAGGTAATTAAGTCACAAGGTGGATGACATTAGCATCTTAACAAAAAGGCTCAAGTGGAAGGGATACTAGCTTTTGTGCCTGTGCCTTGGGCTTGCCAGTCTCTAAAACTGTGAGAAAAACACACATCTGGTCTTTATAAATACCCAGCTTCACATATTGTGTTATAGCAGCAAAAATGTCCTATAGTGAGCCCCTTGTTTTTTAGATCTTTCCAGCACATGAATCAAGAGCCTCACAGATCTATAGTTTGTGGGTCTCTCTTGTGTTCTGTGAAGAGATGGTGTGGCCACGTGGTTAAGAACAAAAGACTAAAGTTGGGTGTGCACCTTTACTCCCAGCATTTGGGAGGCAAAAGCAGGTGGATCTCTGTAAGTTTCAGGCCAGCCTGGTCTACAGAGTGAACTCCAGAACAGCTAAAGGGTATATAGAAAGATCTTGTCTCATAAAACCAGAAAGCAACAAGCAAGCAAGCAAGGACTACAGGCAGAGTCTCTTGCTCCTGTCCTACTCTGCTCCTCGTGAGCTCTGTTAGCCTAGACCAGTTCCTCTCTGGTCTGCCTGGGTTCTCTTGAAGATTAACCATGAGCCCATGGGAAGCACATGGGCCTATAAATGGCCATGTAAGAGTCAGGTTGGAGAGCTGAGATTTTAGAGTGGACCTCTGTCCAGCATCAGAGCCTGGCACAATCTGTGCAAGAGCAGTAGGGCAGGGACCTAGACAGCAGCTCATGAGGGCCAACTCACCGATATTCTTCTCAATCCCCAACACAAAGTGCTTCTCCGGATTGATGCAGCTGAAGGTAAA